>NC_064774.1:27246993-27870380 GCF_011397635.1 Epinephelus fuscoguttatus
TTCCAACTAGGAGCACCTCTGCTGTTGCCAGGGGGTGCGGGCAAAGATTTTGGAGTAACTCAGCTAATTTGAAGAAATACAAATTAGGATCCGATAAGAAATAAAAGAAAATTACAACATGTGAACACATTTTGGTTTAGGAAGAAAATCGATGCACAGATAGGCTTTTATCATAATGCATTATGGTAGTTTGCAACCAAAGCGGAGCAAAACATTTGGCTTTGATTGCTAATATGTTTGGACAGGCTGAATCCCCCGTTCCCCAGTACACTGTCATCTGTAACCTTTCAGCAGTCATGTGACAGGTTGCCAGCTGTATACTTCAGTCTTCAGGCTGCAATTTGTTGATAACCAAACTGATAAAAAAAAAAAAAAACAACCATAAACATATCTCTCATGTGTCTCCTCTATACAGGCTGGTACCCTCTTGGTAGCGGGCATGGGGATGTTCTGTGGCTCTCTGTACCACCAGGCCCTGACAGGGGACCCCGGTCTACGCAAGGTGGCTCCCATGGGAGGTGTAGCTATGATCGTTGGCTGGCTGTCCATGATCCTCTGAACTGTAACAGTTCGCATCCCCTCCACAGGGCCACGGCGTGACACTAAACTGTCAGACTGTTTAATGGATGAACTGGAGAGCTCATGAGGGTTGGCTGAAAGGTTAAATGTGTTGAGTAATGTCACCCATCTAACCGCTCCTCGTCCTGGGTTGTGGGTGTCAGCAGGAGATAAGGTCACAACCACATTATCTCTTCGCAACCATTGTGGTCTGTTTCTGACTGGTGCCCTTTGACTATTTTATTTGAGTTTAAAATGGATAAGTAAACGAATACAGTATGTCACGCATTTTTTCACCTCAACAATTTGTTGCTCTAACATTTTCAATGGCATTCAATTTTGTACTTGGAAAGGAAAATCGCTAATGAGCTAATAGGAATTCATAGGTTTGCAACTGAATATTGCATTACTATATATTGTTTCTTTATTTCTACTATATTTCCCCCTACTACAGTCGATACAGTTCATATTTTTCTGTACATTTATACAGTGTAGGTCTGGAAAATAGAGTGAAAATAAAGAAAGGAATGTGAAGGATTTTAAAATGAAATAAAATACTTTTTCTTAAACATTGTTGGGTTTGTAATATTTCTACATGGATGATTTTTATTTCCTCTCCAAACGGTTGTCAAGTGCAGTATGTGATTCAAGTTCTGCACTCACTGTAAGTACAATTTTGAGGTACTCTACCTGAGCATGTCTAATTTAAGCTACTTAATACTTGTCCTTTTCACTCCACCACATATACTCGACAGTACTTTGCAGATTAAAGGGACAGTTGACCCCCAAATCAAAAACATATTTTCCCTCTTACGTGTAGTGCTATTTATCAGTCTAGATTGTTGTGGTGTGAGTTGACGAGTGTTTGAGATATCAGCCCTAGAGATGTCTGCCTCCTGTCTGCAGAGTGACAGGGTTGGCCAGTATAGTTCAGCACCACAAACCAAGTTCCACCGATTTCTATTATATTAAAGAGAAGGCAGACATTTCTACAGCCGATATCTCCATCACTCTGCAACTGACACCAAAAGGTCAATTTGTGAATATGATTAATTCTTACTTAATAAACTGCCTACTGTTGTAAAATGCAGCTACAACATATAAACGTTACCTACAGGTCACTGCATCAATAATTTTAATCCACTAATGCAAAAATCTATGACACAGAGAGGGGTCATTTACTAATACGTATTTCTAAGCATGCTATACCGGCATGGCTTTAGGCAGTTGTGTAGTGGTAATTTATGAAGTGGGTGTTCTACTAGGTAGAGGGTGGGTTACCAAAGAGGAAGTGGGTATACTCTCCCATATATTCCAATGTCTTTTTGGCTGATAGGTGAATATACTGTAAACAGCCACATACAGAGGTGGGTATACCCTGCTTACCTGTGTATGCCCTCCATTACGCCACTGGCACAAGGGATAACAATGTCAGTCAGTCTACCACAATGGTCAAGACTCTTGATTACCATAAGACCCATGAATTCTTTTGCAGACATTCACGGTCCCCAGGAGATGAATCATGCTAATGTTCGTCATCCACTTGCTATCAATGTCACCACCTGCCAACTTAAGACTAAACACGTGCAAAACTTTGTGTTACTGATAACAAGCAAATGTTAGCATGCTAATGCTCTAAACTAAATTGGTGAGCATGGTCAACATACCTGCTAAACATTAGCATGTTAGCATTGTCACTGGGTGCACTTTAGTATGTTGAGGTTAGCATTAGCTCAGAGTATGTTCTATATATTTTTGACAAGCTGCCTGTCTGTATATTATTGTTTATTTTGAATTCCCAATTGCAGTTACCACATGTGAAAAGAAGACAGTTTGTAGTACCCATATAGATCACATCTGGGTCTATGTCATTGGTCCGACAGCCCATTGGTCTGACGGTCCGCGGTGCTGAACGGCTCCCGGCGGATGTATTTCTACCTTGATGGTGCGCCGCGACCGGCTCTGGGTCAGCTGGGAAAGGCTTGAGGCGAAGCAGGCTCACAGCTTATGTGTTTGTCACTTTCTTTTTCATTTTAACCCACACCATGATCTTTTCCTGACCCTAACCAAGTGGTTTTTGTGCCTAAACCTAACCAGACCTTGACCACAGGGCATCATGATGATTTCAGAACAGACTTCGGAACAATGGGTTTAATATGGTTGGAACAACGGGATGTCGGACCAATGGGCTGTCAGACCAATGGGCAGTTCCCTCACATCCACTGCTAATTTGGGTGCAAAAGCATGGAGCGATTCACAGCTGTCATAATATTGAAATGCAAACTAATCCCAATTGATTAACTGATGCCAGTTAAACAGGGGTCATCAGTGTGTGTGGTTCTCAGTAAAGGGTGGATAAACTCACAGGATTCGCCACCTATAGTAGTCGAAGGAAATCATCTCTCTTGCAGTGCCGAATGTCTTCACAGCCTCAAGCATTTGATCCTCTAAGTGGCAGAACACAAAGGAGTTCATTACCCATGGCCTCCCGTTAGCCGGGGCCGTGTTCCAACCACTCCGCATTCAAATTGAAAGTGAAATCCATTGAAACACTAATTCGCCTTCCTGACTGTAGGCCCACGAATGGGGACCTTTAGAAAATAGCTGTATAAATCTTCGGGTCAATTTGCCGGGGTTGGCCCATAAGCCGAGGCTCCGCTCAGAAGAGAAGGCGCTATTGACTGAACCCCGTTGCCAATGAGCTCTTGATCACGACTCATAAAACCCTCATTAGAATTAAGTAGCTATTGGGAAGCATTCTGCTATTTCAGGACCAAGCAATCACACAGCACACAAAGCTCCGACACCCAGTCACATATCTCTGACTCACAATTTTTAGAGATTATGGGAGACACCTGACTGGAAGTTACAGGGTGTTCCGCACTGTCAGATGTTTGAAGCGCCATCATCAGCTCGGTGTTAAATACTTGAGAGGAAAATCATGTGATATTCTGACAAGACATGAGCTGCAAATTTTGACCAGTTTCACACCGCAGTCTTATTTTAGGGCTATTTATTCCCCTCCTGACAGCTGACATTCAGATGTGTGGAGACTGTTGCTGCCAGTACAGCACCTCTGTGTTAAAATCCAGCTGGATCACAATGTTCTGCTCTGGCAGACCTTATTTAATGTGTGAGCACATGGGAGAGGAAGAAATGGAAAGTGAGATAAAGGGAGACACTGCCTTAATCTCCTTTACCCTAACTTTCCAAGTTATTCAGACAAAGCTATTCAGTCCTCTCACTTTGTATAAACGAATTGTATTTGTCTTCTTTTTACAGCACTTTTCTCCTCTGTTTATAGCGCCTTTTAAAGAAGATTCAGTGTGCCTTCTTCTGACACTTATCAACAGAAAAAGACCCTTTAAGTTCAAAGGGAGAAAAGATCCCTGCAAAGAGATCTAAATTTATTACAAATATGAAATACCAAAAAATTGTTTCACTCCCTCTGAATCAGGATTTAGTATTATGCCACATTCACTTTACCATGTACTAGGGATTTGGATTGACGTATCAATTCAATCATCAACCATCCAACGTCCATAATGTAAAGTGAAAATATTGATATATATTGTTATCTTTAAATTACCCCTTTATTTTGACATTTCAGTAGCACATCTATGTCACCATTTTCATCTCTAAACATTCAAACAGTGTTAGCAGTCTACCGCCTGGCTGATAATGGTAAGCACCCAAGGAAAAGACAGTGACGAGCTTTACTGGTATCGTCTCGTATCCATCCAGAATGGAACCAAAGTGAACCAAAATTGTACAGTAATCGCAGACTTTTTGTGATATCAGCCAATATTGTATCTATTGTCCATATCATATTGTTATGAAACTTGTGATTTACACCCCTCGCATCTACCCTCACAAACATGGCTGGACGAATCTTTAGCGAGGGTATTTATGGATATGCACTACAAACACAGTGTAAAATAGTTTTGATAAGCATGAAAGTGCTTTTTTGACCTTGCAAATATAGTTGACAAATCAATCCAAGCTCAACGTTTTGTGCTTCCATCTGTATAATGTGGTCTTCGTATACAAATGAATATCGTAACAGCCACTGAGCTCCGATTTCAGCAAATCCATCTCCATGACATCTCAACAGACAGTCCAATGTGCCAGAAGATGTTGTACATTTCTGCAAACCATGAATACGTTAGACCTACTAGTATGTGAGCTGACTTTGTCATTGGCAGGTGGATGGGATGGTGGATGGCATGTTACCCAGGCGAAACCCCTGACAAAGCTGCAGACCACTATTGGAAACCAACAAACAACAAAACCGATTGTTTTTGAGTCTTTGCCGTGTTTCTAGAGGCTTTTTAGACACCAAACACGGGTGTTTTTTTGACAACCCTTTGCTGTTATTCCAGTGGAGATAGTGCAATGAAAAACTGCTTTTTTTTTTTTTACCAACACATCGCTGCTTTTCTAGCAGGAACTGTGCCTCCGAAACTGGGTATTAACAGCCAAAACATGATCTTTTCCTAACCATAATGTAGTGGTTTTTGTGCCTAAACCTGACCACCAAGTACAGTGCCAAAATTGCTACACTTGAAAGCTCCAGAAAAGTAGCTTGAAGATGGACCTCAATTCTAGATTGGGAAATAGAACCACTCTAAAACCGACAACAAACCAAGTGACATGCAGTAGACCTGGGGCTTTTGGGACTCTGGAGGGGTCTGAGTTTGGGTCTCAGCCTTGGATTCTTTAAGGAACAGTTTTGGAATATACATGTCTTCACTTTCTGACAGAAAGTTAGACAAGATGATTGATGCCATTATCATATCCACCCATTAAATATAGAACAGCTGATCCCTTTATGTCTAACAAAACAAAATCAGCCTACCAGAACTGCTTAAGATACTCATTTGCAGACTAAAGCTTATTTATTCCATTCATGCAAAAATGAAGTGTAAAAATGATTATTCATCATTTTACGGGGTGTTATGCTGGACTACTTGTCTCTAAGCAGTTGCCAGGCAACCAGGACAGACTCCAGATAGTTACTATGCCTGCATGGCCAAGAAATAGTCCGGCACATAACCCCCTGTGAAAAGGCAAATTGTTGTGTTGTGAATTATTGATTTGGAAACTGTCTTGTTACCATCCCCTGACACCTTTTATCGAAGCTGCTCCAAGTGTTCATTTGCCTTCCTGGTGCAGGTTTGACCACAGTACCAACTCAGCAAAACTCGGACCTCCCAGATACAGGCATATTGATATTACAGTCAATAGTATCCCCTTGCTTATGATCAGGTGATCTCCATTGATCTAATTATGTGACATCTAAAATATGAACACTACCAGGACACTGAAACTGAAGCAGTGTGTCTTGTATTAAATGTGCTTATAGGTACTGTATGCTGTCTAATCCACACTTTATATAGCAGGATAGTGTACAGAAGCAAACCAACTGGTAGGAAGTCTGTCTGGGGTTTTGCCTCTGCATCAGTCTGTACTGTAGCGAGCGTCAGAGAAAGAAGAAGCACAGATACTAACGGTAGATATTGTTAATTATCCCTCCAGGGACTTCCCCTGCACTTCACAAGCTTTCCCTATCCTTTACTTCTCTTACCCTGCAGACGGATTTAATTACATCAGCTTCGTCTGTGGGGGGGAACGGCTCCTTGTTCCATTGATTTCTCAGTCTGAGTCTGTTTTGGTCAAAGATGAAGAGAATGGTTGTGTGAGAGTCATCACTCATGAGTGAGTAAGGTGATGGAGAGCTTACAGGAGCTGATGGGCTGACTGTGGAAAGGCAGAAGACCTGGAATGAAACACTCTGCCCAGGCCATCTTACATGATTACCCACAGCTTCCTCCCCTCTCATTCACATGGACCAGGGGGCACACAAATATCTCTCCACAGACACACGCACAGGCAATATATTAAAGTGCATGCTGTATAATACACACCAAATCCTCTCTCAGGCATCAATCAGGCGGTGGCACCTCGCACAGTGGAGCGGAATGACTGTAATGTCCGTCCCGAGCGCTCCCACATCCCGGTCCCTCTGCTGACCTTTTCAAGCCACTTAAATGATGGTCAGCGCTATCAAACCCTCAGATAGATTATTCCCTCACTTCAATGGACACTGAGGCCCCGCCACTACAGCCTCCCTTTTCACAGCTTTATACTCAATCATTTCACTTCAATCTGCAGCACAGTGATGACGGCCATGCATCAGAGGAGCTAAGGGGATGACACCAGGGGGAGCTGCCATTGCTACCATATCGCCATAACCGCTATCAGCAGCAGCCGTCTCACAGAGCAGTGTAATGTCTGGGAATTGTTATTAGCCAGCTGGGAGATGGTAGATGGTGGCAATGGTTGGGGTTATGCTGCTTAAATGATAACTGTCTATAATGACACTGGGAAGGTTTACAACTGAGAATAAAAGTTGAAAGTCATAAATCACCTCTCCTGTGACCATAACATTTTAGTACGTGCTTATCACTGCTAATTATTGGAAAAAAATGTGTTGTATTACTTTGAGAAAGGACACTCAGCAATGGGCAGCAAGGTGTGAGTTTCAGTACAAGCACAAATTAAACATGTCATGCTTTATTCTCCGGATATTTACTATAGGGCTGCAAATAAATTTCATTATTGATAAACACCTCCCTCCACCCAAAAAATGAAGACATACCCTTATGCTCAAGTTTTTTTTTTTGTCAAATCATTAGTTACACTAAACTAAAGTTGTGTCTCAAATCCAAGTACATACTAATTAGAGCACATTACCTAGTGTACTATTATCAATGTATCATTTATACTATATGAAATTATAGAATGTGTGTGACATCAATCAAACCACGCCTTTGGAAAGCTGGTCCGAGTTAAACTTTGCAGATAGAATCTGAACATTTTATCCAAGATTTAATTTTATTTTTCTTTCCTGATCATTTTTATGCCTTTGCGCTGGTGAGAGCCGTAGCCTGAGTCATTATGTTTTTGGGTTTTCCGTATTTAGGTATGTACATCTGTCCATTCATTGGTATTCAATTTTGGCTAAAACGTCCATTTGGACTTAATTACTGACTGATTCGATTTTGATAGTCAAATGTCAAAGGGAAAGGTCACTGTAACCTTTTGTCCGTCCTATCCCATTCTCTTGAGGGTGATATCTCTGGAGCGTCCCGAGGGAATTTCTTCAAATTTTGCACAAACGTTCACCTAGATATTGAGGATAAACTGATTAGATTTTGGTGGTAAAATGTCAAAGGTCAAGGTCACTGTGACCTTGTGTCCCTCCCATCCCATTCTCATGAGGGTGATATCTCAGGAACACCTTGGGGAAATTTCCTGAAGTATGCCACAAACATCCACTTGGGCTCAAGGGTGAACTAATTAGATTTTGGTGGTCAAAGGTCAAGGTCACTGTGACCTCACAAAACGTTTTTGGCCATTACTCAAGAATTCATATGATAAGTATGACAAATTTTAACACAAATGTCTAATTAAATTATGAACCAATGACATATTTTATCCCAGCATTCAAAGGTCAAATACACTGTGACATTATGTTCTGCAAAACACTTTTCTGGCTATTATTCAATGCCGTAACTCAGAAACAGAAGGGGCGACATTTGGCCAGATACTGAATTAGTGACACTAATTTGGGTGCCCATCTTGAAACTGTGCTGATTGTATAGATGTTCTGTGCTGCTGGGATGAAGATGTGTTTGAGGCACCAACAAAATGGCAGCTTTCTTTGCAGCAACACCCATATTAGAAGCATCGTCTACTGTCACATGAGTCTGGACATGCGTAGATGTTTTCCTCATGGTGGGATATTGTTTTCTGTAAATGTACCTGCCTCACCAAAGAGAGCCTGTCAGACCAGTCATCAGAGCCAGGCATCACTTCCTTCTTCCATTGTAACCACAAAAAGGTAATTTTAAAGTAAGTAAGTTTAAAGCTGTTTCACCACTACCCACAAGTTATTTATGTTTTTCCAATTGTGAGTAGCTCCTCCATTTCCTTGTGCATTGCATAGTGGCAGAACACTTTGATCCTTAATGGGTTAAGACTAAACTGGTGGTAGTATTGTTGTATCGGACATTAAAGTCTTTCTTAGAAACCATTTTAATGTGTTCAGAGTAAATAAAATAATGTGTAAACACTATTTTGAAAGGAGGGTTGTAATGTTATTTTGGATACCTTGTGGTGATTTAAAGGTCACATGACTGGAGGAAATACACAGTATAAAGACAATGGGACCAACCTCACTACCACCCTGATGAAAGAAAGCTAGATGAACACAATTACGTGATATGTACAATTTTGATGAACAAGACTCTAATAATCATTTTTGAGAGATCTTTTCATACTTATTTCGTGCTTCCTTTTTTTTGCATAAGGCAAATATATGTATATATATATATATATATATATATATTCTTATTTCTTTCCCTCTGCTGTTTCATCTTCCTTTCCCTATTTTCATTTCACCCACATCAGTCCTTCCCCTCTTTCATTCATATTCTTTTAGCACCTTTCCTTCACTCTTTTTGCTGAACAAGCGCTGACTTCAGAGATTGAATCCTTGAATACCACACCATCAATTGACCTGAAACATTTCCACCACACGCCTGCAATTTCAGCCTGATTTGACTTGCAAAGGGGAAGATTTTTATGGTAGCACCAATTCTAGACAGGGGTGATATATGGAGGAATGTCAAAGGAGCTGGTAATGTTTTTCCATTTCTGCCCTTTCTGGGTGAAAAGAGGGCAAAGGAAGAGAGTAGAACTTCAAAGCAGTGAGTTTAGGAGAGATTGCACTCATTATTTTGAGCGTCTCACAGTGTCTGCTGAAGGCCAGGGTTGTCTCTCATTTGGCAGACGGGTAGTGTCACTCCCTCAGCTCGCTCATTAAGTGCTGTTTGGTACAGCATTACCTTGATAAATGTTCCACTTATGCCACAGAATAGGCTGATGAATCAGACACTGTATGGCGCTACACAGACAGCTCTTCTCACCGTGAGTGAGACTGCAGTGTGAGAGGTAGTAATGATCCATCGACAGGCTAAAAGAGAGGTCTGACAGGTTATTTCAGACACTATCAATCCAAGGAAGTTTAGCAGTGTGCAGAAAATAAATAACTTGGAGAGTAATCAAGGAGGTTTATGCATGCATATTAAACAGCAAGTGGATCCCATATAGTGTGGAACAACTGCCAGAGATCCTTGGGTGTCCCAGAAAAGTTTCACTATACAAGACGTTTCAACTTTGTTTCATTCAGCATTCAAATGATGAAATTATAGCTGCTGTGCAGCAATGGTCGGGGCCGGGCAATTTTAGGCAAAATTAGGCAATTCTGAGCAACACACACACTAAAACAAAGCATATCACAACATAGAAGTTACATCATATAATTATGGCATGCCCCTCAAATTGTGGATGAGTGGCTGAAGTGATCAGACTCATAATATACAAAAGAAAGAAAAAACTCAAGAACAAGAAAGTAAGAATAACATTAACTGCTAGCAATTATGAACAAACTGGCCTGATCTAGCTTAAAGCTAAACATTATCCATGGTGACAAAGATGAAAACATTTTTTAAAATGTAAAAGTAGCTACTGGATAGACTCTGCATACTGACTGATAGCTAAGCCAAATAAACAGGGAAAAGAGACAAGGGATAACAGGGAAAAGTGTTGATAACGAGTATTTGTCTCTCCGCAAAACTGCCTGGATCATAATTATTTTAACTTTGGTAGTCTCTAATCCACATAGCATGATGCCTGAACTTTCACATTAGAATGTCCGTTCTGCTTTAGCTGAGGCTTGAACTCATAACTTCTGAGACTGAGGTCTGTCTTCTATCTCACTGAGCTAATTGGCAAGTGACAGTTCATGTGTGGCTTCACAAATTGACTAAGCCAAGCATCAGGGTGCCAGACAGTAGCTATCCATGCCATGGAAAAGCAAATTTCAAAGTGAAAGTTCCAAAGCTGTAGCACATATGGTTGATTTGTTCTGAATTTTCAAAGTTTTGAAATTTAGAGGCTTGCTGTAGCGCCACCATCAGAACGATTGTCTTGTGTTTCCAGTTGAGGACATCTGGCATGGGACTGGACCTTTATGAAAAGTTTGGGTAGGTTTCTCATAATGGAAATGTTGCATGAGCTAAGGCTTGAATTCACAATCTTCAACACCAAGAACCATCCTCTATCTCACTGAGCTAACTGACAAACAGAAATGTCACATGTAGCTTCACAAATTGACTAAGCCAGTCACCTGTGTGCAAGACAGCAGCTGTTAGTGTGTAAAGGCAGATTTCAAACGGCTGTCAAAAATTCAGTTATAAAGACAAAAATCTGAAAATACGCAAATTGCATCTAGACAGCATGGAGATGTTGGTAATTTGTTTGTAACAATGATTGATTTGCTCCATAAGTGAAAAACTGATGTTTAAAAATGCCATTTTTGCATTGACTCCAATTGTTCACATTAGAGCAAAATTCAAAATGTTGTCAAAAATTCAGTTTTTGAGATAAAATTCTGATATTTTCCAAACATCATCTACCATGACTCCAAAATTTTGTCCTTTTTTAATGAATACTGAAGATTTATTTAGCAAGAATTTGCAAGTATATGTTTACAGTACTGTTTAGAGTCAAACATTTTGATGCACTGTAGGCTCAATTTTCGATAAATCAAAAATCTGTGTGGATCGTTTGTGTAGGACAGTCTGAAGATGCTCTGTAGCAAGTTTGGTGTCAATTGAGCAAAAATTGTGGGAGGAGATAGGTTTAATAAGTTTTACAGTTTTTGAAAAAACAGAGTGATGAACTTCATAATTTTTAATAGGTTTAAATTTACAAAAGTTTCTCCAGTATTGGGGCTACAGTTTGATGAAAGTTGCGAATCTGTAGCACATATGGTTCATTTGTTGTGAATTTTCAAAATTTTGAACTTTAGAGGCTTGCTGTAGCGCCACCATCAGGACTATTGGCCTGTTTTTGCAGCTGAGGCAATCTGACATGTGACTGGACCTTTGTGCAACGTTTGGTGATTTTTCGCGCATGGGAAGTATGATATCCTCGCCCTAAGAGATAAAATTATTGTCATTTTGAAAGACTGGAGAAACGTCCGAAACATTACACCCAGGTGATCCCAGGTAGGAAAGAAATAACCATAGCAGCCTGGCCTCATTTCCAGGGTATCAAAATACACTGCTTGGGCAGTGATGCCAGGGGTACCTTTAGCCTCTGTGTGAGACACACTGGGCTTCTCACCAACTCCATTGTAAATCCACCTGCGTCACTATTAGACACTCAGAGCAGCAGGTGTAGTTTAAGGAGCATTAAAGTTTGCTTAGGATGGGCAGGAGAGGAGTTGGATGGGTCCAACAAGCACAGGACTTTGACCAAAGACACCAGTGCTGGAAAACAACAAACACAACATCAGCTGTAGCATTTGTACCACCAAAACCAAATGTTTTCAGTAAGCTGCCTTTTTGATAACATTTGTGCCACCAAACCTAACCATAGCCAAGTAGTTTTGTTGCCTGCACCTAACTGGCAACCCCTTATACGAGTCAACTCACTTGACTAACATCAACCACGATCTTTTCCCAACCTTACCAAATAGTTTCGTAGCCTAAACCTAACTGCAGACCCCTTGCGTGAGTCAACTCACTGGGTGTTTTTTAGCAACATCCACATTCTTTTGCTAACCATAACCAAGTAGTTTTGTTGCCTTGACCTAACTGCCAACCACTTATGTGAGTTGACTCACATAACTATCAACCACAATCCTCTCCTGACCTTCACCAAGTCCTTTTGTTGCCTAAACCTTATTGCCATCACCTTAGGTGAGTTGGTTCACCAGGTATTTTTTAGCGACATCTGCATTTTCCTAACTCACGCCTGGGCAGTGACTTCCATATCAGACACCAATACACTGATGTAGTATGTTTATTTTGAAAGAAACTTTATGTAAACTGTACATTTCCTGTGAAAATGGAGGTGTATTTTGAAAAGACACAATGCATGTAACAGGTTGAAGTTAACACACCGTCCCAGAACATCAACAACAGACGCACCAAGGCCACCTTGCATGTCATATGTACTGTAGATGTGGAAAGTCCTGACCAAGTGGCAATATGTGACGAGGTTGAAGTGAGAATGCGTTACCTAACCTTACCCAAGTAGTTCTGTAGCCTAAACCTCACTGCCAACCCTTTATGTGAGTCGTCTCGCGTGATTAACATCAACTATTATCTTTTCCAAACCTTAACCAAATAGTTTTGTTGCCTAACCCCAATTGCCTACCCCTTACATGAGTCAGCTGACCAGTTTTTTAAGCAACATCTGCAATCTTTTTCTAACCATAATCAAGTAGTTTTGTTGCCTAAACCTAATAGCCAAACCCTTTTGTGAGTTGATGCACGTAACTAATGTCAACCATTATCTTTTCCTAATCTTAACCAAGTTGCATAAACCTAACTGCTGACGAGGCTTAGCTGGTATCAAGGTATTATGATATACCAAGCTATTTAGAAATCCTGAAGGTATCATTTTCAATACCGTCATAAATACAGACACTCCTCTTTAAGGTCAACTGATACGGAGAAGCTGTATTGAGACGACATATTGTAGTGCACACACACGCCACCAGAGATCAGTCACTACTGGTGGAAAAGGCAGCTGAACTGAGAACGATGGCGACTATAAGTGGTGGGGATATTGTCACAGGAGTAGTAAAAAAAGTAAATAAAATAAAGGCCTCCACCCCGTATCTTGAGATGACCTCTTCCAGCTATAAAAGCTGTTTATTAGCCACATAGTAATGTTCGACACATCATCTCAGTTTAGCCCACTGGTGTGTCAGTAGCCACCACAGCAACAAGTGTCATCAGGGTGCTTATTTCCTATCTATTCATTATTCTACAGCCATATATATTGAAACCCAGCAGGACTTGTCTAAGTAGTAATTTTATATTAGAATACAGCATTGTAGGCTAGACAATAACATACCCCAGCTTTTATGTTTATTGATTTTTTTTTTTTTTTTTACACAGTTACCGTCATATACCATAAACCAGGGTGAAATGTCAGGAAGGTACGACGCTGACATCTTCTAGATAAAACACAAAAGGCTGCTCCTGGCGTCACTATAGTAACACAGGAAGAAAATATGAGGGGAAAGGATAAAATCATGTTACCCTTTGATTTATCTTGCAACCCCTTAAGAGAGTCCTGACCACCAGTTTGGGAACCACTGTTCTAATGAAAGATGTGATTAAGTTGCATTATGAGAAGTGAAGGATCTGGGTTAAGGAATTCTTAGCTTCTTTAATCTCTGCTTATTCAAATGTAATAATAAAATACTGAAATACGTCTTGAAAAGTGGACACTTTATGTTGGATTAATATAAAGCGGATTCAAGTCCTTTTTGTAGAGTTTGCTGGATTACATTTGTAATGATTTTCTTTGAGAATATGAACTTTTCAAAATTTATATTGGAGAATATCTGTGCAGTGTGTTTAATTTTGATGGACTTTGGGTGGGATGAGTGTTGCCAAGGCCACAGGAGAAAAAGTTATTCATTACATTTAATTTAGTTATTAACCTTCAAAATATCATTATAGAAACTTTGTTATATTATTTGTTATATAATTTAGATTACGCAACAGCCTAACCACAATCACTGCCCTTCTCCCAGCTGGATAATAACAATTCCTGGATATTATGCTAAACACTTTGTGATGGCTACTAATAGTTATTGTTATATAACCTGTATTGTTCTGCACATCCCTCTGTGTGCATTCTCAAAGTTAGAAGTTAACATGTACTTCCATAACTATATAATACCACAAGTTATTCAAAATATTGTTATGTAAGGATCTATCTCCATGGGAAAGTATAGCAATCCACTGTACACACTGTAACCCACCTGTATTCACAGGCATTATTGTTAACAGACAGGGATGGGCAGAGAGCTACTGTACACTTCCACATGCAGCTCCCAGCACGCCGCTCTGGTGCAGGGACACCGCTGCTGTGCTGGACTCACTGCTCACATGCTCATGCATCAAAACACTGGCTGTGCAGTCGTGAAACCGCCCTGCCCTGCTACAACTAAACCTTAGCACAGACTTATCTCCTCTGCGAGGACACGGGCGCAATTTTAATCATAAACCTGACCTCACAAATCCGTTTGTAGTTCTGTGATGTGGGGCGTGCGTGCCACACATACTACTAATCCCTGGATCCCCAGAGAAGGACCATGATTTCTGGGACGGTGTTGCCAGGGGGAAGGTGGCGCCTGGGACCTGTTGGAAATGACAGCTGAAGAAGGCGGATTCAAGCACAGGGATCACAATAACAGTGAACGTAGAAGATAGCGAAGAAAACTCCCACGCGTCACTGTGTAAAGGGTGTGTGTGTGTGTGTGTGTGTCTGTTTAGCGACATTTGGCAGCTTTAGCCTGATAGCTAATGATTGCAATGTGATCCGCGACTCGCAAGCTAACGAGACCCGAGCTGGGTGCGTGTGGGTGTATGCGCGCGCGCGTGTGTATCTGTGTGTGTACGTGTGTGAGTGTGCGTAGCTATAGATTTTTAGTGTGAATGTGTGTTGGTGCGTTTGTGTGCCGCTGCACTTATCCTCACTGTCCCCACCTGTCATGTTAGCTAGCATGCTAATTTGATAAAGCTAGTTGGCTAATAAAAGAAATTAGCTGACAGTGGGCGAGGTGCCACAGCGACCTTATCGCCGCAAGTCAAATGGTGTACTAATATGTCAGCACAGCAGTCATGTAGCTCTATGTAACGCAGCCCAGGCTTATTTGTTAGCGGTTACGAATTACCTAATTAGCTATGTAACTGTTTGACGGCAGGCTTGCTAATTTGCTCGGCTATTAGCTTAGCAGCTAGGAGCAGGGGGAGCTTGCACGCTAATTGACCTAGTTTGGTGGGGCAGAGGCCATGTTGTCATTCCACTCGACTGAACTGTGTTTACATTATAAGTTTTGGGCTTGTCACTTTTGGGGCGCACTACTTAATAGTTTTTAAACGTGTAAACACTCAGTATACTGTGACAAACGTAATGCCCTTCTACTTACCGGTAAGTCCTTACAGACTCTCGCTCTGGCATGCTAAATATGTCGTCCTGTCAACGGTAAAGTACATTTTTAACCCGTTTCTTAAGACACGACTGAACCAGCTGAAGCCTGACACATGCTAGAATACAAGGCAGGATATAAGACATTAAACAAGGCTGTAACCAAAGTGTTGTTGAACTAACTGTGTGGTTTGCTGGTTTGTTTTTGAGAAGGAGTGATTTAGCTGTGATTTACATATAACCATGAACGCAGCAGTCTCAAATGTACAAACTGATGACAGGAGAGGCTCAAACAGAAACTGCTTTCCTCTAATGAATATACTTTAGGCTGCCAAACAATACACTATTTATGATATTTTGTGATGATCATATCAGTACCGAATGCTACATGTTTTACAGATAGTCTTCTAACAGGTTGGACTGTCAGAGAATGGTGGCATAAAGCATTCTCTTATTGATCATGCTGTCAGTGCATCTTGAGGCTTTCAGCAGTCAAACCCAAAATATTTAGCTTCAGGTTAAATGGCTGGTTGTTGATCAAAACTGCTACATCAGCGTCACCTTTTCCGCTCTTAAAATTTAATGTTAGTTATTCCCTGATGCCATGTGTTTCTCCTGAATTGCCCCTCAAAGTCTCATGATTCACAGGAGGCTGTTGAAAACAAGGGAAGCATTATATGGCAACAAAAACATGTAGGCTCCGGAACTAAATCAGTCTGAACAATCATTGTAAGCTGTGAGAAAACAGGGCAAATATACAGTAGGCCTGTGTTTCGTTCTAGGGTGCTCAGTAGTTAACCTCAAAACCAATAGTTATAATTGGCTCTGTGATGGTATAATTCACCCCCCCCCCCCCACCCAGGGGATCCATCTGGACTGATTTAGCTGTGAAAACAGGGCTGTTGCGATATTACAACCGTGCTGATAAAGGCTAACAAGCCTACAATTTCTCTTTCTCTACCTCACAGGGTTGTCAAGATGGATTCCCTGATAAGCGCAGTGGCGCCGCGTTCCCCAGCCCCTGCAAAAAAGCTGTCGGAGGTGGACTTCCGGTCGGGGGCCACCCTGGAGCAGTTGTCATCCCAGGTGTCTGAGCTGGTAGTGCTGGAACAGGGAGAGTTCGGAGACCAGACGGCCTTAGAGGTCCACACCGCCAAGGACTTCATCTTCAACATGCTAGGTATGTCAGCAAACGAAACACAGCGGATAATATGCTCTGCATCACAGTTTATCTGAAACGTGGTCTTCAATCCTGAAACTGATTGGTATGCAACCACGGTTCACTAATTTGATGGAAGAGTGCTGTTACACAGAGCTCTGACTGTGAATGCTGTTGTGTGAAGCTTTGAATTTGGTATCAAGTGACATGATTATAAAGATAAGTGTCGGCTGATTCTCAGGACAGCTACTGTTAAACTTTGCAAGATCCCGAAAACATTTGTTGTCCACATTGTTTTAACGCAGATGGAACTAAGCCATGTTTCTTCTGTGAATGGTCTTGCCTCTGTCGCTGACTTCTCTTAGTATGCAAGTGTGCATGTTGTTTTAGTGTACAGGAAAAGAAGCATATATCTGTTTTCCCCCTTTATTTACCCAGGGTAGCGTCAGTGAGAGCAATGAGTAATTTTATCCAGGAAGCTACACAGTGCAACTCCAGTCTAATAGGCTGGCTGCTGAACGTGCCTCAACATGCACTGAGCTGTATTTGCACTCAGCACATTTCAACTGACATGATGTCTTAAAGTAATCTCATCCTGGAACAAAATACATAGTCAAATCCACATCATGTTGTGCTGTATATCTCTATCGTCATGCTGTTTATGATTAAACTTTGTGTGTTCAAATATGGTTGCAGAGCTAGAGGAAAGTTTGCTAAGTGTCTAGTAGTAAATGTAGTGTATCAAGAGGCTTTTATAGTATACTGAAAAGAATGAGATGCATGAAACCATTGTGTTTTATGCAGATTGATGCCAAAGGGAAGGTAGAAGCAAAAGGTCTAATGTTGACAAGTCCTGCTTTCTCTGGAGGCGCCTTCACGTGCTGCTTTGTATTTCATTCTTAAAGTGATAGTTTAGATTTGATATACTGGTCACCCACAACAGAAGATATCTCTCCTTTATTTCTGAGACTTTATTCTACCCTTAGACTTCAATCTGTAGCATTTTCGTGGTGGTTTGTGATAGTTCACTTTTTGTGTGCAGAGTTGTGACAAATTTAATTCAGGCAAAAAGGACAAAACTGCAGGATCTCATTTAAATGTGTTGGGACACGATTTTCTTTTGCAAACACATTTTATGACTCAGGTTGTGAGACGGTGTGCGTGACAAACACGATCAACACTACAGTCTGCATTGAAATTATACATGTGAAAAGGTACAATATCTCCAATTTAATCCCCAAGCAGACACATTATTGCACGGTTGTTTTTTTCCTCATGCCTTACATGCAAAATTGAAGGCTTTTGATTTGTGGCAGTGTGGATGTAGTGATTTGAAACTTGCACATTTGGTGTCTTTCAAATGCAAATTTGACTCTAAATGACATGGTGCAATTCAAGCACATCCAATATATGATTCATAGTTTCCTAATGTGTTGCTCCACTCTCTCTCTGGCATCCACGCTTGCTGTTTTTCATGCATAACTTGAACCACCGAGAGAGGGGTTTGTGAACTGAGACATGAAGCTGTCTCAAACGTATTGTTTTGTTTTTATTGTCAGTTTGGAGTTAAAAGTGAAGTGTGTTTGTTCGTCCAATAGGTGGCACTCTCCCCCCTCCCTGCTGTCATCCTTGTTCTCTCATGTCACTATCAGTCCGTCCATGTACGCTGGAAAGAAAACATGTTTGGTCAGCATCCTGAGAGTTTCTTGCTCAGCTCACATCTGTGGTTTCATTTCCCAGTTTTACATTTTTGCCAGTCCTCTGTCCGTCTCCTCTTCCGCCTGTAAGAGGCCTGAGTACTGCTCGGCCCTTTGTGTCACAGAATAACATCACACTCAGCTTAACAATTCTTGTCAAATAAGTGGTGTTTCACTGGTTTACAGATTCCAAAATAACCTCCTCAAACAGGCCGCCTCACCCGCAGAGAAATCACACAAATCAAAATAGCATCCAAGCTCTCATTTCACTGTATCACCACAAACTGAACATACAGGGATTCTTTTTTTGCATGAACTTCTAACTACAATTGCTGTTTTTCTGTCTTTTCCTTTGTTCATAATTCATTTTCATGACTCTGGTGCAAAGCCCTCTGCTTTCCTCTTTGTCTGCTCCAACTCTCTCGGTTCAGAATCTCCTGGTAACTTTTTTTTTATTCCCCCCCAGTTTTGAGGCTGCTTCCTCCCTGGCATAATCACCAATGGTTTGCTAGTATTTTCATACCCTGTGCCTCGCCGCCTGCTGTGACAGCTCCGACTGTGAAAAGAAAAAAGGAAAAAAAAAAAAAGAAAAAGTTTGGCACTTTACACAGAGGGAGACGGTTCGTGTCGGATTCTAGGAATATAAAGTCAAGTACGCAGTGGTAGCTGCGTTAGGAGCTGTGTGCCTCTCAAGGCCCTGCGAAGGATGAAAGGCAGCCCTGAAAAGCATCGTCTTGATGGAGGGGCGTCGTTGCAGCATGCCGACTGCAGAAGCTGCATAGGTGTGTGCATGTGTGTGTGGATGCTGGACACATGCGACTGTGGCCAGGTTTTTTATAAAGTTCAAGCTGCAGCGGGACACCCACTGTGTTTTGCACTCTGTCAGGGAAAAGAAAAGAGAAAAGAGAATAAACTTGCTCACACTTACAAGCATACCCAGTAAATTTCTTCACAGTCTGACAGATCCAAGAACAGGCTCTTATTTACCCTGTGTTTGAGTAAACACTGGTTTGCCTTTGGGCAAGCGTGGCAGGGGCCACTGTGTATATCTTTCTGAAAAACAAAAGTCTGATGAAGGCAGAAATGGATCCACAATGCAGAAGATCTGGTGCAAGGCCCAGACATGCCCCAAACCCAACTTTTTCAGATCTTAAAGTTAGTTTGAGAGAGTTCAGTTCAGAGTTCATCTTCCCCTTGGTGCCAGGGAAAATGGACTCTTTTGATCCAAGTTTAATAAGTCATGAGTGCTGTTCTGTGTTGGCTTGGGTTTTGACATTTATATCTCTGAGAAAAGAAAAAAATAACCTGTCATATGTTGTAGAGATGCACCAATTTATCGGCTGATGTTCGCCTTGTTGACTGCTATTGGCTTAATGGCAAATAAGATGACATTCCCTGATAGCAGTCAGTTTTGCGCAGGCCAAAAAGCAGGGCTTGAAACCAACGGCGTACAGAAATGAGATCTTCCTCGGGACCCCGATACAGTAAACTCAGCATCAATGCGTCATGGTTTCAGAAAAATGTACCTAGTGATTGAATTGTGGAGAATCTAACTGAGCTAAAGATGTTGGGCATGTTCATTTTGACGGAAGTTAAAACATTTACATTTGTATATACAGTCTAATCTGCTAACTAACGTAAGCTCCAGTCGGTAGCCAGCGACCCGGGGTGTGTCCATGCCCAGCCAGTGTTTTATTGGAATATACTGAGTGTGTTGATGCCATCTCGGCACGCTGAATTGTCAATTCCGACAAATAACCCAGACTTCCTGGCGCAGAACGGATTGAATATGGGTATCAAATGACTGGAGACCTTTCAGTGCTACTTGTACTGGGCTACTTCAGTCAATACCTTGAAGGTACTGAGTACCAGTACCGAGCTTTTCAGGAGACACACCCTATTGTTTCTCTGATAATGCTACAATGTTAACTACAAATTCGCATGGAAACTGACAAGAGGTAAGCTAGTTTCAAAACCCTTAGCCCTAACCCTAACCACCAAGTGGGGCGCTACGCATTAACAGGAGGGTAACACTATTGCACAGGGAACACATTACAATACAACACTGGAGCTAACAGCTAATGGAGGTTCCATTGAGATACAGTATGATGCATTGAAGCTCTACCCGGTACAAATAAGTAATCAGTGAATGTAAATTATAACTTATCATTTGTTTAAATAAATCTTGTCAATTTTAGTTTATGGTAACAAAACTTGAATAACTTGAACTACAGCTGTTTGAACAAGAAATTTGTTGATTTCACAGCAATATTAAATAGCTATTAGAGTGAATTATGTTATATTCCCTTGCTAAAAGGCTTCTGAAGCTGTTTTTAAGATCTTTTCTGTTGAAAGATGATTATATTAAAGGTTGTTTCATAAATTTGCATAATTGAATTTGTTGATTTTTAACAGTGTAGCTATTTTACAAAGAATAGTTTATTTTTTCCCTGGCACAAAAGGGGGAATAAACCACAAAAAACAAAATAAACAACATAAAAACATTGGTGCTATTGGGTACCAGCCAAAGTGGTGTGGGTATCAGTCCAGAATTTCACAGTCCGCGCATTCCTAGGATCTTGTGATGTGGAAGAATAGAGTAATTGTCATGAACAGAAATGCCAAGTGAGTTTCTTTCTTTATGCAGTGCGGCAGATCTTCACTCTGTCCTACAGTGACCTCCACTTCTTGCCGTACTGTTGGGCGTCTTACATCAGCCCCTTTTGTTTTCCCGCTATTCCTCACACTTAGGCCACTTAGCTTGATGTACATTTGGGTTTGAACAGTGATAAGTGGAGGTGGTTAGACAGAGAGGGGTGATCAGCACCTGAGCTGGTTTCTTCCAGGTTGGGACAGGCGCGAGTCAAGAGTTCACCTTGAGCTTTGATGAAAAATGAAAAACAAAACAAAGCCTGTGTGTGTGTGTGTGTGTGTGTGTGTGTGTGTGTGTGTGTGAGTGATGGTGTATGAGGGCCTGCACATTAATCAGTCTCACTAGAATCTCAAGATTTTTCTGTGATCGTTGTGGCTCAAAGAGACTTTGCAGTTGTTCCAAAACACAGAGATACAGTTTCCAAACTTTTTTCCTCCATATTATTTTACTATAAATAAATCTTGTAATTTTCAAGCTTGCCGAAGATCATTACAGCTCTATTAGGAGTAACCTTTTAGTTATATTAGCTACTTACCTGGGCCACACACACAAGTTAGTTGCAGTGGAGCTTTCCACATACACTGTAGGCTTTAATATTGGGTGCATTTATCAGACACTAAAATATTCTAACCTTTCTAAGGCTGCAGAAACTTTTATGCGAAGCGATGCATATTTTATTTTTTGGGAAAAAAACCCCCCACCTGGTTAAATTTTAACCATCAGAGTGGCAACTCTATCCCCTTTGGGAGAGCAGCTCACTTAGCCTGGCTAGCTGTCGGAGCGACACAGAAACTGGCCAGTCTCTCACTCCAGCCCATTAACGCTGGTCGGACTTCTTTGTGGAGGCTGTTTTCATTGCTGTGACCTCCCTGCCTCACTGCGAGGGCCCTGCTCTGATGTTCAGAGTTCAGTTGTAGTTTTTAGCTCGGGATCCAGGGGCCCACATGGCTGCTTTGGCTGACAAATTCTCCGTTAATGCCATTTTGGATTTGAGAGCCAGTCTTCATCTGGCAGCCAGGCCCAATCCGTGGCACTGCAACAGTAGATGACTGAAATATTTGTATTTGATTAGTTAGGCTTTGTTTCTGTTCAGTTTTCATCAGCGCAGACGCAGCAGTGCCAAGCTGCACAGATGATGCATCTTGCCTGCCATAAATGATGGTCATTGTTGCTCACTGACTCACCCCTGTTTGGCATTTAATCTGAATTGTTGGACAGCTGGCACATCAGTGAAAATGAATACAAAACACGGTTTAGATGATGTAAATTTACCTCAGCCCACAACCTGTGTGACATAAAGCTCTGTAACAAATCAACCCACAACTGTCTGTCATTTAAACACAGTAGAGCATCCTGTGACTGAACATGGCCGCAGACATAAATCACATCAATCATTAAGTGTCTTCCATTGTAATTAAATATGACTTACAGAATCTGGCGTGTTCAGTGAGCAGTGTTTTGACATTGCGTGACATACCATCTACT
The DNA here is from genome assembly GCF_011397635.1 of Epinephelus fuscoguttatus. Classification (NCBI taxonomy): domain Eukaryota; kingdom Metazoa; phylum Chordata; class Actinopteri; order Perciformes; family Serranidae; genus Epinephelus; species Epinephelus fuscoguttatus. The sequence goes on from NC_064774.1 coordinate 27,269,633, forward strand.
GTGTGCTGCTCATTTTAATAACCGAGGCTGACATTATGATTTTTGCTCTTTCATGATCACACTTCTAAGTATTCCTGAGGCGAAGAGGGAGGAATCATTTGGGCTGTAGCTGTCAACTGATAACAGTATCTTATGTGCAGGCTGTAGCTGTCTGAGCTGCTGGGGGGGCAAAAATTAGAAGTGTATGTTTGCCACACACCTTGACACTTTTAAGTAATCCTTAAAAAAAAGTTTCCCGTGATGCATCCAGGAATGTTTGGAGGGCACAGACTGACAGATATTTCTCTCCTCCTTTTCAAATAATTTAAGTTTTTAGAAATGTGTTAACTTGGAAGAGCAACAGTTCCAAATGCTGGGTGTACTAGTGTATGGCCAGAGTGACTAAGCCTTGATAAACCTAATTTGCATGTGTCTTAAAAAGGGCAGTGGCTAACAAGTGGCTAAATGAGACTACGTTGACTACGAGAGTGTCATCAAGACAAACACGGCTGTACAGTCTTGCTGTGGTGCTGTTGTTGAAGTTATGTTACTGCTGTGTATTTCGTTTATAGTCTAACATTGGTTTTTACTTCTGGTCATTGCATTTACACTTGAAAAATCATAAAGTGGTGTTTATTTGAGCAGATAACCTTGCTGAACAAAACTTCAGATATCAGAATGTTTTGTTTGTCACAGAGCGAATTTTCTACAATATTCCAAAATCTAAGAATCCCATTAGCTGTTTGTTGAGGGAACCAGGGTGATGCTAACCTCCGGGTTTTGCCTACCATAAAAAAAAAAACAAAAAACTGATCCACTCAGCACTCTGTATGCAAAATCACCTATGTTTGTCTGTTATCTTGAGCATATTTTTTAAAAAGCTATAGTTTTGTAATGATATAATAATTTAATGTGAGACTTAATTGATCACCTCTCTTTCCTCTCCTTAACAGGAATATCAAAGGTCAGGATTAGTTGCGCCTAGTTTCTCTAGCAACGAGGCAACCCTGCTGCCTTAAATGTAAACGTTAACCTAGAGTGACACTTTTTTCTTTCAGTGATAATTGCCTGTCATTTATGGGGACATGGTATCACAGTGTAGCCGGCATCAAAGCAGCAGCAAGGAGCTGGAAGGCTCTGACAGCTTCCTGCCTCCTCTCTGTCTCTGCAGGTGGTTTAGACACACTGTGTCTGTCATCCCTCTGAGCCCTGTTTGTTGTATTGAACACATCCATACACAGGCACGCACATACACACACCTGGCTCGGTGGTTTGAGACCCCAAACCCACACCCCATCCCCACCCACCTAATCTCCTGCCTTGATATGAATAAACAGCGAGCAGGCGGAATGGCTGGGTTGTCTGGGATTAATCCTGCTATTAGTGTGCGAGGTGAGGCTGCAAGAAGTGCCGGTTGAACGGCGGTGATAACATCCGGTTTGAGACTTTATTAGTCAGGAGTCATTTGTAACAGATTGAATTGCTCCTTTTGGGATATGGCTGCTTTTAAGATTATTGTTATGGCATGCTCTGCTGCTGAATTAGAGTTTTATTGTCTGAAATAGCAGAAAGGTCACACAGAGGTAGGGGATGTGCAACAATTGTGAATATTATTTTGACTCAGACAACATCCTCTCTTTTATAAGCTCCTGCACCAAGGTGCCCTGAATCTAGAACTTGCAGAGACATAACAATTAGCTCGATGTTGCACCAGTTTGAACCGACACTTTTAAGGGTCACTTGTCTTAATTAAAATAATTAGGTTTCCTACATCATTAAAAAAAGCTTTTAAAGGAATTGTTCAACATTTTTGGACTCTATTTGCTCTCTCACTGAGTTAGATGAGAAGATAGATACTGCTCTCATACCTGTCTGTTAAATATGATGAAGTCAAGAGATGGTTAGCTTAGCTTAGCATAAAGAGTCTCCAGGAAGTCACTACTCCGTTCCAAGAAATACTCCAGCGTAGGACTGGGCTATATGGCCAAAAATGTTAGCACAATAAAAATGAAATATCAACTACATTTGTGATGTCTTTGTGTCTTTCCGTTTTTCTGTTGTATGGCATGGTGCTGAATAATGCTGATACTAGCATTAGCTGCTGGGTAGTCACGCCTATTGGCCTGGTACTTGTCGACGGCTCACTAACTTCCTACTTTCTGCTTGGTCTAACAGGTGATATTGTTTCAAATGATGAAACAGTTTTGTGCTGTTGCCTGCTTTAGCTCGCATGTGGCTCTGGCACAGTTTGTAGTGCACGATGCTCTCTTTTTTTTGTCAGATTGTAAATAGCCGAAAGATCTCCTAACTACTTAAGCTGAGAGACCGTTCTTGTCGACAGTGGCTTCGTCATGCTTAGAGCTGGTCATGGGCACTGCGTTTTCTTTGATGTCCCTGACACTCAATTTGCAAAATGGTATTTTGCATATTCTGCTCCCACTACAAGCCTGTCAGCCACTGTGCCTGGAGCCATACCTCTATTCCTGTGACCTGACTGACTGTTTGTCAGACATGGGACCAAGTCATTGTTTTGCATGACACAAGTAAGTCTCAGGTCTTTGCTCTTAAGTCCAAAGTCAAGACTTCCAAGTCCAAAGTCCTTAACTTTGAGTTTATAGTCCTGAACAAGTCATCGCTTTTTGCCAAATGTATCACTATTTTAACAGAATATTAACATCTTAAATTTGCAAAAATCATGAAAGCTTTTTTAAAATTTGTAGTGTTTGTCAAAACAAGTGCGACTTTCACAGCATAATGGCACTATTAACGCCTGCCACAACGGAATGAATTTTGTATGTTTCTGTCCTGCGTTGTTGTGTTTAACTCATATCATATTGTAAAAATGCCAATAACTTTCTCTTCCCAAGTTGGCTTGGTGAAAGGTTTCAAGCTTTTCCAAGTCAAAAGGCTCAAGTCCAAGTCCAAATCACGAGTCATTGGTGTTAAAATCCAAGTTAAATTGCAAGTCTTGTTGATTTTGTTGAATCCAAAGTGATAAAATTTGTGACTCGAGTCTGACTCCAGTCCCAGTCAAGTGACACGGGTCTGCAACTAGTGTTTTAGGTACATTAGCACCCTCCTCTGGTGTATGGGTGGTTTAAATGTATCAAATATTTACTGAGCATTTGTATGTATGTATGTATTATCCTTGATAATCGCCCACAACTACACCTTGATTTTTTTCAAACTTTGGTTTTTGTAGATTAAACAAACTGTAACTCTCGCATTATTAAGTGATTAATTAATTTAGAGGTGCTGATAGTCAGAGTTTGTTTTTGCATTTAGACAATGTCAAACTAATGTATTTCCCAAAAGGCTGAAGTATTCTTGTCACTGTTTTTACTTTTTTTGGATAGCCACACTGCTCTGCAGGCAGAGAAACACCACATTTTTAGGATTTTTACTTGTGTACTCTGCCGTGCCATGTACCTGGGTTATTTTTATGGAACTACGTGGAAACAGTCGACTGTGCGCAGATAAAATAACTTTAAAAATAAATGCAAAGGAAGTTATTCGTGCAGCCCAGTTTCAGACCCCCTCTCGCGCTTTCAGCAGCCTTTTCCAGCAACCGCAACAGCGTATAGAAGTCATCGGCTTATATAGAGGAATCCCATTTTCCAGAGAGATTTACAAAGCTATTTTTGGACTCTCTATCAAACTAGAGGTGTGTGGCAGAATACTTTCACTCCGCTCTGGCTGTGATGAGAAAGGACGTCTTTCCCATGATGCCGCTGCTCCGCTTCAGGGGTATTTCTCAGCGGTGTCGCTTTGTGGCTTCGTTTTAAAAGCAGACATGTCTGAATGCCCCCGCGAGGCTAATAGTATGTGTATTCGGTATAGGTGTGTGGCAGAATGCTTGTGCAATTGCTGTAAGAAAGACTGTACTGTTTTTCTATTATATCTTGTAAACCTCACCAGGGACCTCCCAGTCACAAGGCCTGTTTAATATGTTAGGCCGTGCTGATGTAAAGTAAATCCTTTTTTGAATGGACATTTTCATGATATATCTTCTCATCTTTTGACTCATGCTGGACGTATTGAAGGAGAAGCCATGCTCAATGTGACAACAGTTCCCCTGAGCCTTATTTATCTTTATGCCAGAAAGTATGTTGCCACTTGTCCCCCTTTCTTCTTTACTTTAAGTCTTCAGAATAGCTTGTCACACCCCTTGTCCACACTAAATATGCATGTTAGTTGCTACAATTGTGAAAACTGGAGTAAAATCCTGCATTACTTTCACTGTAAAACACATTTTTAAGCAACCCCAGTGAAATTCCTTTACTTTTCTTCAAGTAAATCGCAGCACAGAGGTTGGTAGCGGCTGCAGCTCTTCCTGCTGTTTGTTTATGGTAATCATAGTTATCTCCCAGGATTAAAGTTGTGATGATTTATCGATGTTAAAATCTGATATTGAATTTCCCCCCCAGCCTCATCTCCTGGAGCAGGTCATTTCAAAGACTCGAGCATCAGCATGAATGCTCCTTGATTGCAGCACACACATGGCTCTTAACCTTGGAAGTTTGGTTCATGACTTTGCTACATGTTATTAGTGTAAAACCTTTGCATAGTAGGAATACACCGATGAAAATCTTCATCATACAACAATAACTGAACAGTTTAAAACCCATTCAGCCCTTCATCACCCTATCTTTGGATGAACACTGATTAAACCGTACAATTTTATGAAACAACCCTCAGTGTAACACATGCTCACTAACTCTCCCACATGAAAAGCATCTTATCTTTAAAAAGTAATTACTGCAAAAGCCCTTATAATCCCCTCTTTAATATCTGTTTTGTTTTGCTGTGAAAACATCAACACACACTTCTTCAAACAGCTGTATTTATTTGTTTCTCACCAGAAACAAACAAGATTACATTTGAACACATCATGGTAATATTGTAATTTATCTTCGCCCGGTACTTTTTACTGAATAGAGCTTAAATGCATCATAATGTAACTCAGTGCAGTTCCGGCCACCAGCTGCTAGCAGCTAATGTTAACTAGCTCCCCTCCTGCCAATTACAACACAGATTTGTTGTTCACAATGTGGCATCAACGTATCGGTTGGGCCGATACGTTGCTTCAGTCCTAGTTGTTATAATGCTTTTAGGGTTTTTTTTTTGTAAATACGCACCTGGTAAAAGGGTGGCAGAAAACTGCTGTATGTTTTGGAGGCCCTGGATCAGCTCCAACACTTACAGTAGCATGTGAAAGCATGCCATGCAGGTTGGTAGGTAGGCTTTACTACTACCACATTCTGAACATGATGGAGTAACCAATAGCCATCAAATAGTCCTTTCACAGACATGGAATTGGGTCTAGTCTGAAAATAGCTCTTATCGCAAAACTTCCCTCTAATGGAAATCTACATTCAAAGACATTTCTTATAGGATTAGGTTTAATCCGTGGCTGTGAAACCAGCCTAGACGGTCTCCATTCCAGCTCTATTCTCAGACTGTGTGTCTACAGGCATATATGTTGGAGTGTGTTCATGCGTGCATCCAGGCGCGTGTGCGCGCACGCTCGCTGGCAGACGCCCAGCAAAGCAGCAACGCAACTGTCGATTTGAGAGTTTGGATTAAAAAATAGATTGTGTTCCTTGGAACAACCTCAAAACTTCCCGCAGCCAGCGTGGAGATTGAAGAAGCCTCGCTAATTGATACAGTTTTTCCACTCTCTAACTGAAGCCACTGCTGGAGAGATAAGATGCTCTTTATTCTGTTTTTCATCACTCTTTTCCTCCTCCTCGCCTATTTGACCCAATTTATCAGTGGCAGATAAAACCAAACAAATCAGAGGAGTCGCAGCTTCAAACTTGTTGCCCTTTGGCTGGCGTCTGATCCGTTCCTCCCTCTGACACTGTCTTTTCCCCACCTCTTTCGTCTTTCGTCTTCTTCTCTTTGATCTGCTCGTCCAGTCTCTCTCCCCTCCCCTCTTTTCTCCATACTAACAGATTTCAAGTTCTGATAATTGATTGGTCATAATTTGTTTCGCAAGCTGCATGCACAAACACTCACCTCAGACTGAGGAGAGATGACTTAAGTATGATGCAGTTTTTGCAACTATAGAAAGTGAGTGTTTGTCCTGTCACCCAACTCTGCTGTGTTCCTTTAATCATCTGAAATAACTCACCTAATTATTTTGCAACAACCTGTAGCACTGTTCAGGAAACTCCGCTAGACAGTAGCATCACATCAAAGTTCACTCAGACCTCTTTAATAAGTAACGGCAGCAGGGAAGTACAACTCTTCACCAATCAATATCAGATAGAGTAGTACAGACTTTTTACATTTTAAATCTAGATTAGACAAGGCTGAAAGACTCTCTGACTCACAGTTATTGAGGCATGCTAGTTGTATGAAATGTTCTAAGTCTGCTGTAAACTAGGCTATTCAAGATATCATTTATACCAAGAGTGTGGGTTTGGTTAGGAGGGGGTTTCAGCCAGACAGAAATAAGCAAATGAAAATAAATAAGTGAAACTAGATGGGCACTCAAATAGTGCAGACCTCCACCAAGGCCAATAATCCAGGTTTCTATTATATGCAAATCTGCGAGTGCAACCACTATACATGTCTGGATATATTTACAAAAAGAATGATGACAAAATATGGTTGTGCCTAACTGAAGCCTTATAATCTCAACTGTATTTATGGTGTGCTCCTAAGTTGGAATATTTCATATACTTAACTAGGGATGTCAGTTTTGGTTTTGCTGTTGGTTGCCCTACACCTACTAACTGGTAACTAACAGGTAGATTTTTTTCCAAAAAAGGCGTGAAATTTTGGTCTGAATTTTGGTTGTGATAAGAAGTCATCCTATTTCTACAATTGGTTATGTTTTGTTGCGATTGAGCTGTACTACCATCTACTGGATTTTAAGATGTCCTAATGCCAAATGCCCTATTTCGCAATGTTAAAGAAAGTGAAATCTGTTTCATGGATCTGCCCATCCTACACCCTACCAATACGTTACATGAAAATTGGCCCAGTAGTTTTTCAGTAATGCTGCTGACCAGTCGTATAGTGGAGGGTATATGCAGGGTATACCCACCTCTTTTTCTGTCTGTTTACAGTACACCCACCTATCAGCCAAAAAGCTATTTAAATATATACTGTAGGAGAGCATACGCACTTCCTCCTTGGTAACCTAACTTTTCCGGTGGTATACCTACCACATCAACTATCACTACACCACTGCTGCTAACAAACTGACAAACAAACCAAACTGAAAGCACAACTTCTGTGTTCGAGGTAATTTCTACCAAATAACACCTTATAATGCAGCCGGTCTTATTACCTACCTTCTATAAGTCCACTAAAATAATTTGAAATATGGCCTAACTATCTATATTATTAATGAGCCAATCCTGAAAACTAATTTCAGATTCATTGATAAAGAACTTAATTAATGATCACTGGTTCATATTCATTTTCTACATATTAATTCTGATCTTTTCTGAAGTATTCACTTCAAAATTAGGAACACTTTTATAAAGTGAAACACTGCTTGCATATTTAATGGTGGAACTCTTGCATATGTCATGGGAGAGATCAGAGGCTGAGGAACTTTAGCTCTCTGGATTAAGTGCACTGGGAAAGAGTGCAGCAGTCTAGTCAGAAGATGAATGGAGCTTGAAGAGGGAGATGAGCTGATTCTGCTGAGAAACACAAAAAATCCAAAGATGCGCTGTCACATACTTTATATTTTTCTGCCTTTCTTGACTGCTCCCCCAGTGGTCGCGTCAAATGAGGCCTTTTCACTTTGCTCCTTTTCAAAGCAAAGCACCAGAGAGATCCTCGTGAGCACTTTTGACTTTGACGCCCACTTAAGTCGCTCGTTCATTTTTAGTCTCTGGATCTCTTCCCACCTGGTTTTTATATTCCATCAAGCTGCTCTACCTTTTTGATGCAAAGTAGCAAATGATTGTGTGGGTGAGGGCGCTGCTCTCACAAAGGGATGTGTTCTGAGTCAGACCATGATTGGTTGGTTGCAGTTTATCAACATGAACACTTTGAGTGCTACTCATGAAGAAAAATTCAACAGTTTTATCACTTTAAATTTCCAAAAATAGAAATATTGAGGATGAGTTTCTATTGATGCCACTTTGTGGAGGCTTTTCACTTTTATCTGGCATTTTGTCTCTGACTCACACTCCCAGTTTTCTCACATCCACACACATGCCACTACATGACAACATGCCACTGAGGTTGTGTGCCCATGTAATTGGATGAGAGGAATCATGTGGAGCTTTGTGCCCCCAGGCATGGCCTGCTGGCTCGCTCTGATGCCCCTGTTTCAGCTGTCTGCAGCCACTTAACTGTCCTGGATGGGCTCAGGCTCTCAAAATCTCTCCCCTGCGGCGGCTTTTTAAGTGACCATGCTTTACCTTTGACCCGTAGTAACTGGCAGTTCGCTCTAGTCCAGCGCAGGTTTGGTTGCAAGATCAAGCCTTTCTCAGTTGCTCTTTTAAGCCGGCAAAACATAATTTACTTGACTCCAGCACTGCGGCTCCCATGGGTCCAGAGCCTGGAAAGTTTACAGCACGGCTAAGTAGCCATAAAGGGATTTGGAGGCTCGAGTTTCTCTCACATAAACTGTTCAGAGAGGAGAGTGAGGAATACTTTTTAGCAATATAATAAGATGATCATTGCTCATATTTCTTGCCCCATCTGACTTCCATTTAGTAATATTACCATGTTCCAGATCTCAGCAATTAACTAAACAAGCTACAAAATATGACCCAAGTTGTAATAAACCAGAAATATCCTTTAAGTGGTTTCCCTTTGTTTCCTGCTGATGTCGAACAGGCGAAATCCCTTGGCCAATCGTGGTGTGGTTGTGTTTGTGGAGGAACTGAAATGAAGGCCTGGCTGAGCGCACATGTAGGCGAGCCGCTGAAATTATCATTAGTGTCTAGCCCAGTGGTCACTGAGGGGGCTGTTAATTTCACACTCCTTCTTGTGTCAATATTACTGCAGCTCAGACTCATAAATATATGCAGTACCTCTCAAAACAAACTAAGCCGGAAATTTTCCAGGCTCGCTCACTGGAGGACCTGCTGTTTTCTGTCCCAGTGCGTTTGCCAGAGCCGGTGTGCATGCTCTGAGCTTGTCCGTGCATCTGAATGCTGAATGCATTTTAATGTGTGTATGCATTCGTAAAAGAGAAGGAGAGAGAGAAATCTTTCCGCTCATTGCATCCGTTCTGCTGGTGGAAAAGTATTTCCACACATGCCAGTGGCTCTGAATATGCTGATTGTGATTAATTATTTTGGGGTTTTTTCTCACCCCTATTCCATCCAGGTTTAGTCCAGAAGGTAGACCAGCGCCTCCCTGTGGCCAACGAGTACCTGCTGCTGTCAGGTGGGGCACGGGAGGGAGTCTTGGACCTGAACCCCGAAGACCTTGGGGACTACGCCAAAGGGGCAGACTTTGACCTGGACTTCACCCTGCTTGTACCTGCCCTCAAGCTTCACGACCGCAACCAGCCCGTCACCCTGGACATGAGGCACTCCCCGCCCTGCCACTCATGGCTCAGCCTTCGCCTCTGCGACTCCAATGTCATGTCCCGCTGGAGCATCTGCTGCCAGGAGGAGAATGGGCTTCCTACTGAGGAAGATGAGGAGGAAGAGGGAGAAATAAGTAAGTCGAGTAAGTCTGATTATGATTGCAAGGACAGAAGATGAAAGAACAGTGAGGGTGGACAGAAAGAAGAGCAGCAGGGATAGTGGAAAATAAGAAAAGACAGGCGAAGACTACAGTGGAAGGAAGATGGGTAAACAAGTATTAAAAAAAAGATGAAGAGATAAGTGAAGGGAGGGAGGGAGGAGTGGAATAGACAACAGTGAAGGTACTGTAGCAGTGCAGAGTGGAAGGAATGGGAGCTGATTGAATTTCGTTCATGTTTCACAGAGATAATTTGATGCATGATGTTGTGATGCAATTTCGCCCAGCGAGCAGCAGCCGAGGCCCGCGCTCGTCTAACTCCTCAGATAGGTGAGACGAGAAATGCCTCCCCAGGAAATACACGCTGAAACATTTATGAGTATAACTTCACAACCGAAAGTTCAAGCTCACGCGGCGGCTTCCAGATTTACACCGCGACATCAATCTGCCACACGCTTGCGAGTGTGAGACTACGGAGACGAGAAAAAAAAAGACATTTATTGATATGAATCGCTTTAATTTTCTGGCAGTTTGGAAAAACATATTTGCCACATTTTCTGGTAGTATCGTAACACTTCCCGCAGGGTCTTGTGTTACAGTGTTTGTGGTGGTAGGATGGGGTAATTCAGGATATAAATATATCCCAGCAAAATGTTACTGGAAGGTTAAAAAGAGGGCAAAAGTGACAAGAGTTCAACTCAGATTTGATTTTTGACAGCTAAGCATTGGCACCTTTCTGCTGCTATTGCTTTTAATAGTACAACAAGTACCCAAAGGTCTTCTTAAGGAAGTAACAGCGTTTAGTTTGCTTGTGTTGTCCAACTAATAGTCCAGTATTGTGTAGTGTATTAAATGTACAAATTAAACAGAGAGAAATGTTGCAAGTTATTTGATGAGCTAGAATCAGAAACTGTTCTAGCATTGGTAAATCTGGTGTATTGGTTACTATGGATAAGATGTCTGTTTTGGTTAATTTTGCTTTTTATGTCGGTGAAGACTCTCAGTCATCCAGGTCATGGTAATCATAAGTGCTATATTGTAGGCAACTTCAAGAAACTCAAGCCAGTCCAGTTGCCTACAATATGGCACTTCGGATTTGCTTTTTTGCTTAAATTTTTGACCAGTGCTTCTTTGACTCAGTGAGCTTTAGCGCCACGTTTCAAAGTGCTAATCATTTGGGGGTGGGAATATTTACACTTTGTGATGTAAATATCTTTTATTTTATTTTGTCTTCTATTGGCTTGTGGAAACTTAGTGCCCACCACCCCACCCTCCTGTCTCCACTGGTTAGCTAACATTACCCTTGCCAGCTCCACACTGCACACCACCTGGGTTGGGCGTGAGCAAGCTAGGGCAGTTACCACAGGTAATTAGTGTGGTTGCAGAAAAACGGCGGCCACACTCCAGTTTACCCCCAGATCACCCAGTAAGTAAACTGCTTCTTTAACTATGTTAGCACCAAGTGCCATGCTGACACTGCTAACAGTGCTACCAGAGCTAACAGTGAATGGCAATGCTAAAGGGGCATTGCGGCTCAAAATTGAGTTGCTTACTTAACAGGGCAACCTGGGGGGAGACTGAAGGGTGGGCAAAGTGTTTCCACAGCCACTCTGTTGTGTCGGGATGGTGTTACTAGCAGTAATTGCTGAATGAGTGGCACTGCTAGCTAGCTCCCACCAGACCCTGTGCAGTGTAGTGCAGTGCAGTTAACTGAACTTTTCAGTAGTTAACCACTGACATCTCTAATTCCCCACCGCTCCCTCTCCTCCTTACTCAGGTAAAGGCTCTATCCCCTCCCTGGACTCTCCTCAGTCTCTGGATGGATGCTACTTCTCTCCCTCCCTGGTGACAGACTGGTTCTGGGGGGTGGTGAGCGAGGCTGTGGAGGAGCTGAGGCGCAGCCCCCAGAGAGGCATTCCCACCCCGGATCGACTGGAGAGGAATGGACCCCTCACCACTATCATCCTTCAGGTACACATTGCTGAAAAATGTCTGAATCAATAAGGAATGTCAGGCTGCTTAAAGGTTCCCTGTGGAGTTTTCTTGTAAACATAATAAAAAAAAAAGTTATGTTCACCCTCCTCCCTGCAGGCAGGCTCGAGCCGGGTGCTGTACGACCTGCTGCCTGTGGTGTCGTTTCGGGGCTGGCCTGCTGTGGCCCAAGGCTGGCTGACCGCCAACCACTTCTGGGATGGTAAAATCACAGAGGAGGAAGCTATATCTGGCTTCTATCTGCTGCCCTGCTGCTCCCCGCTGGGCGGTCGCCCCGACAGGGAGTGGAGGCTGGCATTCTCACGCAGCGAGGTGAGTAGATTGTAACTGTGACTATTATTTTAGTGTCATGTTTGGCGCCAACTTGTATTAGGTTTAAAGCATCGGTACAATATTTCCATCTGTTTTTCTGTCCTTGTTTATTTGCCTTTCTTTTTTCTTTTTGTCCCACACCCTCTGTGTATCTCTCAAATATTCATGTTGAGTTTACTGCTATACATTTAATTCTGTTTGTTCCTAATTCATTGGTCCCCTGTTTGTCTTACTACCAGGTTCAGCTGAAGAAGTGCATCCCTTACCCCATGGCTCAGGCTTTCCAAGCAGCCAAAGCCGTGTTGTCTCGTATCCTGGCACGTCCACGCACAGGCCTCAGCCTCTATCACCTGCGTACCCTTCTCTTCTGGGCCTGTGACCGACTCCCTGCTGCCTATTTGTCCTGCCCTGACGCAGACACCCCAGGCCGCCTCCTCCTGGGTCTCCTAGATGACCTGGCACATTGCATCCTGGGTAAAAACTGCCCAAACTATTTCCTGCCCCAGTGCAACATGTTGGAGCACCTGACAGACAGCCAGGCGCTGCTCGTCGCCAGGAAGCTGGCCCATGTGCGCTCAGATCCCAGCGAGCACCTCCGGGCGGCTCTGGACCAAGCCCAGCAGGCAGGCCAGCTGAAGAAGGAGCTCACAGCTAGCACCAACGGCCACGGCTCCCCTGGCCACCACCCAGCCAATGGCATCATCTCCCCTTCGGAGGACAAGCTGGCGCAGCGACTGCAGCAGCTGGTCACGGAGAACCCTGGGAAATCCATATCGGTCTTCCTCAACCCCGATGATGTCACCAGGCCACACTTCCGCATCGATGACAAGTTCTACTGATGCAGACACGCTGCAGAGAAGACGTGTGGAAATGTGTGTGTTTAGCTTACAAACACACTCTGAAAATGCTCTGAGACGTCACATCAGAGGAGACGGAGACTAAAAACCAGGCAGGTGTTTTTCTTCAGAACCCTGCGGGCCTGGAACTGAACACACTCCTACTGTTCACCATCCTGAGGCTGAACAATGAAACAAAGCCTTGCTGCTTGACTGACTCTTTAAACCAAAAACACACATGTCCTACTACTGACAAATATAGCGGACGTCGCACAACAGACATGATGTCACCAAGCTGTTGCCACGGAGACGGCCCTCTCCTAACGAGCTGGCCTTAATGAGACTTATCAGCTGGTGCTACAAAGACAAGGGCCGGCTTTAGTTGTGTGAAATAAGTCCAGTGGAGCTCAACACTGAGTATGTGTGTGTGTATGTGTGTATATGTACGCCTAAGGGTTTTCACATATTACTAACACTTCTTAAGACAGAGGGAGAAAAGCTCCTTGATTGCTGCATTTCTCTCCGTTTTATTCTAGATCAGAGTGGGTGATGGCTGAATTAGAAAGGAAAAACAAGGTGTGGCTGATGTAACTGAATGTAATGTTGTGAGGAGAACTGCCGAGTCTTTGAACAAAGAGTCTCTTTTCTCTGTCAACTACATTTTAGCCCTCTTTGTTTGACCCCCATGCCTCGATTTATGGCATCTATTTCATTTAAAAAAATCTTTCTCAGGTATTCATAATACTTTAATAATTCATAATACCTTTTTTATGTATATGATTCCTTGTTAGGTCTTAAACTATATTTCAATGCCGCTTACATTTCATTGGGTAATGGAATGTACCAAAGAGCTGCGTTTTTCAAAGAGAAACATGCGTCTTAGGCATCCCTTAGCATCTGCTCTTGATCAAACTTGAGTTATGGTCAGAATGTTAATACACCTTTTCTCCTTCTGAAGCCCTGGTCACACCAGAATAAAAAACAGCCACATTTTGCAGCAAGTTCAATGGAATAGGAGCGATAGCAGAGGTTGTATTAACCAAATATTTTCCATTATTGACAGATTTTTTTTTATCAATGATGGAAAAATCTGAAGTCCCTCCATCATTTTGACATATTCAAACACTGCACAATACAATAACTTTAATTCATTCACACCCCTCACCAGTTGGTGGCATGTGCATATTAATTAGCTATCTCGCCTTTGATCTCATGTTCATGACCTTGTTGTCTAGCTGGCTTTAGCCAAAGAGGTTACCTCTTTGCTTTAGCCATCACATTGGTTGGCGATATTACTACATATCACTGCAAAATGACACAGCAGTTGAGTGTCTTCATTTTGTTTCTTTAAAAACTCTTTAAAATAATTGTGATGACATTGATGAATGAGGTGAAAAAGTAGGGCTGGTCAGTTCACCCAAGCCCCGAGAACAGCATCAGGCTTTAAAACCAATTTTACATAGTGGCCAAACGTGGAATTACAACTTCTGGCTCAGTCGCGTGATGCCATTTGGCCCAAAAATACTTCTTCCCATAGACTAACATTGTGAAAGAGATTTCTGTAAGTCAGTGGATACATTTCTTTGAGTGTCAAAACCCACTATCACGATTTGATCCATTCAGTCCGATAATATATCCAAAGTCTAGAGAAGTCGCATGATTAAATTGTTTTATCCATATTTAAGTTAGCAGAAAGCTAAACCTGAAGTTAGCTGCTTGGCTGGTGTACGTTTCTAGTGTGCCTTCTCTGTGGGCCCAAAGATGTGGAAGGTCCGAGCAATTTTGAAGCCACGGAAATCAAGATTTTTTTTGGCATCATGCGCAGTTGAGCTGGTTACAGCCTCCAACAGTGTATCCAGCTTTCTTTATATGCCAATGAGAACAAGCTGGTTAGCACGAGCTGACACAGCAGTGGCTAACATCAAACACAGAACTGTCAAACGGCCTCAAACTCGATACCGAAAAGGCTCAGCTCTAATTAAATCCGTTGATAACCGTTAGGTAACGTTAGCCGCGTGTTGCTAATACTTAGCCCTGTCACTGTATCAGTGTGGGCAGACTCTCACAAACTGTCCCTGGCGCAGAGTCACCAGACCCTGTCTGTATAAAATGATGGCCAACAAATAAGTCTAATGCAACCTCTGAAGCGTGGTCGTACTTTGCATACAGACGTGGGTTACTTTTGTTGTGCTGCTTTCTGGTGCGACCAGACCTCAGAAAAAGGTTAAGACTGAAAAGGTTGGAGATGTTAAATATGTTAAACTGGTTAATTCTATTATAATACTGTGTTTTTCTTGTATTGTACTAAGATATAAGAGTTGTTACATTTGAGATATTCTTGGAGCTTGTTCAAGTTCTTGAGTCTACTACCTGAGCGGACATTTTGGTCTTTGGTGTTTGGAGTGTTAAGCTAGCCCCTTTATAAGGGATTTAGAATATATAACCCCAAGTATGGAGATACAAGGATTAAGATTATCAGGAGTGTATCGATCACGTAAAAATGGATTTCGATTAAAAAAAGACAGGTACAGAATAGCTGTAGAGTCAGGACTTCGGCTATTTATCTACCACAGTCACGACTGCGTCAAGGTACTTAACTGTCAAAGTATCCCACAAAGGGCCCAGCACATCTTGTTGCACATCATGTAAGCGTGTCTATTAACTTTTCTCTG
This sequence comes from Epinephelus fuscoguttatus, assembly GCF_011397635.1. NCBI lineage: Eukaryota > Metazoa > Chordata > Actinopteri > Perciformes > Serranidae > Epinephelus > Epinephelus fuscoguttatus. Next base: position 27,285,096 of record NC_064774.1, read on the forward strand.
CAGAAACTCACAATTTTGTGTGTGTCTCATTCGATTTTTTGGAAACTAGTTCTGACTTGAGTGATTCTGATAATTGTTCCCCCTGTCTCCTCTGCTTGGTTGGTCTTTTTTAATGAGCTATGTGTGTGTATATGTGTGTTCACCGAGAGAGGAACCGCGCAGCAGGACACAGACAGACACCCAGATGCTGCCCATTGAATTATACCCTCAGTGGGTGTGTGTTAGTCGCTGGGCCCTATCGTTCCTCACCAGACGGGAGTCATCCACAGGGGGATGGAGAGAGGATGGAGGATGGATGGAGGGAGGGAGGGAGGGAGACGGGTGCTGCTTTGGTCCTTTGAAGAGGAGAGATGGGCCTTGCGGGGCCTGGACAACTGCCTCTTTCCGTTGCCGTTTTTCTCTGCCTGTTTCTGTTTTTTCCTCTTTCATTTTCTTTCACTCTTCCGGCTCTAATGTTCCTTTTTATTCCTCCCTCCTCCCATCCAGATTCCTCCTCAGAGGGTTGGCATCTTTCTGTCTTTTAGCACTGGAGGTCCAGAGCAACAAAAAGCCCCTCAAACCTGGTACTACTCCAACCTTATGTTTACACTCTTCACACTGATTTGATTAGGAGCTGTGCAGCCTGTATATGCTTTAGTGGAGACAACAAGTAACCAGACAAGCATTAATGTTGTCACTTGCATTAGTTTTGTGGCTCTTACTTGTTTTACCTTAATGGATTTGAGGCGGAAAGTTGGCTGAATGCGAACTGCGAACAGACTGATGGGTAAACTTTGACATGATGGGGTTTACCAAGCACTAAAGTGCTGCTTCCAGTGTTGCTGCATAGGCAGGGTTTAAACGCTAAAAAGCACATGATTGGTTAAGTTTACGTAAATATCATGGTGGTGGTGGTTAGTTGTGATTGTTAAGCTGCAGATGGATTGTTTTTCCTTCAGACATTTCTGAGTTACATATCACAACATCTGGGTCTATAAATTTCATGTGCTTACTACTGAATGTTTTTTCGTTGCAGCATCTGTCTGTAATGGTGTGTGTGTGTGCGACTGTGTGTATGAACCTGAGGAAACCAAAGCGTGTTGTTGGAGTGGTGCAGAATGTCTAAGCAGGGTGTGTATTCAGCTTGCCAGGAGTATTTTCAGCACTTTTTTTTAAAGATGGGCTCAAATGTGGTTACCCAAATTGTACAAGTTTTGAATAGTCATAAAGCAAATTTATTTATTGGAAAACATAGTTGATGTAAAGGTACTTTCTCATCGCCTCTGTAATGTTTGAGAGTGTTGAAAGTGTAAAAATATGTGTCTCACTTTGTACCTTAATGGGCCTAGTTAGAGATTACTAGACACTGGAAACAATCAATGTTTTTTCCTGAATTGTACACATGAATATCAAATCCTGTATTTTAAGATCGTGTCAGTTTCTAGATATGCAATCAAGCCCTCTATGGAAAGGTCTACTCTAATTCTAAGATTAACTGTTGTTGTGAATCACTATCTGCTGTCCAGGGATTGCATGAAACACAGATGACACTCCCAAACCTCAGTCTCTGCTCCGTGCTACTCTATTTATAATCGTTACTTTTTTTTTTTTTTTTTTTTTTTTTGTGCTGAAACTTTTGATGATTCTGTTTAAGATTCAGTCGGCTTCTGCGGATAAATAACTGACTAAATACGATGAATGTATCCACTGTATCTCTCTAATCTGTTCCCCACTCGAGGACACATCAAATCTAATTTCTCACCGTTATCTGTACAGATGTACTCCGGCCTGTAGTCAAGTGCTAAGATAAGAATCTGTACCGAATCACTCCACAGTTTGAGAAATTGAATTTCATATCTCTTTTATTACTTGAGCTCTTTCTTTTTTTTAAGTAAGTGCAAATTATTTTCTCTGTATCATGACTGATTTGCTGTATTTATTACTGTTATTTTCTGGGGGTTTATATTGATCAATCTTCAAGCTTTAGCATGAAATAAATCACTACATTTCAAATCACATTGTGTGGCAATACATTTGTCATATGTGCTTTAGTTTTATTTATCTCACTGTTTTAAGGAGACGGGGTGATTAAAAGAAAACTACTCATCCTCTGAATCATGACTACAGTGTCAGTTAATTTGAGCTGCAACACATGCAGTGTCCAACAGAGGGCGCTCTAAGACAGTGTTTGTGCTGAGACTGTTTCACCTGAGTCTGTTCTGCTCTGTCACACTGTGTTAGGACAGTGAGAGGATGCTCCAGGTTGACAGTACACACACTGATACACATGCTGTCAGTATTAAAATACTGGCTTGGTGAATGGTAGTGCAGAACTTTTTTTTTTTTAAAGACATTTTTTGGGGCATTTTTAGCCTTTATTTGATAGGACAGACAAGTGTGAAAGGGGGAGAGAGGGAGTAACATACAGCAAAGGGCCACAGGCTGGAGTCAAACCTGGGCCGCTGCGGCAACAGCCTTGTACATGGGGCGCCTGCTCTACCACTAAGCCACTGACGCCCCAGAACTTTTAAGACTATGAGGCAGTCAAGAAGAATTAAAGATTACCTTAGTTACTATAGCTACCAGACTTGTCTCTACAGAGTTTGTCTCTACATAGTTTGTCCCTAATGCAGGCATGGATTAATACAAAGGTCATCTTAGGCTCTGATATCGGGGCCCCATGTGTGCCAGGGCTCCAGATTGACCAGACTATATTTAATTATTCAAATTTACCTCAGAGAAAACCCTTTACCCCTATTAGCCCATAAGAATCATAAAAATTAAGGAGCTGATCGAGTAGATGTTGGCCACACCTACCCAATAATCAGGTAGCCCACATGATGTCAGGTTCATAAAGCCAATGTGGTTTTCAAGTAGTATGTCCCCGCTGTTGGACGGCATAGTGGCAAAATGTCAAAAAAAAAAATATGCTAGTGGATAACAAAACGAAAAGCACAGAAGCTGAAAGAATACTGTGCCCAAGATCTTCTGAAGAAAATCCCTACATTGACCAGATCTTTCAAAGCTTCTGGATCTTCATCTAGTCGACAACTACATCATGTCCACAGCAGGAGGACTGCCAGCTAAAGGTTGACATTAGCCTGGCTGGAAAACATGCAACAGGATCCTTAGCTAGCTCTAGCCATGGCAAAGACACAAGCAAAGCCCACTAACCATGGCTCATGATCTCATTAAGAAAAGGAGTCTTAGCCAGATGGACGAACACTTCAACCACTCAAGACGCCAGTATGTTCTATCAACACCTCAGGGAGTAGGCATAGGCAATGTTATATTCCTCGCAAGGTTTTACACATGGGACTAGATTACTTTTCTCCTGGTAAAGCATGATAAGTAAGGGGGTGGCCCCCACAAAGAGTAGCCTAGGGGCCCATGATCACCTTAATCTGCCACTGCCCAAATGAAATTAACCCAAAAGAAGAGTAGTAGCATTAGAGGCATGCTCCTACTTTTGCAGAACATTTCGAAATGACATACCATGCGCATTACTTGGAGGATTAAAGAAATGATGGTTGATAAATGAATTACTCTTAACTCAAATGTCTTTTTTCAAACAGGGAACAGGGCAAAATATCATTTTGAAAGTTCTTTTAAGAACCTTGAAGAAATATCCACGTTAGGGTTCCTTGAAACATCTTGGTCATAAACTGGTAATCATAGCATATGCCGAGGACATATATGCGGTTGCGTCCCCAGGTGGTCCCTGACACTTTATATATTTAGCTATTGTCTGTCATTAGTTATGTGATGATGGCGCAGATGTTTTTCGGTACAAATACACATCATTTCAATTTTTTTTATTCGTACCTCAAACCACATGCATGCACTGACAGCAGCAATCTGTTGATGTCTATTAAGCAGATTATGAAGCAAGGAATTCACTGGATTGTGTTAGTTACAGATGTGTGTGTCCAAACTGAAATATGTTAACATGTATTGGATGGATTGCCGTAAAATTTGGTGTAAATGTTCACTTCCTCCTCGGGATGAACTACATTAACTCAGGCAGTCCCTTCGTATTGAGTGTCAGCACATAGTTGATCTGTCCAATGTGCAACTTCACTGTTTTCGTACACTTTCACCACACTCACAGCGCTGTTCTTGTTTTCAGTGAAAAAGCTTGACAAACCCATCTGCAGAGACACGACTTTAAATGAATGCTAACACGCCTTGTATCTATTGGATGTGTAAATTAGCAACTTTGCTAACATGTTTCCCATTTGATCTTAATTTTCTATGTTCAAAATTTCCTTCCTCTGCCTCCAAGTGGCCAAATAAATACATTTTTGCAAGTTTAACTTTTCATCTTATTTATGACCAAATACCTGCCCAGCCTCACAGTGCAGCAAGCATGGCTGTAGACATTTAATCTTGTATTCATAAGAAAAATAGTGTTTTCTTTACTGGCACCATAGGGAGCATTTCATCACATGTACTCCACTAAAAGTGCACCCAAGAGCTTTCTTCATTTACGGGCACCATAGACAGGGCTTAATCACATTTTCTCCACCATGAAAGCACCCTAGAGGGCACTGTATCATAGTTTCTCCACTGGAATGGCAACCCATTGGGAACTTCATCACATTTTCTCTACTGTAAGGGCACACAGGAGGGTACTTCATCATAATTTCTCTCCTGGGAGGGCTCCTAAGAGAGTCCTTTATACATATTTTCTCCACTAGAAGGGCACTTCATAACATTTTTCTCCATTTAAGAGTGCCCTAGAGTGCACTTCATCACGTTTTCTCCACTGGAGGAGCACCCTAAGAGGCACTTAATCACATTTTCTCTACTGAAAGAGCACACTTGAGGACACCTCTACATGTTTTCTCCACTGAGAGGGGTACCTTGATGGCACTTCATCACACTTTCTCCACTGGAAGGCCACCCTAGGGGCACTTAGTCATGTTTTCACCATTGGAAGGCCACCCTTGTGGGCACTTAATTACATTTTCTCCCCAACAATGGCACCTCAGAGGGCACTTTATCAAATTTTCTCCACTGGAAGGGCACCCTTGGGGGAACTTCATCACATTTTCTCCACTGGAAGGCCACCCCAGTGGGAACTTCATCACATGTTCTCTACTGTAAGGGCACACTTCAGGGCACTATATACATATTTTCCTCACTAGAAAGGCACCAGAGAGGCCACTTCATAAATTTTCTCCATTTTAGAGCACCTTAGAGTGCACTTTATTACATTTTCTCCACTGGAAGAGCACCCTAGAAGGCACTCTATCAAGTTTTCTCAACTGGAAGGGCACACTAGAAAGGACTTAATCACATTTTCTCCACTACAAGGGCATCCTAGAGGGCACTTTATCACATTTTCTTCACTTAAATGCCATCCAAGGGGGCACTTTATCACATTTTCTCTACTGGAAGAACACACTGGAGGGCACTTCTACATGTTTTCTCCACTGGAGGGCCACCCTAGGGGGCCCTTAATTACATTTTCTCCAGTGGAAGGCAACCGTAGAGGGCACTTTATCATGTTTTCTCCGCTAAAAGAGGGATATTAAAGGCAATTTATGTTTTCTCTACTGGAAGGCCACCCTTTGAGTCCACCGCGGCCTCTGTGACATCATGCGTCCCCATCCTACCTGCAGTAATCCCTTGCCAGTAATTGTGACCAAATCTCCCTCGTAAATAGGCCACTGTAACCTCAGCCCTCTGGCAGCTTGGACAGTTTGTGTGTGTTTGTGTGAACGAGGCCAGGCTGTAACTCCATAGCGCCGGGCTGTCTGTCACTGAGAAACTGGGGCTGAACGGGGACATGTGTTCACCTGACACACACAACAGTAACAGGAGTGGACCATTGTAAGCTCACCCTGTCACCCTAGTTACATCCTGCATAAATGAAGAGGTCTGTCAGTGTGTGTGTGCCATCACTGTGTGTGTGTGTGTGTCCCAAACGTGTTTTCAAAGTCAGGGAAAAAAATGCTCAGTGGAGCTATCATAAATCCATAACCTCGACCTAGAAGCGTTTAGGCAGGAAAGCTGGATGTTGCAACCTCCTTAACGCCTCACTTACCTGATGGAGTTCACACACGCAATCTGTAGGTGTGTGTGTGCATGTAAGAGCTAAACCCCCACAGTGGTGTAATCCCTGTTAGTTTCTGGTGACTGGTCAGTGCAGCACATCCAATCTTTCATCTCTCTGTCCCCATTTCTTCCTACCCCTCCACACACACTCTATTGTTTCATATTTACAGCATCTTTCCTTTCCTCACCATCCCACCTTCGGTGTGTGTGTGTGTGTGTGTGTGTGTTAAACTTGTTCCTGTGCCAGTGTGCATTAATCTCCATTACAGAATCACGTGTATCAAGAGTTTGGAGGAGAGAGAAAGAGAGGACAACCAGGAGAGAGCTCTGCATCTATCCCTGCTGTGGTTTTCATGCTGATCACACGTTGCGGGTGTCTCCCAACCTTTTACCCTTGTACAGTTTCAGCTGTTCCTTTCTGGCCGAACTGCAAAACCACACGTCGTTATAATGGCCCCGTCATAGCAGATTGTAAATCTCACATCATTAAGCTGAAAGTGTTCAGTTCTGCTTGATTGATGCACTTTCAAATTGTTGTAAAATTCATGATTAACACACTCTTTTGACCATGTAACTGCTTGTGTAGCCGCTGTACTGTAGCTACTATGTATTCTAGAGAAGCTGCCATCACATGACGTGATCCTGAGTTGTGCCATGGTGCATAGCCGCTGTAGCTGTACATTATTGTTGTAGCTGATAGAATAATCAGAATCACATCGCATCAAGACCTAAAACATCAGCATATCAACATGCAATAAATTTTGACATGCAAGTCTGACCTCATTGGTGGAATGACAGTATTGGGCATTTGTTTCATGCAGGATTCATGGGGGGGCATGTTGGAGTGTGTGCAGTTAAGATTTGGTGACTAGCATTTTTCAAGTGTGTCAGTTTCTAAGTGTTATATTTGCAAGTTTTTAAAACCTATCATGTTGTGGAGCCTATCCTAGCTGACACTGAGCGAGAGGCATGGTACACCCGGGACGCGTCGACAGACTATCACAGGGCTGACACAGAGAGAAAGACAACCATTCTCACCGACAGCCAATTTACACTCACCAATTAACCTGAATGTCTTTGGACTGTGGGAAGAAGCCGGAATACCCGGAGAAAAATCCACGCTGACACAGGGAGAACATGCAAACAAAGGGCTCCCCCACCCCGGGTTCGAACCAGAAACCCTCCTATAGTGAGGCGACAATGCTAACCACTGCAATACCATGCCGCCCTCCAAACTGCTACTTTACAGGAAATGAGAAACCCTTTTTCTAGAATAATGGAACCCTGCATTGTCAGAGTTGGTATTGTGTCTTTATATTGTGAGACACGTTCAGTTTGGCAAAAGTCTTTCTCTTTCTGTTTCTCAGACCACAAATGAGGCAGATTGTCAAGCACAAACTGGTGAAGGACTCACAAAGCAGACTCATAGACTCAGACTACTTCTGAAACCGTGTATTTTTAGAGTCCAGGGTGAAGTTTTTGGAAGACTCTGGTGCCAGCGGTTGCATGTAGATAGGATAACCGCAGTATTTTATTAACTGTTTCCATTGTTTGACATCAGAGCGATGGTAAATAGCTAGTGAAATGACAGACCAAACATGCTGGTGCTAACTTTATTTGTGAGCGTGCTATCTGCTCTCTTTGGATGGCATATCCAGCTGCTCGACCTAACGACCAACGATGGAGGCTGCTCATGTTGCTAGCTACCCCAACTACACCACCACGAAAGCAGCAATGGACCTGCCAAGGGAGATTCTGGATCCAGCCGTGTCGGACCTCTGTTGGCAGGCCTGTCAATGCTGTCGTAGTAGTGTAGTTGCTCGTTCAGGCGCCTCTGATGTTGAATTAGGTCGCGCTATATTTGTGGGTCAGGTTGGTATTTTTTTTACGCGCTTCCCTATTCCGATATTGACTCTGACTTCTGATTGGTTAAAATGGCCTTTCCGTTAGAAGTTACATTGCCACCTACTGCTTTGGCATGTGTATTACATCACTTGGTAGCCGGTTTTGCGGTTTTGTGTGGATATCATATTTTTTTATCAAACCACTCGTGTGGACGATTTTTTTTTTTTTTTAGAAAATCTGAGCCTGAAAAACTTCGGTTTCAGAAGCACACGGGTCCGTGTGGACTAGGCCTAAGACGAGGGAGACAATGAGGCACAGGTGAAACACATTAGGGTGGGGCAAGTAATCACAAAGGAGGGAAACTGGCTTGAAGGGTCATGGCAGAAATTAGCTAGCACACCTCGCAACCCTCCGCCTCACTCCCTGCTGCTAGGAGACTATTCTCAGGAGGAGAGCGAGTAGAATTGTTTATTGTTTATCTTCAGCTCCACTATGTGCGGCATCAAAGATGCTCTATGACAGCACTTAATTCAATGGAGGTGGGGTGGAGCTATGAGGTTATGGCAGCAGTTTGAGGATCCAAGGACGAAAAGATGAAACATGGAAATACAAAGTTTCCGCCCTAGCAACAATATTATATTTGTTTATTCCATACAAATCAAAGAGTGAAACTGACTATCTGCAATGTTAAGGGGATTTATGTGTGGGCTTATTCTTTGGCTGGGCGCAGTGACAGTGACCTCCACTGGTGGCAACAAGACTCCAGGCTCCTTATAGTCACTGCACGGGGCCCAGAAATTGTATACTTAAACTCCATAAAGTGTGATCTTTAGGCTTTATTCATCACACAGTCAATGCGATGATAGTGAATATTCCTCACCCTTACAGAGCAGACAAAAGAGCCAGCTGATCCAGATGAAACATTTGGACAGGAATCATGGCTCCAGCTCCACGTTCCATCAAAGGTCAGCTCCGCTTTAAATTTTTTTGGACACCTGGGGCCTCAGCCAATGTTGTGACACATCGGAGCTGCAGCTCTGATTTAATGCTGTGAAATATCAGTGGGTCACATTTTCATCTATTGTTACGTGTTAAGCTAAAACTAATCTCCTACATTGTGCAAGGTATGAATGCCTTATACAAATGAGCCATATGTTTGGCTCTAACCTGACGCAGAGATGCCAAAATGATTTTTGCGCTCATTGATTTTTGACTCCGTAGTCGATTCTGTTGACTTTGTGGTCTGGCCAGAAAAAAAAGCCTCAAGTTTTCTCATCTCCAGACTCAGGAGAGACGAAAACACAGAGAGAGGCTTTGGCTAAGTACGTCCTCCTCGCGCTGAGTGTTTCCCCTGCTGTTCTTGACATAAGCACTTTTTTTCTGTTGGGGTTGTCATTAGTTTGGGCCTGTCATCAAGTTTGCTGTGATTGGAGGATCGCTGCATCTGTGTGTGTGTGTGTGTGTGTGTGTGTGTGTGTGTGTGTGTGAGAGAGGTTTTGGTTCAAATGAATTAGCAGAATTAGCCTTTGTCACATCTTCTTATTCTACAAGCCTTTTCTCCTCTGTTGTCCCTACCTGTCCTCGTGTGCGTGTGTGTGTGTGTGTGTGTGTGTGTGTGCAGACGTCTCCAGAAGAAGGTGCTTCATGACGTCACTGTTGATTGTAATGCTGGCAGTCATGTCTGTCATTGGACACAATTACTTTTATTGATCAACATCTCTACCTCCTCTCCTCTCCTTCGCTCTTTCAACTTTGCAGACGTTGCTGTTGGCATCAGTTGCAGTGTGTGTGTGCGTGTGTGTGTGTGTGTGTGTGTGTGTTTGCATATTAGGAAGAGGAGATCACCTGTTGTAAAATGCTGCATGAAGCTGTAGGAAATGTTTTATTATTCATTTTCTCTTTTTCTACATAATACTTTAATAAGTGTTGCTGATTCACATTAGATGAGGGCTTCAGGATTTTTCTGGTGACACAAGGACACTTGCTAATTGTTGGTGTCTGTGAGTGTGACTTCTTTAGCCACACGCCAGCTTTGACGTAACCTCCAGTGTTCAAAAGGGCTCAGAGATACAGTATGATTGCTCTCCCCTTTTCCTCGCGCTGCCATTACCAACAAATATGCTGCTAACAGATGGCACATACTAATTTGCCACATACAAAAGCCCAGACGTGGAAGTTTTATCAATGTCCTATACGAGAGGATTTGTTCAGTGGAGGAAAAGATAGATGAAAAGTAGAGGCAGTGTTTGGCCAGTCATTTCTTCTTTTGTTGTTGTTGAGCATTTTAGGATTTTCTCGTCCAAGTTTGCCTAAAAGTTTGGGGTTCAACCCATAGTTGACAACATGATCTCACCACAAGGTTTTAATTTGTTACTCTTCTGGAGCTTTTGATTGTGTCACACGATCCCTCTCAAGAACTAACTTTCCACCTTAAAGAGATAACCAACACATTCTCATTTCGACCTTGTCACATATTGACATTTTGGTCATGGACTCTCCACGTCCACATACGATGTACAAGGTACCCTGGGATTGTTGGTTGTTGATGCTCTGGGTCACCATGTCAAGTTCTCTTCTTTCAAGATACACTCCTGTTTTCACAGGAAATTTAACGTTTACACGCAGACTCCTTCAAAATAAACGCACTATGTTGGTGCAGCACTGTATATTGCAAAGTTTTTTTCCTTCAAAAACAAAAACACTTTGTCAAGTTTAGGATAAAAGAACAGGGTTTGGCTTTAGAATCTTACGGGGTAAGGGTCTATGTTAGGTAAGGGATAATGTAGAGCGAGCCGGTCACTATAGAGAAATAAACCCCGACAGGGTGATGCAGGGTCCTGCATCACCCTGAAGGGGTTTATTTCTCTATAGTGACCGGCTCGCTCTACATTATCCCGCTTATTACACGGCTACTCACTAAAGAAATCAAAAGTTTGACATCAAATGCTTATCTAAATATGATTTTATTGATTTACAAAAGTTTTCATTGCATCCGCTTGAAAAAATAGTCCGTTCCTTTCTACGGTTGAAACAGTAACGGAAAGCAACGGTAACTCTGAAGCGAAAATTAGCTTATTTGTAATTCACATTAAACTGAACGTTTCCATTGATTGTGACGTGGGACAAGGTGAATGGGGCGTCCTTGGGAATATTGATGCTGACGTCTCTGTCCTCATTCATGTCCATATTTCCTCCCTGCTGTGGCCCTGCAGCTGACATACCTAGAAACATCGCCCGAATCGATCAGAAGCGTCCTTAACAACGGTCTGCTATTCATAGCAACGGTCTGCTATTCAGAAATAACAGACCGTAGAATGTTGTAATTGACCAATCAGGATCGAGCATTTGACAATGCCGTGTAATAATTGGGCATAGAATCTATAATACTGTACACGTACAAAAAGATTGTTCTTTGAGCAATTCATAAATTGGGGCTGGGTGATACCACAAAATTTCATTTCAATATCAAGGCCAGGATTGCTGATCCGTATCATTAGTTAGCTAATGTGATATGTAGGGGACAGAGGTGGATACTTGGTGGTGGATAATTTGCAAACCATTAGGCATTTGTACTTTTCTCTGTTAATTACTAAAGGTCTACGGTGGCCCTGAGAGCTCAAACACCTTAAAGTGATAGTTCTGATTTTTTTGAAGTGGGGTTTTATGAAGCACACATCCATGGCACGGCCAGAGTTTGGAGAATCAGTTAGTGCATCCTCAGAACTGCAAACACACATGGTTAGGTTTAGGCAACAAAAGCACGTGGTTAGGAAATAAGAACAGGGTTTGGCTTTAGAATCTTACGGGACGCGAACACTGCTCTCTTAGGTGAAAGTTGGTGTTTGTTGGACCCATCCACCACCCCTCCCACCCACCCCTGATGCCGCTGGACAATGTTAACCTGCCGTGCATCATGTAGATGTTAAAGGACGCCTTTTTTCGTTGGTTTCTGACGCCGCAAGTCACTGCCTAAGTGACAGATCTGTGGATGGAGACTGCAGCAAAACATATTTCAGCCGCTAGAAAAATCAGTCAGTTTGTCAGTGTTATTGTTTGACTTTGGTAAATCCAAACTAACCCTTTAAAACACCACAGCCACATAATATTACAAAAAAACTAACCAACTAAGTCACTGGTAGACCTGGAACTCCTGTGTTCTGCCAGGTAAAATTACAACCCAATCGCTAGAATAAATGTTGGCATGGTACGGTTCTGCAAACCACAGATACGTTACATTTGTAGATTATAATGTAGCAAATACATTAAAACTTTATATATCAACAACACTGTGGTTAATGTGGTTATAGGTTTAGACACAAAAACCACTTGAATATGGTTAGGAAAAGATCATGATTTGGCCTAAAATAACCAGTTTTTGGGGCACATCCCACACCTGAAATTCACTGCTTTCTTTGTGGCACTATGCCTGCTGGGAACGCAGCGATGCCTTGCTAAAAAATAAATACATAAACACAACTGCTTTTCATGCCAATATCCCAGCTGAAAATGCATCAATATCATGGTAAAAACAACTGCTTTTTGTGTCACAATCTGGACTGGAAATGTAGCAATGTCTCAGTTACAAACAATCGTTTTTCGACCCCTTTTCAATACCAACATTTTCTTCTGGTGTCCGGGCTGAAAGAATTCCTGTTTTAGTCAAAGGAGTCTGGTGGGTTTGAAGAGAGCATAGATAATGGCTTCAGTTCCCCACTGGAAAGGGCTGCTTGACTGCAAGGTAAAGCAATAAAAATTCTGTATTCTATATATAGCGTACATGAAACTGATATTAAATGTTAAATATATTTTGCTGGTGCTTCTTTCCACAGCAGTACATTGCTTAACTTCCTAAGTCTTACTCTTGCCTGCTTCTTCAAACTGTGGGCATTGCCGCCTGCCATCTACTGTATGTAATACACTGACTTTAGATAAGTACCTCACACAACCCCACTTCAAAAAATCTGAAACAAATGCGACCTAGCCCTTTAAGAAAAAGCATGCCGGTAGACATGAAAACAAATGGAGACAACAGCTTTATCAGTTTGGAAAATGCAGACCTCCAATATGGCTGACAGAGGGAACATTACACACCTGAAAATGTTTAGGCCTCTGAAATCACTACACCTCCTCTTTAAGAAGTTTATGCAAATGAAGGACTTGGTACTGTTTCAGTAATAATTTTTTATGGTGTGGTCTCACCTGAATGACAGACCACCTGCGTCCACTCACCCTCCCTCCTTCGAACCCCCCTCTCCCTCCCTCATTCCCTTCCATCCCTCATTAGCCCTTCGTCAGTGCTGAATTATCCCGCCGTTTTATTATTCTCCAGAGGCGGCCGGTGCTGACGCAGCGCTGAGAAGTTGTCTTGTGCCGTCTGCTTTTTCTCCCCCCCCCCCTCCACTCCCCCTCTCCTCTCTTCCGCAGACCAGGAGAAAAGGAAACAAGGGAGGTAGGAGATGGGGGACAGGGAGGGAAGCGACCATCCCAGGGAGGGGGGGGCCTCAGAGAAAGAGCAAAGGCAGGCCTGACAAAAGCATGTGTGATGGAGAAGCGAATGGGACACATTAAACTTCCAACAAGAAAAAGATTAGACAGAAGGGACAGATGGATAAAGGAGGCGGCAGAAGAAAGACTGACATATTACGGATCCACCAGAGATTCTTGGCCTAAGCTCTGGCACACATTTGCGATCTAAAATAACTCAATCTTCCTTCGCTCACTAATCTCTCACTCTAACTCTCTTTTTTTTTCTCCATTTCGTTCTCCGTCTCCTCCAAACATACAGTTCAAAGACCTCCCTGCTCCTCCCTTCCTGTTCCCACATTAATTAAATCCATGTGTAATTACTATCGTCGAGAAGGGAAGCAAGGAAAATTGGTCACGGCCTCGGTATCTTTGAAGTGAAATTACTTGAGCAAAGTTTACTGCCAGAATGTGAAGACGCTACACTGTAGCGGCGTGCAGGGAGAGGTGGGGGGGGCTTTGAATCTAAAATGCCAGATTTGAACTGAGCTCACACCTGTTGTCGGCTCGGGCTGATATCTGAACCCACTGTGAGGACACGGGAGGGTAGAGACTGAGACTGGGAGGGCTGAGTGAAGAGACTATTTCCCCCACGGTGATCAATAAAGATTGTGTGATGATCTGTTTCTGTAGCAGCATATTAAGGCTGCTTGTCCTCATTTCATGACCTTACTGCAAATGTTCCCCCTTAGCATCATCTTTTATAGTTTATTTATGAAAACAGCTTGTAATTATTCATCAGCTGCTACAGGCATCCATGTGAAGCCATGACTCTGATGGTTAATAGTGAGTTCAACCATGTAGACTGAAGTTCTGACATATTCCCCATTGTACTGGACCAACCAACATTTGGGAATAGTCTGTCTTAAAGATGGAAACAGTGAAACAGTGACACATTGTCATGTCTGATCATCACTGGGATGAGATCTTTGACCCTGTCACTGACCTCTGTGACAGCAGGAGGATAGCTGCTCTCATATGCATATTGTACAGTCTCAGCTGAACAGAAACACTGTTATGGGCTTATAACCATTTGCAAAAAATGCCTTGTTAATGCCAGAGGTCAGAGGAGAATGGCCAGACTGGTTCAAGATGATAGAAAGGTAACAGTAACTCAAATAACCACTCGTTACAACCAAGGTCTGCAGAAGACCATCTCTGAACCAACAACACGTCCAACCTTGAAGTCGATGGGCTACAGCAGCTGAGGAGCACACTAGGTGCCACTCCTGTCAGCTAACAACAGGAAACTGAGGTTACAGTTCACATAGGCTCACCGAAATTGGACAACAGAAGACTGGAAAAACATTGCCTGGTCTGATGAGTCTCGACTTCTGCTGCGACATTCAGGTGGTAGGGTCAGAATTTGGCATAAACAACATGAAAGCATGGATCCATCCTGCCTTGTATCATTGTGGTGGTGGTGTAATGGTGTGGGGGATATTTTCTTGGCACACTTTGGGCCTCTTAGTACCAACTGAGCATGGTTTAAACACCACAGCCTACCTGAGTATTGTTGTTGACCGTGTCCATCCCTTTATGACCACAGTGTACCCATCTTCTGATGGCTACTTCCAGCAGGATAACGCACCACGTCACAAAGCTCAAATCATCACGACAATGAGTTCACTGTACTCCAATGGCCTCCACAGTTACCAGATCTCAATCTAGTAGAGCACCTTTGGGATGTGGTGGAACAGTAGATTCACATCATGGATGTGCAGCCGACAAATCTGCAGCAGCAGCGTGATGCTATCATGTCAATATGGACCAAAATCTCTGAGGAATGTTTCCAGCACCTTGTTGGATCTATGACACCAAGAATTAAGGCAGTTCTGAAGGCAAAGGGGGTCTAACCTGGTACTAGCAAGGTGTACCTAATAAAGTAGCAGTTGAGTGACTATAACCACACAGGTCGTTTGTTCCTACCCTCCAATAAGACTATTGACTGTATAAAATACAGAACGTGCTTACCGTGACTTCCCACACTGGTTTGTAGACTGCCATTCTAAAGCCTCCAGAACGGACACATGAAGCTCTAGCGAAAGTTCAGTCAGGAACACAATACTTGTTTTGCCTGGGCAATTTTTCTTTCTCACCCTGCCATTTACTTCTTACACGCAAGCTCACTCTCCATCTCTAGCTGTCATTGTCTAGGCTGTCAATTAAGCCATCAGCTGTTCTACAGCTGATTCACAATCAACCAATAGCACAGTGACACACCTTCTCTGTCAGCCTATCATCTTACTAAATATGGTTGCTTTTCTGCCTGTAGTTCTTCCCTGCTGCAGTCGATTGCACCCTCCAACCTCTGCATCACTGCCTGGTCTTCTCGTATTCATTAGCTTCATCTGTGTCATCAGCCACCACCTCCACCAGTGTCTGGACTCTATGGGAAGAATGTTCTTGCTACTGCTCAGATGTCCCTCAATCACAAAACATCTTCCTCTGGTGTCTAAGCGCTAAAGACTTATGTTAAATTTTTGATCAGCTCAAATCATCTGTCAAACTGTGCACCCATATTCTATATTAAACATTATCTTTACTTCAGTCATCTGTCTCTCCTGATTGAAACAGACTCTGGTGTTGCCTCACAGACTGCCTGTCATTCAAAGTGGCCACACCCTTATATATGCGTAACATTAAGCCTTAAAACATGTAAATATGTGAGTTATATGAAAATTCACCCCCTGCACTTTTGCATGAATGGAATGGAATGGAATATCAAAACTTTTTTTTTAGTACCAGGGTGTAAACATGTTTATTTCTGCTGTAAAGCTGGACATTTTAACATGGGGGTCTGTGGGGATTGACTCACTTCTGGAGCCAGCCTCAAGTGGCCTTTCAAGGAACTGCAGTTTTTGGCACTTCTGGTTGGCTTCAGTTTTTAGCCCCAGAGGTTTTCACTCTAATACAACCCATGTTATGCAAAAGTGTCCTAAAGTAGTTGGTGGCAACATGGTGGTCAACATGTCCTCATACCTAAAAGAAAAGGACACCATTAATGTTTACGTCTCATGCAGTCATAAGCACGAGCCTCTTGTCCATGAGTAGATGCACACTTCCTTGTGGGCAATGATACGGTTGGCGGTGTAGTTCGGTAGACAGAAAATAGTTCCCACAGAAAACTGCTCACAACATGGTCTGTGGATTATCTTGAGTAACCAGGTCATGATTTCTGGAAAGACATTACTGTTAAGTTTTTTAAAATGTAGTCGAGTGCCATCTAGTTCCATTATAGTGGAGAGAAGGCAGACATCTCTACAGCTGATATCTCCAACACTCTGCAACTCACACCAAAACAAACTCAACTGATAAATGGCACTACAGGTAAGAGGAACAATACGTATTTTTGATTCTGGGGTGAACTGTCCGTTCATAAATATATTACTCAGAAGTCTTAGAAATGCTGACACATTTGAAATATTGGGTAATCAGAGCCCTTCACAGCAAAATGAAAGGAATGGGTACAGTGGAGTGTGTTTACCATTTCATGTTGGGTTTCAGTGGATAGTTTTCATGGTCTGATTTGTCTAAATTGCTGTTTGAGGTTGAAACATTGCGTCATTGTAAATTCTTGGCACAAAAAAGGCAAGAAACTTAAAGTATCAAAAATCCCAGCAGCTCAAAGCCAACTTTAGGTGTTTACATTTCTTTTGTCTTACCATTCATCAGTTCACTGAGGCACCACAGCCTCAGACTGAACTAATAACCTCTGAGCTGTCAGTCATCCCCTCTGACTGCAGGCTAACCTGCTGCCATCATCTTTTCTTCATTCTGCAATTATCCTCCCTCTCCCCACTACATGGACCGCTCAGGCCAGGGGAGGACAGAGACATGAATAATTCTACAACAGAGCTGTATTTATTATTGCACTTAGTTTAATAGGACCTACCTGTGTGTGTGTGTGTGTGTGTGTGTGTGTGTGTGTGTGTGTGTGTGTGTGTGTGTTTGTGTGTATGCATGTGTGCGCTGGGAAATGATTGTGAAGTCTCCTCTCCTCCATCCAACCCTTTCTCCTCTATCACTCCTGCTCACCACACACGGGAGCTCACTGACATGAATAGAAAATGTACCTCTCATACACATACACACACACACTACAAAACAAAAAAGACATATGGCATCTTTGCACGTGTAGACGGATATGCACAAACATGCACAGAAATCAATGATACATTTGCACAGAAATGTGTACTTTAGGTTAAACACACATGTTCAAACACACTGTGTGTACACAGCATCAAAGATCCACACACACACACACACACACACACACACACACACACACACACACACACACACAGACTGTGAATGAAATAAGACGTGGAGAAGTTAAATGGATTTCTAATGCGATGCTTAGTCCCTCCACTTTCACGTGTGTGTGTGTGTGTGTGTGTGCGTGTGTGTGAGTGAGAGAGAGCATGATTGAGTAATGCAGGACTTGGTCAGTGTGTGTGTGTGTGCGCGCCCCAGCTTTTATTGACATTGAGCTAAGGTAGGGACAAAAAGAGGCAGAAGTGAATGGAGTAGAAAGTCTCTCTGTGTATGTGTGTGTGTGTGTGTGTGTGTGTGTGTGTGCATCAGTGTGCAAAATTATTTGCATTGCCCAAATACTCAAAATGTACATACTGTATGTACATGCGCAGGTATTTGCAGACACTAAACACACACACACACACACTGTTGTATTATAAGCTTCTCCTGCTGAGCTTCTATTTGGGCTCACAGAAATATGTTTTAGGAATAATTCAGAAAGCCAGGTAATCCATTTTTGCACACAGGTTTGCGGGGGAGAGGGTGGAGGGGGGGCGAAGCGAAGAAGGAAAGGAGGTGCGGACCGACTGATTGGAGGAAAAGTAGAGTACTCCAGGGGGAGATAATGGAAACAGATGAAGGGAGTGGAGAGGAAGAAGAATGTGGAGGTATGAAACGGAGTAATACTCTGAATCTGATATTGCCTTTTATGTAAGGTGTGAACTCATATTATTAAAACAGCACAGCACAGAGTGATAGTGCATGTGTGCGCGCATGTGTGTTTTCTGTTTGTGGGCAATCCATCATTTTACAATCTGTACCGTGCAATACCAAACACAAACATGCACAGAAATTAAAGATTACATTTCAGTAACACACACGGACACAGACACTGTTAGAGAGCAGAGCTCAGGCATCCTGAGTGCAGAATGCTGTCCACACACCCACTGCCTTGTACTGCATGTTTATAGAAATACACACTGACATAAACATGTGACAGACACACACTTTTACATCTACATGTACAGTGTGTAAGCATACAGATAAAGACTAACACTGCAGATCACTTTACAGAAATGATCAGGGAGGGGAGGGGGGTTGAGCTAGCCTGACATCACCACATCAAATTGCAGTGGGAGTTAGTCTTGAGCCTTGCAGTTCATTTTTTATTTCCAAGGGGAGTTATCAACAGCTGTAGATCAGAATGTCGCTGGATGTAATTGGATAGACCTACAACCAGTCAGACCAATGAAAAATGTAACATAGAGGTAAGTGATGGACATAGACTGTATATAAAGATGGATGACATGACAGCTTAGTGAAGCCAAAACATCTCCCCCTGCTGGCTGGCTGCAGTATAGGTCATAAACCTTGCGAACCTTGGCAATTGATGTCATGATTGACAGCTGAGTGTGTTAATCTGTATGTTTGCGATCAATGGTGCTGCCTGTGATTAGTCAGATGGGTGTATGGGCGAAAACATGATATTGGCAGGGACACTGCTGTGCAGACTCTAGCTCCCGATATCGTCACCAGTGCAAGATGGCAGGGATATTCTGGCTTCATTTTTGTAGAGTGGGGGTCAGTGGGGAAGCGTCGTCCATCTTTATATACGGTCTATGGTAACGTAGAATGTGAACAGACTACAGTGTCAAGAGATGAGCAGTGATGATGCAGTATTAGTTGCCATTAGAGTCTAACATTAGTACTTAAAGGGAAAGTTCCACATCCGCTGCAGCCATATTTGTTGTTGCCTTAACTGGGCTCCTCTTTACTAAGCTAGGTTTATACTCACTCGTGTCCTGTCTTGAGGGTGTGTCAGCCAAAAATTACATCATTGTGTATTATTATGCAAAGGTTTTGCAAGCTGTCAGTCACTGTCTGAATCAAGCCCCACATTAGATAAGCGGTTGTGACTGGCCAGATGCAGGTCAGGTCAGGTCAGCTGGAAATCTGTCTGAATGGGAGGGGGACCTTGAGCCTCCAGATTTGTCTGGT
Source organism: Epinephelus fuscoguttatus (assembly GCF_011397635.1). Classification (NCBI taxonomy): domain Eukaryota; kingdom Metazoa; phylum Chordata; class Actinopteri; order Perciformes; family Serranidae; genus Epinephelus; species Epinephelus fuscoguttatus. The sequence continues at coordinate 27,304,761 of NC_064774.1, forward strand.
TCCCAAGCTAGGGTTGTGTGCCCTAACATTAACATTCAACCACAATATGTTATAATAATTATTCTTTTTTTTTCTTTGTTACTAATTGGTGGGTAAACAAAGTCATAGATTTTGAATCTAGCCCCCTTTTCTGACCTCTAACAAACAATTTTAATACACTCCCTCAGGATGCTAAAGCCAAGTCTCTAAGGTAATTCTAGACATAAAAAGCCCTCTTTAAATCCTTATATTTTTTGATTATTAATCCCTTAACCTTTTGCATACCTTCTAATTCAGATAAAAATCTTTCTATAGTAGCCTTAACTCAGGCAATTTCAGAACTTGGTCTGCTGACAGAAAGCCTCTGGGGGCAAGGGCCATAATTTCAGGGGTTCAGGTGTAGCTGGTGGATATCTGAGCCAAGACTTTTGGCTCATCTCTTCAAGCAGATACCTGCATATGAATGCAGATATAGAAAAACAAAACAAAGTAGTCAGATGATAGTCAGTGGGTTCTGAGACTGCACTTTGGCCAATGTGTTCCACCTCTTTTACACTCACACTGCCGCTCAAACGTGATTGATTGATACGACTAACAGATGACAATCTTGAACCGTTGCCTCCAGATTCTGCAGAGTCTGCATACATATGCAGATATCTTTTTATAGAGATTAGTGCTCAGGTAGTCGAGCATGGTACATTATGTGCTTCAGTTAACCAAACATGGATGCATCAAAGCAGCGACTGAGCTTTCATGCAGAAGAAATCTATATCCTCTAAATAAAGGAAGATGGAACCGTCACGTTGAATGTAGCTTACACTGCATCTGCAGAGCTCTTTATTGTCTTTTAATTTCACAGAATTCAGGAATTTTACGAGCCCATTTGTTGTTTTTTTATGACGCCTGATTTCACAATTACGACATAAGACCTCGCAATTATGAGATCCTGATCTGGACAGGGATGAAACTGCCATGTGCTTTTGTTGTTGATGTTTTGTTGCAGCGTCCTGGAACATAAACAGCAGATACCAAAGGAAACCTAGCTCGTAATATGTAGACGTGACAGGCGACTGCAAATGGGCGTTAGGCCTATATGATGACTTCAGAATAAGAATGGGCTGGGTATTTGCCATTTTTCACAGCTATTTTCTTCAACAGCTCCATATCATAGCCTCAGTTTCCCACAGTTTTTGAATATGTTGGAAAGCTAATATTGGCAGATATTTCACAATATTACTCACCTGGAAATAATCAACAATGACAATGCAGTCAAGAGTGCAACAAACTGTCTGTCCAACACACGTAGTTAAGGACCGTGGTAAAAATGCAGTACGACCCATTTTATTATTCAATAACTTCTTAGTTTTTCAACATGGAAATATCAAACCACTGCCATTACAGAGAGTGGCAGTCTGTGGTGTAGTTGAATAAGCATTATGTGCTCTGTTAAGTTTGACTGTTCATGGAGCTCTTGGATGGACTGCTTATGCCAGGCAGTGTGAAGGGAAGCTGAGTTAAGAGTGAGAAGTTCCCCCTTTAGCCTCGACTCCAAATCATCAACAACAAAAGCAAATGGCAACTTCGTCCCTATCTAGATCAGGATCTCATGATTACAAAATAAGATCTCGTAATTACAACACCAGGATCTCAAAATTACGAGATCTTACTGTATGTTGTAATTATGAAATAAGGTGTCAATTTTTATTTTTTACTTAGTGAATAGAATACGCTGCTATGGTTTCTCAATATTTTACCTTTGTCTGCATGTGCCATAAAAGACCTCATTTGCTGGAACATCTTGCAACGATGGAGGAAGCTGGGTGTGAGTTGATATAAAATGCGAGTTTAAACTGATCCATTTCTTTTTAGAAATCTGGATATTTTTCTCTAAAAATTGGTGATAACTTTTAACACTGATACACACGTGTTTATTATGTTTAGAAACAATTTCACAAATCTACATATTTGTGATCTTTCTGAAAAGTCACATTTGAAATGATACGACATGCTATCCATTGTCCCTATCTTTCTGTTTGTGGCACCAGTCTGTGTAAGAGTGGATTTGTTTCTCAGTCAAATTTGAGCTCAAGTGGACTGTGAAAGTAACAGGACTGTGACTCTCGTGTCCAGGCTCTGGCACTGAGGCATCCACTGATGTGTACAGTAACAGTCAGTTGCAGCGAGGGTTGACATGAGGTGACTGTCAGACGGCTCTATCTGCATATATAAAATGTGCTCCTTTGTCGCAGCCACTTATTCCCCCTGTCCATCAACGTCTGCATGTGACGGAGCCCAGCTACGGATCGGTGCTTCATGGACGGAGGCAGAGAGGGGAGTGGAAGGGAGGGAGGGGGTGGTGAGGGATGGGGAAGGATAGTGAGAGTGAGTGAGACTGGAAAAGAACCAAGTGCTGGGATGAACACAGAGAGCAGTTCACGTCTTTCACACCGTAGGATGAGTCATCTCGTTCAGCACTGCGCTGTGAATGAAACAGAAAGGGGAGGGACACCTGCAGAGAGGGGGCTGTGGAGTGTGTGAGAGAGGGCTAGAAAGCATCACACACTCCACCGAGGAGAGAAAAAAAACAACAAAGAAACAACCACATGATGTCTACCTCAGATTCTGTCAATGAAAGTGGGAGGAGGGAAGAGTGCCAGTCACAGACAGGAGGGAGGGAGCGGAGTGCATGAAGAGAGAGTGCATGGAGATATTGGAGTGGATTTATGTGACGACACAGTCCTGCACAGCACTGATGTCAGGGGGGGAAAGATGCCAACATTTCCTAGTTACTCCCATTGCTGAAGCTGTTCTCCTTTTAGCATTTCTCAGCTCAATGTTTTGGTTCACTCCAGTGCTGGCATTATGGGTGGACCCCAGGGGGCCAGGCGCCCAACCAGAAATGTGGCTCGTTATTTGTTCTAGTAAAACAGTGTGTGCTTAAACAAATGTTTCCTTGGTATTCAACTATCTTACAACATTAATGTGTGGAATTCATGTATGAAGTCTGAAAGAATTGGTTGAATTTTCATATAACTCACCTATTATACATTTTATTGAGGCTTGAAGTTAGGCATAATTAAGGGCATGGTCGTTAAATTGCTGCGGTTATGTTCGGTGTCCCAAACACCGGCCCGTGTGTTGTTGGTGTAATTATTCCTGTTGACCAATGATGTGATGGAGTTTGTGGCTAATACTTGTCTACTCTTAGCAGTAGTGATGATTTCATTATCCGCAAAATAAAGGCTGCAAACCTTAGTGTGTTGGGTCGTCGGCAACCCTGTCCTCTGGATTTTGTGCATCAACAATGTATGAAGGCTGGTGTTTTTTGGAAAGCTGTAAAAGCTGAAATGGCTGTTGTATCGACCCAAAGCTGAACAAAGTGACACACAGCAAAGATCATTCGAGCCACCTGCAGTTCTTAGAAACTTGTAGGACTTACAAACGTTGTACTGTTTTGGTTTACATGCAGCATTTTTTGTCATTGTTTGTGAGCAGCTCTGACTGAGACGGGAAGGAAAGCGGAAACTATGCCAGTCCCTGGCGAAACTGGATGTGTGTCACTTTGCTTGTGCACAAGATCCAGATCTCCTCCACAGCTCCACCTTCTCCTCCAAATATGGTCACCTAGGGACACTTATTGCTCCAAAGATCCAAGATGGCAATGCCTATAATGCCAAGCTTGAGACTTCAAAACAGTAGCCCACAAACCAATGGATGGCTACACCCATTATTTTTATACAGTCTGTGATAACAACATGAGGGATGTCAGCCTCTCAAGACTTTTGCATAGTTTATTTGCAAGTTAGTATGATGCTCCACTTTAGCCAGTGTCTGGCTAGCCTGATTGAAGTATTAGCGATTATATTTCTCTGTGGAAATGGACATAAGAAAATGGTTACCAACAAGAAAACCTCGCCTAATGAGGATGGTCACTCATCAGGTCACTTAGCATGTTACGTTTAGCACACAGGAAGCAGGCGTGCCGGATTCATTTCAGAAATGGGGGGGGCCAAAAAGTGCTGTGCGTCTGGGGCTTGTCACCGTGTGGGCGTGGCTACCTGTGTAATGTCCAGTTAATAATAGGGACTAGTTGAAGGTGCATAGTGATCAGGGATTGAAGTACAGCCTGAGTTGAGTGTGAGCTTGCGCAACAGCGGCAACACTGTGTTTTAGCGAAAACAGCAGTATCTTGCAGCAAGTTACACGCTCATCCTCTCTCATTAAAAAGATGGTGAAGAAAGACAAAGAGTCAGGTAATGTGTTTAATCACGAACTTTATCTTGGGAGGAAAAAAGCAAACAGTTTATTTCTTAACAGTGTTTGCATGAAACCTGAACACTTTGAACCCTTTATGGATAGGGCCGTACCCAAATATTTGGATATTTGCTGATTAACCATTTTATTGCAGCACAGTGTCTGCCAGCAACCAATTACTTGCAGAGGCTTCCTACAACTTGTTTCAACGGTTCCGATTTAATCAGAAGACAAACTGGATGACTAGCCAATGTGAAAATCAAAAGAAAGCATAGAATAACGTACTGAAGGAGACTGTGGTGCCATCACATTTTTTTGTGGTTTGAGAGCAAAAATCTAGCCGCCGCTGTGCAAAACTCCGCAACACAATTCTCAAACTTGATTGAAAATCAATTTCGGAGTGGGGCTGGTTCGGAACGGCGGTGTTTCGGAATGGAGGGCTGTCCCCTGTTGCAACATTGTGCATGCACAGCCCTTCACCACCTGGATCCTAAAATAAACACCTGTTTTATTACATAATCATGCTTCCATGTTGCGCCATTCATAAAGATCCTATTTCTGTCATTCAAATAACAAGAATTGTGGTTTAATACTCTTAACTATGACAGCCAACTTATTGAAAAATGACGGGCCGGGTCGGGCTGGATTTTTTTTTAGGCCCGATCTAAGCTCTCTTAGCCGCTCTCGTTTCCCCCGAGCCGCCTCAAGAAGTGCCTGCTCTCGCCCTGCAGCTACGCGGAGTCCCTCCTGATCAAAACGCCGCTCCACCTCTGAGCGCAGCAGGTCCAGGGCCTCTGTAGCCTGTGTTGTCAGGCAGGCTGCATATCACATCAAAAGCATAGATCTATGCATTCATGATATGAAAGAGATAAATGTAAGTCTGACAAATTGAGTTTAAATTCAGATTCTTTATTTTTTGTTTTATGTTTGTGTACTATGGAGCCGCGGAGGGGCACTGAGAAAAAAATAAAACACACCAGCGCTAGAAATGAGTGCCTGCTGGAGGCTGTATCTTTCTCTCTATGGCCCCTCTTTGTATTTTACCTACCTTATGAGTGGAAGTGAAGAGTGAAAGTCTTTTTTACCGTAAGCAATGTAATATAGGGACCTTTGATTCGGCTTAAAAATAATGTGGCAGGAGGGTAAAAGTGGGAGGGCCAATGGCCCCCTGGCCCCCCTGCTTCCGGCGCCATTGACAGGAAGTAGACTGAGGGTGTAAAGTATGCCATTAGCTGCCTGTCTCAGACAGTAAAATGCATAACGGTTTTCAACACCCTTGTTACTATGTGAAATTAGTCTCACATAGCCAGACCTATCCCCACACTTTGTTTTAACTTTGTGTGTGAAACAACAACAACACCAACAACCTCCTAGCTAGTAAACTACACTCTAAAACCCTGATCACACACCTCTCTGCCTTTTTTAAAAACTGAATGCCACTAGTAAAAAATAAATGCTTGCTGTGCTTTTTAATTGTTGCCAGGCAACCACTCCGTCATGTCCTTGCACTAACCTTCCTGTGTAATCATTCTACCATTGTTGTTTCACGGTAATTATTAGCAAGTCACTAAAATGTTCAGGCAGAGGGTACTTGCTGTAGCTCTGGTTGAGGGTGAGAGGCTGTCAGCAAATGTTTTGTTGGGCACAGGGAAATGAAAGATCTGTGTGGTGTTACGGCGGTCTATGTGTTCCTTGCTGCTGTCCCTTCTCCCTCCTTTGTAGATCTGCTCAGGTGTGCTGCATTACCTAATGAGGTGCAGCACACCTGGCATGGAGGAGGTGCTTAAGAGCTCCTGCACCAGCAGCAGAGGAGAGAGGCTCTGGTGTGGGGACTGCTGGTCCTGCTGCCTCTCACCGAGGGATTTTTGTTGTCTTGTCTGCTTGTTTTAATTCTAATATATCCCATGGATTTGAGTGTTTTAAAGATGTTCATGTGATTGTTATGGGTCAATGATTGAGTTTTGTTCGCCCCATAGGCCGCCTAAGGGTGGGGCGTAACAGTGGGTACATGAGACCCTAAAAAAGAGGGTGGATCACGTGGAGTACCACCAGTTGGTCCAGGAGCTTCGCCTCCAAACTTGTTGTCATGACCATCACAGAACCCCGCCTCTCAAATCATCCCAATGGACAATGGGAAAGAGACGATGAATAAAAACATGACGCGAGATGCTTTTCAAGTGGTTTCAACTCGAGGAGTTCAGAGCACTCAGATACAAACGCCAGGTGCCAAGAGTGTAGAAATGTGAGGCACGTTGCAACGCAAAAAACGCAAGCAAAAAGCTTCATTCTCATTGAAAACAATTACAAATGCTGCCTCCAGCTGCTAAAATGTTTTCTGTGTGATCAGGGCCTCAAACATCTCTTACTATTTTATGTGTCGTTTTCTCTTGTTTGGATCTAGCCTTTTTTATGCCAGTGCTCACCTCCCTGCATGGCAATGTTCCATCAAAACAAGTTCCTGCCCAACACTATTTTACAAGAGCACCACTGCTGCATCCCAGGCTTAGTGCCACACAAGACCATCGTGAATGGTTTAAAGAAATACAAACAATCCAGAGCACTTTTTTCTTTAAGTGCGGAATCATGATGGTTTTCATAGCTGTCACTACACCTCCTCCTACCAAAAATCGTCCTGGGACCTCTGTCTCTCTCTCTCTTGCTTTCGGTGTTTCATTTTGGATTTCTCATTTCTCATATTCTGGTTCTTCATTCTCGAGGAGATCCAGCCTCTCTTCTTGTCTCTCTCCCTCTGTGTGTTTATTTCTTTCTCCTCTCTGTGTGAATGGCGTGCTTGAGCTTTGCTTCTTGTGTTGGTGTAGTCAGTTCTCCCTCCAGGCCTCCATTGAGAGAGAACATACAGTGACTACTCCTGTAATGAAGGTACATTAACTTTTACCAAAACTCCTCTGTTTAAATTCCTTCCTCTTGCCTGTGGTGTTACCTCCCAGAGGTAATTGTTACTCCAACTCTATCCCCAGGCATTTGTGTATAACACTCACGGCTAATACAGAAACGGAATCCCTCATGAGTTTTGAGTGCATAATGGCTTTTGCATCGTCTGCTTTCCTCCATTATTTCTGGCATTTTGACGTCTTTGCATTGTGTTTCATCTGGGAATTTAGATAATAAGCAGATGAGAACAAGAGGGGTTGGGAAGAAAAGCTTTCTAACTCTAAGTAACTCAAGACATACAGTCGAATAGGACCTTCCTGCAGCATGTATGAGGATGTGATGACCGTTCAGATCTTCAGTGGATTCCAGTAAAATGATCGGCTGGTGCATTTCCTTACTTCAAGGCATTTTACCTCTAGGTGTGCACCTGCTTTTAATTAGAGGTCAATGACTGGATCAATCAACCCATCAATCAATTATTTTAACTAATCACTTGTAAAGTCATTTGTCACAGCTCGCCACCTCAAGGGGGACGCTGGCGTAGAACAACATGAGTTGGGGAGTCACAGTGAAGGAAAGTCACTGTGGTGCCATTATGAATACAAATAAATCAAAGCAAAGTGGTCAATATCAAGATGCCAATGAAAGAATGTGTTGACGTGGTCGAAGACAAAACCACAAACAATGGAGAGAAGCTCAATACGTGGAAACAGTGGTTGGGTCAAAGACTTGAAGCTGGATTGAGATCTATGGATCTGATTCATTTGAAGTTAGACCCACAGGACTGTGGAATTGGAGATAAGCATTTCTGTACAATCTGTCCACTCAGTGCTTTCTACTCTTTTGTTCTTGTGTGGCGTTAAATACATCATCTCAGACACCACCAGTTTGACCTGGAGGGATCATGCACCTTGTGTTAAATCATAATTCCAGCTTGTTACAGTTTGGCTCTTATTTTAACACCATCCACATCTCATTTCTGAGATCAGGGAATACAGTAATATTGCTGGTCCATTGGCGTATCATCAGACTACGGGCCCCTGGGCACAGACACATAAAAGGCTCCCTGTCATTTTACAGGGGCTGTTCCCTGTGAAAGGAGGGATCCCTTTTTCACTACATACTCTGCAGCTATATATAAAGTTAAAATTAACAAGTCATAGTAAAAATAAATTGTGGATGAGTCTCTGAAGGCAAGCTCATAGGCATGGCTTTTTCTGAGATTACTAAGCTCATAAAAGTAATGGTGTCTGTGATGGATTTTACTATAGGCGACATAGGCAGCCGCTTAGGATGCCACCCAGAGCAGAGGGTGCCAAAATTGCCACGTTTTTCTTTTTACCCTTACATTCCAGTAAATCAAACATAAGGGGAATGGTGGAGTGGAGTGTATGTAGAGAGCATTAGAGTAAGAAAAAAAGAAAAAGGTGAAAGCAGGACGTAGTACAAAAATAAGAAGAAAACTACATTTGCATATTTGCAGATACCCCACAGGAAAACTGTAAATGCACAATTACATTAAGAACAACAGGCCAAAGTTGACCAAGGAAGTTGCTTGGATTTTGTCTGTAAACTATTATGGATGTTTGGGAAGGGCAGTTTGAGTAGTAATTTTATTGCTCACCTTTGTTTTCTCTTCCAAATAATTTTTTGTAATGAGGGGGGGGTGATAATATTGTGTCTTGTGTCATGAAATGTTGCCAGCAATTTAAACACCCCAACTTCTGCTTCAAAGGAGTGACTGATATGAAGCTCAATGTAAATACAATCAGGAAGACCTTTCTCGTGCTCACCCTTTCACATTTTCTCCATCCCACTCTCACTGCTCCCTCTAATCAGCTGACTGTGGGTGTTCACTCCTCTAGTTATCCAATCACACTTTGCCAAGATCTCTCAGCCAATCAGGATGCCACTGCAAATTTTTAAATCTGCTCTCTCTTCTGCTGCTGTCAGCCATCATTTTAGGCAGAATCTTTGCACCCTCCTCCACCCCGGTCACATCCAGCCATCGTATCCAGAGTCCAGGTCAAGCTCTCAAAGACTCATTCCTCTACTCATCCAGATCATCGGCACTTCTCCATCTTCCTCTCATCTCATCTTCACCACCTCTACCACCACCAGCGTCTAGACCCCGGGGGGTTCCCTACTGGACTATGGATTCATCACCCTCCTTAAATCAAACCATCTCTACGGGGTCTAATCGCTAAAGACTTTCCACATTCTTATTCTTTTGTTCACATGTTAATAAACATTCTTTTACCATAAAAACGTGTTTGTCTGATTGAAATAAGATATGGCGGAATACTTCGACCACAAAATGCTAATATGTATATCAGTTACTCATGAAGAAGAATTTGTTTTTCTCACATGCCTACACGGTGAACAAAGAATCCAAAAACTGAGAAAATTCTCAATGAATTGAGAGCCAGGTCTCACTCTGAAGTCGTCGAAATCCGGTGCTTGGGCAGTGACTTGTGGCGTCAGGAACCAATGAAAAAAGGCATCTTTTAACGTTGGCATGATATGCGGCCGGTTGCCATTGTAGTTTAATGGCACCCAGTGGAATCAGGGGGAAATGCAGTGGGACAAGGACGAAACTTAAGGTGGCAAAAATCCGACTGGGGCAGGTGGGAGGGGTGGTAGATGGTCTGACAAACACGGACTTTTACCTGAGAGAACAGTGTTTGTGTCCCGTAAGATTCTAAAACCAAACACAGTTGTTGTTTTGTTTCATAAACTTAACCACGTGTTTTTGTTGCCTAAACCTAACCATGTGTATTCGTTGCTGAAGGAGGATAAAAAAAAACATCAATTCGGAGTATTATTTTGAAAGAGACTGTATGTAAACCATAAATTTCCTGTGAAAACATAAGTGTATCTTGAATGAAGACAATTTATGTAACAAGCAGAACTTGACATGGTGTCCCAGAACGTCAACAACCAACGCACCCAGGGTACCTTGTACGTCGATATGTGACGAGGTCAGAGTGTGAATGTGTTGGAATTGAAGTCACAGGGGTCCACGTTTAACAACAGCATAAACTATATCAACACATCTGTTTACAATTTCTTACACAACTCCTGCAGTATAATCCATGACTCATTTATCCAGTTGTCTGCTCAGTACCTCCCAGACAGACCTTTCTGATGGGGAACTGAACTAAAAGTGAAACTATATGCTCTCTTCAAAGCCAGACTCCATTGACAAAAACAGTAATTTTACCTCACCAAACATGGGAGCTGCTGGTCTACAACTGCCATATTCACTTTCCTTTTAGTTCTGATTTTGGTCTCCAGAAATTCCTGATAGAATTCTTTAGCTGCTAAATGCTCCACTCCATTCACCAGCTCATCCCTAACTGTGTCTGTCTGCTGTTTGCTGCTGAGCAGGTGGAGTACAGCGGGTTTATCAGAGCTTTTTTTTGCTGAAAACAGCTGCCTGCTGCTGCTGGAAACAAAGGTGATAAGAGAGGTGAGAGTGAACCAAAACAGTCAAGTTGCAGGTTGTAAATACAAGAGAATTAGCTGAACAAAGCTGAAACGCCCTGCAGAGCTGAGGGGAGCTGCAAGTTTGTCACATTACACTCAGTCATTGAATCCATTGTTGGTGTACAAATATTGATGAGTGCAGCTTTAAAATAAATATATATAATAATAAATATGAAAAATAGCATTAACCTAAATGCAACTACAGGCTAAGCCATACCTGGTGAGTGATGCATTTACTGACCCAAGCTGTGTGTGGACCATCTGAGGACAGTGTTTACTTTGTAGATGTGCATGTACCTGCTTTGTTGAATCACACTGAGGTTAATCTCACCATGCTGTCCTGATTGGTTTGAAGCTAATCCCTGCAGGAACATCAGTACACTAACATACATCCTCATACAGATGAATGCACACACACACACACACACACACACACACACACACACACCTATGTATCCTCTGCACACACACTCCCTAATATAAAGCCATTCATCAGTGAGTTTTTCTGCTCTGATCCTCAGGCGAGGTGGCACCGCTGATGAAGATTTAGGACCGCGATCCCAGGTGTGTGTGTGTGTGTGTGTGTGTGTGTCTTTGCGAGCTGTTACTTTACTATCTCCCCACACCAATGTAATGGAGGCTCACACAGGCAAAGACAGATGTCACACTTGCAACTTGTAAAGTTATCTGACGTTGCTTACGTGCACTTGTGCACACTAGCTGACCTTGGGGATGCTGTCATGTGTGCAGCCTCTCACATTTTACACACAGGCTCATGGTTTGTGTGTGTGTGTGTTGCCATGCATATGAATGAAAGGGGGAGGCTATTTAAATAAGTGATTAAATGTTTACCTGCCTGAGTCTTTGCACGTCTCTTTGTGCGTTATTGACGCTCTTGCTTTACTCATCTGAGTGTGTGTCTGTTTGTGTGTGTCAAGGGTTGAGTCCGAGATGTATCAGAGTGATTGAGTTAGAATTACATCACAGGGGAAACACTCTGCTGTGATTGGTTAGTTCTATAGGCTGATATACAGAGGAGGGGATGTGGTGCATTTTGGTTATCAGTCCATTACCCCTCTGGGAAGATAAGGAATGTCCACTGGATGTTTTGGGATGTGTGTGCTGGTGCGTAACTGCCAGTACATTAGGACACGTGTGGCTCACTGTACACGCACACACACACACACACATAGTTCACCTCCACATACAAAGTGTCCCTTGTGTTTTCCACACAGGAGAAGGTCAGAGGAGGCATCTGGAGTGTTCCTCCAGGTACGCAGTCAGTCATAGCGGGGCTGCTGATCCACTCACCTCTGCAGAGGTCGTATCTGTGGTCCCCAAAGCCCCGAGGCCTCTGAAGGAACATCAATCACTACAGACCTTGGACACACGAACACACTTTCACACTATAGGGCTATAATGTGCTATAAAGGACAGCGGTGGCTGCCCCTTTCATGGTAAACACTGTGCTCTCTTATCATGTTTCAAAAGGACATCTTAAAAGTAAATTCAGCGATATTGACTCTACGGCTATTGCCTATGCACTTAAACATGTAATTGTAGGTACGACTTGCATTTAATGGGCTGGTTTTGGCTTGTTGTTGGTGACGGGAATATGTTGCACCGCTTGATATAGAGATCAAGGTTGTTCTTGATGTCCTCATCAGTCACACTAACCTCTCTAAACCCTTCTCACCCTGAGCAACATATTAAACACACAAGGACAACAAGAGGGGTGCACTGCTACTTTATAAATAACATGTAAGAAATTAGCATTTATCTTTTATGAATTAAGCACTATGTTTACTAGTTCTAAAGCACTAAAAAGATCATATCAGCTATGCTTGATAAAGGAACAGACCAGCATTAAGGGGAGTTCAAAAATAACATAAAACTTCAATTAAAAGCCTATTCCCAATTAAACGCTCTGTCTCTTTTACTAGCTCAGTGTGGCTACACATTTTGGCGAATAAACGCCTGCCTTGATTAGAAGCCTGGTCTTGTTGCCAAGCAGTTCATTGTTTTTATAGAAGTTCTTCAGATGTATAAAACCTCAAATTACATGTATATTCATTGATTGCCCTGTAAGTTATTCACATTCCTTTTGTCCATAAGGGTCCTCAGATCAAAAGAATCAAAAGGGTTTTTCATAAAAAAGTTGTGAATATTGTTTTAACAGGATAAAGTGGTGTTGTCTCGGTATGCTGGGCACCATAATCCTTGAGTACCATAACTCAGTCTCTCTCTAATGTCTGTCAGAGCTCGATCAAATGAATTATTCGTAATTGAAGGTTTACGGTACACCATCACCTCTAAAGCTTCATATCGATAAAATTATATCATCTTACCTCATCTTTGGTAACTTAAAGGGCGACTTTGGTATTTTTTTGACTGGGCCCTATTTTTCCATGTTTTTGTGTCCAAGTGACGATGGACACAACAGTTCTGGAAATTGGTCCAGTATGGAGCGTATTGAGTGTTGCCACTGGCAGCTGCAAAATGGGCTGCAATGTAACCACTTGGGGCATTTGGCACTATCAATTCACATCCACTAGAAGGTCTTGTTTTTGCCACTGACAGGCTCAGATTATTATTATTATAAGTGTCTGACAACACATGGAAATGACCTTACAGAAAAAATGCGCCAGTGAAAGTGTTGCCATTTTACATTTTGTGCATTTGTGCGAACCATGGATATGTGACATTTGCACATTATTTTGTAGTGGCTACTTTATTATTTTTTTAACAATGCTGTGGTGAAGGTGTGGTTAGGTTTATGTACAACAATAACTTGGTTATGGTTAGAAAAAGATCGTGTTTTGGCTTAATACACCCATTTTGGTGTCACAAAAGCTGCTGATACAGCAGGGATGGCGAGGTGAAAAACACCAAACACGGGTTTGGTGCCATGAAACTCTGGTGAAACACAGCATAGGGTTGCCAAAGGACAACTGGTGTTGCTGTTTGTTGGTCTCAAACAGTGATCTGCAGCTTAGTAGGTGTATCATCTATAGGTGACACACCAGCCACCTTCCCTTCTACCTCTCAGGGACAAAATCAGCTCATATTCTACGTCACTTTAGAAACTTTGATATGATACATGTGAAACATGCAAATGTAATGTATTCCTGGTTTGCAGAAATGTACAATACCAACATTTTATCAGGTGACTTTAACTGATCTGTTCTGTCTTTTATTGTGTCTAACCAAGTCTCACTCAAGGAGAAGTCTCGTTCTGACATCTCACAAGTTGAGTTGCAGGAAGACAATAACAAACGGACCAGATCCAGCCAGAAGTAAGAAAAATGTTTTATTTCTCTGTAGCGATCTTCTCAGTGATGTAGTCATACACTTACAATGGCGATATGAGCCTGTCAGTGTCGGTTGAGTCCCTTAGACACAAAAAATAAATGCATTTTTCAATATTTAAAACAAATAAATTGTCCTGGTTGTGGCTTGTGCCTTGTTCTGTGGTTTCTATTTTCTGTCCTCCCTTTACTTCATTGCTTGTTGAAGTTGTTTCTGGGAATACCCCACGTAGGCGGAAAATCTCAAGGATTTTCAGCAGAAAATGCTTGACTATATGCATAAAACAACTTCAAGAACATAACAAAAGATGAATAGGGCCTGTGGGAGTAGACAGGTCCTACTTCTACCTAGACAGTGTTATTATTTGTATCGTCTTATTGTTTTATAGTTTAACCAGTCTTTTCCAAATTATCCTTCATTCATCCGTATCCTGTATGTACGATTCTCCATCACCTGAATATCGTCTATCATGGTTAGCCATTTTTTGTGATTTGGAGCGTCCATCTGCAGCCAGTTCTTTGTAATTGCTTTCTTTCGAGCGGCAAGGAGGATCTTGACCAAATATTGATCTCTCTTGTGCACCGTACCCTTCATAAGTCCCAAGTGCAGGACAGGATATGCTTGTGGGATTTTGTAACCCAAGACCTCACAAAGATCTGAATGTATACCATCCTAGACAGGCTGTATATTTATGCAACTCCAGAACAGTTGGAGAAAGATTTTAGATACCAGTAACAGAAGGCCAGCTGTCTCTTAGCGATGCAGTTTCATAAGTAAGTTATGAAAAATAACTGAGGACATAATTCAAATTTTTATGTATTTTCAGATGTTTTATGGATATAGCATATGTCAGATCCCAGTCTTAAGGTTATGTTGTTCTTGCTTCTGGTTCTTAGGCATTATTTCCTGTTTTGTTTTGATACTCATCTTTTGTCTCATCTCAGATAACCTAAATTCCTGCCTTTGTGTGCCTGTGTGATTGCCTACCTTGTCCTGATTGGTTTCACCTGTCCCTTTTTACCATTTCCTCCCCAGTGTATTTAGTGTGTGTTCCCTGATCTTTGCTCATCTTATGCCCAGGAACAGCTAGAGATTTGAAGTTTTGCCTATTTTTTCCGTGTTACTTGGCAGTTTTCAGCAAAATATACAGTGAAAATGGTCTTTTGATGATGATATTGAAGTCATACCACCGTTCACTGCAATTGCAGTGTCTATATCTGTCAAAGACATCAAAATATTTTTAACTCAAATTTCTTGTTTCCGTTTCAAAATGAAAGCCTTGTGACAGCATTTCTGTGAACAAATTTGTTAACACAGCCTTTTTATTGTGAAATATTTGCTTGACCGTGTTGTTGAAAATGCAGTGGCTTACACAGCTCCATGAATCAGTGGAGTACCAGCTTTTAATTGTGGAAATACAGTACCCATAGCAGCAGGCAGCTCCGCAGCACATTGTGTCCAGGGCATTACGCAGAGTCCATAGAAACATGGCTATTTTTGAAAACAGGGGTTTTCCATCCTTTGTTTTCAAAAAATTCCTGTCCACACACAAATAAGTCCCTTTCCAAATAAAAGCACAAAAATACTGTAAGCACTGACAAGGGCATGCCAAACCAACAGGTGGCGATATAACCCTACCCTAAAGCCACGCAAAAAAAGGAGGAGAAGATGTCCAATCAGAAGCCTGGAACAAAAGCTATTAGTAGAATGCTACCTGGAGCAGTGACCTCCGCATTCGGATGTCTCTGTTACTCAATATAAAGAAAGAGTAACTGTACATTTATGTGTAATCATGTAAAAAGTCTGCATAACTAGGGATGAGCAAGGACACCATTATCTGAATCTATGTCTGTATCTGTTCCACCTGCTAAATTATCTGTATCTGTACTCAAAATGGGCGGGGTTTATGACAGCAGTGGGTGGGGTTAAAATCGAAAGTGGGTTGGGCCAAATCAGAGGTTGTAATTTTAAGCCTGAAATTTATATGGACTGATGAGAGGTTGCCATATTTATATATCGCAAGAATAACAGATGAAACATTATTACCATAATGAGGATTTTCCTTTCTCTGAGTACTTACAATGACATGTTTTACTTGTATGATACTCGTACTCGGAAAAAGTATATTATCTGTTACCGGATACTCTCTCATCCGAGTATTTGGCTCAACTGTACTCTTAACAAGGCTAGAGCCAGCACTATTTTGGCTATGTCTACTATTGCACAAGATCTTGCCTCATTTGTGACACCTCACAAAGGTGATAACGGCGCACGCTCCGATGTAACAGGCCCAAAACTCCTTCTCTTGGCTATAAGAGCTTGTTTCTGTGTTTTGACTTTGACACCTAAGCTTGCTCTGGAACCTGAGACCTTCACCTGTGTACTAAACTGCATCAGCACAAAGACCCCCCCCCAAAATGTCTCACACAAAATAAATCCAAAGCTAAAGAAAGGACGAACAGTGGGGCAAAACTTTTCTTTGTGCTGCCTGAAGTTTGAAACTTCACATGGTAACGAGGAGAGCAAACCAAACAGAGACGATAAGTGCTCTGGCCTAGATTGTATGCGTTCTCTTTGTGCCTTCCAGCACAGTATCAGCAGTATGGTTACTTATGCATGCATAGCCTGGTCAGGCCTGCACAGATGAGTTTGGCTCAGCTTAGCACAAGCAAAAGCCATCTTCCAGTGATAACAGCAAATACTCCTACGGTAATTTATATTTTAATTTTTTTTTCTTAAAATATTAAAATCCCTCAACCTGACACACACACAAACAGTGGGAAGTCTTATGAATCCAAACCTTGTGGCAATGTAGGCCATTTGAACCAGAGGAGTGTTGAGCTGACTGAAATACACAGCCAAAATGTATTAGAAATATGAAAATATAAAACATGAATACATCTGCTCTCCAGTACAGTCAGCTGAATTTTTATTTGGATGTACTGTATAAGCAAGGAAATTAAATGCTGGCTGACAAGGAGCAGGAAAAAGGTGCCCCCACCAACTGTTTATGTTTTATCTATAGTGAGATCTTTGGAATTATTGTTCAGATATATGGATTTTAATAACACCAGCATGTACTTGTGTAACATTTAATTTGTTTTCAATGGATTTCTTGTACACTACTGAAATATGTAAAAACAATACATGAAGAATAGATATACTTAAAAATGAATGGTATTTATTTGATGCATTTCCTGAGTAGAAACAGAAAGGTAGAATGTCATCATCTTCCAGAAACAATGGAAGAACTCCTTTCACTTCCTCTTGCTGGACCTCTTCCAGCTCATCGTCCATGGACACAACCACATCATTTTGCACACTGGCCATCTCCTCATCCACAGTGACTTGTGGAGAAGACTCCCTCTCCTCCAGAAGTTCCTCCTCTAGTTGAAGGTGATCCAGGCTGGATGCATCAGACTGCATCTCACAGTCCATATCTTTGATGGCAGAGATGACGGCCTCATTGGCAGTGTAACAGCTTTCATCGTAGTCCTTCAGGCGAAAGGACTTAAAGTGCTTGTCAAACCTTTCATAGATGGCTTTGACCATGAATCGCGCTGTTGTGGTGCAGACGCAAAGCAGAAGAATTTGACAAACTTTTCCAAACTGAGAGAGACAAGGAGCTGTTGATTTTTTAAGCAGTGTGCCGATCTCAGCACTGGCAGCTTCACTCTTGTTTGCCCACTCTGGCTCCTCCAGGAGGAACTTGAGAGCGGTGTCCACCAGCTTGGTGGTTTGGCGTCCTCTGCAGAGAGCAGACTGTTGGTGATCTGAATGCCACCAAAGATTTCTGTGCAGGGATGGAAGGGAGAGTTGTACATCTTCCTCTGCTGCTGGGTGGAAGACTGAGACAAAAATCTGAAGGCCCTCCAATGTGACCTTTCTGCTGAACAGTTGTGAAAGACGCTCCTCTTTGTCCAGTTCTTCCAGGAGCTCTTCTTCCATCTGATTGGGACAGAAGTGTCTTGCTGTGGTCCAGGCCTGTCAACATCACTCAGTTAGTCTCAACAGAAATGTTGCTGGTAGTAGACTCATTTCACATGATACTATTAAGTTAACATTTAAATATCACCCTAAATTCTGCAGATCCTCCATTTTTACTCACCAGTTCAGTGTTAAACAGATGATCAGTCCCTGTCCTCTCAGTTATTTCCTGAAACCTGTAAAAATAAGAGCAGATTTGGTTAGCTAATCTCTACAACTACACATTTGTAAAATAGCTCTCATGTAATATGTTTTCCATCAGTGCACGAGTCCAATCAATGATCAGTTTGACTCACTCCTCCAGGAAGCTTCTTCTTGTCAGGAACCAGGTCTTCATGTCTCTGACAGTTGAATAGTCAGGAAGTTGATCCTGCTGCTTCATGAGCAGAAACTGCCTCAGCATCATTTTCTGCAGCACAGACTGAGAACAGATACAGTTTGAAGCAGTTCACAGAAACACCTTATTATACAATCAGTGTTGGGGAGTAACACGTTAGCCTACATATAAGGGCTTTACATAATGAAACTAATCAATTGTAACTGTAACTGGTTACAGTTAGGGTTGTAACAGTTTACAAAATTCACGGTTCGGTGAGATCAAGTAGTGTCACAGTATGGTACATTTTCAATACAGCAAAAAATAGAAATGCCTGAGAAATGTCCTTGATTTTTATGTTTTTCTTTAAAAAATGTTATTTTAATCGATTTATTTCTTTTCTTGAATGCATCATATTGTAACTCAATGCAACCGCCGTCAGCTGTTGGCTGCTTGGCGCTAACATTAACAAGCTCTCCTGCTGATTTCAACATGGATTCATTGTTTACAATGTAGCATTATCAGAGAAACTACAGATGAATTTAATGTGTCAATCTCTGTTCGTCCCAAACATGATTTACAGGGACACCGCCATCTCGTCACACAACAGTGAGATCACAGAGCCCATTTGCCAAACAGTCATTGTACTCTTCTTGTACCTGCTCATAAATTTAAGTTTGCGACCATTAGTCTCGAGCCCTGCTTTTTTAGCCTGTGCAAAACTGATGTGACACAACAGGAAAGCATCACTGACATCTTAATAACCATGTTGTAACAAGCTAGCTTAGTGTAGCTGCCTCTCAGTGTGTCTCACTGGAGTATAATGTTTTGGTTTGGGGGTGGGAGGAGCAGACAGCATGTTGTCTGGTTGTTGTGATATTGCTTATTACATGTTTAACAGGGTAACTAGTAATCTGTAACCTATTCTGCTTGGTAGAAGTTGTTCTAGTTGCTCCTCTTCTGAGAAAGACGATGGTCTCATTTTTTGGACTTGTACAAAAATGAAGTTTGTGTCCATTTTGAAAAGACGTCAAGTTTTGAACAAGATAAAAACACAGTGAACAGGTTTGTTGAACGAGTGAACAAATATATGTCTCTCTAAAGGATTTGGATAGCTGAGCATTCAGGTACCAAATGAGAGAGAATCTGAAGCTGCCCCAGTATATTTAGGAAGTTTCAGACTTTTGAACTTAAGAAGTGTGTTGTTATTTTATGGAATTTATCATGTTTTCTTTTCCTCAGAAGAATCTCTGACAGTAATTCAAGAGATCCAGAGTCCATATCTTTAATACCACACATTACCAAGTGTCCACTGGCTACAGACAAACTCTGTCAACACTGAGTTATTTTAGCTAATGTAACGTACTAACTGTGCAGTTACATTGTAACCTTGGAGATTATCTGCCCGCCCTGTAGTTACATCATAAATATGGGAATTATCCCTATCTGGGGTAATCGACATGGAATATTAATAATTTTTAAGACACAGCACTTTACGTGGCCAGCATGCACTGGGTTATAAAAGCCCTACCTTGCGCATGCACCCACTGATTAACACTGATTGGAATGGGTGCCGAGCAGCCTTGAGCCTGGGGAGATAATCTCCTCACTCAGGGTTCTCTATCAAATTGAGATTATCTCCCCACCCAGTAGTTATATCATAACTATGGGAACCCTTTAAGACAAACCGCGAGGGGCCCCGGGAGACAAAGCAGATGCAGGTCCACAAGCATCTCCCTGGTATTGACATCCCTGCCATCTGGTGCATTACCAACAGAAAATACCCAATAGGTGTGTATGTACAAAAAAACACCAATGAACTTTAAACAAATGTACAACATCTTGTGTATTCAACGGTCTGTGACACCGCCAGACGCTGTGTGCCACTGTACCGATGCCCAGGCGCCAGATGCAACCATAAGCTCGACCAACCATGCCAGATGCAGGGGTTGGGTGCAGGAAGACCGCTCAGTTAGCCAGCCTGCTGCCAGGCCACTGACAATAATATACGACATCACCATGGCTGGGTAAGGCCCCAGCTCAGGGGTATGGAATTACATGGCCTACTATGTGCTTGCACGCTCCCCAAAGGAGGTGCCAGCAGCACATACAGGCAGTAAAATCTGGCAAATGTGGATGGTCTTGTCCATGTAACAGCTGCACAGACCTCAGAGAGGGTAGCACCCCGCCACAAGGCCCACGAGGTAGATACACCTCCTGTTGAGTGTGTCCACGCACCCACTGGTACTGGCATGCCAGCCACTCTATAAGCCTGCTGAGTCATCTCCACAGCCCAATGAGACAGCCTAGCCTTCAACATCGGCTGGCCCTGGCACTGGGCCTCAAAGCAGACAAAGAGTTGGTCTGTCTTTCTAAATGCTGCAGTGCGCTGGACATAGACCTTCAGGGCTCTAACAGGAAAGAGATTTGAGTCTTTTTGACCGTCACTACCCTCGTTGGTGGGGTTGTAGGGTTGCAACTCCACTGACTGATTCAAATGAAAGTCTGTGAGCACTTTTGGCAGGAATGCAGAGTTTGGACACAACATGACACCAGCGTCATCTGGCAGGAAAGACAACAGCTCTTATCCCCTGACAGAGTGTGCAGTTCCCCCACTGTTTTGGCTGATGTCAATGCCAAGAGAAGAAACACTTTAAGATACAGCCACTTAATGCTGACTGACTCCAGAGGCTCAAAACTTTCCTGCTGCCAACACCTGACCCTGGTCACACGGTGGAATGACTGGCCTGCTGGTGCACAGTGCAAGCCTCTGGGCACCCTTCAGGAACTGAGAAATGAGGCTGCAGTCACCATCTGCAAGCCTATAATTCCCTGTATGAGCGGCGGCCTGGATAACTGCCACCATGCTAAGGGTTGAAGGTGATTTTCCCGCCTCAAGCAGCCCCTGCAGGTACTGGAGCACCTCTGGGGCTGCACGTGTCAGTGCATCAATCCGGTTAGGTGTGCACCATGATGCAAAGAGCTCCCCACGGTAAGGGTATGCAGCCCTCGTAGACGGTGCCCAAGCACTCTGCATGGTCTGAAGAAAATGCTTGAGGGCCAGGTGAATGGTTCTCAGTTCTAGAGCACTGATATGCTGGCCCTTCCAGCAAGCGCTCCAGACCCCACTGGTGCCCCTGCCCTTGTAGAGTGCACCCCATGAGGGCGGCGCAGTACTGGACCAAGTATACTCCCCTTTGAGATGTTGGCTGGGTCCCGCCACCACCTGAGGTCCGCACAAAGCTGCACGATGACAAGCACCTCTGCCTGCAGCTGTCTCTGCAGACAGAGGCCCAGGCTGAAGAGATGCCTCTGGACTGGACACGTGTAGAAGAGCCACTGGCACCACTTGCACCGAGGCTGCCTTAAGACCCAAGAGGCAGAGACACAGCCGCCACGTGACCCTGGCACCCACCCAAAAATGAGAGAGGCAGGTATTTATTTATTTTTTTTGGAGAGTGACATCTCTGTCGCACAACCAGAAAGTGCACTCTTTAGCTATAGCAATAATGCTGCTAACTGTCTCTAAACAGTTTCCCTGAGCCAACAGATGTACTGTAAGTGCGACCGCAGTATGGATTATATTCTTTGACACCAGACAGGGGGACACTTCTACTCGAGGGACATTCTGTGTTTTAATGAAGAAATGGGAAGCCTCCACAGGTGCGAACCGGAAAACCAGCTACACCTTGCAGTGGCTAACTGTAGAGGTAAGACGCTTACAGCCCCCCAACTCTATCAGGTTCGAGCAGGCAACTAAACCCCCGAGAAACATCGCAAACTGCCTCCCAGTCTGTCAGGTTTGAGCCAGCAACTACCTCCTAGAGGGACACAGCACGTTGCCCCCTGACTGAGTCAGGCTTAAGCGAGCTGCTATGCCTCCACTGTGCGTAAGCAGACAGCTGCAATACACGATATGGCACCCTTCTCAACTGTTTCACTCCTTATAGTCAAGGAGAAGAAACGGCGTTTAGCTTTCCTCGAGAGGAACCTGCAAAGGCCAGCTCTCCAACCTACATGAAGGTAAGTGGATGAAATGCTAAACTCCTCTCTTTTTTCTTTCTGCTCTCACGTTGACTCCGACAGGTGGAAATCAATAAATCAGTGGTTGCATGTGCAGGGTGGGGCTTCTATAGCCCAGCGCATGCTGGCCACATAAAGTGGTGTGTCATAAAGATTATTAATTTTCTATGTCTATTTCCCCAGATGGGGATAATTCCCATGGCTAACTGAGCCTCATGCTGCTGGAGCATGCCCTCCACCCGGGCTCGGCGAGACTGCGGTGTAGCGGCGCCGGCTGCGTCCAGTTCTGGCCAGCTTGTACTGAAACCGGCGTGATGGTGAACCCAAATGCAGTACCAGGCTCGCAGGACTAGTTGGTAATGACTTTTATTACCACCACAGCAAACAGGGAATGCAGCAGGCAGAATAAACACAGGATAAAGTTAGTTCTTGGGCAAGTTGCCTAACACAGTCTCTGAAGCTCAGATAAGGGAAGAGAAGCGGCTGGGCTCAGTCACGGAACCGAGGAAGCTCCAGAGCCCCCGGTTCCACACAGTTCAAAACTCTTTCACAGAGAGGAGAAGAGATGTAGCTTACGGCAGCCGAAGGTGGCGAGGCAGGCGCTCCGTAGGCTGAAACGCCGGCTGATCGAGCTGAGAAGCCGACGAGGAGTGAGCTGAGGCGGTCGGGAGCGGTGTGGGGGTCGTAGCCAGAAGAGCCGTCAGCGAAGGCAGAAGCACCGTTGAGGAGCAGGCAGGAGAATTGGACGAGGCCGGGCGGAGGAGTCGAGACCAGGCGAGCAGGCAGAAACCAGAGACGCTGAAGCAAAGCACGAGGTCGGGGACAGAAGGCAGGTGAGTTTACCGGGAGGCAGGCGAGGAGAGCAGGTCGGGGACAGGCAGAGTTGGCACCGGGAGATCAGGCAGGAGAAGAACGCTGGAGAGTCTCGCATAATGCAGAAGAACAATCTGGCAGTGAGTGAAGGTGCTGGGTGGCTTATATGCAGGCCTGATTGCAATGAGCTGCAGCTGTGAGGCAGGTGAGCAGAGTGGCCTGATGAAGTGGGCGTGGCTGGCAGGTAGAGTGGAGCAGAGGGAGGGAGAGTGGAAAACTACTGCAGCAGTGTTGCAGGGGAGGACTGAGAGACAGGGATTGTGACAGAACCCCCCCCTCAAGGGACAGCTCCTGACGTCCCAAACAGTTCCAGAGGAGCCGGGTGGGTGGCGGGGGCCTGGAGGAGGGCTAAAATTCCTCAGAGGCCTCCGTCCCAGTCTCTTCATCCTCTGAGGCCGATCCCTCCTCCTCCTCCTTAGACCCAGATGCCTCAGATGCAGGAGGAGACTGAGGGTCAGTGTTGGGGCCACCTTGTGCAGAGGTGAAGTTGGAGGGCTGGTCAGGGTGTTGGCGATGGAACTCCCTGATGAGCCGTGCGTCCAGGATCTGACGGGCTGGAACCCATGACCGCTCCTCCGGACCGTATCCCTCCCAGTCGGCGTATTGCAGGCCTCTCCACGGCGACGAGGCGTAACAGGCGGTGCACCGTGTAAGCAGGGGCCCCGTCAATGCTGCGAGGAGGTGGAGGGGGCGGGGAGGCAGGCTGCCGGGGACGCTCTCGGAATGGCTTGATCCTGGAGACATGGAAGGTAGGATGGATCCGCATGGTGCGGGGCAGCTTGAGCCGAACCGCCACAGGGTTCACTACCTTCTCGATGGGGAACGGCCCAATAAACTTGGGGGCCAATTTCTTTGACTCCACCCTCAGAGGAAGGTCTCGAGTTGACAGCCACACTTTCTGTCCCACCTGGTAGGGGGGAGCCTGGGAGCGATGGCGGTTGGCGGCCGTCGTGTACCGGTCAGCGGCTCGTAGGAGGGCCGTCCGAGCCTGCGTCCAGGTCCGGCGGCAACGGCGAATAAAGGCCTCCACAGAGGGGCAGACAGTCTCTTTCTCCTGC
Organism: Epinephelus fuscoguttatus; assembly: GCF_011397635.1. Taxonomy (NCBI): domain Eukaryota; kingdom Metazoa; phylum Chordata; class Actinopteri; order Perciformes; family Serranidae; genus Epinephelus; species Epinephelus fuscoguttatus. The sequence goes on from NC_064774.1 coordinate 27,328,941, forward strand.
GCAGGAAACAGGGGAGGTTGGTAGCCATAGGCGCACTGAAATGGAGATAGCCCGGTGGCAGAGCTGATGAGGGTGTTGTGGGCGTATTCCACCCACAGCAGTTGAGTGGACCACGAAGCAGGGTGCTTGGAAGCCATGCAGCGGAGCGCCGTCTCCATCTCCTGGTTCATCCTCTCGGACTGGCCGTTGGATTGGGGATGAAACCCGGAGGACAGGCTGGTAGAGGCTCCCAGAAGGCGGCAGAATTCCCTCCAGAAAGCAGAGGTGAACTGGGGGCCTCGGTCTGAGACCACATCGGATGGGAGGCCGTGGAGCCGGAACACGTGCTGCAGAACCAGTTCAGCGGTTTCTTTGGCCGAGGAGCTTGGCCAGGGGGCACGAAATGAGCCATCTTGGTGAACCGGTCCACTACTGTCAGGATGGTGGTGTAAACTCCTGACAGTGGCAGCCCAGTAACAAAGTCTAATGAGATGTGGGACCAGTCGGTGGGGCACAGGCAGAGGGTGCAGGTGCCCGGCGGGAGCCGGCGTGGAGCCTTGTTCTGATTGCAGACTGGGCATGCATTCACAAAGTCTCTGATGTCTTCGTCCATGGAGGCCCACCAGAACCGCCGCTGCAGAACCTCCTTAGTGCGGAGAATTCCGGGATGACAGGTGAGTCGGGAAGCGTGGGCCCACTGCAGAACCTCAGACCTTAGCTGCTGGGGGACGAATAGGCGGTCTTGGGGGCAGGAGCTGGGCCCCGGCTGGTCCTCCAACGCAGCTCTCACCCGCTCCTCCACCTCCCAGGTGAGAGTGGCCATCAGATGAGAAGCGGGAAGGATGTTGTCTGGACTGGAGGGACCCTCCTCCCCGATCATGAATTGCCGGGACAGGGCGTCAGGTTTTACGTTGCGGGAGCCCGGCCGGTAGGAGAGGGTAAAACTGAATCTGGCGAAGAACAGAGCCCACCGGGCCTGACGGGAGTTCAGTCTCTTAGCAGAGCGGATGTACTCCAGATTCTTGTGGTCGGTCCAAACGAGGAAGGGGTCTTGGATCCCTCCAACCAGTGGCGCCACTCCTCCAGTGCCAGCTTCACCGCCAATAGTTCTCGGTTCCCGATGTCATAATTCATCTCCGCTGGAGACAGACGCCTGGAGAAAAAGGCACAGGGGTGTAGTTTCTGGTCCTTGGCAGAACGCTGAGAGCACGGCCCCTACCCCCACATCAGAGGCGTCGACTTCCACGCACGAACTGTCTCTCGGGTCAGGGATCAGAAGGATGGGGGCCGAGGTGAAACGCCCCTTCAGGAGCTGGAACGCCTCCTCGGCAGCTGAAGTCCAGCGGAAAGGGACCTTGGAGGAGGTGAGGGTGGTGAGAGGTGCTGCCACTGTGCTGTAGCCCCTGATGAACCTCCTGTAGAAGTTGGCGAACCCCAAAAAGCGTTGCAGCTGCTTAAGAGTCAGGAACAGGCCAGGAGGTGACGGCTGAGACCTTAGCGGGTCCATCTCCATGCGGTCCCGGCCACTGATGTAGCCCAGGAAGGAGACCGAGGAGGCATGGAACTCACATTTCTCGGCCTTGACAAACAGGGCGTTCTCTAGCAGGCGTTGCAGCACCGTCTGGACGTGGAGGATGTGGTCCTGCTTGGACCGGGAGAAGATCAGGATATCGTCTAGGTAGACGAACACGAACTTGTTGAGCATATCTCTCAGCACATCGTTGATGAGGGCTTGGAACACTGCCGGGGCATTGGTCAGCCCAAACGGCATCACCAGATATTCGTAATGTCCTGTGGGGGTGTTGAAGGCCGTCTTCCACTCATCCCCCTCTCGAATCCGCACCAGATGGTAGGCGTTGCGGAGATCCAGCTTGGTGAAGACGGTGGCCCCTTGGAGCAGCTCGAAAGCTGAGGCGATGAGGGGGAGAGGATAGCGGTTCAGACCTCGGTAATCGATGCACGGCCTCAGAGACCCATCTTTCTTGTCAACGAAGAAAAATCCTGCCCCAGCAGGTGACGAGGAGGGTCGGATGATTCCGGCGGCCAGGGCATCGCTGATGTAGGTCTCCATGGCCTCCCTTTCAGGTGCGGACAGGGAGTAAAGACGGCCCTTGGGGGGTACAGAGCCGGGAAGGAGGTCGATGGCGCAGTCGTAGGGCCGATGTGGGGGCAGAGATGTGGCTCTCGCCTTACTGAACACCTCCCGGAAGTCGTGGTAGTCAGAGGGCACCATGGAGATCAGGGATGGAGCAGGGGCTGGCAGACGGGCGTGGGGCCCCGTCGGTCTGAGGCAGATCTGCTGACAGGAGGGCTCCATCCCAGGATGGACCCGTGGACCAGTCTATATGGGGGTTGTGGCGTGAAGCCAGGGATAGCCGAGGATGAGAGGAAGATTGGGAGACCTCAGGATATGAAACCGGATGGTTTCATGATGGAGTGCCCGACAGGAGCATAGAGATGGGGGCGGTCTGATGGGTGACAGTTCCCAGGAGATGACCATCCAGAGCGCTGGCCGGCATGGGGCAAGGGAGAGGATCTCGGCTGATGTCCAGTTGGCGGGCGAGTTCCTCGTCCATTAGGTTGACGTCTGCCCCAGAGTCGATGAAGGTAGCGAGTGTGGGACCCCCTACCAGCAGGAGCTGGACGTGGAACAGAGGTCGTGGGCTAGGGGCAGAGTTCTGGGACCGGCTCAGCAGAATGCCCTCTTACTGCTGAGCCCTCCTTTTGCTGGACACCGGGAAACAAAATGGCCGGCCTGGCCACAGTAGAGGCAGAGATTTCCCGGCGTCGTGCCGCCTCTCCTCCGGTGTTAGGCTGGTCCGTCCCACCTGCATGGGCTCCGCCCCTCCATGTATGGGTTCAGGAGGTGGGACAGGAGGGGCTGGGAACCGTCGTTGACGGAAAGATGGCCGGTGATCCCCTCCCTCGTGGCGTTGTTCCCTCCTCCTTGCCTGAATCCGCCTGTCCAGCCTCGTGGTCAACTCGATGAGTCCGTCCAGGGAACTGGGGAGGTCGAACGAAACCAGCTCATCCTTCACGTACGGAGCCAGCCCGTTGAGGAAGGCGTCACATTGGCGCGGCGTTCCAATCACTGAGACGAGCCCGGGTCCTGAAGTCAATGGCGTAGTCAGCAACTGTCCGATCCCCCTGCCTCTGGCTCATGAGACCCCCTGTAGCATCAGGCCCCAGGGAAACGGGACCAAAAACCTTGCGCAGCTCCTCTGAGAAAGCCTGGAAAGAGGCGCAGGCTGGTGTGCCTCTCTCCCACTCTGCCGTTCCCCACAGACGTGCTCTTCCAGTGAGGTGGTTGATGGCGGCGACTCTAGCCCCCTCAGTGGCGAAGGTATGAGGTTGCAGGGCGAACAGAATGGAACAGTTTGTCAGGAAAGGGTTACAGCCCTCAGGGTCCCCTGCGTAGCGTTCTGGCGCCCCCACCCGGGGCTCAGGTGCAGTACTGGAGGGCGGCCCCGGGGTCGGAGCAGGAGGGGCTGGAGCCGCAGCAGGAATGGCGTGTGGTGTCATGGCGGCCGCCATCTGTTGCACCTGGACGGCTAGCGAGGTTAGCGCTCGTTCCAGAGCAGACGCCGACTGACGAGCCTCCGCCGCGTTAGAGGCTAACTGAGCCTCATGCTGCTGGAGCATGCCCTCCACCCGGGCTAGGCGAGACTGAGGTGAAGCGGCGTCTGCTGGGTCCATTTCTGGCCAGATTGTACTGAAACGGGCGTGTTGGTGAACCCAAATGCAGTACCAGGCTCGCAGGAATAGTTGGTAATGACTTTTATTAGCACCACAGCAAACAGGGAATGCAGCAGGCAGAATAAACACAGGATAAAGTTCGTTCTTCGGGCAAGTTGCCCTAACACAGTCTCTGAAGCTCAGATAAGGGGAAGAGAAGCGGCTGGGCTCAGTCACGGAACCGAGGGGAAGCTCCAGAGCCCCCGGTTCCACACAGTTCAAAACTCTTTCACAGAGAGGAGAAGAGATGTAGCTTACGGCAGCCGAAGGTGGCGAGGCAGGCGCTCCGTAGGCTGAAACGCCGGCTGATCGAGCTGAGAAGCCGACGAGGAGTGAGCTGAGGCGAGGTCGGGAGCCGGTGTGGGGGTCGTAGCCAGAAGAGCCGTCAGCGAAGGCAGAAGCACCGTTGAGGAGCAGGCAGGAGAATTGACGAGGCCGGGCGGAGGAGTCGAGACCAGACGAGCAGGCAGAAACCAGAGACGCTGAAGCAAAGCACGAGGTCGGGGACAGAAGGCAGGTGAGTTTACCGGGAGGCAGACGAGGAGAGCAGGTCGGGGACAGGCAGAGTTGGCACCGGGAGATCAGGCAGGAGAAGAACGCTGGAGAGTCTCGCATAATGCAGAAGAACAATCTGGCAGTGAGTGAAGGTGCTGGAGTGGCTTATATGCAGGCCTGATTGCAATGAGCTGCAGCTGTGAGGCAGGTGAGCAGAGTGGCCTGATGAAGTGGGCGTGGCTGGCAGGTAGAGTGGAGCAGAGGGAGGGAGAGTGGAAAACTACTGCAGCAGTGTTGCAGGGGAGGACTGAGAGACAGGGATTGTGACAGTGTCAGTTTCATGACTAAAAAATGAGAGCATTTCGAATGTCACTTGACATGAAAGTGGTAAAAGTAGTCAAAACATCAGTTAGAAAATATAAATCTGTTCCAGCGTCAACTGACATGTAATGCCTAGTTCAGATTTGCGATGAGACAAGTTGAAACAGGCAACTACGTGCAACGAGACAGGTGTATTATCTCTAGCCTATGCAACAACTCTCTGTACTTTCGTCCTAATTTTCAGCTTTTCAGCCTTTTTTTTTTGGCTGATTAGATAAAGCACATACAGCGAGCAGCAGCAAACGCACCGTCTGTGGTCATTTTGGTTACAAGCAGTGCTTTAAGTGGAAAAAAAATAAGTGCCGGTACTCCCCTTATTCAACTGTTAGCAGGTAAATTAGGCAGTGGGTGGTCGGTACCAGCAGATCATTAAGTGATACATTCAAATACTAGAACATGATGCTGATTTTAAAAAAATCTTTTTCTTGAACTTACATGTGCCCCAGGCCACTGCAGTTGTGGAAACTATATTAAATATTAGATAGAATATTTTATAGCATCCCTTTCCCTTTTCCTTGCCTGGCCATCCTGTGACGGGGTTATTGTTGACGTCGATGGCAACAGGTGTTACTGACGCCACCTCGCTGCTGGCCTGGCTGCTAGCAGATGCGCTACTGCTAACTGCTGCTGCAGGCTGCTCTTCACTTGCATTTTCTGTGGCATCTTCACTGTCATCATACGATTCCAGCCCGGTCCGGGTTCTTTTTGTGCCCTTTTGGAGCCACGCCAACATTTACAACAGACTGAAATCACCCGTTGTATGAAACGAAACTTTTGGCTGCGACGAGCCATGGGATGTAGCTCCTCATGTGAAACAACAACAACTGTACTAACGGGAGATCTCTTCTTATTCTTCGGCAGACTCTTGCGAGAAGGGACACGCGTGTGGCGCGTACTTGTACACAGCGTGGTGCACACTGGGTAATGTAGTATAGCCATACAAATAAAACAGGACAGGGTACTATGAGCTCATGAGAAGTCCCAGTACTCTGTAAAAAGTCCCTGTATGCCAGGGGCTAAAATCTAGAAGTGCCTGTACTCTGTACCGGTGCGTACTGGCCCACTTAAAGCACTGGTTACAAGCTGATTGGCTGTAGAAACAGGTGGCATGCTTTACGTTCTAAAACCAGCCACTGGCAATTTGACCATTTGAGTTGCAGGTAACACCATCAGCCAGCTTGAGTTGAGCCCAGACTGGCCATTTCACACCGCTGCAACTTTTCTCTGCAACGTTCTCAAACGGTTTTGTCGCGTCACGTATCATTGGTCTGAAGTGGGCTTGAGAAGTGAAAGCAGTCAAAGTGTCAATAAAGGTGTAAGTTATGAAAGTCAACCCCTTCTCATTCTGAAATCACCAAATACAGCCACTCAGTTAGTGATTTTGGCATCAGACACATAAAAAAAGGCATCCTTTCACAGGCGTATGATACACTGCCAGATGGCGTCAGTTTGAAACACCACCAGATAACAACGTAATTTTAGGAGCTGGAGAGTCCCTGTAGGGTGGGCAAAAATGGTTATGGCTGGGTTCAACAAAACCAGACCTTCACCCAGGAGCCTGGTGTTTGCTTCCTGTATGAATGTTGAGCCTAACCATATGTTTTTTCTAAAAAAAAAAAAAAAGCTTTAATTTTTTTAAAACCAAATCTACTGGCTGAGATTTATTAAAAGATCACAGTTTGGGTTAAAATAAGAATGTCTGTTACGTAATTTAAGTTAACAACATAACTCAAGATAAGTACATCACATATGTAATAGGGGTGATCTATTGATCTATTGGTGATTGATATAATTGATTCGATGATCAGCGATCCAGTGCCATCAATGCAAAGTGAAAACATCCATCTATATCATCATCTTTAAGATATGCTTCTATTTTGAAAGTTTGTGCCACCATCAAACAGCAGCAGGCAGACGGCAAGCAGCCAAGAGAAAGACAATAAGGATAAATCAGCAATGTGGAAATATTTTGGATTTCGGAGCAAAAAATGAGTCAACAGACAGAGCACATTCGCTATGTAAGCATCAGATTGTATCTAAGTTATCAGATAAAACACAGCGTAACATTACCTGCCTGGCCAAGCATCTCACTCTGCTAACTTCTCACTGCAGCAACATTAGCAATTCTGTTTCAAAGTACACGCCACATGTTAGCTATCACCAGACTCAGTTTGTTTTAACCATGACCACAGTCTTCTAAACATTTACCTAGGACCGGTTACCAGGTGGAGATTCCAGGGAGATTTGTTTAAAGGTCTGGTGCGTTGCATTTAGTGGCATCTAGTGGTGAGGTTGCAGAACTGAAACCATGTGCCAAGCATGTAGGAGAACTATGGTGGCCGACACGAAAATGTGTATGGCCCTATCTAGAGCAAATGACTGGTTTGTCCACTCTAGGCTACTGTAGAAACAACATGGTGGACTCCGTTGAAGAAGATATACATGGCTCATTCTAAGGTAATGGAAACACAAAGGCTCTTATTTTCAGGTGGTTATAAACTTATAAAAACATAGTTATAAATATGCTAGATCTGCCAATAGATGCATCTAAATACCACAAAGTAGACCTTAAAGTTAAGATGCAATAACCACGTGGGCAGGGTTAGGGAAAGTCATTGTTCTTCAGTAAGATTTTGGAACTGTTGTGTTTACTGTTGGTAAGAAACAGAATACAAACTGCAGTTCCTTTGCAGTCTTTTGTTGACCTAACCATCTACCCTGACCTCAGTTACTGACATCAGTTTCAACTGGTTCTAACTAATGTTGTTTCTACAGGCGAAGTTATCAAGTTATCACAATTTTATCAATGTTTTACAGTAAAAAGCAAACAAAATACCACCAAAAATACCAAAACTAATATTCATTACAGTCATCATATCAAACTCAACATTGTGTTTTACTCCCACTACACCATGGGCTCAGGGCTGCTGGAAAGGGACTGCACATCAATCAAGATTCACTCTGTTGCATCAAAGAGAAAAGAGACCAAAAAGAGAAGCTAAAACATCATTATTATTGCCTTTCCCAAAAGAAGTAATTAAATGAGACTAATGCCGTCTGTTCCGACGTTCACTGTGTCAGATTAGGTGATAAATAAAATCTTGCCGTGACTTGGCCGACAGTCATGACAGACAACATGCTGATCTACGACCAATCATTGCTGGTGGTTTTTCACAATGCATGTAATGTCATTGTTATTCTTGTCCCATTTTTGTGTTATTACTATTATTTCAGTCATTATGGCTGTTCATGTCCCAGCCAAAATGTTATTGCAGTAACGTTAACAAAAAAAAAAAAAAAAAAGGGTCACTACCTGGCAGGAGCTACATTTGATGTACTGCATGCAAATTATGCAAGTCACTGAATCCTCCCCAACAAGTTCCTGCAAATGTTTCACAGTAAAAGCCTCTTTAGAAAATGAAGGGGTTCTCTCAACCAAAATTATAATGAGCTTTAAATCTGAAACAAATTTAGGAAGTGTTGAGTTTAAAATTATGACGCAATGCATTAAATCTAACAGGACAAAATGGGTGCGGGTTAAAAATTAAAATAGAAAAATACAGAGGAATTAATAAATAAAGGCCCATTTCTAAATGAAGCTGGTACCCTCTGCAGTTGTGGTAAGTAAAAGCCCTGCCGCCATTTTTTGATTTTATTACTTAATTTCCTTCTCCATTATGAAGAAATACCATTCGTTGTTAGCTCGATGCTAATGGCAGTACTCACCGGGTTTTGCTAAAGTGCCTCTTTTACTTCACTCCATCATTTTTCTCCTCTTACTATGTCATGGTAATGTCCCTAGCGGAAATATCAAAAAGGCTGGGCTGTTGTTGCCATACAGTTGTCCACGGCAAAGTGACAGCTGTGACGGGAGAACTTGTAAACCACAAAAAGAAAATCAAACATGCTAGACTTTCTGTCGGGATGTCGTGAGGCGTCCCAGACATGGCGTCGGTTGTTGTCTACTGTGACACACTACACAAGATGAAGCAATGGATTATCGTCTATTATACAACAGTTAGTTCCGGCCCTGCAATCTGATTGGTCGAGAGACAGTAAAACCGTGATGATATTGGAGTACAACATCACGGTTATTTCACTGTGTACGTATCACTCCGCCTCACAGCTGATTGCAATCAACAATCAAATCAAAACTGACGGTTAGTGTCAGTTAGGTCAGCAGTTGCGTTGTAGGCTAATTAATTCATCCACTGTCAAACAGCCAAAAATATGGATTTATTTCCTAAAATAAGTTTTGAATTGAACTATGAATGGTCATCAGAGGAAGATGAGGGAGAGGAGAAGCTGAATCCATCTGAGCACACATCCAGGTTTGCCAGTGTTTCATCAGTGGAGCTCAATGACTTGGAGAAAAGCAACATACTGTCAGATCAGAAGGCAGAGTCGGCTGTGCCTGTGAAGCGACGGTCCACCATGCAGTCACCAGAGACTTATTTCACCGGCTGCACAATTAATGGAAACATGCAGATAAATGTGTATCAAGAGTAAATGCCTGGCGCACCATGCGTTACATAGCAACGGTGACAGCGGAGTCCTGAGGGAACTATTTTTGTTGGCGGAAGACAAGTAAAATGCTTAAATTATCTATTTTGTCCTCATTTTTCAACATTTCTTAATCAGCCTTGCTTAATTAACTGTTGAACTGTTGTATAAAAGCAATATCACACTCGAGCTCGTGATGTTGTACTGTGATATCATCACGGCTGTGATTCGGTCGTAGGCACGAGGCCGCAGGCCTAATTTGGCCAAAACATTTGGAAAAATGAAAGAATGGTAATTTGTGTAAGTGTTAATGGCACATTTTTAAAGGATGGTTCTTTGTTTCTCTTTAATCAGAATGAAAAGCCACTCACTGCACCATCTATTTGAGAGGGAATTCAGGCACAGGTTGTGTTTTTGTTAAATTAAATTATCTATGATTTTCTAATTGAAGCTGTGGTGGTGGTGGTGGTGCATGAGAAATTGTTTGTCTTGTGCACATGGATAGATTCTAACCTTTAACCTATTTCTAAATTACCACCATTTAACTTTCTACAAACAGAAATGTACTTAAGTGAACTTTCTACTCTACCATGATGGAGAAGTCGTTACTAAGATGATTAATTCTGTTTTTATTGACTAGCAGAGACAGCAGAGTTGGATCCATTTGATTAGATTAGTATTGCCTTTCTGTAAAGTTGTTTGTGGCTATTTATCTCTGATGACTTTTAATAGACTTTGATGAGTGTGATATATTACAGTGACTCAGTCTCCCTGCTGTTAAACCTCTTAATAAAGGTTAAAGACTTTGTATTTTTATATTGTGTTTGTGTCTGAGCCACAACAGGAGAGTGCTGACTGTGCAAATGAAGGTGACATGGAAAACATTAGTGCTATTTATTCCACTGGCCGAGAGAGCAAGTGCATACTCACACACACACACATACACACACACACGCTGTGCCATGACAACCAAGGGCTGCATGATTTAAGACTCTGGTCATCCTGTCCTCCATCTCTTCTCTAGCACGCACGCACACACACAGACACACACACACACACACATTGTATATAACCTTTAGCCTGTTGCATGATAAAAACACATGCATTCCTTTACCCACCGCACACACACACCAGAGTAAATAACTCAGCGTTCATTAAAGTCGACCGAGGTTGACAGTGTGACCCCTGTTCAGTAATCGTCTGTCTCTAACAGGCAGCAGATTGACAGGGGTCACAGCCGCACTGCATCTCCTACCCTTTATTACCCCTTTAACCATCGGACTGCTTTCAGCCCCCCCACCCCTCCACCCTTCCCCCGACTCCTCCTGCTGTCCCACCAGCCCAGGCGACACACTGTGACTCACCACAGCTGCATGATGTAACAGCCGTATTTAACAGCGCCTGCCAGTCCTTTTGTTTTCATTATGCCACATTAGACCTGAAGGGCTCTTTTCATCCAGGGACTTAAATTAAGCTCGTATCATTTTCCCCTGCAACACACACTTGTTTTCTAGTCATCTGAGGAGTCAGTCTGGTCTGGAGGGGATAATGGCAACAGCGCGAACATGGGCAATGTGGTGCTTTTCTGATGACACTACTTCATGAAGCAGTGGGTTACTTTAAGATCAACGACGGGTCAGCATGTACGGAAGTTCAAGGCTGCCAAGATTAACTGAGTCATTTAAAGGTGCCAACTCCAGAGAAAGGGAGTTGATTGTTGAGTCTCTTTTCCAGGTTGTCAAATACCAACTCATTGGGTTTGTACATGGATCAAACCACAGTGTTGATATTTGACAACCTGGGAATGACACTCAACAGTCAGCTGCCTTTCTATAGAGTTACATACAGGACTCTCAAAGGAGCTGCATACAACAGTCAGGTAATGTCTATGATTCAGAGTCAGTCTGAAGTTGTCTGCACAAAGTTCTCAACATAAAGGTGGCTGAGCCTGTGGCCAGCGGTTAACAGTGCTAATATTACTAACAATGGCAACAGTGGTGACAGAGCTAACAGTGTTAACCAGGAGGGGAACCAGAGGTTGGGTGTTTTACCTCTAGGAAAAAGCTGTTAGTCAGGACTGCAGTATCAGCATTATCATATGAGCATAGTCCAGAGCAGCGGCTATTAGCTAGCCAGTGGGATCCACATACAGGGACTCACATGCACTAACATGCACATCCCCATGGGTAGATTTTAAGACAATGGACCCCTGGGCACAGATATGCAAGTGATCTCACTACCTTTCCTAAATAGGAGCAAGAAACCCAGACTTTGTGATGATTTTGTCTTTGTGTGGTCATTATGGGTCTTGGGTTTGGTTTTGTTGTGTCTCTTTTAATTGTTATGTGTCTTTTTGAGGACAATTTGTGTCTTTTTTGATCATTTTGAGTCTCTTAATAGTCATTTTGTGTCTCAATGAGGAAATGTTGTGTCTTTTTGGGTTGTTTTGTGTCTCTTTGTAGTCATTTTTTCCTCTGTAATGTCATTTTGTGCCTTTTAAAGGTTGTTTTGTGTTTTTTGGGGAGGTCATTTGAGGTTATTTTGTGTGTCTTTGTCATCATTTTGTGTTTTCTTTTGGTAGTTTTGTTCTTTCTGTGTCACTTCTAGGTCATTTTATGTATCAATTAGGATGTTTAGTGTCTTTTTTGGTTGTTTTGTTTCTCTTTGTAGTCATTTTGTGTGTCTATAAGGTCATTTTGTGTTGTCTTAAGTCATCTGAGGTTATTTTGTGTATCTGAAGTCATTTGTGTCATTTTTGGTCTTTTTGAGGTAATTTCGTGTCTCTTTTAAATTTTATGTCTCTTTGAGCTCATTTTTTTGGTCATTTTGTGTCTCCTTTTATTTCTGTGTAATCATCCTATGTCTCTTTGCGGTCTTCTTGTGTCTCTTTGTGGTCATTTCGATTATCTTTCTGGTCGGTGTGTCTTAATTAGATTGACAATTTGCAGGTAAAGACCATGGGGGGCCCAGACACTCTAAGCCCCTGGACCCATTCAGTAATCGATCCATGGTGTGGCCTCCCACAACAATAAACAGAGGAGCTTGGATTACCACACACACACACACACACACACACACACACACACACACACACACACACACACACACAGAGGGAAAGTGACGCCATGGTCAAATTAATTATTAATTAATGCTCTGATTGTTGCATACAGCTCATTTAATCAAATCAAAATGTTTCACTTGTCAAATATATGATACATGATAACAGTAAATAAAGCATTAATCAATCTTAATTTTCATGTTTGAAAATGCATGATTAAAACGAAACATTACAATAATGGTCATAATACTTAATATCATTGTGTTGCACTGTCAGTTTGTTAATCCTCTTTTGGTTTGTGTAAAGTCCTTTCTAAGTTCTTTGTAATAACAAGCTTGTGACAAATTTGTAATTTACTAAATCAGGGTTGCACTATTTAAAATTTAAAATTGTTAGTGCTAGGAAAGGCTGTATGTGCAAATTTGTCTGTTGGAACCATCTCTGGCACTATCCAATCAAAAGCAATCAGCTATGTAAATAGGAAGTCAGTGTAACATCACAAAATGGTGATGAAATCCAATAAAAAGAAGAAGAGCAATTATGTCCATTACGTGGACACATAAATAAAGGTTGAAAATATTTCAGAAGTCATAACACACCATTATAGAAACTCATTCACTGAAAGTTCTTTATTCATGCCCTGGAAATAAACTTTTGAGATAATAAATCTAAAATACCTATCCCCTCTGTTCTGAGCAAAATTGACATTACCACCTCTTTGTCTGGACTTAATCACTCAGGTGACACTTTGACAGGTTTCCAAAAGAGCCCAGGCTGTTATGAATATTATGACAGAACAGGTTATTTCCATTACAAATTAGCTAAATTTAGGACCCAGCTCCACTTTTCATCTAAAATTCCAGCTTGAAAAATCATTTTCAGGTTTTTGTTGCACTTCCTGTGATAGAAAAAAAAAATCTCAATTTTACTTTAAAACCATCATGGCATAATTTTAATTTTGACAGTAATCATGTATTTTTAAGTATATGAATAAAAACTGCCACTTTATATATCATGTGCCCATAAGTAGAAATTGAAAGGTAAGTTTGATTAAACAATTTGCCTTCGATATTAGCAGCCCTGGACTTCCATACACACTGAGAAGAAAGCAAACAAATAAATCCAACAGACAGGAGATGAAAGCTTTGTATCCTGAACATGCTCATTATCCTGAACTGAATGTGATCTCCACACTTCACCTTCCACCAGCCAGCCAATCAGCTGCTACTTGCAACTTTTCCAAGCTGCTGTTTGCCTCTGGGCACCGCCCACTCAGTGCGTGGGCCTCACATGACAGAGCTGATCAGCTGTCAATCATGCTGTATAGAGAGGTTGTCCCCTGGCTACTGCCATCAGATTTGTAATCCTCAGTGATAATGGCTAATCCAATTTAGCAAATCCCTGCTGTCAAAACCTCATCTATACAGTGGCTCATACATTATAGAACATAAATATAGAATACACATAGGATATCACGCTGTGTGGAAAACTCTCCCACTCTGACACTCACTCACGTAGCACAAAGCTAATACCATCAAAGGCCACTCTGCTGTCTCTCTTCATGTGCCAGGCAGGCTGGAATACACTGTACAACCTCCTATAGGACATGATGGGAGCAAAAAAGAAGAAGAGGAAGTAGAAAAAGAGGTTTCACACCAGGAGATGTCATAATTGTTGGGATTAAAAAATGAAGATGGGCTGAACCGCAGGGAGACACTTCCATGTTTTTAATGAGGGCTAATTTACCCAGAGGGTCGACTGGGAGGCGTATCTGCCTTGTCAAGGTAGCGCAGGGGTGAGATTACATAGACGCAGAGCCCGAGGCAGAACCAGAAAAGAAGACAAAGGACGGGAGATAAAGAGAACAGGACAAGAGTGGAAAGAGATAGAATTATGAGTATGTGTCTGTGTTGCAGTGATATAATGGATATTGTCCAATCTGTGTAATATTGGCAATACTGGGCTGCAACCAAAGTACAATTACTGTATGTGAGTAGAGAATGTAAAAAAGAAAAGATTTTTCTCTCCTTGTCTACTTTAGAGGACCCCTCCCAAATAATGAAAGCCACTCCACAGCTCTATCTCCGCTTCCCTCGCTTCCTCTTCCATCCCTCTTTTCTCCGTGGATCATGGCAGGCTAATCTCAATGTGTTTCGCCGTGATATCACACAACAGCTCTATAGCTGCAGCGGTGCCAACCTAGTGGGCCTCGCTTGCCCCGGCGCCAGCTCTCGCTGTCTGCCAGCCGGCACCAGCTCGCAGCTCTGGCGCTCCACACAACTCCACGGTTTAGTGGGGTTTTCCGTCAGCTGCATCCAAAGCGCTCGGCTCTGCTGATACAAATGTGTGTGCCAGCCGTTGTGTTGCCCATTACGTCCCTGTACTCATCCAGAGTATTTTGTCCTTTTCTACACAGTTTCATTTCAAGTGCATGTTACACTGAGGTGTTGCATTCCACTTCCTAATCATAGAGAGAGTAAATTAGAAAACAAGCAGGTGTGTAGGCTTCTAAGCAGGTCTCTAGCACCAATATCAACTTAAAGCCAAATGCAGCAACTGGTCTTCCTACAGGCAACATAGGTGGCTGCCTAGGATGCCACCTGTTGGGGGTGAGCACCAAAACTGCATTGTTTTTTATGCTTTTTTGACATTCAAAAAAATCTAACATAGGGGTAAATGATAAAGTGGAGTATATGTGGCGAGTATTAAAGTAACAGGAAATTAAACGGCAAAAACCATTAGGGGCACAGTAGAAAACTAGAATTACCGCCTTGTGGTTGTATGCCTCTATGAACCTGTCAAGTTGCAGTTACAGTTTGCAGTTATGGCCAAAAACATGCTTTGAGAGGTCAAAGTAACCTTGACCTTTGACCACCTAATTTCAATCAGTTCTTTCTTGAGCCCATGTGGACATTTGTGCAGAATTTGAGGAAATTCCCTTTAGACCCACTTGTTGATTTCGTGTTCAAGAGAATTCACGTTCAAGAGAATGAGACGGCTGCAAGGTCACAGTGATCTTGACCTTTGACCACCAAACTTTAATCAGTTTATTCTTGAGTCCAAGTGGATGTTCGTGCTAAATTTGAGGATAGTCACTCAAGGCCTGCTTGCAATAGCATGTTCATGAGAATGACATGGACACAAGGTCACAGTGACCTTGACCTTTGCACAGCAAAATCGAATCAATTTATTCTTTAGTCCAAGTGAACGTTTGTATTAAATCTGAGGATGTTCCCTTAAGACCTACTTGAGATATCGTATTCACAAGAATGCGACAGACAAGGTCACAGTGACCTCAAGGTGTTCTTGAGATGTTGCGTTCACAAGATGGATGGAGGGCAGCACTGACTGATGAACATCGTGGCGTATGGACAAATGGACGAATGTATGGATGGACAATCCAAAAACATAATCCCTCTTGTCACAGCATTCGCCAGCACAGAGGCATATAAAAAGAAAATAATATAATATAATAATATTATTATTGTTTGTGAGCTTATCAATGATAATAAGAATAAGATAATAATAAGAAGAAGGAGAATAATTTTGGTTGGGAGGTTGTTGGGCACTAGGGGAAGTCTTCCTAGGGTGTTGAATGCGTCAGGTCCTGCTCTGGCGAAATGTGATCAAGTGTTGGTAATGAAGACACAGTCAGAAACTGATTTGATCTGATAGGTTAGATTTAAAGTTGCTATGTTTTCAAAATTCCACTAGTTTTTAGTGGCAGTTTCTTTTGAGCAGCTCGAGTTAATATATCACCAGTGAACCAGGTCTTGATGGGAGCTCCTCTGTGAACAATTGCTGAAACCTTTTTAATTAGAACTTACAGTGTGTATCTGTGTGTGTGTGTGTGTGTGTGTGTGTGTGTGTGTGTTTTCTCTGTACCCAAGCTGTCTGCTACTGGAAGTCTGTAAAACTGTTCCTCTGTTGGATTTCCCAGGTGTGCACACCTTAATTTCTTTCTATTTTACTGCACGTTTTTATTACTGTTGGCCATGGCAGACTGTTAATTACACTGAACCACTGGAAAGTAAGAGACTACTTCTTTTTAATGACAGAACAAAATCACATCACCATGCTTAGCTCATCAGATTAAAACCTAGAATCTACAACTCGAGTTTGAATTGAAGTTGTAACCCTCAGGTTTGAAACCACTGCTTTAAGACTGTCAAAAAATCATGTTGTCTTGCAAGTTATCCTTCTGTTGTCTTCAGTGTCCTGTAAAGTGGAGATTGCTCTGCACTCAGTAAAGTGGTCAGTGTCACGAAAAGATAGAAAATTTAATATGTCAGTGTTGAACTGCCAGACTGTCTAGTGAAAGACTCAGTGGAGAAATGAACAAGAAACAGCCTCTTTTCTAACATTAAAGTGCTTCTGGGCTGCCCTTGAGAAAGTCACTGTACATTAATTTGAAAGTCTGCTGCTTAACACAACCTGCTGTCAGAGAATATCCAGAGAATCCAGAGAATATCAATACCATATAAAGTGCTATCTCTAAAAGGGAAACTAATAAAAACCCTGACTAGCCTGCCTTTCCCTTCAGCACCAACATGAGACATTTGTGGAGCCTTGCCATAACAAACTACATTCATGTACACCTTAGGGTAATTGGAAATAAATTTGATGATCCCTTAACTTTTCTTCTAACCCCATCATCAGGTCAAGATTTTGTTTTCCAAATACCAACAAATCTAATGACATCACCAAAGCTGTACTTTGTGTTTTGTTCAAATTAGCAATGTTAGCATGATTATGTCAAGTGGCAACCTCCAGGGCTGAAAAATGAAGCCAGCATCAGCCTTGGTTACACTCAGACTAGGGTGTCAAAATACACTGCATAGGCAGTGCCCCCAGCGTCATAATAAAGACACCGGGGGCACCCTTTAGCGTCTGTGTGAGATGCACTGGGCCATCCACAACTCCATTCTAAACTTATCCATGTCATTATTAGATGCTCAGAACAACATAGCTAGCTTCCCCGTTCCTGACAACTGTTCAGGGAGTGAAACTTTGTATTATTCACCTATTTAGATTTTATAAAGGCTTAAGTTAAGCATAATTAAGGGCTGCTTTGGGTGACGAGTTATCTGTGAGATGTCACAACAGACTCTTAGTGACTTCCACCCCTGAATGTGTGTCTAGTCACTGCCGTGTG
Organism: Epinephelus fuscoguttatus; assembly: GCF_011397635.1. Lineage (NCBI taxonomy): Eukaryota > Metazoa > Chordata > Actinopteri > Perciformes > Serranidae > Epinephelus > Epinephelus fuscoguttatus. Next base: position 27,346,247 of record NC_064774.1, read on the forward strand.
GGGTTGTACAATGAAAATAATTTGGGCGTATTTTTGATATGCTGCATTCATGGCTGGTGTGTTTTTGCCTTAAAGGGATAGTGCACCCAAAAATGAAAATTCAGCCATTATCACCCATATGCCGAGGGAGGCTCAGGTGAAGTTTTAGAGTCCTCACAACACTTAAGGAGATCCGAATGGGAAGTGGGTAGCAGCACAACTGCACACCTAATGGCTGACGGCGCCCCAGATTCAAACGTCAAAAAACACATAATTGAAACCATAAAAATATCTCCATACTGCTCGTCCGTAGTGATCCAAGTGTCCTGAAGCCCCAACATAAAAAGTTGTTTGGAAAAATGTCATTTGAACTCTGTTTTTAGCCTCATTGTAGCCTGTAGCTCTAACTGCTTATGTGTACACTGCGCTGACGTGTGTGCGCTTGCTCAAGACCATGAGACATGGGCTGCCTTCATGTGTGTTCACATGCTTTCGCTGGTCTGCGCGCACATGTGAGCACGGTCCACAGAGAGACAGTTAGAGCTACAGGCTACAATGAGGCTAAAAACAGAGTTTAAATGACGTTTTTCCAAACAACTTTTTATGTCGGGGCTTCAGGACACTTTGATCACTACGGAGGAGCAGTATGGAGATATTTTGTAGTTTCAATTATGTGTTTTTGGACGTTTGGATCTGGGTTGCCGTTTTGTTAAAGTGTCTCTATTGAGTCCCTGAACTTCTTGGAACAGGAGAATCCCCTGTATGATAGTAAGTCCACTTTTATACACCATAGAATGGGAACCACTCCTGGGGTGTTCTTACACCAAGTTTGACTTTGACAATGAAATTGTCCTCATTTCCTCCTGAATTTAATCCCTACTGAATCCATCTCCCTGTGCTGTCTGTTTTGGAAAAACACCCCACATATCTCTCTGGATATTGATAACATCACTGCACTGTGCATCACCCTCCTAATCAGGACAGAAAAAGCCTCACTAAACCACACATAGACACACAGTGCTACTAATGCCATTATGTAACAAGTCATCAAACGCTTTGATTAAAAATGAAGAAATAAAGCTCATTTGCGTGGCACGCAACAGTGCACTGAAAATGGTGTGAAAAACAAAGTTTTACTCGCTGTGTAGCGCCCGCCCCACTTCCTCCACATCTCTCAGAGGGAGTAAAGAAACTTCTAATGAACAGAATAAAGGCGATGGAGCCGGTGGAGGCCACAGAGCAGAGTCCTGTGCTGCAGAGAGATTGTCCGCTTTGCTCGGCTGGGTGTTGTATCTCCACAAGACAACGGGTCAGTTCTCTCTTCCTCTCTCTGTCTTCCTCGGTCCGCTGTGGCTCTTTAAGTATTTAGAGCTGCTAGCCGTTTCTTCCTCTCCTCTCTTCCGTCAGTTTGAGTGGGTTTAATGCTCCGTCCCTTGTCAGCTTCCCTTCTTCATCTTTCTGTTTTTTCATCTCCTCCTTTCATTTCCTCTCATGTCTTCTTCCCCTCATCAGCATATTTCTGTCTGTGGACATAATGTCAGTGTCTCCTCTTGTCTCCTTGCTTCTCCCTCCCTTTTTGAAATTCATTTCAAATCTGTGCTGCTTCTTTGTTATCCTGTCCCTTCACGTGCCATCCTGTCACCTCAATAAAACTTCAATGAACCCTTCCTGTTTTTAACCTCTGCTGAGTCTAGACTTCTTGCCTGTGTGTTTGTTCACATGTATGAATATTCATGGCTGTGTCTGATACACAAACAGAGGGTGATAGACTGTATGTGTGACACTCAGTGTGTGTGGAGGAGAGTGACTGGTTCACAGATGGAGCAACTGCTGTTCAGCTCAACACTATTGGACATATAGTATACTCAGCAGCGGGAGCACACACACAGACGCACACGCTCACACAAACACACGTATACACGCAGCACTGCAGATGAGAGGGAAGGGCTGTTTCTTGATCCGTGTATTGTTTCAGAGATTGCCAGAGAGCCTTCTGAACAGAGTCACTTTCATTTTGCTTAAAAAAGAGGTTTGAGGGTAGAAGCGGCTCGTGGGATCCAGCCTTAATTGGCTTGATTCTTTAGGTATGTCAACCCCTTTTGTTCTGAAGCGTGTGTTCTTACATGGGAGCACATCCACAGAGGGACCAAAGATACAAAGTGTTAAAGTATTTCTATGTGCTACCCTAGAAAGGCAAAGTGGGGGAACTACAAAACACTGAAGCTGAGGATAAAAGGTGTAACAGGTTATGTCAAGTCAAGTTGAGTCCTTAGTTAAGGTCAGCCAAGTCCGAAGGTGGGTCGCCGGGGCAGCAGGCTAAGTAAAGTATTCCAGATGCCCCCCTCCTTAGCAACGTTTTCCAGCTCTTCCCAGGGGACACCAAGGCGTTCCCAGGCCAGACAAGATATGGAATTCCTCCAGCATGTTCTGGATCTGCCCCAGGGCCTCCTCCCAGTTGGACATGCGGGAAACACCTCTTACAGGAGGCGCCCAGAAGGATCCTAATAAGATGCCCGAACCACCTCAACTGACCCCTTTCGACATGAAGGAGCAGCGGCTCCATTCTACCCTCACTCGTGAACAAGAACCCGAGATACTTGAACTCCCTTGCTTGGGGCAGTAACTCTGTCCCAACCTAGAGGGGGCAATCCACCGTTTTCGGGCAGGGAAAGGTAAAGTATGACAATGAATTTGATTTTTATTATTGATGTTAAGTGAAATAAATGTAATCAAACAAAACACAATTAATTTCAGAAAAAAACTTATTTATTTATTAATTCCGAGGTTTGAAGTAACTTAACATTTCAGTGGCAGTGTTTTATTGTGGTCATTGGGGTTGATTAGTGATCTCACATTCTCACTCCCAACACATCAAATACTGACGCTTGGTCAGTGGCCCTGCATGTCAAACTATGAGCTATCAGTTTTTGATGAACCTGGGGTGGAATGTTCGAACCCTGGGTGGGGGACCCCTTCTCTGCGAAGTCTGCATGTTCTCCTGTGGGTTTTCTCCAGGTACTCCGGCTTCCTCCCACAATCCAGAGACATGCAGGTTATGTTAATTAGTGACTCTAAATTGCCTGTAGGTGTGAATGTGAGCCTGAATGGTTGTCTGTCTCTATGTGTTAGCCCTGCGGTAGTCTGATGACCTGTCCCTGTCACCCCTAACAGGATAAGCGGATACGGAAAATGAATGAATGAATGAATGAATGGATTGTGATCTCACAAATACAGGACCTTGGTAGAATAGGGGTGACTCCATCTGAAGGTGTCTAGTGATGTGAACACTTGCAGTTCTCTACAATCAAAAAGGAAATCTTTCTATCGCTACCTTCAATCCCTTCTGACATGAGTGTAGCATGTTTTACCAGCTAGCTCAAACTTGATATGGCTCTCTTGGCTTAGCTGGTCAGTTTTGCTGTCTCTCTCTGGCAGAGTTCAGATGAAATGCTAACAGCTCTATTAGAGTGAAGTTATGGTATAGTTTGGCTTTAGCTCCATTTGGTTCTCCAAACTTTACACACTTTTTTCAGAAATTATAGTAAAATTATGTTAAAAAGTGTCAAAAAGTCAGCTACTGATCTTAATTCATTTTTGGCCATTATGTAATTGCTTTACATTTCCTTGCCGCTTTGTAGGGCAGCATGGGTTCCGCTGCTATATTTTAATGTTGCACTCAAATGTTGGCCAGAAACTCATTTTAAGGGATTTCTCAACACTTCCTTAATGAGACAAGATGAGCAAGAACACACTCTCATCCACAACAAGGCTTTTAACGACTTAATATACCAATATATTTTGGTGCACTAACAGAGGGCCAATAAGCTGTCAACTGAAGTGGGTAAATGTAATTATAACTACCATTTCCTTGTGTGATTTGTGAAAATCTAACTATACTACAGACAGCGGAAGGACACTTTGAAATATGAGATTTTTTTTCTGAAACTGAAAGTAATGAATCAGGGATGAGCTGGCCTTATTGAAGCTGCCAACACCTGAGACTGTCTGATACACAGTCACAGCAGCTGCCCTGTATGGATTCATCTGTGTCTCACAGAATCATCACGATTTTTCTCAAACATGATTAAAGACACAGGACAAGATGCTGATTGTAACTTATATATGAGAGGCACAGCTTAAGTCCTTCACTGTGTTATTTTCTGTCTCGGCCCTTTGTAATGAAGATCCTCTTTTATTAAATGACTCCTGTGTCCTTTTATGTTTATGTCCTTTTTGTCCTTTCCCATTCATTGTCTGAATAGCCAATCACATTGGTAAACATACAATGCCAGCATTTTGTACTGAAAAAATACTCTTAATCAATGTTCCATCCTTTTGTCCTGTCTTCTCGTACACAGTCCTGATAGCTGATTGGCTTTCTAGGTAAGCACTTGCCACAGGCAGGAAAAACAACCTTGATCTGGCGTCATTACATCTTCACCTCTCAGTAAATACAATGTCACAGACACAGTCCCAGGTAAAATGAATGGTGGCAGAGGGCAGTGCAATATTTATGACAAGAAAATAACTAACAAGTCCTGCCGAAACCCCTAACCTGAAACCCCTAGCTCTTGATAGCACGCAATGTGGCTTGAGGCAAAAGTGTGCTGTTTGTCTGCAAGTTTGCTATATTATTGCTGAACCTGTTTTGTAGATGACTTCAAGTATCTGAAATATTAAATGTTCAGTGTGTGTGATTATATATGAGTACATTGGCTGAAATGGAATTTAATGTAATAAGTGTGATTTTATTTGTGAATAATCACCTGAAATCAGAATTGAGTTGTGTTCGGTCCTCGTCCACTGTAATTGGCATCTTGCTCCGCCATGGTTCTACAGGAGGCCAGAACAGACAAACCAAACACTTGCTTTAGATAGGGCCATTCACATTTTTCATGTCAGCCACCATATTATTAGAGAAAAAGGTGAGAACATATTAGCAAGTGCCCGGCTAGTAGCCTGTCTGGGACATGTCAAACAGCGTTGGAGAAACACTGATTTGTAACATAGAACAGATTTATTTAGTGTTTTTACCAATTTAAGTCACCAGATCTGTTTGTTTTGGAGCGGAAGAGACCTCTGAAGATAATTCAGCTGCCAGTTAAAACCTCCTGAACATCTGGATCTTAAGTTATCAGAGAAAAACCGTGAGCACAGTGGCACATTTGGCACAGTGGTAGAGGGTCATGGGAGGATGCGAATGGAGCAATATTACATCAATTGGCCAAAGGGGGATGCTATAGCAACCGATTGAAATTGCAAACTTTGAATGGCCATATCTCATGCCCCGTATGCCATAGTGACATGAAACTTTGCACAGAGATGCCTCTCCTCATGAGGAACAAATTTGCCTCAAGAACCCATAACTTCCGGTTATATAGATTTTCCACCATTTTGAATTTTTTGAAAAACACTTCAAATCGATGTCTTCCTAGGAAGTTTGACCGATCTGCATGAAACTCAGTGAACATAATCCAGGGACCAATATCTAAAGTTCCCTCTTGGCAAAAGTTGGAAAACTTACTAAAACTGAGCTTCTATAAGGCAATGAATATTGCGGAGGGCGTGGCTCATCACATAAAGGTGTATAACATCTCAAGGGTTTCACCGATCACCACGCAGCTTTGTAGGCATATGACCACACATAATCTGAGGGGACCCCTCCATTATTGACCCGATCAAACAAAATGGGGGTGCTAGAGAGCTAATTTCTTATCTAGGCCTAACCGCCATATCGATTTTTACTAAACTTGGTAGATATGTAGAACAGGACACCTCAAGGTGACTGGAGAAATTTAACTCTAACTGGCAACTGGGTTAAAAATGGCTAAAATGCGACTGATCTCTGTGGCTCCCCCTGTGGCCGAATGCTGTTGTTTTTTTCTCATTTTTGGTATGACTAAGTCATGGTATGGTATGCTGTACTCAATGGGTATGGACTAGTAAACACTGATTTTTAACTGCTTTCTACTGTATTTTTATCAGATTAAATCACTCGGTCAGTTTGTTTTGGAGAGGAGGAGGCCTCTGTGGATAATTCGGCTCCTTGGTAGTAACCTCCTGAGCAATGAACACAGAAGGAATTAAAACCAGGAGAAGTTACAGCTGGTTGCAATTTGCAATCCTCACTGCTAGATGCCACTAAATCTTTCACACTGTTCCTTTAAATTAATGAAAGGCTGTATGGATTTAAATTCTAACAAGGTCCTGAATCAAGGTTTTAATTAAATGGAAAATCTCATACTTTATTTGACAGAGTGAAAAAAACCTGCACTTGAGACAAATTAATTATTCATAACAGCTTGTATTCTTACAGTAAACAAACAAAACAAGCAACAAGTTTGGATGTCACTTTAGTAAGTTGGGAAAGCTGGTGGCAAAGATAGCATGTCATGCCTTGCACCTTCCTCTTTAACTGAAGCTAACAGCACCTGTGCTCACATTAATTGTCATTTCGGTTCCAGTCTGCAGCCCCGAGCTGTGTATAGCACAGTGTGAGTTTGTTCATTGAATCTTTAATGTATTTTCTGTGGGCCTCTGTCTTGTTACTTGTCTTGTACTGCAGACAAAAACGAAGGGAGGAATGCTTTACTGTGCTCACATAATCACTTTGTGTGCAGAAAACAGGCTTTCCTGTCCTTTGCGGAGGCACAAATTATAGAGAACATTTGATGGGACAGGATGAATGATACTCAAAAGTCAACAAAGGAGATAGTTAACTGTTTTTTTCATTTTTATAATAAGCAATAAACGCCTTTGTGTGAATTTTACATTGTACTGTGGAGTAATGTGGTGTTATTGTGCTGGTGGCAGTGTGAGGCTGGCAAGCTTTGTTCTGGGTAGAATACAACTCGGCTCCACAAACCTCACTGCATCTGGCTCTACCTGGCTGACTGACTGGCTGGTGCGGTTTTTGGATGACAGGCACTTTCACTCTAGCTGCATGTTGGATGGTTGGCTGGTGTTTGGACCGCTGACTGACTGGCTTGAATGGTTGTATGATTAGCTGGAGTCAGAGTTGATGATACAGAGGTTGGGTTCTTATCACTAGCCTATTTTTAGACCCTTCAGAGGACCAAGTATCCCTAAGGGCATTAAGATGGTTTTTAGTTGTGTAACTGAAATTAAGTGACAGAGAATAACTTTTCTTAGTTTACTTTATACCTGTACAAAAATATATAATTTTTTGTAAACCCTCATTTTTGCTCAACTATACTATATAAGTGGGGAACACTCAATACTTAGCCTATGTGTTAAATGCATGCAAAAACAAAAAGGCCCTAAACGTCCCCTGAAAAGTTCCTGTCAGATAAAGTGAATTATTTTCTTTAACAGTTTTTTTTTAAATATACAAAAAATAGAATATGAAAAACGTGCAAATGAAAGTGAATTTAACCAGATTAATTCACAATAAAATATTAATATTTATCATAACTTCACGCAAAGTTGACCCCAGTTGACCCCGTCTTTAGATTGGTTGCTCAAATCTTGCGTCAGAGACACAAGCTAGGTTGTACCAGTGCCGTACTCGCCAAGTTTGGATGAACCACCTAAACTACGCGTCAATTTAGATTAAAAAAAAAACAAAAAACAAAAACTTTTTTCCGGTGTCCGGTCGTAAGTCGCGTAAAAATGTGTTATTCCGTCAAAACAACTGAAGGTGGAAGTTGACTGTGACGCAGAAAAATATGACAACACGGAGTTTTTCGTGCTTTCCGTCGGCTAATGAGGACACACCTAACACCTGAGGAGCACGACAGCTAACGTCGAGCAGCCACCTGTCTTCAGAGGTGACATGGAGGCTGTGACGATGTTCTTCTGTGACCAGTGAGTACATATTTATTTAACTTAATTATTTAACTGTCAACGAAGGACATGCGTTATTGTGTGTTATGTGTGTAATGTGTGTATTGTGCCAACTCATGCTTTTCTATATGTTGACCGTTGGTAATGATAATACAGCAGCTCAGCCCCGTGGGCTGTTAGTACAGTTGGACCTGGTGTTGGAGACAGGGATAGTTATGTCCAGTGTGCAGTCTATTCACTGGTGTCATTCTGTTAGTAGTGATAATGGTTGTGTGGTACACGTGGTTGTAATGTGTTGGCTACAACCTGTAACAATTTTACAGCACATAGAACTGACATGTTAGTAATGTCCTTGGCGTATAGGTGTGTGTTGTATGCATCTGAAAATATTCTGCGTGGCTTCTGACTGTATACAAAGTGATTTGCTGTCTGTAACTGTGCATGGCTGCATAGTGTTGTTTGTGGTGTTATAGTGCTGTGTGCATAGTCACATGAGGCATAAACACATTCTATAGCAAAGTCATCAGCCCGCTAATGGCTAGATTCAAAACACACAGAAATTAAAAATAAAAAGATAATGTGACTCAGTAGTGTGTATGGCCACCGAGTGCCTGTATGCACTCCTGACAACATCTGGGCATGCTCCTGATGAGTCGGCAGGTGGTATTCTGGGGGATCTCCAATCCAGACCTGAATCAGGGCATCAGTAAACTCCTGGGGCTGTATTCACAAACATTCTGAAACCTGAAATCTTTTAGTAAGGAGTCCTAGCTTAGGAGTGAGTCAGGAAAGTTCTCGGAGCAACTCTGAGCAAGGAAGAGACAGGAACTTTTACCTTAGTGAGGAGGTGTGGATGGCCCCGGTGCTTGGGTGTGATGCGTTCTTTTAACAGATATGACGTGTTGTTACAGACATACCCTTTTGTGAGCCCGTAAGGTGTGGACACCCAGTGAAAATGAGATGAACTACTGACTCTGAAAGTGTTGTCATAGGTAATGTGATCATTCTGTTGATGGAAGGTTGAGACAGACTCATCGCTGCACTGATGCATTTTTCCAGTTTTACAAATATGTTAGTGTTGTGATCATTTTATTTCTGGCGTTACAGCACTGGTCATGTACACACATTATTATACACATATTATTGCATGATCTAATCCGTAGCATTTCATAAACTCACTGTAATCCAGTGTTTAGGGAATATTTCTCCAACTTCTCCATCTTTCCACCATTTTCTCCTCTGCTTTAGATACTCTTAAGCCTCTTAAAAGTCCTCCTCCCTTCTCCTTACAGTCTTTCACCTTAGGAGCTGTTTTAAGGGCTTTTAAGGACACTTAGTGAATAACTTTTATCTTTACAAGGATCTAGTCTTAACTTTAAGGGGAAAGTGCCCCTGGACAGTCTGTGGTGGTACTTGGCAGCATCGGATGCGCGAATATGACGTCCCATAGGTGCCCCGTTGGATTTAGGTCAGGGTAATGAGATGGCATCAGTATCTTAGTTTTCCAGGAACTGCCTACACACTCTGGCCACATGAGGCTGGGCTGTGTCCTGCACCAAGGTACCGTTGGCTGTGACATGGAGGTCTGTGTGACCCTCCAAGGATATGCCTCCCCAGACCATCACTGACCCACCGTCAAACCTGGATGTCATGCTGGATGACATCACAGGCAGCATAACCTTTACCACAGAATCTCCAGACTCTTTCACGCCTGTCACATGTGCTCAGTGATGAGAGCAGTGTGAACCTGCTCTCATCTGTGAAGAGAACGGGGTGCCAGTGGCGGACCTGCCACTTCTGGTGTTCTCCAGAGAATGCCGGTCAAGCTGCACGGTGCTGGGCTGTGAGCACAGGTCCCACTAGAGGATGTCGGGCCCTCATGCCACCCTCATGGAGTCTGTTTCTGATACTCTGGTTAGAAACATACACAGCAATAACCTGCTGGAGGTAATTTAAGTGTTCCCTTATTTTTTTTTAGCAGTCTACGATGTCAAGTAAACTCCTGAGAAATTGTCAACATAATCAACTCTGTGGAACAGTAGTAACACATGCTAACTACACATTAGCATCCTGGTCCAGTCTCACTCGCTGTCAGCAAGAGTTTCATTTGCAGCATCTAGGGAGACCAAAGCTGCGGATACCTGCATTATGTGTTCATTAAAGTCCCCCACAGAAAATCCCATCATATCAATCCCAATTTGGGGCCCATTTGTCTCAGGCTGGTGCCGGTTAACAGGCACTGACTGACACAGAGGGATGGTGCATTATTGCATTATTTGAGGCTGCACAGCGCAGCTGAGGCACAGTTTACCAGCATCTAATCCACAGCTGTATCGAGGGATTTAGAGGTGAGCTCGGGGTAACACACAGATGGAGCAGCACCTACAGACACACACAAACTCAGTTCAGCACAGTTCATAAAACACGCAAATGACAAACATGCACTTTTCAACCTCTTGTATCAGCTTTGACGTGGCTCTATTTGTGGTTTTATAGATGCACTGTGTGTGTTTTCTATCTTTATTGGTTGTATTTTGTATCTGTGACACCAGGTCTAGGCAGCACGTATTTGCTGACATATAAAGCCATAATGTATTAGCGCTCTTGGCTTCCTCCATGCAATTGCTGATGTCGAGATGACAAATCCTGAGCTATATGTCATACAGCTCTGCCTCCACTGTACAATTTTTCTTGGTATAGTGTGGATGCTTGAATGTATACGATAAAGATTTTTGTGCATCTCCATCATGCATCATCTCTAAATTCCTTCCTTTACTTTCCTCCCAAACATCCGTCTTTCTTTATGAATTAGCCGTGGGCTTCTTGCTCTCTTTATGTTTATATCCCTGTTGTGACTCAGTTTGCTTTTCTTGTTTCTGCCTCTGTACTCATCGCCTCAGATCTGAGCAGATTGTCTGTCCCATGCGAATGTATATCACGCGAGGCTGCAGCCTCCCACACTTCCTTCTGTCCTCACTTCTTCTTCTGTATCCTTCTAACCACCCCTCCTCCAGCCTGCTCTGCTCCACAGTAGGAACAGATATGAAACAAGAACGATAACAGGTAACCAAGCATTGATGTGTGAATCGGACTGGTGACATAAAATTATTATTTTTTTAAAAGTAGTTTTGACTTTGACTTCCCCTTCACTGAAGTCTGATCCAATGTTTGGATTAGTGACTTGCATAAAAGTACATCAACAGTCTGACTAGGTTGAGCCTAGTAACATTTCTGTAATATTTTCAACGCGACCCAAGTCTGAACTGTTGGCTGTCAATGAGTTGGTAGCATGGACAGTTGCAAAGTCTCCTTGTTGGTGCATTCGAGGATGCTCCAGCCCCTAGAGATTTCAGCGTTGGCTGCCAAAGAGCAACCAAATTCACAAACCATTATAAGACATCATCGTTTGCTGGATTTTCTGACAACATAGCTTATTAACTTCAACTGTCATATATTAGAGCAATCTTGAGTGCACCTTTAGGAATGTTGTCTCGAGTGCCACTACTTTCACCCTTTCCCTTTGTGCTGTCCTCGTCGCATTTTGCAGCTCTCCCTGCACCACTGAAATCTGAATATCAGTGAGCTGTCCATAGCGAGACACTCACCGTATGATCAGTCATGTGGTCAGATCAGTATTTAGAATTCCCATCTGTTTTAGCAAACATCAAAACAAAACTAGAGCCCATCTTGCGTTGCATTGCATGTGGTGTTCAGGGTCAGACGTCTTAAATAGCAACTGGCTTGTTCTTATTCCAGAAGACCATACTCTCACCTCTGAAGCACAGCACCTTTTTGGAAGTTTGTGCACTTCTATTTAATTAATTTAATTCTTTCAAACTAAATCAGTGTCCCAATGTCCTCTCGATTAATTATTAGAATTCTTATTGGATGGAGTAGAGTATCATGTAGTTCCAGGATTAAACTGGGTCTTGGTGAATGGGATTCCTCTTCATCTCTAGAACCTTATTTTGTTAGCCGTGATACAATGATCAGTGATATACAATGATTGTGGGCCAGAAGTGTAAATTGGGGGAGCAAGTGTCCCCTTTCCTTCCACCTACCCCCTACTTCTGGTGTCTTGAAATCGACCTTCATTTTGATCTAAACTACACACCTGTAAAGTTTCATGACTGTGTTTGCATGGTTGTGACACTACCGCCTTGACAAAATCTGTCAAAATCAACACCTGGCATAGTACACAAAACCACTGTTGTGACATTGTTCATAGCTGATATAAACAATTCATGACAGGTGTTAAAGCAGCTACAAGTTTTCACTGGATATGAAACTGTCTCAATGTAATACTGATGCCCCTATATATGTTTTATAGGTAAACAAGACCATCAGCGAAAAGATTGGCTAGTTTTGATTCTCCATGAAATCAGACGACACGATTTACGGCATGTACCCCAGACATCGCTATTTTGACATTTTCCCAGACATAGTTTTACAGTTAGTAGTATGGTCATGATTTAAATGGAGGAAAGGAAAATAATTAACTGAAGAACAAAAGAAGCTAAAAGGAACAGTGATAGAGCACAGGTAAAAACACGAGTCAACCTTGGTGGGTCATTCAACAGATGGAGAGCATTGTCAGATTTGAAAGGATTCAGAACAGATCCTGAATTGTCACTTTTGCTCCTGATTGGTATGTGATAAGTCATTTATGAAGTACATGGTTACGTGTTTACTTTGTTTCACCATCATCATATTACATTTATCTTAGCCACAAACAGAAAATGATACTCAAAATATCACTATTTTGCCATGTAAATACGTATGAATAGTATGCTTGCAGGTTAATGTGAAAGTCATTCAGCCCCTTTCAGAATTTATGTCTTTGTTACCTCATAACAAAAGGGAGGAACCCTTCTCAAAGAGGGGCAGTATTGCTATCATTAACCTCGACTGATAACAGGATGGAGGAAGGAGGCGGAGAGAAAGACAGGAAAAAAACACAGCCTTAATCAGGGTTATTGGAGCCAGAAATAACAAATGAGCCAACACGCCTTTACATAATGAGGCTGAGATTAGACTGAGAGACAAAACAGGACCAGTCACCTCCAGAGTGTCAGAGAGAGAAATAAAGAGGGTTACATGAGGAGTGACGGTGGGAGGGGGAAGGATGATGAGATGAGTAATAAGAAGAGGAGGAGACAGATTAGGATGGGTTACATGTGGAGAGAAGGAAGATAATGACAGAGAGAAAAAATGATAATTGATGTATATTTTTTAAGTTACTATAAAAATGCAGTGTGTTAAAGTACACATTAACCTTCTTCATATGGTTTAATATACTTTGGCAGTACTATATATGCCAAAGCTATAGTGTGAGAATAATAGGGCTGTAGTCAACCAAAGACATTCTTGGTCGACTAAAGTTGTGCATAATCTTCAACTAATCGATTAGTCGTGGGGAAAAAGAATCTGCACGTTCATTTTACTTCTGCGGTGGTGTCTGTGTTACTCTGCAGCTACACCTCCAAAACGCTAGTCAGCGGTGGAGAAGTGTTAAAGCTGCAGTAGGCAGAAAGCCTGAAAACGGTTGATTTTTGAGTCTCATCTGAGCTAGGTTTCGTTCGTCTCCGCTAGTGCTGCACGATTAATCTAATCACAATCGCAATTGCGATGTAAGGCTGTGCAATTACATAACTGCAAGAAAGGCTGCGATTTAATGTAAATAAATCTTAACGTGTGTGCCTGTGAACGTGACTGCCTGTAGTGTGTGGAGTTTGTTGACATCACGCCCACAAGCTATTCTGGTGCGTGCAGCCGGCATGCAGCAGTGACCAATACAGATGCTGAAGAAGAGCATGAGCACAACCATGAACAGGCTGAGTTGGTGGCGAAAAAAACGTCTGTTACATGGCGATACTTTGGATTTAGGTACGGCGACGTTGAACAGTAAGACATGCTGTGTAAGTGTAAAAGCTAAAGTTGCCACGTCCCGCGGCAACACGACCAATCTGTATCAGCACTCGAGACAGCACAGAGAAAAGTAGGAAGAATGCATGCGAGAGAAAGCCGAGCCGTGTAACGTTAAAGACAAAGAGACAACTGAAAGCCGCCAGAGCCTCATAAAAGAACATCCAAGCACAGTTACGCAAACATTTGTAAGTGTCACAGGGAAATCACAGACTCCATAACAAACTATGTAATAACTAGGGTTGGGAACGATTAACTGATACAACCGGATATCCGGTTTGACAAGCAAGAGATACGGCTACGTCGGTAGCAGCCTCCTCAATCGATACGAATCAGCCATGAATCCTTAGATGAATCGATTGTAGAGTCATGGATTCGGGTATCGCGAGACTAGCAATCGGTTGACTGGCTTTAACAGTTTGCATCTCGAAAACAACGCGAGAACTGGCGCCATTACTGACAACGATAATGGATGTAAACATCAGTGTCAGCTTGACCGGTGGAGCTGAGGAACAGAAGCTAATGCTGGTTGGATAAACCAGGGAGCAGCCAAGCTGCAGGAGAAACTAAAGGCGAATCCTGCTGGTTGTGGGTTGAACGCGGGGTCACAGAATAAGTCAATAAGTAATTTATTCCATTGAAATATCATTGATGTATTATAGAAAAGTGATTTATCTTTTTATAAATGACAAACACAGAGTGTAGCAAACACAGAGAAATAGTCTGACATGTTGTCAGTGATAAGCTGCTACTCATCACAGTCCATGATATAAACTAATAACAGATGTCAGATTCTGCCCCTACATTGCATGTTATTATTTTATTCTGCTTTATGTTTATATTGTACAGCGTTATAATAAACTTTATTCCAGACTCAGGTCCATATAAGATACACACAAAAACACAGACAATACCATTAAAAACAACACAACAAGTAGGTTTAAAACACTTAAATTTTACTTAAAGTTCACTTCACTTAAAGTTTAAAACTTCTTCTCATTTTTATATTGATCCCATCCAACAAAATGATGTTCATTCAGCAAGTCTTTTTTTGGTCCATGTCTAAAAATAAATACATTTGACATGTGATTTTGTTGTTGTTTGTCTTTTTATTTTATTTTTGCCAGTGCCATACAGCAACAATGCTTGGGGATGTGGTCTTTTACAAATTTGAAAATACTGTAAGAATGTCACTTTTATAGAATTGGCTTCTTTATTTTATAATGTATGATTAATGTCTACATCAACAAATGTTAACCATAGAATCGTATCGAATCCTATCGAAACGTAATGTTCCTACACTGTATCGAATCGTATCGAATCGTTCTGTATTAAAAATATATTGTTTTTGAATTGTATCGTAACCCGTGTATCTAGATACATATCGAATTGTCTATCACAGAGAGATTCCCAACCCTAATAATAACAAATGAAAAATTGAGCAACTTTGCTCGGTTTCAGCCCGCTTGACACGCTGCTGTGTTGTGCTATGGCGTGCTGGAATTTGACAACGCCTGAACGCAACATATGCTCGCTCCGCTGTGTGTACAGTGCCGTGCTGCGCTCCTGTGTGAGCAGCATATTTGACTGTGCTCAGTCTGTTGATGGTTATTAACACACTGTCCATAAAATAACTGTCAGGTCAGGTCAGTGCCCCCTGATATAATATAGGGGAAACACTGAATCAAGCAACAAGACTCATGATACCATTTATGTATTATATTGTAACAGCAATCGCAAATCACGGTATTGTCCACTCAAATTGCAAATTGGTTGTTTAGCCGTGTAGGCAGTTGTAGCCAATGCTGGAATAGCTGTTTTACCTGGTGCGCTGTTCGCCATTGCCGCTTGCTCTCCCCTTCTGCCGGCGGCACGGGAACGTGCATATGCAGTAGAACAGCCAATAGGAATGCAGTGGTCTGAGCTGACCTTTGATTGGTTGATGCACATCGGCACAATACTGATTCTTTAGAGGCTGAACACAGAGCCATGGTGAGGTGCAGAAACCAATTGTTTGTCTCAGACCACTTGATTTACATTATGCTTAGAGGATATTATAATATTTTTACTCAGTTATACCAAAACAATGTTGCCTACTGGAGCTTTAAGTGCTGTGAAGTCTAGTTGATTCAAAACACACATTAAACATGGCTTAATAGAGACAATTTCAAACACAAGTACACAAATCAGCTTCACTATAAATCGCAGCATTAACAGACAAACACTTGTCCAGAGATGTTGGATGAAGGGAGATACCCAACTGTAGGCTTATCCAGTGTTAAGAAAACGGTTACTCTTCCTGTCTCCTAAGTGGGCGTGGTTAGCTCTCCCTCCAATCAGAGCCTGTTCTCCCTCAACCACCCCCCCCAGAGCTGCCTACGGGGGCGTGGCGCTGACGTCACTGAATCAGGAAGTGAGCTGAGTTGGGTATCTCGCTTCATCCAATATCTCTGACTTGTCTTTATCTGGATACATATTTCCCACCAATACAACATGCTAACATTATTAGCGCAATTCTGTGGCGTTTTACATTGTATAAATTAGCCTAGCGATCTTTTCCTCTTCTCATTTAAAACCAGGGACAACAGCAACATGTAACAAAGGTAACGTCACACAGTTTGGCTCTATTACAGCTCACAACATTCACAGACAAAACAACTGTCTTATACTAAACACGTTTTCCAAGTAAATACAACATGCTAACGTTATTAGCGCCAGCCTATGGCATTTTACATTGTATACATTAGCCTAGCAACTAGCGATCTTTCCCTTGTTTAATATGAAGCCAGGATAAATCCTGAAGTATAAATCCCTGAAGGATAAATCACACACAAGACTTAAATGCTGTTTTAGTGGAGGCTTTGCTGTCTTCACAATTTATTGTCTCATATCTGTGAAATACAAGTAAATACAAGCTTCGTTCCCACTGAGGGAAATGACAGCGGTGTCTGCGTCACCGCGACGCTGAGCGTAGGGTGGGTGAGTTCAAATTTCTGTCAACAACGGGGGTGTTTTGAAAACAACCCCATTTTCGCAGGTAACTTAGCCTGTTCCCCCCGCCGCAGGAAATCCTGGATGGCCATTGATGTAGCACTTTTCTCCTACACGGCGATTATTCGACCAATGAGAATTTGGTTGGATGAGAGCATATCGACCAAATAATCGACTGGTCGACCAGGAGACTACAGCCCTAGAGAATAATGCTAACTATAGTGTGCTAATATGCTAACTGTAGCCTGCTAATCATAGACAATAAACAACAATGGGTGTAGCTACTGTGTCGCCACCCATTGGTTTGTGGAGTCTCATTTTAAAGCCTCAAGTTCAGCATTTTGGCCGTTGCCATCTTGTTTTTTTTTGCTGCCAGAGGTGACCATACTGGGGCAAGAGGCTGGAACTGTGAAGGAGCAAGGGGTGGCTCTGATAGAGAAGTGCGGCTGAGTGGCTAACTTCCAGTTTAGCGCTCTGTTAACTTGAAAGGGGATAAAATACGTTCCCGTGCAAATCTTCTATACTTATACTAACATTCAAAAGTTGATTAGTTAAAATTAATTTTCATTTTAAAACATTAATATGTCACAATTAGCATCTTGAAATGTGTGTAAACAATATCAACAACATTGGAAAAATCTTTGTTAACACTGCATGTGTTTTTATAGTTTGTGTGATGTTAAAGGAGCTGTATGCAACATTCAGAGCAAATCTATAATTCATAGTCTGAGCCGGGATTGCCTGCGTACGGCTCTCAACATGGAGGTAGCTGAGCCGGTGGCTAGCAACTAGCAGCAAATGGTGCTAATAGCGTGAACAGTGCTAACAAATGGCAACAATCAGTATGTTTACATGGACAGTTTAATTCCACTTTTAATTGGAATGAACAGCCATTACGATTAAAAGTGGTCATGTAAACGGTCATTCCGATTGAAAAATGGTCATTTTGATAGAAAATTAAATCCGATTAAAGGGGGTGGTTTATTCCGTTTGTCATTCCGAATGAAAGAATTTTGTGTGCATGTATACACTCATTCCTCTTTAAGTTCATTCTGGTCTTTCTGCGCATGCTCGTTTCCTTGCCCTTCTGGTGCGATGACGTATATAGCGCACAAAGCAACGGGCTGCATAGCAACGGGCTGAGCTAGAGCAGTCAGACTCGTTGCACTCACCGGTTTCCATTCGCCACAGCACGGTCTTCTACCTCCCTTCTCCTGCTCAACAGATGAAGCATTAGCAGAACAAGGTTGTTGTCGTACTGCTGCTTTAAGAATATAAGCAAAACACGCCCGAAAAAGGCGCTAATAACGGCGTCGTCAAGCATCTTGTTATCCGGAGCGAGGACTACAGTGTTTTCTTCCGGTAAACGTAAACACGTAACATTCGCCCCGCCCCCTATTCAATCAGAAACCTTCCCTGCCCCAGACCTTGCGCAGACCTGAATAAAGGCGATTGAACTGATCTCCCATGTAAACCCTCATTCGGAATTAATATTTCCCATGTAAACTACCTGGAAACACTTTAATTCCGAATGATTTCATTCAGATTCATTTCATTCCGAATGAGAAGCCATCATGTAACCTTAGCCATTGCTGAGAGTAGGGGGATTGGAGGTTGGGTACTGCGCTCCCGTGATGACGCTATTCCGCCACTGTCTGCCATTAGCTAGCCAATGGGATACACTCATAGGACTAACATGCACTAACATATTCTTGCGGCCGGACAGGCCACAACAACAAAGAACAGAAGAGCTCAGATCACAACATACAAGGGGAGTGTAACTTCCTTCTCTGTTCAGGACATCATTGCTGCACTATATCTTTACATAGCAAGCAGTTGTTCGCTACTGTATTAATGCTCTGAATGTCATATACAGCACCTTTAAAGGTTTCCTTACTATACTAATATAGCAGCTTTTGAATTGAATTGAACTCGGAACATGCAGACAGAACTGGGCCAGTCTTTCTGGGTGAAGAGATGGAGGGTGGACGGATAGATGGAGAGATTGAGTGGAAGAGGAGGAGGGGAGGAGGGGAGGGTGGGGTGGAAAACAATGCAGTGGCTGCCCTGTGGCTGGCGAGGCCCGATCACGGTGTCACCCTCAGAGGCATTTGCCGATGGAAACTGACTCGCTCAGAAAACAGATTCATGACCAGCCACCCGTGGATAGCATTGGCACAGGCACACATGTGCACCGACACACACACACACGCAGTCTTGCACACAGTCACCACACAAACAAAGTACACAAACTGACTCAGTACATATCTTTCCTCTCTGTCCCTCTTTGTTTCATTGTCTCTTTCTGTCTCTCTGTCTTGGCCAGTGTTCCTGTCTGTCTCCTTGGCGGCTCTGTTCTCCCTCCTGGCACTCTCTGTACCATGTCTTGGCTCGCCTGTGCCGAGTGATGTCTTCATCGCAATCGACCAGCGTCTGTTTCTCTACACCCCCCTAAACCAAATCTCGCCTCCATACCAGTTTCCATCCTCCACTCGCTTGTTGAAACTGTGTCCTTATAAGCTGCCAGGCTTTTCCCACAGTCTAGTGGACTGTCTGGCTCAGCGCTGGCCCAGTGTGTGATTTAAGAGGCAGGGCTGGAGCTGGGGATTGTGGGGTAACTTCCAGACTAGGTGGAGGTGTGTGTAGCGAGGGGCGGGGGATGCCCTTGGGAGGGGAGTTTGGAAAGATAGCCATGGTGCAGTAAGAGGACAGGACAAGGAGAGCGCGAGGGAGATAATTACGTTATTTAACAGCTCAGGAAACTGCAATACGGTAGCGATAGGTGATGCGTGTGTGTGAGTGTGTGCGTCGGGGAAATCCTGCAGGGCTTTCTCTTCTCGTTCCCTGCAAGGCCAGCAAAAACGGAGAGGGAGAGACCAGTAGCAGGTCTGCCTACAATCACAGAACCCCACTATCATTTTACATTCGCCTTCTCAGGGGAGCGCTGACTGCTCCGGGGGCTGAGGCACTGTTGCTCTGCTGTCATCACAATTTAATTCAAACCTTGTATCACAAACAGGAGGGGAATTATTCTTTTCTTTTTTTACAGCAGTGTGGGCGGCCTATCAAGGGAACTGCTCTTAGTAATTCTTCACCGGTCCAGTCTAGTGTTGCTAATAGAATATAACTCTGAACTAGCTGTGTGAGAGAGAAGTGGGATTTAGCTTCAGATGCTTTGACCCAGCCTGATAATCACACTGACTGGCTATTTTGTTTTCATTTCATTATTCAGTCTAGCGTTTTAATCATTATTTTTGTGGCCCTTTTTTTGTGGCAGTTTGTCTGGCGCTGGCACAGGAAGATGACAAGCCCATACTTAATCTGGCCAGCAAAGCTCTAATTTGATTGGTTGTTTCTCCAACAGGGGAAACAATCTTCACTGAGCACACAAACACCAAACACATTTAAATTGCTGAAAAAACGTAGGATTGATGGAAGGGAGATTCAGCGATTTAGTTTCACCATGTCATTACATCTTTGGCCACAAGCTGATGAAAATCTTGCCATGCTGCCAGCTTATCACCAGTGTTATTCAGCCTGAGCATTAACAAATTCCCCCTCATGGACAAGAGTTTGAACGGAGGCCAACAGAGAAGGTATGGAGATGTCAAATGAAGTCAGAGGAAATACCAGCACTCTCAGAAGATTAAATTGCAGGCTAAATTTGATGGTGGTATTGCCTCTTGCAATAGTTGGCTCAAGCCCCTCAAGTGTTTTTGTTGTTTTTATGCCTCTGTGCCGTCAGTGGCTGTGGCCGGAAGCATTATGTTTTTGGGTTGTCCGTACGTTCATACCACCTTCCAACTTTCCATCCCGTTCTTGTAAATGTGATATCTCAAAAACACCTTGAGGAAATTTCTTTAGATTTGGACTCAATGATGAACTGATTGGATTTTGGTGATCACAGGTCAAGGTCACTGTGACCTTGCGTCTGTCTCATTCTTGTGAACATGATGTCTCAAGAAGGCCTTGAAGGAATTTCCTCAAATTTGGCACAATGTCCAGTTAGACTCAAAAATTCACTAATTAGAATGTAGTGGTCGAAGGTCAAAGGTCAAGGTCCTCACAAAACACATTTTTGTCAATAACTCAGGAATTCATACACAAATTATGACAGAAATTTCACACTAATTTCTATTAGGATAAAATGACATTTTATGTCCAAAAGGTCAAAGGTCAACTTCACTATGACGTCATAATGTTCTGCTGAAACACTTCTTTGGCCAGTATTTAACGTCATATCTGAGGAACAGAAGGGTCAGATACTGAATTGGTGACTCTCATCTTGAAACTGTGGTGATTTATCTGTTGTGCTACCCGGAGGAAGATGTGTGTGAAGCATACATGTTTTCACAGACATGGAGATAAACTGTAAGTGCAACTTGACTGGTGCACGGAGGCGTACAACCATGAAACGCTAATACTACTTTTGGCCTTAGCCAGGATAGTGTCTTGTTATTGAAATCATAATTTTGTGAGAGCACTGGAGATTCTTTTTCAAAATGGCAGCAAAATCACACGGGTCACATGGACCAACACCAAGCTAACAAAGTAAAAGAAGCATGTGTAGTGTTTAGTTTCTTATTCGCTTTTTAGAGATGCATATATGGTTCCAAAACATGAAGCGACCTCACCTCAGATAAGTGTTCCTGACATTGATTAATAATCGTCATCACATGCAGTATTTCAGGCATTACTGATTGTCCTTTTTGATATAACAAAACCTATTTTAAAAATGACGTGTCATGTGACATGTTCTATGCTGAAGCCGAGGTTTTGTCAGTGCTGATTTGCAGTGAAGATTTACATTAATGAAGTTTGACAAAAAGTCTCAGTCATGGTCCATCTCATTCCGGGTTACTAGTTTTCAAGTATCATAACAGCTATATTGCTTTAGAATTCGCTCTTCTAACTCAACTGGATGGCGGAGTCCTCACCACAACTTTAATGACGAGAGTGGTAAACAATACTATTGGGATCACTTTCAAAGCAATTTGATGAAAGATAGAAACACTGACAGCTGTTAGCTTTTCCTGTGTGTGCTTCCAGACCAAACACAGCAGAGACACTTTGTTTTTGTCACCAGGGCTGGAGTTGATACTCATAATAAAGCGCATTTCTCATAGTTGGACCAACACACCCAGACAATGGAATTTGGAGTTGCATTGCTCCTGCATATACACAGTCAGTCGGACCCAAACTGGCCAGGGTGCTCAGCGCATGCTCCACAGTTTCTGCCCTGGGCTTTGACCCGGAAGTTGAAAGCAATAAATGCGTTACATGAGCTGTAAAATTGTCCACTGTGTTACCAGTTTGCTGCCACCTAACCGTACCTAACGTGTTTGTCAATTGTTTGGACTGTGACGTAATAGGTCAACCAGAAAAAGGTCCGATACTAACAAGCAGAAAGGGAACATATCACCACCTATTGCAGCGGAGTTGGACATACTTAGGTCAATGAATCGATTCCCCTACCATGCTTGTATACTGGGACAAGGACATTAGTCCAATTAAATGGCCTAGTCGAGCTATAACTATAGCTCGACCTAACTGTGCATGTAAACGTACTGATTGACTATGTACTGGCTGAGTAATGCTACTCTCACAACACTGCCAATTATTTCCTGAGCTGCCAACACACCTGGCTAGTGTGGCGCATGATTGATGCCACCTTTTTACAAAACCTAATCATGCTCACATGGTCATAGTATTTTGTTAAGGTTATTGTTCTTGGTGTGGACGTCTTTAAGGCTCTACAACCTGCTAGCTGCTCTGTGAGGCTGGACTTAGGCACTAAGGTGTTGTGAGCAAATGTTAAGGCCAGTATGCTCACAATGACAATGCTAAATGCTGATGTTAAACAGATGTAATTTTTTACCATGTTCTCCGTCTTAGTTTAGCAGGTTAGTTTGCAAACATTTGGGAATTAGCACTAAGGCTGTGTATTGGCAAGAATCTGGCTATATGATTCCTTTCACAAGGGTTACAATTCAATATAGTGTGATTTATTGCGATACTATAAGCAAGGATATATAGCTCTAATCTAATCTAATTTTAGGAAAACTCAATGCTAGCAGTGTACCTTTTGTCCGTTTTATAGGCCTGTGGTCTTTGTGTTTACTGATATGATGTTACTTTGGAGTGGGGGGCGTCAAATGGCTAAAGATAGATTACAACACTGAAGGATCTAGCGGCTGGGGGATTAAACACAATGGTAAAAATCCACTACCATGAATCTTTGCTTGTAACCTATTAGGCTAATTAACAATCAATACAGTGCTTTTGAGCATTGATACAGTATCACAAAACATAATGCGATACTCAAGTGTATTGATATTTTCTTACACCCCTAATTAGCACTAGAGACAAAGTACAGCTGAGGCTGATGGGAATGTGTATGGTTGTGCTGGAGGTATAGTCAGGGAATCACCAAAGTAGAATTCTCTGGGGACCATGGATGTCCATACAAAATTTTGTGACAGTCCATTAAGTAGTTATTTTAACCTGGACCAAGGTGGTGGACCAAACTATGAACAGACTAACTAGTGTGGCTCAAAAAGGTACTCGCCTGCAAAAAAGCAGACCAAAAGAAATTCAGTTTAATTTTGGATGGATTTTAAACAAACCCTCCAGTTTAGGTGAACCTATTTGGAAGAAAAAAAGGGAATATGAATTCTTAGACTATTACCCAAACTGTCATTTGTAAACACCCATCATACACCAACTTCTTGGTTCAACTTTGACCTACTGTGCTTGTTGTATTTGTGCCTACACACAGTTTTGCTCTGCAACAGGAAATTATTATCCAAATTTGGGTGCAACACTGTTGGTTTGACCTCCAAATAAAGTGCTGGACTAAACTGTTGGCTTGTTTACAACCTGTCTGATCAGACTGCTAGTCTCTTGCTCTGTTGGACTTGACTGTGTACTGTATGTGCCGTGGATGTGATACAGTGTGTTTGACTGATGCATTTACAGATGTATGGATGATGTGATGGCAGTGACGCAAGGTCCCGACTGACTCAGGCTGTGTCACAGCATCTATACATCCTTGTCATAGCTGAAAGCACAGCACTGACAACCTCCCTTAGTTTGTCTCTTTAAGCCAACATCACATCAGAGAAGGTGGGGTGGGACGGAAGAGTAGAAGGGGTGGAGTTGTGAGGATGGGGGCACCTCAGCTCTGACCCGGCCCGGCTCAGCCCGGTACAAGAGAAGTGATGAAGAGAATAGGGGAGGTGGGGGAGGAAGGGACTTTGAATCACAGACACTGAAGGAGGGATCAGAGTGACAGAGGGGGAGGAGAGAAGGGAGGGAGAGAGTAGAGCAAAGGGGAGGGTTTAGGGAAATAGATTTGAGAGAGAGAGAGAAGAAGAGAGTAAGCGAGGGAGTGTGTGTGAGGGAGGGAGAGACAGAGATCATGTGAAGCACGCTGCCAGCGCTCGCTCGGTAATGCACTGTGAACAGGGACAAGCAAGAGAGCGAGTCACACACACACACACACACTCACACACATATACAGATTCACATACGTACATGTCACACACCCTCACACCCGTACACCTTCACACTGTGCCGCTCCTCCACACATATCTCCTACACACTCCCTCACACGTGCGCTAGGCAGAGAGGTGCCTTGTCCAGGAGACACACACTTTTTACCCCCTCTCTGGCACACACACATGGACACACACTTTGCAGCTGGACTCAACAGAACCAGATCGGACTGCTGTCACCCACCGGTGGAGACTCTCGCATGAGCAGCGGCACTACAGCATCTACCGTAAGGCACGGCTACCTGCCAGCCCCTCCTCCCCTATTCCCCTTCACCTCATCTCTTCTCCTCTCCCACCCTCCCTCTCTGTCTCCCTCCATTCATTCATCCCTCGTTCTCCCAGCTGTGAGGCGGCATGCGTGGCTGAAGGACACAGCGCTGCGCTCTGCTGTGGTGTAGCGCGCTGCTGAGAGAGTTGGAGAGCCCGATTCCGATAGGGGGGATAGATAGACTCACTGCGCTCCCTCCCTCCCTCTCCCCTCTCTCTTTCTGTGTCCCCGTTTGTCTCTCTATCCCGGCGCTCTCTCGTTCATGAATGTCACCTCTATCTCTGGGAAATGCTGGATTATCAAGCTCCTGTCTTTTTTTCCCTTCTCCACTCAGGGTGTGGGTGAATGCAAGGGGTGATGCCAGGAGAGCTTGAGAGACAGTGAAGAAACCGTCCGTCCGGCAGCGTCCATCCGCACCCCTGTCGTCCTCGTCCCAGCTTACGGAGCTGATACCTCAGGTCGGACAGTCTACTTCTTCTTCTACTTCTCTCGCTCTGACGCTGTTTCGGATGGAGAAATTTTACAGGTGAGGGACGGGAAGAAAAGGAGCGGTGGCACTCCTGCTATTTTGGAGAGTTGACATTCGGACATTTGAAACGGCTCTTGCTTCTGATCTGCAGGACTGAGCGGGTTAAGGGGACTAAATGTGATTTTTGTTTGGGTCTGGTTTCATCATGCGGAGAATGGTTCTGTGGATGAATCCTCTCGGACGGGGCTGAGTCGAACTTCACTGGAGCTCCAGGAGGGGGGTAAGGGAACACTCGGACTGGGACAGAGGCACTGGGGCACATTGCTGGGCTACAGTGCACTGGTTTTTGGGTGGATAACAACATGACTTGTCCTAACGGAGGGACAGTGACATACGAAGGCTTCACCTGAACCTCCTTGCAAACAGAAAACAGCTAGAAGGACATTTAAAGGCTCATCAATCCAAACCTCAACGACCATCAGTTTTTCAGTTTTGGGTGGGCCTTTCAGGGATCCACCATTATTCCCTCCACCTCTTCCTCTTTTTCTGCCTTTCTCCCCTCTGCTTCGGCCCATCCTCAGAAGCCCCCTCCTCCACTCTGCCCCCCTCCCTCAGTGGTGCTCCGTCGCCCTGGGTGAGCGGGCAGGGGGGTGGCCCACGGTACCCCCCGACACCTGGGCGCCACCGAGCCGCCAGAGGCTGGTGAGGCGGCGGCAGGGTCAGCGCTGGGAAGATGGCCGCTCTCGCCAGCTCCCTCATTCGCCAGCGCAGGGAGGTCAAGGACCCCCAGGCAAACCGGCAGATTGCCAGCAAACGCAAGCCCTGCCCGAAGAGCAACAAGTCGCTCTGCCAAAAGCAAATCCTCATATTAATATCCAAGGTTCGACTATGTGGCAGTCGAGGAAGAAAAATGGAAAAAAGACCAGGTGAGTCCCCACAGGCCTTCCTGTCAAACTCTCCAACTTCGTCTTTCTTACACTTTCTTCTCTTCTTCTTTGCTCCGTTTTCTGCCTGTACTGGATAACTGGATTTTGATGGTTGACTTGCCAGACTACAGATTAATCCTCAACTGTAAAGCCTCAATAAAGAACATCTCCAGCCTGTAATTTCTAGTGCAGGACTTAATCTGAATCTGGGAAACATCCCAGCACATCTTGCTGGTAGCTGTACACAACATGTCCTGTATTTATAGTTAAACAGGAAATGGACAGAGTCAAATCCAGCTTAATACACACAGATTTGTACCACTGACCAGAGGCAGAACCTAGCCTGCATTGTGACTGTTGTGATGACTTTGTTGAGGAGCATGTCAACACATCCACACACACGCTGCTAATCTGCAAACACACAACGGACTTGGCTCATACATACAGTGATTTACTGTGATATAAAAATGTCAAGAGGCACCTCATTTGCAATTCTGGGGGCCATTACTCTCTCCGCGCTTCCCTCAAGGCAAGTTACACACAGTGCGGCCTAATTTGTCTTGTGTGTTAGCATGTTAAATGTAATTGCAAAATTATTCATTGGAGCTAAATGAGACAGTGACACTTGATTTGTGCAGTGAGTGTGTCATTTGCTACATATGGTGATTGTTTTTGACATTACAAGCCTAAAAAAATTGATGAGTGATGGGTCTGTAGTGTT
Source organism: Epinephelus fuscoguttatus (assembly GCF_011397635.1). Lineage (NCBI taxonomy): Eukaryota > Metazoa > Chordata > Actinopteri > Perciformes > Serranidae > Epinephelus > Epinephelus fuscoguttatus. The sequence goes on from NC_064774.1 coordinate 27,372,888, forward strand.
GATACTGGATGTTAATGATGACAAAATGCGGATGCCTTTTGACAATATGGGTTTTCCGAGGTTTCTTTTGGGTCTGTTTGGAAATAGATTCGGAAATTTAGATACAGAGAGTCAGGACTAAACAGTAAAGACACACGCTCACACACCAAGGGAGCTGGCTATTTGTCCGTGAACAAAATGTACTTTTGTGGGTCAGACCACTTTGATGTCAAGGTTTGATTTTTGTCTCTTATCAAAAGCTCTATAGAGTAAATGATTTAATTTTGAGCAATAGTTAATTGGCTCTTTTGTGGGACAATTATATTTTAAAGAGTCCTGTTATGTATTTTTTAGTGAGCAATATTTTGGTTTCTGCTTTTAATTTTTGAAAGTTATTTTTTGTAAAGGAGCAGTTTGTAAGATGTAGGAACATTTAGCGGCATCTAGTAGTGAGGAATGCAGACTGCAACCAGTTGAAACCAATTAGAATTCCTTCATTGTTTTGGAGGTTTTTACTGGGAGCCGAATTATCCACAAAGGTTCTTATCTCTCAATACAAATGGACTAAGTGATTTAAAGTGGTAAAAACACTGAATGAAGCAGTTTCGTACACACCTTGTTTCCAAACCAGACACATGGGAGGTGAGCGTAATTATCCACAGAGGAATACGAATGGATCTAGTCACTTAAACTGGTAAAAACATTGAACAAAGCTGTTTCACGTTACAAATCAGTGTTTCTCCGATGCCGTTTGGCATGTTGAAGACAGGCCGTTAGCCTAGCACCTGCTAATGTGTGCTCACCGTTTTGTTTTCTAACTTAAGATCCAGGTGTTCAGAGGTTTTTACTGTGAGCCAGATTCTCTGCAGTCATCTCTTCCTCTCCAAAACAAACAGTAAAAATACTGAATAAAGCAGTTTCACATTAAAAAATCAGTGATCTTCTGAAGCTTCTCATTGGAGGGGCAACAAACTACAGTTGCCGACATGAAAAACTTAAAGGGCTCTTTCTAGAGCCACTGTTCCGTTTGTCCCCTCTGAGCTACTGTAGAAACATGGCCGTGCAACATTACCATCACTGTAGACGAGGACCCGTCATGAAAATGAAATTATTTAATTTTTTTCAACTTTTTTTTATTTATATAAAAAAGACTAAAAAATATGTTGGGAACAATGATACAGTCTTGGTTATTTTATATTTTAAGGGGAAATAATTTCAGTATAGGTAGCACTTGTTAGTTTAGGCATGTTTGACAGTCAAACATTGTCCAACTTTCTGCAAAGGAATGTGGACTAAACCATAATGGGTGAATGCAAGCCTCTGAGTGCTGGCTTTTTGTTGTCAGATGTCAAATATGGTCTGAAATTTAAGTCTAAAAAAATAAGGATTTTGAAATGGTAAATGTGTAAGAAGCCTGATTCCTCTGTACTTTTTATTACTTTCCCTCACTATACTTTATTTTACACAGGTCTTGGATCACTTTGTACAACAGTATGTTGTGTATCTGTGTTTCCTGAATGGGCTTGTCCTCACCTCACCACTATGCATTTGTGTGTGTGTTCATTTCCCCACGTCTGCCTCCATGCACAGTATACGAGTGTCCTTTTCTGCCCTGTGCAATTGTGTGTGTTGGTGCGCGTGTGTGTTCTGTGATATTTATTACCTCGGCGTGCCAAGTTCATCATGGTAATTACGTGGGGAACCTCTAACGTGGGAAGCAGCATCTGCCATAGAGGCGGCTGCTCTCTATATTGTAATTACGGTAGTAAAGTATGTTGGACAGGTCGTGGTGGTGCCAGCTCTTTGGGAACGGGCGACGCGTGCGCCATGCCAATTGTTTGAAACCATTTCCATCCCAGCGGCTTCAGCGCTTCTCACACACTGATGGATTTATTATGGTAATGGCGGGGACGAGGTATGGAGGCTGTGGTTAGAGAGGCATTACCAGCATCACCATTTCAGGTTGATTTACAGGGGTCTGCGTTAAGTACCACGTGTGGCAGTGTGCGTCTTCATCATTCTCTACGTGTGTGTGTGTGGCCAGCATAGGGAGGACACTACTGACCCCTGGCAATAAGTGTGTGTGTGTGCTGGTGTATTCTCATCATATGTGAATCCCTCCCTCCTTCTCTGAGCTTCAGCCCGAGGCCAGAGTTGACCCCTGGCCAGCAATAAACGACCAGAATATTCCTGAGCCGTAGCCTCCACCTCCTCCTCCTCTTTCTCTTCCTCCTCCTCCTCGTCTTCCTCCTCCTGGCAGCACTTCAGAGCAGCCTGCTTACAGCTTGCATTCACTTTGCCTCCAACTGGCTTCCATTGTTTCTACTGGCATCATTTGGCTGCTATTGGCTTATTTTGCATCCTGTGGCTTATAGTCTCTCGCATTGTCTTGTATTTTGGTTGGTTCTCATTGTTTTCTGATGGCTTCCATTGTCACGTTGGCTTCCCTTGACTCTGGTTACCTTCCTTTGGCTTCTGTTGACTTTTGTCAAGCACAAAATTTTCATTTCTCATATGCACACACTTGAAAATAAAACAAGCAGGGACGATAAAATTCCAGGAACTACCTTAGGCTTATAAATAAAACTTCCACCCAGATTTCACTCCAGACAGCTGATAACAGTTTGACAAATTACAGCAATGGTATGTGTATAGGTTTATAATTTATACTACTGGATGAACATCACATTTTTATTGTGATACTACACAGGGACAGCGTGACAGTATTAAAGATGCAGCCATTAACAGTCATTATAATGTTTGCATCTGGCTTAAATGTCAAAGGACAGCTACGACAGCATGTGTGGTTGTGCCTAAGACGGTATCTGTTTGCTACAGTTCCCAGGCAGGCAGAGGAACACTCAAACTGCAAAGCACCAAAGCAATATGATCACCCTCAGGTTGCAGGTTACAGCGTTGTGAAAAGTGGCACCAGAAAACCAGCGGTGATTAGGCAACTTTGTGGGTCAGTGGTGTAACATCAGACATGTACCAGTTGTAATATAACCTCTTCTGTGGCTTTATTGTTTTTTACATTGTGTATGTTCACTTACAATATCTACCATAGGTGAGACTGGCCTCCACATATCAGGGTAGACTTACTCCTGAAGTTTTGGTTTTACTTTAAAGTCATAATCAAGAGCAGGTAAAGGTAATAAATTCAGTGTGTGCCAGTGGATTTTTTGAAGTAATGCAATAGTTTAAAGGGAGATGTTCCCCATTTCTTTTTTTCTTTTTTTTTTTAAATGTGGAACATAATGTGACAGATGGTACACATGTTCCTGTCAGTTATTGAGAAACACCATACCGGGGCACATAAAATGGGCAGAGCACTATCTACTTAAGATCAGTGCTGTAAAAAATTGTGTTTAATTCGCTTGATGAAGGTCCAGAGTTATAGAAATGTTAGTATAACCGATAAAATGTGATGCTGGGCAAGAGCAGTGTGGGAACTTTTTTCAAGACTTAAGTATCTCGATAGCAAAGCTGTATTTAAAGGGCAAATGTCAATAAAACTTCCTCAATTGTGCAAAAAAGTTTTTACGTTTGCTTGAGATGGTTTTTGGCCTTTGTCAAAAAGAGTTGCTGCGCTAAATGGACGATGGAAATGTCTTTGCCAAGTAAGTTCCATGGCAAACATTAACTCACATGATTGATTAGCTGTTTCCTCTGTCGGCGTCTTCCTGTGCATCAGATTCATTGCATTAATTTGTCTTCGTTTCCAGAATGCATAAAACATGGCCAGTAGTAGCTGACATGAAAGAACTATTAAAACTTGACCAGCTGAAACAAATTCCTGAAGACCTCTATCTGTTTTCTTTTCTCGTAGGTGGATTAGATAGCCAAGGCGACTTGTTTTGTTTCCAGTTCGAAATCTCTACTTCTTCTACTCTGTTAGGTCACACATAGGGCGTAGCCTATACCGCCAGCTTCTAAAGGAACTAGCCTAGTTTATTTGCTCCAAACCAGTTGATACAAATGCTCCTAATTGGCATTTCTCTTTGGGATTTTTCAAAAGTTTGCTTAAAAGTTGCATGACAATTGAATGGAAACACAACTACTGCCAGCACCTAATGCTGCTAACATCATGTACCAATGCCTCTGTCCTTGTTTGGAGTTACTCAACTCTTATGTTTTAAAATTGCAGTGGCAGCTTCTACTTGTTTCGACTAAATACTATCGGATTTCACCAGTAAATATTTGCATGTTCTGGCTTTCTTTTGCAAGCCTGATTTAGAAATTGCTAAAGACTGGGTATTTTTTCCATCCAGCTGTGCACTTTTAGAAAATAAAGAAAAATATTTCAAGTTTCAACACTGGAAAAGTTGTCACACTGAAAAAAGAGATGTAATTTTAATACACCTTGACTTTGCTTCCTTTCTTTTGGAGAAAGCACTCTCATTCACACCTCTACTCCTCCAGAAAGCCATATAAATAAAGGACAAAAATATCGAAGGTGTCAGGATAGTACATAATTTATTTATATATTACGTTTACTCAATATTTCATTAATTTATACTTAATTATTTATAATATAATCTCTATGAATATATTATGCATTGGTATGCGGGAGTGTTCTGGTTTCCATTTGTAGTCCATTTACAGTCAGAGCAGTATTGACCAGTCATGCTTGAGTGGCAGATAAACAGTCCATGTGTAGAGCAAAGGAGGTGGATCAGCCCGAAATATTGGCCCGCACCCTCAGCGGCATTATCTTTGTCAGATGGTAGCTGATTGGTTCCGAGATTGTTTATAATATGCATTTAAATTTGCTCCACTTTAATGAAGTATTACTGTAAGATGAGGTCTAAAGTTTCACTTTGTTTTTTTGTCTGTTTTGTTTGGTTCTATTTATTCCAGACTTTACCACATATTTCTCCTCACTTTTGTCCCTATTTGAAGTTCAGTATGTTGACACTTTCCGTAGATAAACTAATGGCTAATATAGAGTGTTTTTTGGTGTGTGTGTGTGTGTGTGTGTGTGTGTGTGTGTGTGTGGATGTTATCCTGCATCTAACTCTGTCTGCAGTGTGACCGGACACTTCACGTTCCCTTTGTACTGTCTAAGGCCATTTGAGGCCATTGTGGAAGAGGAGGAGTTGTATTTAAGATCCAATGTGTGGACCGTGTGTGTGTGTGTGTGTGTGTGTGTGTGTGTCTCCTCAAACATTTGCTACCTGCTTATAAATGACGGAAGGGGAGGAAGTGGCGTGTGTTTGTGTCCTGGACTGACCCACATACCCCCCACCCCTTCTTCTCCAACCCCTTACCTCCTCTCTTCCACTGTCATCCCCCATCTCTACCCACTCTGTCACCCCCTCACCTCTACACACACACACACACACACACACACACACACACCCTCTAACCCTCACCTAACCCATACTAATGATGCCCCGGCACTACAGCCCACTCAGCTTATAACAAGGTCAGCTTGCCCCTGTGCAAACACACACACACACACACACACACACACACTCTCTCAAAAGCAAGCTTGCAGATACACACACTTTCAAGTGCAGATATACACAAGTGCATATATCTATAATTACACACACTTGCATCAATACAAACATAAAAACACACCTACGCACAGTCAGACAAACTAATAAATCAACACAAACAAATGATAGGATTTCATGATAATTGAGTGAGTGAGTGTGGGAGGGAGATAATTTCGACCCGGCTTTGCGTGCGCGTGTGTGTTCGTGTGCGATGAGCGTGTGTGTTCGGGGCTGATATGATCTAATGAGGATGTTAAGCCGCCTATTGGATATCAAAGTGAAACCAAAATAGCTTGTGTTGTCCTCTAACTGCCTGCTGGAGTTGCTGTGGAAGCCCTCCTCTCTTCTGTTAACAGGATAGAATAACACTCGGAGTTGTTACTGCAGCACGGGGGCCAAGTGTTCATCCAGCCACTGCAAATTGGTTTGTGCGAGTGTGTGTGTGTGCGCGCGCGGGAGAGAGGGAGAAAATACGTGTGTGTTTGTGTCAGAGACAAACGACGAATGACAGCAGCAGGCACACACACCTCAGCCAGACTCTGTGTTTGTGTGTGTGTGTGTGTGTGTGAGGCTCATTGTTGGGCCGTGATTCATCAGGCCACATCAGCTCCTCTCATTAACACACACTGATTTATCAATAATGTGCGGCAGCGTTTGGAGAGCACACATTGAACTGGGGGCGATTTACTGCCTCGTGGACCGGACACTCCGGACAGGCTACACTGCGGAGGACTATATTTCTCTCTGCGTCTCTCTCTTTATCAGCTTTCTCCCTCTCTCCTCCATCTTCTCAATCCATCCGCCGACTGGCTTTCTTCTCCCACAGCCTCCATCACCCGCCGTCCCCCCTCCACACCACTCACTTATCTTCTCAAGGACATCTGGCTTTCTTATAACTGTCCCTCCCTCAGCACGGGCCTGTCTCTCTTCACTTGCCGTATTTCCCCACTGTGTCTAATCATGTTGTCTTTGGGCCAGTCAGTTAGTCACTGGATGCTACAATGGCAGAGATACTGTAGGTATTGTGCTGCCATGTTATGTAACCTTGGTTCTATTGTTAATGGATCAGGAGCGGGGGTGATACATGTCTAATGTATGAGACTCTAATCATTCAGGTTTGTTTGTTTACTGTTGTTCTCTATCCCTTTTGGTCTATACGTGATGCAGGTTTATCCAACAATTATGATGAAATTGCTTATTATATTTTCCTTAATAGTCCACAAATTGCTGTATTATTAATACACTAACACTACTAACAGCTGCAGCTACAGCCATTTGGAAACTGAACTGATGAAACCTGATTGTAACCCAAATAATTTTGGAATCAGGCTGAGTTTCTAACATATTGATTGTCAATCAGTGCTAAGTTTGAAGGGGACGGTGACGCCTGATTAATTGCCTGAATGACCACTGATGTGGTGGTCAAACGATCGCATGGATTTCTTGCATGTCCAAAATTTTGGTCGGCACATCTTGTAGTTTGAGCAGGTCAGTTTTTCCACATGGCTGCTGTACAAAGATCTATTTTAAACTCCAGTGAGCTTGTTTGCTTTGATATTATTTTACATGATGTGACTACTGTCCTGAGACTGTGCTGGATAGAAATGAAAAGGAACAGACAAACCATACTATATACATCTTCAAGTCATTTTTAAGAATGCGGCAGTTTAATGCAAGAAAGTGACTTAGGTTCTTTGTTTACATTTAGTATAGTATAAGATTAATAAGAACATTTAGTGTCTGCACAGCTTTAGACAGCATGACTCTTTACTGTGCAGATTTCTGCCAAAATGTATGCTCTTTTTTAAATTTTAGGCCAAAAATGGGGCTGAAATGGCACACATTGTCTTCACAGCTCCTATTTACACCACTCAAAGCATGATGAGAACCCTCAGGAAAAATTGAAAATCATATTCATCCTAAATATAGATAGGTGAAAGAAAAACAATTGAGTGAAAAAAATCCATTAAAGTTGAAACAGAAAACTCTTTAACTTTCCCCTCCACTAGCGTTTCCAAGTGGCTGCTGTCACAGTTACAACTAAATCGCTTTCTGTTTTCCTCGGAGCCCAGCAAAGATCACAGTGTCTAGTTATAGTTACTTACTTTGCTTGTTCCACTGTCTGCCACTGCCATCACTGGGGATAGTAACCCCCCCCCCCCCCCAGGAACAGTGCCAAGCTTTGAGGCCAATTTTACATAGTGGCCAAAAGTTGAATTACAACGACTGGGTCTGTCAGCTGATGACATGGGCCTAAAAGTACTTTTTTCTCCAGTGACTTACATTGTGAAAGAGACATCTGTATAAATTTTTTGAGCATCACAACCCCCACCAAATGACTCGTTCCTTATCATTCTTTGTATTGTAAAGTGACCTTGGGTCTCTTGAAAGGTGCTATATAAATTAAAGTTATTATTGTTATTATCATTATTTGATCCATTCGTTCTGATAACATTTAAAAAATCAGCCGCACGATCATTTAATCCTCATTCAAGTTAGCACAGCGCTAAAAAGGAAGTTAGCCGGGTGGCTGGGGAAAGTCTCCAGTGTGGCTGCTCTATGGACGCTACTATGTGGAAGATAATATGTAATTTCATGCCATGGAAATTAGCTTTTTTTCGGCTTTCTTTGCCACTGAGCAACTTTCATATGAATGAGCAGGGCTACACTTCTAATGCTGTTTCCAGTTCTCTTTATACATCCATGATTTTAAGTGCAAAGAACGCGAATCCGCTTTGGTAACTGGGGATAGCTACCGATAACTACTGAGGAAAATGAAAGCTCTTCTCTTCTTGTTTTGGTTGCAAAATGGCAGACGCACTTCCTTTGTGCCATAAATCCAGCCTTCATTTTCCTAGGAGTTCGTATCAGGTGGCAACAGAGTTGCATGGTGAAAGCAAGGGTTATAGGAAACTAATCTAAACGCAGATGGTGCCATTATTCTATAGCCATTACTCTGTGCAATCAGTATTCACTTCATAATGATAAGTTAAAGCAAAGAACTGTCTGTTTGCCAATCAGTTTATTTTTGACAGAACTAAGGCTCTGAATGCCTCATCAATATAGCTTTTATACCCATGAAACACTGACACTCTCCTTTATTTATACACTTACAAACTACCCATGAGCATATATGGCACCACTCACATATCAGTTGCTAGCTACGGAATAATAAAATCAAAGTGTCTGTATTAAAAGCCTGTGGATAGGAGAAGTGAACATTAGGCAGAATCAGTCTACAGTTGAGAGAGTTACAAGATGCTCCCTCTTTTGAAACAGTGCAGTGAAGATGCAGAAATGAACAGCTGTACAGTAAAACACAGTAAATTAACCTGCTACAAGCCAGTGGGCATTTCAAATTGCTTCATTACATCGTTGTTTCCGAAAGGCTGCTCACGAAAGGGTTTTTACAATATTCTCACTGTGGAGGTCCTCCAGAATACGCATAAGGATGTCTCACATTTTATCATGTTACACCTCTGCTCTGCCCCCACTCTGACCCTGCACTGCCCCGCCACTGCCAAGCAGCCACAGATAACAAACAGCAGGCAGAGGTTTGGTCATAACTCCTGTTGAGGAGTTTTTTTGGAGACAATATTGGCTGATATCCCAATGGAAATCATCTTGTAGTCCCATGAACTACTTTTACATTTTGAATTGTGCAGGCTTTTTTTGCTCATTAGCTCCAGCCGTCCTCCATCTATCACCAAACGGACACATCGCCGCGTGCTTTAAAGCGTGCATTACCAGCAGCCGATGGCCTCTGTTGTTTTGTAACAGGTTCCGCCCTCTGTCTCTGCCAGTGTGGCAGATGTTGTGTATGAAATGGTGCCCGGAATAAATGATTTGGAGATGCTAACATTTGGCCTGTGTGATGATCAATGTGGGCTTTCAGTGCCGCCCCTCCCAACCAATTGATTTATGGAGCCGGATGCCATTTGTTTTGATGCAGAGCTTTTTTTTTTTTTTTTTGTATGGGCATCAATCATCATTATCAGACAAAATAGAATATTTCCGGTGCATATGCCTGAGTGTGTGTATGTGTGTGTGTGGGCTCAAAGTTTGCTTGTGTGTGTTCCACAGAATCAGTGTGTGGCTGCAGTGCCCTGGTAGGAATGAGGTGAGCTGCTTGGACTCCATATGGAACATTCATGACACGGCACTGAGAACACCAAAGTAATGAGAGCAGAGCAATGATGCCGAAGGGTTTAAGATCTGGACACTTTGCTCTTCAAATGACCTTCACCCGAGATGCACACACCTGCAGTGAGGCACGTCAGCACCCATGCAAATATGATCGCATTTATCTACAGCAGTACTCGACATTTTATTTTGCATTGGACAATTTCCACTCCGCTGGGATTCAACGTCTTCAGAGCCCAAGTAACAAATGACCGGCAAGCGTCGAGTCAGCATCTTGTGCCCCCCCAACCCCCCCCGCAGCTCCCACCACAGACCCAACCTTGCTTTCCTCAATGTCAAAACCCAACACAAAAACAGCACACTGTCCCTTTAATCAGTGCCTATCGTTACATCGCAATATTAACATGCCGAGGACAGTAAAGCCAGCATTAGCATTTTTGTATGCAATCAATTTGCCGCATGGTTTGTGGGCAGAGCTGACGTGTGTCACATGGAGGTGGTGGTTTGAGGACACACACACACACACACACACATAAACAGACACACAACTGTGGGAAAGCACAGCATGAAAGCCTTCTGGCTAGATCCCGAACAAGACAGAGGCACGCAACAGCACAGAGAGATCCACAATGGCACTGAGCGGGCATGCACACACACACTCACACACTCACACTCACATGTCCTCGTCATGCGTGGAGAGTCTGATCTCTCACTCAGCTCAACCACAGCGTCCCTGACCGAAATGACACTGTCTAAAAGAAAGCTCATTAAATCATGTCATTTTCATCCACCTCTCTCCCCCTCTCTCTCCTTCCCTGTCTCCTTTTCTTTCTCTGTGTGTGTGTGTGTGTGTGTGTGTGTGTGTGTTTACCTTTCACACCCCACACACACATCACCTCAAACACCTCAAACCTGCTGTCGAAGACGGCGAGAAATAAACCGGCCTTGCGGGAAAAGCCCGTGTGTGCATGCTTTCCTGCTTGCGTCTGTATCTGATTACGTGTTAATTTACTTTGATCGCAGAGACTGTGGCACCCAAGGGTGGTGTAGGATTTACTGACAGGTGCTGTGGACCGACAGATCAGCACACAGCATCATTGGCGAGCCTGAACTCTGAATTGCCATTAAATGAATATTACTTCACTTCTAGTTTAGAGGTGATAGAGGAGATAAAGTGTAACAGTTATCTGTCTGAAATTAGGAGTCTCCAGGAGAATGCAAATTCTTTACCCAGCAGGCTGTGAAGTAACTGAGGATCATCAGCTTCTGTCTGCTGTAATAGTGGATGGTTTGTTAGTTTTAATGAGTCTAAACCTGCCTCACTTGTTTGGGGGATCACCGAAATAAATTTAATGTATTTTATTTATACTGTAGAAGAACTGAGCATGACTCACTAATCGGTTTCTGTTTTCGAGCCAATTGTATTTCAAAAATTACAAATCTACAACTGTCAAACTAATAACTAATACCTCAAAAGGCTTTTTCACCCAAATTACAAAGACACATTTTCTCACTTGCCTCGTAGGTTTCCATAGGGACTACTACTTGCGGAGGTTCTCTGTGAAAAGTAAATATTTTTCTAGAAAAACCAAATCCACTTTGTTTGTATTAATCCAGTAGCATCCAAGTTGCGAGAGAGAACCATGAACTAATGTTAGGTTACTGAGCGCCAGTTGGAAAAAAAGATATGAAAGACAATTTCGTTTGTGTTTAAAGAAAAAAAACAAATTGCAGTATCCTAAAAGTGTGGGCCAAAAATTACAGATGGAGACGCAATAGCTTTGAACTTTGTTCGACATTTGAAGTTGCACAAAGAACAGGTAGTCAAGGCTAATATTAGCAAGCTAATGCTTAGCCAATAGCTTAACAGCTTAGTAATTGTTTAACAAACTTCTTTCTTTAGTAAACATACATGATTTTTGTAAATTTAATGTATTATTACTCTGTTGTTTGAATAGGGTTACATTTTGTGATGAGTGCATTATGACTCGTTTGGGACCTTAAACTCTAAGTTTAGGACTTGGGACTTCACTTGAGACGTGTCAGTCTTGACTTATAACTTGAGTGCAAATTCTTGAGTCTTACTGGTGACTTGCAAAAAAATGACTCAGTCCCACCTTTGCTGTGATGCAATTAAAATATTTGTGTCCAAACAAAACATCAGGTTAACTGATTCCAGTATGTTTTAATGCAATTTTAGGAGTTTTAAGCATATTTCAATGAATATCTTGAATCATTTATGCCTGGATAATCATGACATGAAATTGTCATGTTTTCTGCAATTTTGAAAACACTTTTTCCTGTGAGTATATCACTGTTTTCCTGGGATTTGTCTAATGTCCACCTTGACTCTCCCCACTCTATGCGGTTTTCTTCATCAGTCTATCTCTAGTCTTTGGCATCACCTCTCTACCATCCCTCCACTTCTTGCCTTTCCTCCACTTATCCTCCTCTCCCTCACACATGCACATGGAGCTTTTAAACATGTATGTTGCATTTACTGTACTTAAAGTGCTGTTACCACGTCAGTACACGAATAACACTGAATAATGTAACTTGCGTGTGTCTATAGAAAGACGGTGGAGGCGAATGTTTCGACCCTATAGAGATAATTCATTATGTTGCTGCATAGACAAATATAACATTGCAGGCATTCATGTGATGTACATGCGAACAATCTGTGTATACAAATATGAACATGGCTGTATTGTTTTGGAGAGAAATGTGGCAAATCACAGAGACAGGCATGCACACTGACTGTACACACACACACACACACACACACACACACACACAGAGAGATGATAAAAGGGGACACAGTGCACCCAGAGCTGTGATCAATCCCCTCCAGGCATGGTGTGTGTTTTCAAAGGCACATGTGTAGATGTTGACTCTGGACCTACGGCACATACATGTGTTCTTTGTGTAAGGATTTGGTATGCGTTTGCTCCCTTTGAAAAAATATACAAGTCAGATACACTGTGAATTCCCAAGTGTGTGTGTGTGTCTGCATACGTGTGTGTGTGTGTGGGGCACCTTGCTGATTGCAGCACCCTGTCTACCTGTGTGTTGTTCCCCTGTGGTACACAAGCACAGGTGCGTGACGCGTCCTTCACTTTAATGTGCCATCAATCTGTAAAGCTGGAGACAAGCCAGAGCGCAACCTCCCCAGCCCCTGACACACACACACACACACACACACACACACACACACACACACAGTTTTATACAGAACATGTACTCTAGAAATATTTGCTGTACTTTCATAAGAGATTTTGCGTGCAGATGAGAGGAGAACTTTCTCTAAAATCGGGGCTTTACGTCCGCCATTAAATTATCCATCATTCAGCTAGGCTGCGCAGAAAGAAGAGAGAGGATGATAGAGACAGACAGAGGTAGAAAGCACTCTTTACCATTCGTTAGGTCTAGCACCAGGTCCTGGTAAAAACTGTTGGTAAAAGCTGTCTACAGCAAATCATAATAAAGAATATGTGTCAACCTGCCGTATTTTTATCCTTTCATTTCTGTGGTTTTGTCAAAGCATCAACATTTAATCAATTAAAAAAAAGTGACTTTAAAACAATGATAACGTAGGTAACTAAATGTAGACTTGTTACGGGCCACCCTCCTTTCACAATATGACAATACATTCCCTAAATGTCCACTTAAATGTGGCATTGTGAAACAATTACCTGACATTTCTTTGTGGTTTGCCTTGGTGATTTGGTGCAGAGCAAAAGTCAAGAGACATAATATAAAATCAATAGATTTACGATAGAAAATATGAAAAAATTTTTTTTAATGAAATGCGTAAAAAAATGTCCTGTAGAGTTTTGTGAAGTTCACAGTTTGGAGTATAAAGTAAAGAATAGGGGCATTTGGGGAGATAGTAGTAAAAATGTGCATTTCTTATTAATAACGTCAGATGTGGATCAGGGTAAGAATCAGTGTCAGTTGGGGCTCCTGGGTCTGGTTGATGAGGCTAGCTGCAGAAGAAGAAACTGTATGCAGCGTTCCTGCAGATCCTTATAAAGTCTTAATGTCATTGACTTCATTTATCTAAAAAAGGCCTTAATTGGTTGTAAAATTTTCACATGAACATTATGCAAAAGAAGATAGTGAAACCAACAACACTCATATTTTGTTTGTGGCTGGGAGGCTTAGAGTAGAGGATTCACTGTCTAGTGAGCTGTTACTATACCCTTGATAATTTGGGGAAGTGCAGACTCAGTGAAAATTGGCTGTTTAACCAAGGTTTTGTGGCATGGCTGAAACAGATCCAAGGCAATGCATACGAGGCTAAGTGTATTTTATTCAAAACATTTTTTATGGCATGAGGTTTTGGTTGTGATGGACTGCAGCCTCCTGCCAAAGGGGAGTGATTCCAAAAGTTTGTGTCCAAGGTGGGCTGGGTAGGTCTCAATCTTCAGGGTTTCCCACACATTCATTTATTTGTGGCGGCCCGCCAGGATCTAAATGTCTGCCACTATGTTTTAAGTTTTCTATTTTTGGAGATGAACCGTGTATTTGGTACGCCGTTGGAATATATATTCTTTTTGGTTATGGAATGTATTGTGGGCACAGGTGGAGCAGCAGAACATCAGGCACAGTCAAACTGAAACTTAACATTTCATTGCTCTGGGTCTTAAAGTTTGCCTTTAAGTCAGCATTTTTTGGATGTTCATTTTTGGCTCATTAATATGACATGCATGTATCATTTTCCATCAATAAAACCACCATACACTATATAGTCATATGTGCATAGAGGAGAGTACATAATTGAAATACATGGAGATGCTATTGCTGAAACAAATGACAGCCATAAGGGGTTTGCTATAATGAAAATTAACTTAAGGAGTTTCACTCTCAGTGTTTATTGCCACAAGGGATCTGTGCCTTGTAGATATATATTAAGGATATTTTTCATGAATATATATTGGTAGTTACACTGTACGTATTTCTCTTGCTGTACAGCACTTGACAGATGTTATCTGAACTGCTTATCCTCAAAATGAAAGTTCTGTAGGCTGGCAGAAAGTCAGTTAAAATAATTTTCATCCATTTATGTCAAATTATAAAGCTCACAGTTTCATGCTGGATATGTGAATCACCCCAGCAGCAGAGAGCTAAAGGGCAGAGTAGAGACAGAGGGAGTGCTGCTCTGCCTAAAATCTTTGCAAGTTTAAACGCCGTAAGCCCCCCAAGGCCAGCGGGCCATGAAGGACAGCCATTCGCAGATATTTATCATCATTATTTTTAAACCATTCCAGCTTTATTAGACGGTTTGAAGTGGTAAGTGACGGGATGGAGCGGCAGTCGGGCGCTGACATTCACAAAGGTCACAAGACAGATTCAAAGCCATGATGCTGTCTACCATGATGACTCATATCTACAGAACGTCTCTTACTCTGTGCTATAATTCGTGTTCCATGCATAAATGGATATATTAACACATGTAGTCATGTTCAGCGTGCTTCATGTAATCCATATAAGGACATGCTGGGATGGAGGGCAGAGGCATTAAATCCTTATAATGAAACCAGGCGATCTAACTTATTCAACTCAGTTTTCATCACAAATTCATGTTATACTCTTCAATCAGGGCTCATCATTTCAACATGACTTAGCGGGCAAGATCTGACTCTAACCTTTACACACTGCTGACATGGGTCTTAAAATGTTGATACTGTGTGGTGCAGCATATTTGAACCCATCTTACATACAGTAGAAGCATCAGAGGATTCGTATAAAATATAAATCTTCCATATTTTTGTATCAAAATAGTTCATTTTGTGAAGGTGGCACACAGATCTCTCCTCGGAGATGGAAGTGGGCAGATAATGATGACAGCGATGTAGAGCTACTCAGTAGCTGAAATTGGATGTGACAGAGAACACGCTGGATTCAAAGAGCTGAATCCCAATTAGTCAGGTCCATCACAGACTCGTACTGTAAAGTGTTTGATTTGTGTGATTCTTGGACGTTCACGGCTCATCCTCCTGTGAGCCGCCTGCCCCGGGATGGACTAAACTCAGGATGGACTCTGGCAAAGCCTCAGCTGTTCGCTCTGCAGAACACAGACTTTGTGGCAGGGCGCCATCTTAGCACCCTGGCACTGGCGGACAGGGGGAGGAGATCCATTTAGCTTGTGTCCATCCATTTAAATTGCTTTCAGGAAGGCTTCCTTCACTTTGCACCTGCATCTAACCTTATCATTATTCTACTTTTTAATACTTAAAGGAATACTTCACCCACAAAAAGACCATTTGTCATTTAATCACCTCGTGTTACCTTGTATTGATTAAGAAAACATTGTCACACATGCATTTTCACTTGAACCTTACTTTTTAAAACTGAACTAAAAGTGAAACTTACCTATGTTTTCTTCAAGGCCAGGCTATTATGGTAAATAAATACTAAGGTAAATGTGACTTTGATTATATTTCCTGAGTTGTGTGGGTGTTTGGTAACTGATATTGTGACAGAGTTTTGCTTCTGTCAAATCAATCAAATCAAAAGTTTGTGGTTTTCGGTGGAGGTACGCGAGAAAAACAAAGTTTCCTTCATGGATTCAAGGTAACATTACATGACTTAGTCATTTCCAAATGATCTTTTTTTGGTTTAAGTATTCTTTTAAGTCTGCTGTCAGATTTCATTTTTTTAAAAAGAAAAGGAAATGGCTTTAACATGGGTGACAGATGTATGTTTTATGTTTCAAACCGACAGCCAATCCCAACCTTTACCACCGGCCTTAACAAAGTACTTCTCTTAACCCACACTATGATCTTTCTCTAAACCTAACCAAGTCATTTTTATTTTTGAAAAATCTGTATTGAGGTGTATTGTATACACAGCAAATTAACCCCTGAATAACATGAATGCAATGCGATGAGAGATTACATCCCAACATTAATAGGCTACAACATTAGAATAGTGGGCATTCCTATCAACAGATGTGTGTAAAATGAACAAACACTTCTAATACAATATTGAAGGAGTGCCACAAGTCCAGTAGCATGGTTAGACACTGCAGAATTGCGTTCAAGATCTAACATTTGTTTAGCGATTGGCGATTGAGAGACTATTGACCATTCAGAACCAAATTCCCACATAGCTTGCTAGCTAACTAGTAGGGGTTAAAGGCGCTGTATGTAAGAATGTGGCCAAAACGGTTACTGCACTCAAATTCAAAATACTGCCGCGAGTCGTGTCCGCCCCCCCTCCCCTACAGATTTGAGGTTGCTGGACAGCGGCACGCTGGAGACTGATTTGTTTGCCCACGGGCGGCTGCCGTGGCAGGGCCGCATCGCCGCGTCCTTGATCTTCAGTTTTCCAGCTGCCGGGATACAGCTGAGGAGGAGCCGGCTGCCAGTGCATCGGGACACTGCTAATGCTGCTTGCCGTGCTGCTGTAGCTCAGTCGTAACTGTAACTGATGTTGAGACTCTACTGACTGCGTGACTGGTAGACGGCGGTGGGTGGCGCAACAGGCCAAAACACAAATTCAAAACATAGACATGATTTGTGTACCGTAAAATATTTTTTTAAATGCAAATATTCTGGCCATACTATTGTTGTCGGTGAGATCAGTATGTTATATGAACATTATTCCTTAGTCTCTGTGACATATTAGGATGATTTTACGACTATTTGCTTTAGATTTCTTACATATAGCTCCTTTAAAATAAGTTATGTCATCATAATGCAAAATTACATTGATTCTTTGGACAATAAAACAGTATTTGCTGATATTAAAAAGTCTGCCACGATATGATTTTGATTTAATTCCATTCAGCAGCCTGCGATTGATAAGAGATGATATTATATGCCCATTTAACACAATCAGTTACTGAAGAAGCTGCCACCCCTTTTTTGTTTGCTTTTGGCCATCAAATAATAAAAAAAAAAAACCCACCTAAATAATTGTTATTAAGTTAATTGTTAAGTGTAATAAACTTTACTTTTAATTGACTCCACTAACACATGTCAAACATGGCTGGACAACAAGAACATTTAACAAAAGTACAAAATTTGGCTCAATAATTGTCATCGTTCAAAGGCAAAACCTATGTTTTTTGCTAGTTGCCATTACTAGCTTAACCTAGGGCTGCACGGTATATGCGGTAGACGGTAGAAATGATATAAATTTGGCCGACGGTAGAGATTTGCGCTCTACTGTCCTATCATCGATGACGTCATCACACCTGCCTCAGTGTGAAAATGGCTGCGAGCACAGAGACAGCGGAGCAAGAGGAGCTGGTACACGTCCGTGATTTAGCATAGCACGTGCAACATGTGTTGCTGGAGGACTTGTGAGTGAGTGAGTTAATGTTTTATGAACAGCCCCAGACTTCTCAGACTCTTTTAGCGACTTACCGCTCAGAGGGAACTCATTCAGTGTCTCCTCTGGCAGCAGCACAGTGTCTCTCCCTCTCCTCTCTCGCCATGCGCACACGGGAGTTGGTTTTCGGCAAGAGAGTTTGTCATAAACCTTTGGTAATGTAAACCTATGTGATGCTAGGGGCTCCACAAAAAACTCCATATGTGAATGTGTGATAGTTGTGGTATCAGAGCAGCCTGTCACAGGTTACAGCGTAATGATTAGAGGAGAAATGGCAGAGCATAAAGGTCCAGGTGGAAAAAACACAACTCAGTCATTTAGGATTTTGCTAAAAGAAGGAAATTACCTTTTGATATAGATCCCAGGGGACATTTTGCACCATACAGTACTGGGTTTTAATTTTGAGTTTTGAGATCTGCATTCTGCACAATAAATGCTCTAAAAAACACATTATATCTTTGCTTTTGTTGTTGTTGTTGTTGTTTTTTTTTAATCAATTTAGCTTTGCTAAGGGACTACAAAACCCATTCAGAAACACTTCTATTATAACTTTTACACTTAAATTTATACCGCGATATATACCGTTACCGTGAAGGCATTCGATTTATACCGTGATAAAAATTTTAGGTCATACCGCCCAGCCCTAGCTTAACCCCATTTACACTGCATAAATTAGCCCAGCGGCTAGCCTGCCTACATGTTTTTTTCAGCCTACTGCTGTTTAAACACACCAGCTCAGGTTGACGTAGCAAGAGTAAAGTTAGCAGAGTGAGATGCCTGGCCAGGTACGTTGCGTTTCCTTATCTCGTAACGGCAGTGTTTAGATATGATGTGCTTTTTCTGTTGGCTCATCTTTTCTCCAAAACCCAGAATATTTCCACACCACTGATTTATTCCCAAGAGGGGAGTAAATTTCCTTGTCGTTTTCTTGGGTGCTTGCCATTTTCTGCTTGCTGCTGTTTGATAGTAACACAGATGTGCCATGGGAATTTCAAAGTAAAGGCATAGCTTAAAGATGAGGATTGATGCTTTACATCAATAATATTGAATCCTTGATCCTTGAATTGATACACCTTATTAACTACCCTGCTACATCCATGAAAACAATATCAAGAAGTTTGGACAAGACTGATGCAACTATATAGATATTTGTGTGTGTGTGTGTGTGTGTGTGTGTGTGTGTGTGTAAATAATTCACATAGAACTTTTTAAAGAAATGTGTGTAATGAAGTGAAGCATCCACTCCCCCACCCTCTCTCCCTGGGACTAAAAGTGAATTGGGAGATAGTGTGATTAGAGCAGACAAGGACAGACTGAAGTCTGACCTCTAGCTAGAGGTAACCAAGAGAGAGGAAGAGGAGGCTGAAGATATGAAGAGAGATATAAGGGGGATGCCACAACTTGGGAGGTATAGAGAAGAGAAAGACAGGAGGATCTTTAATTGGTATTATATCACACTAGAAAGTGTTTTTAATCATCATAAATTCCGTTACATATTTACACTTTTGAGGATCACTTCACCGAGCATGATTTGGACAGCCAGTATTTCAGTGGTCCAATCAAAGTCTATTTCAGTTGCAGCTCTCTGTGTCTGAATTTTGCAGGTGTCTCTTTTTCCAAAGTGGGAGTGTGTGTAGAGTATTGACTTTTTGTCAGTTCTTGTTGAACCAGGGAGTTTTGGAGGGTTTTAACTTTAAACAGCTGTGATATCAGGACATCTCTATTTGGGTTTGGAGACTTAAAAGCATACCCAGAGCAACAGAGTGTGTTTTCTTATCAGAACTGTCCAGGGAAAGTTTGGTCCCAAAGTTCCTATGTCTATTTGTACATAATGTATTGTACCTCAGGTAAGCACTTACACGCTGTCAAAGGAATGGTGTGCTGTTTGCATTATTTTACTGAAAATGACAGCCATGATCCATGTGTCAGGTTGCAATGTAGCATCATGGGTACATACTACTGTTGAAAGGCTGCTGTGATTACTCAGAAGTTAAATTCAGGTGTGTTAGTGCTAGGGTTGGGTACCGAAACTCTGTACTTTTTGTACTTGGTACCGATTCATGTCGGTACTACCGAGTACCGATTCACTTAAAGTGAATCAGTGCCAAATTTTGGTACCCGAGGTGGAGCGAGAGCGCATGACTCGCACCTCAGACTCAGCAACAATGGCGACAAAAAAAATGTGCAGACAAAAGTTAACGTGCAGCACTGTTCCTAAATGTTCTCAATAAAATGTTGAAACTGAGAAGTTTAGACTTTAAAAAGTACTGAAATAAGGTACTGTTAGGTACCGGTACCGAATTCCAGATACTGGTACCGGTACCGTATCGGTTCAATTATGAACGGTACCCAACCCTAGTTAGTGCATATGCCTGTGCTGAAATGCCTGAATATTTTTGTGTGTGGATACAGTGAAGACAATCATTTAAAAGTCTATAGGCCAATATAATTTAAACAAGTGTTTTTAAGTACACCTTAAAGGGACAGTTCACCCCCAAATCAAAAATTATTTCCTCTCACCCGATATGCGTCAGTCTAGATTGAAAGGTAAGAGGAAAAATATGTAATTTTGTACTTCCATATGATAGCCATGGCCAGTGTTTTTGAGCTGTCCGTCCGTCGGTCCGGGAATCTCAAGCCTTTAGGGAATTTCTTCAAATTCGACACAAACGTCCACTTGGACTCAACAGTGACCTGAAAGTTTTTTGGTGGTCATGATTCAAAGTTGAAGATCACTTTGACCTTGTCTGTGTCATTCTCATGACTGGTTTCTCTCAAGAACTTTTGGTATTCAAAGTCAAAGGTCAGTGGTCAAGGTCTTTGTGACCTTACATCTGTCTTATTCTTGTGAATGTTGTATCTCAAAAACATATTGAGAGAATTTCTTCAGATTTGGCAAAAACGTCAACTCGGACTCAAGGATCAGAATTTGACAGTCAAGGGTTAAGGTCAGTGTGAACTCATTTTGTGATGGCGATATTTCAAGAAGGACTAAAGGTAATTCCTCCAATTTGGCACAGACTGGTCACTGTGACCTTACAAAACATGTTTTTGGCCATAACACAGGAATTCATATGCAAATTATAACAAAATTTCAGATAAATGTCTAACAGGATAAAAATGATGCTGTGGGGAAGATGTGTGTGAAGCATTCATGTTTTCACAGAAGTGAATGTAAACTGTAAATGCAACTTGACAGGTTCGCAGAGGCATACAACCGTGAGGCAGTAATTCTAGTTGATTTAGGGGTGAACTGCCCCTTTAATGCATCACTAAAAATAATTGTTGGTTTTGAATTGGTTGGTTGGCTAGGAAAAGTATCACTACTAAGTTGATTTTCATTAAAGTAATCACATTTTAGGACATATTAAAGGGAGAATAATGCTGAAAAAAAGGACAAAGGAAATGACTAGTTCTTGATGTCTT
Source organism: Epinephelus fuscoguttatus (assembly GCF_011397635.1). Classification (NCBI taxonomy): domain Eukaryota; kingdom Metazoa; phylum Chordata; class Actinopteri; order Perciformes; family Serranidae; genus Epinephelus; species Epinephelus fuscoguttatus. The sequence continues at coordinate 27,394,280 of NC_064774.1, forward strand.
TATATTTTTACCTCATTACACAATTTGATTTAAAAAAAGGCTATAAGGATTGGGACAGCTCTGTAGGAGCTGATGAGTCAGATGGCTAGAGAAGAAAGGGAGGTAAGGAGGTAAGGAAGGAGGGAAACACACGGATATATCTTGCAGAGCCAGAGAGAGATGGACAGATAGGGAAGAGGAAGCAAGAACTAAAAGCAGCTCTAAAATGGTGAGGAAGAGATGGTGTGATAGAGAGATGGAGAGATAAAGAGGAGGGTAGGTGGGTGGAAGCAAGGAGGGAGGCAAGAGGGTCAGGAGCAGCAGAAAGAGATGGACTGATAGAGAACGAAAGAAGGAAGGAAAAGAAAGAAAGATTGGGGGAAAATACCAGGTAGAGGTAAAGAGCGATGGAGGGGAGAAGGAGGGAAGAGATAGGCCAGGGAAAGATGAAGCTATACCAGCAGTGCTCAATTACATCAAGAAAGGGGGGATGAGGCAGGGGAGAGAATGAAAGAAGCTGAAGTCAATTCATGAGTCTCATAGGAGCCTTCATCAGATAATTTAGTCTGAAAAATGCCAGTAATTCAATGTGTGTGAGTTTGTAATGAAGATTTCAGTGCTGCGCGGGAGACACACTCACATATATAAGTTATGTATATTGAGTGTGTGAGAATAGTTTTATGTAAATATGTACATACTGTGTGTGAGCGTCTGTGTGTATGTGTGTGTAGCTAAAATGAAATTGGAGTCTGGGGGCAGTGCTGGTGCTTTAGAAGAAGATAAGCAGACATAATTAAGAGGCCATTAATAAATTTGTTAATGAGCACTCTATGTAACAGAGGGAGGCGGAGAGAGGGAGAGATCATGTGTAATTGTGTGCATGCATATGTGTGAATCAGGGAGAGCTCACTTTGTGTGTGTGCCTCTCATTTTCCATATCAGGCGTATCTGCTGGCTGAGATAAGTTATCATTATGAGATATGTCCTGCCTGTGACACATACACACTGTCATCTCCGCTCCATTTGCATAAAGAGGGCTTTTAGCGATGCCCTTGTACCCTCAATGACAGTATCTCTGCATTAGTCAATGCACACACACACACACACACACACACACACACACACACACACCGGTTACTTCCGCATACTCACACAGGCATGTCCACACATAGACACATATGCATTATGTATTAATAGCTGAACATATAGTTGTGTTTTATTAAAGGGATTAACTTCATTACAAATTAAAATTAAACCTAAATATAACTAATATAAAGGCCTGTTTGTCCGTGATCAAATATTCTTAACTCTGGGTTCACTTACTGAATTCAAATAAACACAAGAAGTTTGTGCTCTAGAGAAAGGATCAACACTCAGTGAATAACCCCCTAAGCCCTATGATAAGCTATTATGGCAAGGCTTAACGATACAGACCAGTGAGCAGTGATAACTAACATGTCTTTGGGGTCATCAGGTGGGAACCTCCTTTCACCAGTGTTTCGTCTAGTTGGTCCCACGACACCTCCAGGAGGCTAGACAGTGATCTCTGGCATCCCAGAGACACTCCCCTAATGCCAGGTCTCACTGCTCTCCACACTAACCTAATCAACCTCCTTTACCTTACTTACACATGGCTTTCTCAGCCCAAACAGCACTGCCACCTTCAACAAACCCAGGCTCCGTACATGCGAGCTCCAGGTAGTGACAGTGCCAATACTACCTATCCTAGCACATTCACCATACTCTATTTCACACGCTACATAGCATAACTCCAATATAAGATAAAGTTAAAGGAGATAGAGAAGATAAATTACTGGGATCAGCAAACACACTCACCTTGCAGCATGGTCTCAAACAAAATGGATTCAAATAGGCCACCCACACACTTAAATAACCTTCCTCTTCCTGGATTTCCTCCTCTCCTCTCTCCTCCTGAGAGGACTGATTGGTGGATCTCTCCACCTGATCTCAAGGAGTTATGTACCCTGCTTAGTAGTTCCCCCTGCTGGCCCTCAACTGACATTATTCCTCCTCATCCAAATCCACTGACTAGCTTTAGCTGTTTCATCTGACATTTCCTTCACTGTCTTCCTCAAACTCTGTCCCCACACTCCGAGTTCCCCCAGGAGCGAGACAGCTGATCTTGCTATGAATCCCCTACACCCCACTTCCACTGGACAAATTCTAGTTTTCCATCCTCGCTGTTCAGCTTCTTCTCCTAAGTCTACATACCTAAGCTTTTTTCTTTCATAGGCTTCTTCCACTGAGTGGCTTCTTCTGACGCTTTCAACTTTATCATCCTCTGCAACTTGGTCAGGTGTCATCACATGACCTCAGAACAAAACTTTGGTCACATGTGATAACAATCATAATGGTTCTTTGTTTCTGTACTTGGAACATAATGAAGCTGAGCAAGTTTAATTTGTTGAAGAAGACTGTGGAATAGAGTTGAATGCACGGGAAAAAAGCTAGTAAGTGAACCTTTATTGAAGTGCTCAGCATTATTTATTTTGACAATAGATAATTGTGAAAAATATTGTACAGCTTAGCTAGCTTATGTATGTTTGGAAACTTTTAAAATGTCCCACTGTCAAAATACCAATTGGTGTTATCTGGGTTTGACATCATTGTAGTTTAGTTGAATCTACGTATTATTTCACTTTTCAAAAGACATTATGATATTTACTGCTGTGTTTCAGGGGAAAATACGAAATTTTAAAATCAAAGTATTTGGCTGAGATTTGTATAAAAAGTTGGACACTAGACAGAACTTTTAAGATATCTAGGAACTGAAATGAATGCACAAGAGAATGTAGGGGTTGCTGTAAGATTTATGTGTTCTCTGAAAACAGATGTGTTTGACCAATTTATTCACTAGGAAAAAAAAATGCTATTGCACTTTTCTGCAATCCACAAATATATTACATTACACCCCTTAAAAGTTCTTGGAGCTGGCAGAAATGCCAGATTAGCTGCTAAATTTCAACAGCGAGAATGGCATTTACATCACCACAACCACATGGCCCATACAAACACAAACAAGGCAAGGGAGATTGATAAGAAAGACAACTGGTGAAGGTTATAAAGACTTACATAAAATCATATCGTGAACATTACTGTCCATGCCAGCAATAATTTGTCAACTAGGAATCTGGCATTGCTCTTGCCCTGTAGACCACCATCAATGTTTGTCTTGTCAGCTGGTGGTTGCTGCTGCTCACTGGTACATGTTAAGCAGTGTACTAGCGCACTGAAATGACACAGACCCACTGATGTGTAGTCATGCCAACATACCTGTTTGCCAAGGTTTTAAGAGTGGAGTGGAGTGAAGTAAAACAAACAATGTTGGGCGATGTTGAAATGACAGTTTAACTTAGAACAGTCTTGATAGTAGCATCTGTCTTGTCTATCCTGCCCGCCATTGTCGTTATTACTCCTTATTGGTTGTGTAGTGTAAGTCCCAGCCATGGCACTGATTGGTCAATCATTAGTCCCCCCAGGGAACTCATTGGTTGTTAACCAAGAAACTGCTGTTTCAAGTCACACTGCCACATGAATCAGTCAACTCAAACTGAAAGGTCTGGACCCAGGCAATGTTTGGTTAGGTACAGCCACAAAAAAACGACTCAGGTCAGATTTATAAGGCCACAGCTGTAATTTCAATGCATCATTTACATATTTATTTAACTTTTAGGTAAACAGAAGCATATGATCTGACTCTGTGTCATAGATACCCTGTAGTGAAAGATTGGGATCAGGGTTAAATAAACATAAAATTACTAATTGAAATGTGTCATTTCTGAAAATTCAGAGCTAAAATGTCCACACTGGCAAGGAAAACAAAATCAGACTCTTATCTTTTCATTTCCATTTTAAAACATTGTCCCACGGCTAGAATTAGCATGACTAATATGCTTATAGGTTGCATATGAACTTGGGGAAAAAATGTTTATATCTTACAGATCTCTGTTTTTACAAAAAAATGAAGACCAGTGCCTGCAAGCTGGAGTTGAATAAGCTGTGTCACCTTAAAGTATACTTATCACACTGCAGTATAAGCTGGGCGTAACTTATACATATAGAACACTCCTCCGCCTACTACATGTCAAGGTAAAGTGAACACTCAAGTCCAAGACACAGCAGTTTCAAATATTAACCATCTCTCTCTCTCTCTCTCTCTCTCTCTCTCTCTCTCTCTCTCTCACGCACACACTCTCATGCACACACACACACACACACACACACACACCCCCTCAGGGTCGTGTTGTGTTATGTGAGGCTTTCAGCGGAAGTATAAATGTTAGATTAATGTCAGTCAGGGAGCTGGGGAGTACTTATGTCAGAAAAGGATGTGACATAGGAAGCTGAGGCGTGTGTGTGGATCACAGTTTACGTCTGAGCATGTGTGAAGTTCAGTTAGCGAAGCACTGAGACCGGCGGGTTGCGTGCAGTGAGTCACTTTGGGAAACACTGACTGGGCAGTAAAGAAGGGGAGAGTTTACTGCTGTGAATTTATTCTCCCCCCATGGAGAGTGATTGATCCTACCTATGCCGCTTTATACTCCGTGAATCATAGTGTTTTAAAATGAAAATTGCCTTCATCTTACGTGGACTGAAATGCTTGGGAAGTTGTTCGCAAGCAGACACTTAAGACTAAAAACTTGCTGTGGAAATGGATTTTCACACTGACATTATGTTTTGTTGGTGCATTCCATTTAAAAAGGATTGGCATTCAATTTAAGAATACTCACAGGTTTAACTTATAGCCTTGGACACTGGAGCAACTACTCTCTGGAAGCCTGAAGCACCAGCGCCCATACTGTAATCTGTAATGTCAACATGATGTACAGCCTGGAGGTTGTCCACTGACAATGACTTTGTGGACTCACACAATGTTTGTCTGAATTTATACATCCAAACAGGCTTTTTGCTGTGGTATTGTAATCGGTCCAAAAGCAGAAGTACTTTTCATACAACACTGCCAGAGTCCTCCTGCCCACTGCCAGGCACAGCCGAAGGAATAAATATACATTAAAAATGCTCAATGTATCTTGGCAACCTACAGTTCCCTTATGTCATCCTTATGACACACATTCAGCTATGTACTTATCAGAATATTCTGTATAGCATTTAATAATGAGGAAATAAGAACTGGCTTGTTCTGTGTGCCAGCCCATGTGTGTAAGCTGGTTTTTCCTGACTTACCTGACTGATAGAATATATCATCCACTGAGGCAACAAACATGAACCACCAAGGCATACTTACAGGTAAAATAGCTACTAGAATGCTAGGGTTTTTTGTAGAAAAGAACATTACCCTTGTAGAAAGATTTCCTCCTCACAACATTACAAGTGAAGTTCTTATTGGTGCCTGAAGTGGCCATGCCTGTTACATACTGCTATAACGTTTTGTGTTTTGTGGCAAACCGTCACACTCCAGAGGTCATAGTTTTGTGGCACGCAGAGTGCACAGTATTTAGATAGATGCACATTATGCAGAACCAATTCTGACAAGTATTAATTCTGATCATAAACCTTTAGATGTACGCTGCTAGCAACAGGTTCTGAGATTAGCACAACAAGCTGATAGGCAGGTGAGTCAGTCAAGCTATGGCAAGTGCAAAGGAAACACCGGTGCTGGAATACCCACCAAATGCAACAGCAGAGAGTTGTGTCTAAGACAAGGAAGGTTTCTTAGTGTCGATCCGCAGTTCTAGGGTATGTGGATGGAAACACATTGAACATGATAATGCACATTTGACTGCATCACATAGATGTGTCGAACAACGAAAGAAAAAGCAAACCAGACAAACCACCTCCTTATCCTTGCTGCTTTCAAGCAGCTTTCAAGTTTCAAGTGAGCAAAATGCTACTTTAGTTACCAGAAGGAGTATTTGTTGATGTATGATACTTGCCCAACTGTCAGTTTAATATACTTGAGACGAAACATATTTCTATGCATTTGTTTATTTTTTTCTGGCTCTACAGAACTTGCACCGAACCATGACTTCTGTGTACTGTTACACCCCTACTGTTGCTGAGTGTTTGCTATGTTAGCCTGTTGGCTAGTCAGCTAGATGACAGATACAATATGTTCATGTTAATGGACTGCTCAGAAGGCTTGGATGGTGTCATGGTATTACAAATACCAGGGTATTTATAAATCCTGACAGTATGATTTTCAACCCCACGAAAGTACAGACACTCCTCTTTCTATTACACTCATACAGCTGATTTTGGAAACATGGCAACTGAGAGTGTTGAGGATAATGTTACAGGACTGCAAAAAGCAGGCAAGCAACGGCGAGTCAGGCAGGACAAACAGCACATTTTCACATGTAACTCTGTGAATTATTTTGACCAAACCAGAGCTGGTTAGTGTTGGGCTAGTGAACTGTCTATGACAGACAAGACTAAGACAGTTTTGGTGAGTTTTATTTTGTTTATGACAAGTTAAATACCATTGTTTACCATATGCCTCAGGATGACATAAAAAATAAGTGCTGCCCAAACCTACTGCTCAAGTTACACTAGTGTTTACAAGAAAAAATCTAGGGATGAATAGACTCGCCACTTTAACTTCAGCAACAGTATTACGATTATTTAACCTTGTTATTGTGAAACCATTTTGTGTACATCAAGGCCTTCACTCTACCTCTGTGGCACAGCAGCTGTTTGCTGCAAAGCTTTCATTCCCCTTTTAAATTTAAGCATTTAATATCTTTTCCATTTCCACATTCCTCAGCCTCTCTGCTCTCAATCCTCCCGCAGCCTAAAGGGGCTTTGACTTAACTGTAATTACAAAAAACCCTACTCCCACACCCGCAGCAATTAGATCGACAAAATGGCTGAGGATTCCCTCCACCACCACCGCCTCACCTTCCCTCCAATTAAACCGAAGAGAGAGAAAATGAGAAAGAGCTAAGCAACATGGGTAAGCTGATCACCTTATGGAAAACCTGCCTCTCTGCCCCCAGCCCCCCCCCCCCCCGAAGCCATCACTTGTATACACAGTAAATCTCCCAGGACCTTAGAAGGAAGCAATTAGTCCTGTTTTGCCCCCCTGTTGCATGACAGTAATGATCAGCCTGACGATAGTCATTATGGCTTTACATGTTGGTGTTGGTTGCCAGATCCTTTGCATACTCCTCCTGAAACAGCAGTTGAGTCGGCCACTAAAGAATCTCTGGCTCTTGCGGATTTTGGAAGACGATCTTAAGTAAGCTCCAGTTAAGCCACCCTATTGCAAAGCATCTGCTTGTCTCGAGTGTCCTTGAGTGTCCTTCAGAAAGGCAGAAACATGCTGCCTTTCCTGAGATGCTCTCTGTATATGACCTTAACTTCTGACATCCCTGTAGAGAGGGCTGAGAGGAAGGAGAATTCTCTGGTTGACTCAGTGAAGTAGTCGTGGATAAGTAATTGTAGGTTTTTATTACTTTTAAAAGAGTTTTTAGTTGTTTGGGTAGTCATTAGTTTGAATGGGAATGTATATGTGAGATGCATGTACCATATTGGCCTGAATATAAAACAACTTCCATAAACACTATTCGTCAAGGGGACAGGATAGTTCTCATCCTTGAAGCCTTTTATCTTGTAAAAGTAAAACATGAAAACACTTCCAGGAAGGCAGAATGTGAGTCCCACATTCCCACCTATCAGTAACACACTCAGAAACTTACCTGTCAGTATGTTGAAGCAGTTTTCACTTTAAGCTCCTCATTGTAACATCGGGTGACACCAGTACATTTTTGCTTCTTGACAGGTGATTTTTCTCCTACGTGGCAGCAAAACACATTACACTAGCTGTCAGGAAGACCTGTAGGTTAAACTGTGCTAACAGAAGACTTTTAGAGCTGACGAGCTTGACTATGAATGGACTTAGAGAAATTTGCTGCTTACTCAAGATAGTCCACAGACCTTGTTGTGTGCAGTTTCCTGTAGGAACTATTTTCTTTCTTCTAGGGATGTAAGTGTTCGTTAATTTTGCTTTTGGTAGCCTGACGTCATTAATTGGTAAGTAAGCTGGTTAATTTTTAAAGAAAAGAAAAAAACATGTGAGATCCATTTAGAGGTGGCGAAACTGTAATGTTTCTTGGATTTAAATGCCTTTTATTTAATTTTCTATTGGCTTTACTGATAGACAGCAGGCTAGTTGCATTAACATGTGGAAACATAGTGCCCACTGCCCACCCTGCAGTCCCCACTGATTAGCTAACGTGAGCCTTGGTTGCTCTGCACACACTTGGTTGGAGCTAGCCAGCAGTGGCGCTAATTCGCAGATCATTGCTGGTGAAAATGGTGTTGCTGTCGAAATATGGTAGCTCCCCCCAGGAGGTGAGTATGCGGCTTCATTTTGAGCTGCAAAACCGGTAGTGGAATTGTTAACTGTGTTAGCAACCCTTGACATCCTGACACTGCTAACGGTGCTAACAAAGCTAAACACAATGCTAAAGGATTGAGCTGTGCTGCAAGTAAATTTGCTCCCACCAGATTAGGTTGGTGGTCAGTACAGTAGCAAAAGTGGCTTCCAGACCAACATACATGAGCCGTCAAAGTAACCCGCCAACCTTATCACTGTGCAGAAGGAAGCATGCATCTACTGCCAGCTCACCAAGCACCAGTGAGCTAGCTAACGTTACAGCTCAGCTAAGTAGGACGCCAATAATGTTTACATCCTGCGCTGTCTGAAGGATGAGCCTCTTGCACATGATTAAATGCACACTTCCTTCTGCACAGTGATACCTTGAGTAACCAGGTCATAATTTCCAGAAGGAGACAGTTCCATTATATGGGAGAGAAGGCAGGCATCTCTACGGCCAATATCTCCAGCACTCTGCAACTCACAGCAAAACAATCTAGATTGATAAATAGCACTGTAGGTAAGAGGAGAAATATGTACTTTTGAGTTTGAGGTGAACTGTCTCTTTAAGGCTATAAACAACCCATGATTAATGCTGTCTGTAGATGCCAGCAATCCACTGTTGCTTTCTCCATTCAAAAGAATATCTTATGTTGTGAATACTTAAATGTCAAGTCCTTGAATATTTAAAACTCTCGACAGCAGTATTTGCTTTTGAAAGTATTTTCATATATTTAGATTTTATGAGTAATTTGTATGGTAAATGTCACAAAAATAATTTGGATTTATGTTCTCAAACCTCTGCCTCCTGTCAGATGTGTGCTTTGGCCTGTGTCTAACTGCCTCAGCCAGCGGGCTCAGACATTATGTAGAGCAATGTTGATGGTGGGTCTAGTTGATTGTCAGACTTCACTTCATCACAGAAGCAATGAAGTGTGTGGATGCTTCAACGTTTTTTATGTTTTATTTATTTTACTTATATGTGTATGTGTGTGATTCACATGTGTCATAGGTGAACTGTTATGTGTATGTGCAATGTAGCAATGCATGGTTGAATCTGCACCGGAACATTTCAGTAAATCACTCACTGAAATACACTCACTTCTTCTGTAAACACACTCAGTTACTTTCATCCTCCTGGCTGATGCAACAGCCTCCCCTAAACCCAATTCAAGCCTTTGTGTGGCGAGTTTTATCGCAGGGTTTTGTACCCTCGCAGGCAGCCCCTGCTCTGCCGCGGTGTAATGGAGATACACGACGGCAATAAATAGAATCACTAGCAGCGAGCCAGACAAGCTGACCCGCCGACAGAAAAGGAAGAAGAGAGGTACTAAAGGGACGGCTGGGAGAAAGAAAAACGACAGATGAACAGATGGACGGATGTGGGAGGAGATCACCGGGGCTGGCCAGAGATGATGGGGTTGCCTGGATGGGTTTTAACGGGAGGCCCCGTCTCTGTACGCATAAAGAGAATTACCTCCGTCCAGTTCAATAAAGCAGCTTGTATAATTACAGTGCAGTTTACTAGCTGGAGGGAAATTGAATCCCTCAGAACCGGGGCGAGAATAGTGGGAGAAAAAGGAGGAGGTAGATAAGCAGGTGAACAAAGAGGAAATTATAAAGAGAGGAAGAGCAGGAAAGAGCGTACTGTAGCTTCACTTTTTGTATTATCTCTGTGCAGCAAATTAGACTTGCAGGCGCAGGAGCTACTGTACAAACCCTGTGTATGTGTGTTTCCTCTTGTTTGCTCTGATTAGCTGCAGCAGGGTTTGAAAAAAAACACAAAAAACCCGCTGCTCTGCGAGGATAACCCCATCTCGCTTGGTTCAATTTCAGCTGACGGATGAACCGAACGAACAATGGCCGGTGACAGTTTGACTTCAGGACATTCTGGTCGGCTGTTTATTGTCGCCGTTTGGTGTCACCAATCAAAGAGCGATTGTACTGGATGGGGAACAGCTGCTTCAATGAGATCAGGAAATAATTAGGAGTAACATTTTGTGAACTGCGTGGCATTTCAGTTGATTGCAGAGCTGCCAACGAGAACATAGTGGGATGAGGATGTACTGCGTGAGCGTGTGTGTGTTTTGGTATGGGGGCATGAATGAATCGAGGACAGACTGGAAGAGAGAGTCTCTGCAAATCAGTTTAATTAAAGAGTACCGATGCATGAGATTAGATTGGGAGCCTATGGTGTAAAGGATATGATTACACAGTGAGAGGGACACAGATTGGAGATAGAGAGAGAAAGGGAATGATGGCAAGAGATTTGGGAGAAAACAAAACCACGTCGCAACAGACTCCTGAGGTAGTTCTCGCCCGTGGTGATGCACAGCATGCCGGTCCCATGGTGCTTCTCAGGTTGCCACGGCACCCAGGGTGTTTCCTGTCTTGACGATGTGGTACCCCCTGAGTCAGGCAGTGTGCGTGTGTTTGTTTGTGTGTGGGTGAAACATCTCTGCCTGTGCGGCCTGTCTGTCGCTGAGAGCCTAATTAGCAGTGTCATACAGAATGTGGTGACAAGATGCAACACAACTGCTGCAGGACACACACACACACACACACACACACTCTCTACTGTATGTCCTATGTCCTTTGTGAGGATATTGAATCCCACGTTGCACTCTACGAGGACAAAATTTCTCAGACCCCGGGCGCCTCTTTTAATGTCATGAAATAAAAAGCATTTGCTGCATGGCCAGTTTACATCCAAGTCATTTAGAGCCGCTCGTGTTTGGGCTACAGTGTTTCTAACAGTCTTTGAAATTGGGTTTACAATTACTGCTGTCTTGCATTAACTCGTGTGGAGTGTCAGACTGAAGTTTACCAGCAGGCTGTTAAGATCGGTGTCAAGTATGCTGTGAGTAACAGTAATATATATTAGATTGACTTGTTGTGAGGTTTGTTTACTTCACTTTTTTTTTTTTTTTTTTTCAAATTTTGCAGATCTAAGGAGCACCTTTATTCTACAATTTATAAGTGGATTAACTTATGTATTTACAAGAGACATCTGAGATAATATCCCTTGGAAAGGTAAATCAGTGAATCTAAAAATTAGAGATCAATCGATATGTTCTCTTCAGAGCAGATTCCAATACTGATAATTAGTAGCCAAAGGAGACAGATAGCTGATATATAATTGCAATAAAAATTAAAATATTAGTGACAGCTTTTAGAATAACACGAACTCCACAACTCCCACACACATTTTTAAATGCCTTATTATCTTCCATCGCTCTTCTGCCTTCTTTGTGTGTATTTCAGTCTGTCCTCCCTGGTGCTGGTATGTGTTATACTCTGCATTTACACCTCCAAAACACTAGTTGGTTGGAGGGTTACTGTGCTACTGTGTTGAGTTTCTGTTAAGTGCAGTTAAGTTTTATTGATTCAACCAGCACACCTCAAACAGATAAAACATGGCTTAATGGCAACTACAAAGGTGCAAAATTGAGCTCCATTATAACTCTTAAGGTTGACCGAAAAGCTATTGTCTTTTGCTAGAAACATTTTCCCCACAAATACAACATGCTAATGTTGTTAGCACAAGCCAATGGCATTTTACTTTTCATGAATTAGCCTAGTGGTTAGCGGAGTTTTCCTAACGGTGACAAATGTGACAGTGACTCATATTGTGGGTTGAATACACATCAACAACTCTGTGTTACATACGTCTGGTGTATAAAATGTCTATATTGTATGTAATCAACTGCGTTTATAGTATATAAACTTGCTCCATCTCTTGTCTTACACCCTCTTCCTCTTCTTGTAGTTCTCATACTCATACAACTAAAGTAACGTATATGCAGTATCTACTATTAGACTACTGTAATGGCAGAACGTTTCCAGCAGGAACACTGGTCTGTTTTTTCATCGTATTGGATTGTGATGTTTAACAACTTGGAGATGCTCCATAGTCCGTGTTGGTCTCAGTTTGTGGCACGGCAGTGTTCAGTGTTGCCAGGCTGTAACTCATGATGTGTGAACAATCAGATAGTGCTGTGGGTGGGACACTGAGTGACGCACCAGAATGGAGACTGCAGATAGAGGCAGCCGGTGGCATCAGAGCCAAAGTAACACATTGTTCGATTAATTTATTTCATGATTTAAAAAAAAAAGGACTCTGACAATTGTAAAATTTTGAATATTGTGAGTTTAGAAATGGTAAATATGAAGCCACAGCCAGCAGCCAGTTAGCTTAGCCAGTCTGGTTCTGTCCACAGGAATAAAATCTACCTACCAGCAAAGCTCGCTGAGGAACATTTTATATTTTTTGGTTAATCCATGCAGTTCATGGTTAACCCAGTCTTTATGCTAATCTAAGATAACCCACTGCTGACTGTAGTTTTATAATTTATAGTACAGACATTAAAGTAACATGTTATTTTCCACAGTGTCAAACTATTCCTTTAAGGCTTGATGAAGTTGTTGAATGCATTTCCTACCTTAAAAAAAGTTTCCAAAGACTAATCTGCAGTCTGCTTTACAGTGGTATGCTATCTGTGTATTCCATGTTTTATTGGTGCTTTTATAGCCACCAACCGTCAGGCACATGGTGAGCTGACCATGTGATCCAAACAATACAGGGCCCCCTGCATTTGAACCATATTTGTTAGAGCTCAAAAACAGCATGATACAAAGTATACTTCCTCATTCTTGTCTGCTGGTATCAAATGATGCTTTGAAACTCAGCTGTGAAATCCATTTAGTTTGAAAATATGAACAATGAGCTGAAGGAAATTTGGGATTTAGGGATACTATAACAAAATCAGGGTAGTATTAACTCTAAAGTAATTTAATTTCTAACACTGATCCAGTGGAAGAAAGATGATCACACATCACACTACATAGCTTGCAGATATAGATATCACAGTCTTCAGTCTCCATGACAGAAGGGATGACCTGAAGAAAAAGTACAGTACTATACTTCCATGGCTGTTGATTTCCTCATTTGGGAGCTGACGCTGACATAAACGAATAAGAGAGAGAGACGGAGGAAGTGGTTCAGGGGGTTGGAGGAATAGTCAGGATAAAAGGCGAGGCAAAGTTTGTTTCTTCTTACCACTCCTGACACTCGTTAGACGGGGTTTTCTATCTTGCGTGTGTGTGAGCGAATGAGAGAGAGGGAAGCGTACGGGAAGCGCAAGAGCCTGATTAGCATTGTGCTCCATGTTCCACTGCTGTGGCTTGGAGAGAAAGAGAGAGCATGGCGGAGAATGAGAGAGAGAGAGGGATGAAGGAGGCAGAAGTGCTGGCTCAGCATTGTGCCAAAGGAAGAAGAAGAAGAAGAAGAGAGGAGGAAGGAGGTGAGAGGTGTTCACTCCATATGTTTAGAGATGGATGAGAGGAGGTAATAGTGTGGGAAAAAAGAAGCAATTAAGCTAGGAGAAGCTAAGGTGTCCTCTCTCTTTTTCTCTCATTGTCTGAGGCCCCTGTACACTCTGTGATTCATTTTACATGTCCCAGATGAAAGTTGACAGTTGTGAGAGAGACATGGTGAAATCTGTGGTTTTCAGTGTAAAATGATGATCACAAAACCACCAACGGTCTTCTGAGATGACAAGGATACTCTCAGTCAGAATTGTAGCATCATATTTTCAGTGTGACTCCTCCTACGACCAATGTCAACATGTAAAGATACATGTCATTTTTTTAATCAAGCAAATTCTTAACAGATGACAGCAGCGTGGACAGATAACGTGTGTCCACTTCATACTTTTTCTTTACATTGTAGCACTAGTGTCACCAGGCATTCATCTTACAAACTGACGTGTCAGAAAAAAATCACAGATCTGACATGGACCAAATCAAGATTTCCATTATACTCATCACACACAGTGTAACGTGCAGTGGACCTGTAAGATGTAGGAGCCTAAACACGCACTTTCTCCCTTTTCCTTCCTCTCCTTCTCCTTTATTAAAACACATTGCTAAAGGTTTTACAAGGTCTTCAATTCTTACGTACAAAAATAGATCCGTTCATTTCAAATGTTCGAACTGTACTGCCCACATGCTTCCATGCGTCCCTCACGTTGGCATAAATACATCCACTAGATGGCACTAGACTTAAAATGTCATCGTCTTACTGTCGATACTATGCTACACTGCACCAATTTCCAGTACCTAATGTTGAGCGTAAATGAGCCTTAAGCGAAACATAAAGCTGCAGATTTTTTATATTTTTCTTTTTGTCAACAAATGATAATAAAAGACAAACTCAGTCTCTCAGTACATCCTAGCAGCCTTACCCTGTAAAGCAGTAAACCAGGTCACAAATGGTTTGTGTGCATTTTTATTTTTAAAGAACATTCAGTAATTTCCTAAAACAGCTGCTCACTGTAGTTTTGTAGAGAACACTGCTTAAATAGGAGTAAGTGCATTTGTTTGGGACTATTTTCAGTGGTGGATGAATCCACATTTGGTGCCCTCAGCAGGATGATGTATGTGGGATTAAGTCAAAATATAAAACAGTCTATGTTCATATTTATTAAAGGTGAGCTATTATGCTTTTCCTTATTTTCTGTATACATACAATGTTATAATGTCAGATGTTCATAGGTCAGCATATGTAAAACTAAACCCTTTGTGCAAAAACTTAAGACCTTAGACTGTCTTTTCTACTCAGGAGACATAGATATCTTTATTAGGGCTGCAACGATTAGTCGACTAATCAATGACTAATTGACTATTAAAATAATCGGTGACTATTTTAGTAGTCGACTAATTGATTTGAGTCATTTAAACAAACACTGTTATTGCAGCTTCTTACGCTCTCCCATGATGGTGAACTAAAATGTGAGTGGCGGAGTATGAAACAAGACATTAGATCACATAATTTTGGGGTTTGGGAGAGACAGACCGACATTTTCCAACATTTTAACACATTTTTCGCTAAAACGATTTGTCGACTAATCAAAGAAATAATCGACAGATTAGTCGACAATGAAAATAATCGTTAGTTGCAGCCCTAATCTTTATGTGGCCATTTGCTCTAGACATGCTACTGCAAGTGTTTACGCTGTAGCCTACACTGCTACATGTAGCTACATGCTAACAACAGGGAAACATGTTATCTTGGTTGCCGATGTTGATGGCAGACATATTTCCAGTGGAGCGTGTCTGGTTGTGTTCAGAAGCATTTACTGGTGAATTTTTCACGGTTGAAAGTGCCTGTGTTCCCTGTTGCAGTTATCACAAGGCTGCAATGATGGTACATAGACATACGAAGACATGGGAGACCCAGAAACACGGACCAATCAGGGTGTATCAAACAGAGGGGGAATACAGGTCTACAGCACAGACAGTATGAGGAAAAAAAGCAGGTTAACATTTCTGAGTAGAAACTCAAAATACAGAATGAATCTGAAAATTAGCATGATAGGTGCCCTAAAGAAACACGACACTCAGTGCAACAGTGTATCTCATTGGTTTGGTTTTATTGGTTTTGGACAACTATGGAGCTCTAAGGCACAAAGAAAAAACATTATTACCAACCTTACCTTTTACAAAGACAAAACTATATAGTTTATTATAAAAGAAA
Organism: Epinephelus fuscoguttatus; assembly: GCF_011397635.1. Lineage (NCBI taxonomy): Eukaryota > Metazoa > Chordata > Actinopteri > Perciformes > Serranidae > Epinephelus > Epinephelus fuscoguttatus. Next base: position 27,410,155 of record NC_064774.1, read on the forward strand.
AAGAAGTGAAAAAAAACATAATAAAACTTCATATGGTATGATATTACATTAAGATGTACCAATAAAACTTGACACAGTATTTGAGTTTTATCTAAAATCCATTGTCAGCCTGAAATACTGTCAAGTCTGAGCCCAACACCCAGATATCACAATTAATTTCCTAATGATATCCTGATGTTTAAAACCACCACACGTAGAGCTGTGAAGTGTTTCTGATAATAATGTGAAAGCAAATTGATTCGTCCTCTTTCTATCAGCGACTCTGGATGTGATCCAAGTGAAGAATTGAGCAAAGAGTCCTTCTGGGTTGTTTAAATTCGTCAAGTCATTGTCGATTCACCCTTCCCTCCAGCCCATTACCCATCTGCTCCAACACGCTCACACACACCAACACACACCAACACACACTGTCGCTTCTTTAGGATGAGAGACCCACCTGTGTGTGTGTGTGTGTGTGTGTGTGTGTTGCAGGGAGACAGCAATTGGTCATTAACTAATGCACGGTGGGAGAGCGTGTCCGCCGCTGCTGGCCTCGCCGAGGTCAGAGGTCACTGACGCAAAAGCACACAAGTCCCTTGCAGGGCCGGCGCTGCCTCATCCATCTCTGTCAGAGTCTCCGCCAAGAACACACACACACACACACACACACATACACAAGCATAAACGCATAGAGACACACGTGTAGGTGTTCTCAGGTGGTTTCGCGCACGTAACATACACACGTATGCATGCATTGCTTCTGACTACACACAGACACGCAGATGGAGCAGCGTCAAAGCATCTGGTGTCACTTTCACATGGATTTTGTTTGCACTGTCATGGGAGACGATTGAGAAAGAGAATGACAGCAGCAAGTGTCATGACCTATTTTTGTCACGACCTGTGTGTGTGTGTGTGTGTGTTTCTTATCTTGCCTCTAAACATCTGAGGAGTAACAAGATCTTCAGCTGCACACACATAAACAAACGACAAACAACCACACAATATTCCTGAAAATAGTCGACTCACTCTGAGCAACACTGTGATCAGTGTTTATTGTGGAGCAGGTGATACCGATGGAGCATTTTCTATTTAACTTAAAATGTCAAGTGTGATCAAACTTGGGATTGATATAATTAGTTTTTAAGCAGTTTTGACACCGATTTTTTTTATACCTTTACTGTATGATGACTTGGACATCTGTCTGTTTTCTGTTTTTCTATTATTAGTCTATTTAATTTTAAACTTAAAGACCAAAGATACATAACAACATTTTAAGTTACTTTTATTTCCAGCATTCTTTTACACACACATACTATAGTAGTTCTCACCCACATCTTTTTTTAACAGTTATCATGTCAGTGTAGTGTTAGTGGATGCAACTGTACAAACAACTTGTCAACTTTGTGCACAATAATTAAAGGTAAAACTTGGGTCGTGTTCAGTCTGAATACACCTTGAAAGCAGCAGGTTTGGTTTGGTTTTCTGTGTACCTCTTTCTGCACTGGGTCCAAATTTGTGGAGGCCCGATGACTGTATTTCCAGCACCTATTGTATTTTTATTTATTTTTATTTTATAGAGTTTTGCTTTTCTATTTTACTGCTGGAAATGAATAAAATATAGCCTAACAGTAAGTAGGGGTGGGGAAAAAAAATTGATACAGCATAGTATCGTGATATTTTGCGTGGCGATATTGTATTGATACAAGGATGCCAAGTATTGATATTTTATTATATACATTATACATTTTTGCAAAAACACATTTTAATACAGCTTTTGGTACTAGAATAATTAAATCAGTTGCTTTTTTGGTCCACCAGAGTGTGCTGATGTTTTTTGTCTTTGTGAGGTCAGCTTACCAGAAGCTTTCATCTCCCTCCAACCAGCTGCAAACCTATTATGGTTTTTGTCGTAAAATTAGGAGGTATGGTGAGGAAAATTCTGCATTTAAACACCATGAATTAGCCGTATCTTGTGCATTTCAGTGCTTTCAAAGCGGCCGACAAGACTGAGTACAAACAGGGCATCCAACCAAAGTTCAGCTCAAAACAGTGTACCTCGTTGCTTGCAGCCAGTTAGGACACCTCTTTTGTCAGCTTCAAATCCAAAATGTTGCCTTATTGGTGCGGTTTGTCATTCCAGGCTATCACTCTTGTATTGTGGAGCAGGAGGTGTCATGCTGGAGTAATGAGAGAAAAGCGTAGTGTGGCAGCTGGATTTAAACCATTGCAAATTATGCATAAAAACTAAGCTTACAACCTGTAGTCTTTAGCAATTTGTTAATATCCTGCATTTTAATACCAGAAAATGTTGGAAAAATAACATTTTACCTTATATTTCAGTCAATAGTCATCCGTTTCAGATGCAACATACTGTATGTGTCAGCCATAGGTTGCATGGAATTTTGACTCAGTGTCCACTAACACCAAGTATTTCATAGTTATGTAAACAGTGGAAATAAAAAGAGCTGGAAAATACATGTGGCATTAGGAAATAAATGTCCCCAAAAATAGTAAAAGTACTCCTTTAAAGAACATACTTATTAAATATAAAAACTGTATTGACTAACTGTATATTTGTATTAACATTTATTTACATATATATTTTCCTCATTTATTTATATCAGGATTTCTTTCATAGCCAATTATTTATTAATCTAAATTTGATTCTTTGAAAGCACTACAATTTCATTGCCAATGAATATTAGGGTTAGAAAATACAAGTACAAAATTTGCCCGTGACCAATGTGAGTAAGCCCATGAGTAATGTGACTTACGGTATAAACAATGCCAACTTCTGGTCTTCCTTCCAAATATAGATAATTTTGTAGGTTGAACAGATACAGATACAGACAATGACGTCTCACCTTTACCAAACACATGCTCATCTCATAGTTCTTGCAAATGCAAGTTAAAAGAAGGAAGACAACACTTAAAATCAATTTAAAACAAAAGCAGTACATGGAAGTGCTGATTTTACATAAGACTGAAATCCTAACTTTTCAATAAGGCAGTGAGTCACTAAAGTTTCAGGACTAAAGGCTCAAACGTTTTTGCAAATTCAACACTTTCAGCCCGTTAATAACATCAGAGTTGTAAACTTTCAGAATTTGGCCAATTTGTGTCTTTTTGGGAATTTCTTTCCCATTTTTGTGTCTGATATTTACTTCCTCCACTTGCGCCTTGCTGTGAGTTATGGCATAATATGCTTTAAGTGTCATCTAGAGAGCGTCTATAGACGGGAAATTGGCTTGTATTTGCCTCTAATGGCTCTTAAGGGAATATTCCTATTTATCTCTGTATAGGTCAGCACTTACCAGGAAGAGGAGAAATATAGCATGGTGTTAAAAAGCTGAAAGATGTAAGGTGTCGTTAAGAGAAAGAGGGAAGGAGGGAGCGATAAACAGAGAGAGGAAGGGGAAGGCAGGGTTTCTCAGGAGAAAGAGAGAGATGTTGGTGATGAAGAGAGAAGTGTGTGGGTGGAAAGTTTGGTTCCTGGCCATTGACTCTCTTCAGTGTTACAACACCAGGGCCATTGGTGATTGATCTCTCCACTTGCCTCCCACCCTTCTCTCCCCCTCTGCGATCGCCCTCCACTCCTTCGTCTCTTGCTGATTCACTCGCCCGCTTTCATCCCCTCCCTCTGCAAACGTTTTCACACACTTTATCTCTATCCCTCTTCTTCCCTCCCTTCTTTTTTATACCCATGTTCCTCCTTCTCCACACTTGGGTGTTATTCTCTTGTTTTCCCTACATCTCATTCCATCTCTCCTTCCTCTTTCACTTCCTCTCTTCCACTTTGACTCCAGCTCACCTTCCTTACTCCCTTAGTTCTCATTTCCCCATCCTTGTTTCATATCTTCCTTATCCTGTTCTTGTCTACTTGCTATTCTTTCCTTCCCTTTTCCTCCATGTCCTCTTTTCTTCATCTTCATCATTGCTCTTTATCTTCTTGACTCCTGCCTGTAGTGTCCTTCCTCCACCATTGCTCCACCCATCAATCCCCTTTCTCAACCCTTCTCCCCCTTCTCCATTTCCTTCTTTCCTTCTTCCTCCGCTTTTCCACCTTGATTTCCTCTCTCTTGTTCCCCTTGCTCATCCAGACCTTTCCTTTTTCTCCTTACATGTCTCTTTGTCCTTCCTCCCTCCCCCTCAGGTGATATCGGGTCCTGGCTTGGATCCACACTGGGTGGGCGGGGACTCCCAGCTGATCGTTACTGTAATTAACATCAGTAAAGAAGGGTCCTGGGATAGTGAAAACCTCTGACTCACTCGGCTCTCTATCTCAGGCCTCTGCAGCACAGGCTTTTAAAAGTAATGATATAACACTGACGCACAGTTTGTTTACCTTCATGGCTGGAAAACTAGCAGCTGCCACCTGTGTGATGGGCTAGGCTACATATATCAAGCCGACATCCTGCTTCACATCAACACTAGGGCTGTCAACGAATATTCTAAATTCGAATTCAAATTCGAATTTGAAAAAAAAAATGGACCTTCGAATGTGAAAATTGATATTTGATTGTGGAGAGAGAAAAAAACCACCACCGCAGCTGTCCTCTTTGCAAGTGGGCGTTGGCATCAGACGAGCATTTCTCCACGCTGGTTGACAAGCGGTTCTGCTCCCAGCTGTTGTCTCCGTCACCCGGCTTGACACAGTCGCTCGCGGCTCGCGCAGAAAATAGACCAGACGCCGAAACGATCGCTGCAGGGTGCAAGCCGGTCACGCTCCGGTGCTTCGAGGCTATTCGCAGCACTTCCGCTGGCGGTGTGGTCACGGGTCAGAGAGGGGCGGCGAGCGAGATGTCCGCGGTCGTTTATAACGTAATGTTATAGATAACTGTTTTATGTGTTTTAATGTGTAGGTATGTAAATGTTTTCAAAGACGTTTATGTTGAAATAAAAATACCTACAGGTAGTTATGTTTCATATACAAGTATGTTTCCTTGTATTAGTTTGCCCTCTTGTGGACATTAAGTGGAAAAAAAAAAAATATTTCGAACCTATGAGTTATTTTTAGAAGGAATATTCGAACGTCATTTTTGAGCAATTTTGACAGCCTTAATCAACATAGCTACAATTCCACCAGCTCCTGTGAAGTCCGTTACTACAGAATACTTTCTGCATTGGCAATGAATTTTAGTATTGGGTGTAAATTGTGAGGTGCAGATTTGTCCAATGTCTACATCATTTCTAGGAATACTGGTCCTAAGTAACCTGTTGGAGGCCCTGCTTAGGGTTTACTGTCCATATTATAAGATACATTAGTATCTACTACAAACCTTGTTTAAATTCTGTGACCGAAGACAGAAATATTGATCAGTATTAGGTATTTTGGGGAACATCTGTAGCTAGAGAGGATTCAGAAGAGTTAGACAGGAAATGTGGTGGAAAAATGCAATGGGGGTCCCTGGTTGGACTCAAACCAATGATTTAACAATTGCATGCTTGGTGTCTTAAACCATAGGCTACAAGGCGTCTGACAATGCCTCCTTTAACCTTGGCTGCAAAGGCCAATCAGGTTTATGCCTTAACCATTGAGGTTGCAGATCAGAAAACTGATATTTTTAAGTTTTATCCAAGGCACTGATCAGTGACTACGTTTGCATGCTCAAAATATTCCAGTTTCTGCCCATATTCTGAGAAAGACAACATTCCTATTTAGCTGTTTACATGGCTATGGTGAATATTCCACCTATATTCTCGTTTACCCGCAGCCTCAGATTAACATGCCCTAACATGTCATTTATCACATCAAAATATGGGAAAAAGTTGAATAGTTTTTTTGCATACAAAAAGGATTTTTTTTCAAAGTTTTCCATCAGTGGTGTAATTGTTTGACCATTGAAACACAGCTCTCCTCTTTTACTTTGTCAACTACCCTCTTGAAAAGGTTAGCGTTGTGATATTTGCACATATCCAAAAACCCGTTGATATCCCAGTTTTTGATCATGTTTAAAAGTAGTCGTCTTTCTTCGTCCAACTAGAAATGTGAGCTTTTCTTTCAGGCATGCATCTTTATCCCACAGCCTTGCAAATTGCTAGCCAGTTTGTTTGTGTACAATGTATTCTTGACAAAGCACATAGCCAGCCATACACAGAGAAGAGGCCATGTGTTGCAAACAGTGGTAAAAAACCCCAAGTGAGATGCATATTCTTAATGCGCTGTAAAGAATGCTCCTAAACCTGAACAGTACAGTCATATACCACACGTCTAATCGGAAAATGCTTCATTCAGAAGGGGCCGTCTTTGGAATATGCTCTTTCCATTACCCTGATCAAATTCAGTATACAGTCTTTCCAGAATGATAGTGAAATATTAGTGTGTATGTAAATTATGTCATCTTGCCAATAGGGGTGCAAGATGAAGACGCAGGTTATATTGGAGGGCTGTATCAAACAGCCTGTTAGGTGTTAAGTTCTGACGACTTGTTGGCAGTAGTACAGTCAGTTGTATGGCTGGATCTTTTTGTATTTCTGGAGCAGGACCCATAACTTCAGGTTTCTCTTTGATGCCTTGTAACATTTCTGTCCTCCTCCTGTGTCTCTCTTATACTCTCTCTTCGACACTTGCACGCTCTCCTGTCCTTGTTTTCTGTCTCTGATCTAAAGCTGTTTTATATTTTCTGTGGTTTGTTCTTTTACCCACTTTTTCCTCTCTGATCCAGGTTAGTCATGTCTCACCGGGCAACCCTCCTTCTCTTTTAGTCATTCCTTTGCTTCTCTTTCTTGGTCTCCACATCTCTGTCTGTTTACCTATTACAAACACAACTACCCCCAGGGGTATCTTTCCTTTAGCTTTTCTAAAGTGTCGTCTCCTTGCTTGATTTATGCCCACCGTCTTTGTCTCACTCTCTCCTTCTCATCCCACTTTCAATCTTGTTCTTTATCCCCTTTCCTTATCTTTTTCTCTGTATACGCTCTCTCTCACTTCTGAGACAGCTGCTTTTGTTTCTCTCTCCCTCTCTCTCTCTTTGACTTAATCATTAGGCCATTCATTTAAGCTTTAAATCATTAAGCTTTAGAGCACAGACTGAAAAGTTCACCCGTTGCTTTTCTAATTAATCCACAACGTCTCACTCTCCCTGACCTATAAGTGTGTGTGTGTTGTGTCACCTCCTGTTCGAGGGGTTTCTTGTTCCTGATGAACATTTTTCCCAGCATCTACTAATGGACCAGTATGTGTTTATAGACATTATTTCATTGGTGGTCTAATGCTGTCTTCAGTGTCAGTGCAGGAGCTACAATACCCGCAATTTATGTAATAAGATGGAATGGTAAAGGTGTAGGTCAAGATGGTGGAATCACGTGTACTGAATCCAACTTTTAACCAGTGAGTGGAGTTCATACCCCGTCAAACTGTAACCATAATCTTCCAGTAACCTTTGCCTTACCTTGCCTAACCATATCTCAATTGTAAATTGTAAACAGTAGGGGTCCGACCTGAAATTTTATATAAGGGCGTACTCATACTAGGCAATCATACCGTGCCCAAGGACGGTTGCCCCTTAAAGTCCAGATTATTTGGCTAGTGTGAGTGCAAGTGGGGTGCAAGCCCAAAGTTCAGCATATTTGAAGGTGGGGCTGCTTAAATGATAGGCCATCTGCGAGGCAACACTACAGTCTATGAGTTGAATCCACCCCTTATTCCTCCATAGCTCCAACCCCTTGTCCAAACTTGGCCACTTCTGGCTCCAAAAAAACAAGATGGCAACAGCCAAAATGCCAAACTTAAGGCTTCAAAACGGGAGTCCACAAACCAATGGTTGTCATCACAGTAGCTATGTCCATTTTTTATGCAGTCGATTACATTTGTTCAATTATATTAGATTTCTTTGGGGAATAGCATAGATTTAGGACTTTAAAGAGAACATTTGGAGCTGGAGCCCCAGAAGCCACCCCTTGCTGCTCTACTTTGATTTTATAGGGAATGTATAATTAAATCATTAATAACTGTAAAGTGTACATTAATCAAAACATGGGTATTGTTGTAGTAGCTCAGGCTATCATTTCCATAAGTATTCATGTTGAGCACACCATGTTAATCACTGGGTTCTGTGAACATGGCAGCATTAACTAAAAGAAGTCTAATGGAAGCAAAAACTAAAGAATATGGTTCAACTTCTGTTCAACTGATCTGCGTACTTACCATTGTTCAACTAATGTTAAACTAAAATGATTCTTTATAAACATACTGCAGTGGCACGTTTCACACCACTGAACATAATCCAGGCAAAATCAATAATGTTCTATCACTTGGTAATGTCCTGACAGTTATGTAACCTAATGCTTTTATGTGATTGCTATATTTAGGATAAGGTCCCTCTTTGGTCTGTCCCTAAATGTTATCATATTTTTACAATCTCAAATCACATCATGTCTTCAGAGTCACATACTGTCATAAAAATGGCTGAAATGTAGTGAAACAGTAGGTGATAGGGATCGTGGCCACTGGTTTTATAATGCGGTTATTTAAACCCCATTTAATACATACAGTATTGTTACAGCCACTGTATTTCTAAAGAGGCTGTTCATTAATATGACTGCACGGGCAGCTCTGTTCTCAGCTCCATAGTCTCTCTCTGCTGCTGTTCATGTGGTGGCATTGATCTCTTTTCTAGAATACAGAGTCTGACACGTCAGAATTAGATTTTCACAAATGTCAACTTGATCTTCCCTTACCAAGCACTTATTTTCCTTCTCCACTTCAGCCAATTCCAGAACCAGGGAATGTATCTGCCGTTGCCTCGGCCAGTCACAGTGTTGTCAGCTCTGTGCACACTGTATGTAGCTTTGTGTAACTCATATTGGTAATGTTAATTCCGACCAAGAACATGTCTAGCCCGGGAGTCTGGTAAACTTTCAGCAGGATTGCACTTCATCACTTTCGTCACTATTGATTTTCCTAAAAGCTAAAGTTGGACTGCAGTGAGGGAGGGAGAGAGAGAACTGATCGAACGGGAAAGAGGGAGAAGCAGTTTGTTTTGAAGGTGTCCCGCCCCTTTCTCTCTCTCCATCCTATGAGGGATGAGGCTGCTGGCGGTTTGGAGATGATTGATGGACCTTGTAAATATGGCCATTACCATATAGGCTCTCCCCGCCTTTATACCCATTATTCATTGTCAAGTGGGGCCACAGTGAGCCCCTAATTTTATGCAATTTAGCTGTGCACTTGATGTGAACGGAGAAATATGAAAATAGGAGAACACAAATGGTGCATCCTTATCCTGAATCCAGATGTTTTTGAGCTTTAGAGAAGAGTGTATATGCAAAAAACCCACTGTGATATGAAAAAATATCTACATATCATACTCTACTTGTTCTCATTTCAGTACAGGATGTGTTATTGCTTTTGTGGCTGCCGTCGAGCGTTTACCACTGGATGCAATAAATGCTGGGAGATGAAATACTAGCAGTTGTAAAATCCATATGTCCATGGATTAATAGCTTCAGGCTCTCGTGCTAGTGGTGAGAAAGACAATATTAGAGTCAGTGGGGAGTAACAAGCTTATTAACTCCGGAGAAAGCTGAGAAGTGTTTCTGGGACCAGTGTGCAGAGGCATGGCATGTTAAGTAGCAGCAACCAAGCAGGAATTTGCCCACAGTGCTATATTCGATGAAAGAGAATTATACTGAAATGACCTTTGTCCGCTGGCTGAGGGAGGAACACAGATGATGTGAGCTTGGAGTTGATTTTTAGCCATAAAAACAGTAACTTTGCGCATGAAGGTGCGTGCATGCCCTCGTGTGATAACAATGCAGGGACAGGCTAGAAAGATTTCACTCTTTCCCTGCATGAACAGCATGCAACTGTAAATTGCTGCCGCTCTGTTGCTCGGCCTCAAGGAGTAATTACTTGAAAAATTCAACTGTGCTTTGTTTCCACCTGTCAGGCGGCACAAAGGACAATCTGTCAGCCAGTTGACTGAGAGTTTTGTGTTACAATATGCCTATTCAATTCTGCTTGATGGCTAAAGAATGGGAGGAAACAGCCTCTGCAGCAGTGTTAATTTGGACACCTGAAGTTGATTTAGTTTTAGTCTTTTGATGAAGTGTGGGTCATTCCCTGTCAAATCAGATAAAGTTTTTTGTTTACATATTAGATTTTGCTCAAACTTTTATGTGATTGTACACCAAATAAATAAATAAAGATTTTTTGGCTGAATTTTGAGAATTGTTTTTGACCTTTGGGACATTTGTCTCTTAAAAAGAAAAAAGTCTTAAACAGAAAGCCAATTTTGGGGTTCAGTAATTTCAGAAATATAAATCCTAGAGCCATGAAATTTGGGGGGGCACAGACAAAACAATGTACAACAGGTCCACATGATTGCCCAGGCACATGACAATGTCAGATTTTCCATTACTGGCCCTTGAAAATGGTACAAAGTGCAAAATGAGTGATTTGGGGGCCTTAAGGCCCATTTATGCTCAACGTTAAATACGGATCCGGATACGGACGGAGCCTTCTGTCCGTGCTCCGCGTTCATTTCGTCCGTATTTGTGCACGTTTCCATAAAGCTTACGGATACGGGCCAAACGGAGCAGTACCACCGGAAACCGTGGGGGCAGTGTTGCTGTCACTACCCGATATGTAGCTCTAGTGAGACACGAAGAAGAAATAACAATGGTGGAACTTTCTGAGGAAAAGTTGTGTGAAGAATTCTCCGTCCTCCAGTCGCGATGTATTTAACGGCCTCACCGACCACCGCCTCCTACAACGCTGCCTCTGTTTTTGACTTTTATGCAAGAGGTACATTATCAGTATCTCCTCCACAGTCGCCATGTTTGTTTTTCAGTTTGTTGTTGTCATGAACTTTTGACTCTGGGCTGCCCCCTGGTGGATATATTGGTTAAGATCCATGCCAATGTAAAGGACGCATGGAAGTATGTGGGCAGTGACAGTAACATAGTTTGAAATGGACGTATACATTTTCGTGCGTAAAGTGAGCATAAATGGGCCTTTAGGCAATCCCCCAAAATATATGCAGGTTTCCATATTTTCTGTTAAAAATACCGTGCCGAATATCAAGGGCTCAGTTATCATCAGAGGGGTTGGCTCCCCGGTCTGCCTCTGGGGTTTTTTCGTTATTTTATTTTATTTTATTTTATTTTATACATTATTCTATGCTTTCTTTTGATTTTCACATTGGCTAGTCATCCTGTTTAATTTGTCTTCTGATTAAATCGGAACCGTTGAAACAAGCTGTAGGAAGCCTCTGCAAGTAATTGGTTGCTGGCAGACACTCTGTGCTGCAACAAAATGGTTAATCAGCAGTGCCGTGCACTGTAGAACCGATGCGCTGCTGGTACTGCCGGCCTGAATAGAATATAATGTCTATAGCCTTACTGTTGTGTACAGCCTTTATAGACTGAGCTGAGTAATGATGCTTTGGGTCGACCCGTAACCTGCGGAACCCGCAATTGGACCTGCGGGTCGGGCAGCAGTGATCGTCTGTTAAATCGGTCTGTAAATGATATTTTTACATTATGAGCTATTACTGTCATGGCATCCGAAGGTACTGATGCGTTGAGCAGGTGCTGTTTTCAAAACACACTTGTGTCACGCACTCCAAAAGAAACTTGTTGAAACTTTAAACAATAATTTATTGTACAAAATGGGGGAAACAAATGTTGACAAAAACGGTTCCATAATTCATATTAAATTCAAAAGATAACAAAAAAACAGCTACAAGTTAGAGGGAATAGTGATAAAGTGGTAAAACTTGGCATTGATCCACAGCCTCAGACAGGTGCGCACAAGCTCAGTTGGTAGGCGATACTATATTTTCACATTTTTAACAATGCAATTTAAAAGTTTTGATTTTTATTGATAACCTACATTTACCAACAACAAAAGACTACAGTTAGCACCAAAAAAATGTAACAAAAAAAAAAAAAAAGAATATTGAATACCAAATTTTCATAACGAACCCATAGAAATGAATTTTCGAATATCCGAATATTTTGGTACAGCCCTAACAGAATCTGAACAAAATCTATAATATAAACCAAAATCTCTTCCTAATTTGAGATGGGATGACCTTCGTGTAAAGTTTTTGTCGAGTTTGTCTTTTAACTTTTTTAGCTTTTTGTTTCGTCACATATTTTAAATTTGTGCAACTTGTAAGCATTTTGACCTACTCATTTCTTTGAATATGAGGATAAAAGATAGCCAACTGGAAATACCATTACGTCCATGCTAGCTTAGCATTTCATGATTGTCAATGTGCTGCCTGCATGGTTTGCTGCTGTTTCTTCCGATCTAACTCTCAGTTGTAACTTAATTTAGTCCATAAATCTGTTTCTTCCAAGAATTGCTAATGTAAGACAATATTACTGGCTGAGAAGGAATGTTTTTAATCACAAGGTGCTCATTATTGTTGAACAGTAGTGTAACAGGTCAAACACTTAATTCAACTTCCTAACAAGAGACATTTTTGGGCTGTGATGGACACTGTTTACTAATCAGGAGATACAAGATCTGATATCACAGATGCATTCAGGTCCTTGAATAAGACTTAGCATTAAAACAACAGTAGACCAGAAAAAATGAAATACTGTAATAATTTCATCATTGTTTTTAAAGATTACTTTTTATGTAGTTATAGTTTTGTCCTTGTCCTGGAGAAAATATGGTCAACGACAAACACTATGCTTGCGATGACATTTGAAAGAGAAAACTGAGCAGTGGGCAGAGTTAAAGCTGTCGGAGCTTCCTCATGTTGGAACATGTGAAAGGTGATGAAAACATCACTTCAAACATGTTGATTCTTCCTCAGTAAATCCAAAGGGAAACAAACACTCTTACATTGACGTAGGCGCTGGCTGTTGCAACTGGAGGAAACTGAGTCTGTGTCTGAATTCACTACCCCATACAAAGAGTATATAGTATGGACTGTAATAAACACATGTTCTCATAGTATGAGTGAGTAAGTGATCATTTTGGAGGATGCAGTTTATGCATTATACAGAGTGTGTTTAGCATATCCTCATAAATAAGGTGGACAAGATAATAGACATTCCAACTCAATGAAAAGTTAGACTAATATTAGTTTTTAATTCTGTGTGAGATTCATGGCACTATCCTCAGTGGAAACACAGCTAAAAAACAACCATGTCTTGGGGCTAAAAACCCACTGGAAATGCAGCGATGACTCGCAGCTGGTTTTGTTGTTTGTTGGTCTTAAGCAGTGGTCTGCAATTTGGCAGGCATCTCGCCAGAGATGTCACGCCCTCCCCTCCATCTCCTGATGACAAAGTCAGCTGATATACTACCTCACTTAAGAAACGTCGATATGATAAGTTACATTTGCATGTTTTATACCTATCTGTAGTTTACAGAAACTTTTGCCAAAATTTTCTCCTGGCAACTGGGCTGTACGTCGTCAACTACACCAGCAGCATGTTATGATTCATTTGGGGTGCTGTGATGCATGAAGCTGCTGATTCTCTCCAATGAAGTTTTCAAGCTTTAACGCTGCCAAACGCTGAAACAGTTAGTGAACTACAATCACCATAATTCATCAGCGATGCGTCAATGATGTAGCACATCTGTTCTCCCCGGAGTCAGGCTGCGTTGGTGCTGACACAGACCGAACGGAAAGCGTTTAAGATGACGTCTCGACAAACAGATGGAAGTATAATAATCAGCTATTGTCGCAGTGCCATCAGCTTCAAGTGGTTTGACAGACTTTAGTGCCTGAAAAAAATACATGAATTACCATGCTCGCTAAATGAAACATCAATAACAAGTCGTCGGTGTGTCCCAGTGCAGCTGAAGTGAACTGACTACCTGTGGGAAACATATATTTACTCTGTCTCTTTTTTTCCTTTGGCATACATCTTGTCTCCAATATCTGTTTTATCTCACTTTCCTCCCACTCTTCCTCTGAATGACGTGTCAGTCATTCAGCAGTGTCTCTCTTGCTGTTTATTGACACCACTGTTCTTCCTCTCCACCCTTGTCTTTTCACTGCACCACTCCTTCACCCCCTTTCCTTCTTTAAAAAGAGCAAAAGTAAGGACTTCTGTGCTGATTGGATGTGCATTTCTGGGATGAGACTGGGAAGAAGAGAAGAAGGGAAGAAGGGAAAGAGAAAAGGTAGAAGGGAGAGATGGGGACAGAAAGAGGGAAGTGAGAGGGAGATAGAGTGAGTGGAAGAAGGCAGAGAAAGAGGGGAAAGAAATAAGAGGTACTGCATAACCAGATAAACCTGTTAGGGAGGCATCAGACCTACCACTCTCTCTGCAATGTATACCCTATGGCCACCAAGTTCCCATTAATTCCAGCACTCTTATTTAGAAATTGTGTAAGTTTGTAGTTATTCTGTTAATCACGGCTATATTTAGGATTATGCACCATGTGAAAACTAAAATTGTAAAGCTCTTCAAAGTCAAAAAAGAGTGGTTATGATTCGGGGCTCCTCTGCAACACAGAGACAACAAATGAACTGATAATGCTGGCATAGCCTGACAGCCATTAACTGGTAACCAACCGGTTCTTTTTTTCAAAGAAAAAAGTGTAAAATGAAATAAAATACAAGAAACAAGAGGCCTTTCTGTGAGCTTCAGTAACATATTTTAAAGCACTGTCTATTTAGAGGTGGTGAAATTTTAATTTTTCTTGGACATCCATTTGTTTTATTTTCTGTTGGCTTCACTGACAGACAGCTGGCTAGACGCATTAACATGTGGAAGCCGCTCTTCATCGCACAACACCTAAGTCAGGTTGGAGAAAGCTAGCGTTGCTGCTGATTGGACGATTACAACTGGGATCGCTTTCCCACTGACGGTTTGGGGATTGGTGCGCTACGTGGTGGCCACCCTCTGACCATCCTTCATTTTGAGCCTCTAAACCCCTTTAGTCCTGTTAGCTGTGTTAGCACCATTAGCCGTGCTGACACGGCTGGCAGTGGTGCTAACGGAGCTAACACAGTTGACAATGCTAAAGGGGGTTTTTGGCTAAAAATTGAGCCATATACTCACTAAAGCCACCAGGGGGGAGACCAAGAGAGTGGACACAATGTTTCCACAGCAACACTGTTGGGTCTTGACGGTATAACAAGCAGTAAATGCCAAACGAGCAGTGCCGCTAGCTAACATTAGCTCCCACCGGACCCAGATGGTGTGCAGTGCAGTTAACTAAAGAGTGGGAAAATTAATCTAGAGACCAACATGGATAAGCGGTGAAACATATTTTTGGTTAACTGTTGACATCCCTACTCTGAATCTGACCAAGCCTGACTCACGCTCTTTAAGCTGCCATGTCAATTTCCTTATGTCAGCAAACCAAAATGCAGCATAGCAAATAAGCAGATACTTCTAGCGTCATGCCAAGTAGGCGAAACACTAACCTGAAGGGCAATTCCATGCAAATGTCAACCTCACCATGAAAAAATAAAGTAGCCATATTTATAACAAAACCCATTTAAAATGTATCATTTTTGAAGTACAAAATACATTTGATCACAATATTCATGCAAATACATGTTTTTCCTCACTACAATGAGGAGACACAATAATGTAAAAATGTATTTTTCAGTGAACAAAATTGTATGACTTTCTGAATGGCCAGAATGGCAAAAAAAAAAAAAAAATCACCTACAGATGTCTTCTAACCTCACTTTTTATCAGGAAGGGCTGTTGTATCAATATGTAAATCAGTTATGTACTTTGTGTCTTTCCATTGGCTGGTAGAACGTGCTGTTATGATGCCCGTTTATGGGACAACTCATGTAACGTCCATAACGTTTTTTAGGAAAAGTTGTCGTAAAACATGCGTTTGGAAAGCAATGTCAGCCAAACTTTCTAAGCAAAGCTAACTTTTAGAAAGATGACATATTAGCAACAATTGTCATCCTGGTCTTATTTTTTGTATTATTTCCGAGTGCTACGGATGTTACCGTGACGGACGTCACATATTGTAGGGTCGATCATACGAACCCCAGTCCATGTGTGAATGTTGATTACACTGTATCACATTAATGGTTACACCCCACTGTTAAACCTACTGCTCTTGTGGCTCGCTGTGTGGTGTTTACTATCATCCTGAACAGTGTTGTGTGTAACGCGTTACACAGCACAAAGTACAAAGTACAAAGTAACGCGTTACAGTAACGTAACTACTTTTATTGGGTAAAAAGTAGTGTAACGCGTTACTACTGAAAATATGGTAAAGGAACGTAGTTACTTTGTCAGTTGGGCACAACGTTACGTTTCCCGGGGACAGATTTGACGGTGACACTGCCTGTCTGCCTCAGCTGCGCACTAGGCAGGAACTGTGACAGTTGCCATGTCAACAGTACAAACAGGAGCGCCAAAATCAAGAATCGTATGAGGAATATGGAAGATACAAACGCCTCCTCAGATTATTTTAACGGTTTGTCAACCGAAGACAGGTTAGCTTATTGTAATAAGCTAACAATTAGCAACGGAGTGAGGTTTCCGACCCAACGAAATGGCCTAAGCTACAGTGGCCGGATATTTTTTTATATCTTGTGGAGAAACCCGGCGTTTATACGCATGAAAAACTCAAGGCATATAAATCCCCTGATGTGTATAATTTTGTACTTTGCGGTCATGTCCAAGATATTGAATACCGGGATTTATCTGATGGTTTTTGTGCTCTACGGACTGAAGTACTGCCGAGCCAGTGACAAGGACACATAACAGTAACGTTAACTAATGTACAAGACCTGGGCGATTCTGAACAAGTTGACCAACTATATATTGACAGCGAACTGCACTTGTATGGCTGGGTAAGTGTTGTTTAATGTAACGTTAACCTCGCTAGTCAGACCTCAGACATGGGCAACATACGACCCCGGAACCTCAAAGGAAATCAAAACGACCCCCAAAACATCAATAAAATGCAGCATTGTGTTAACAGAAAACAGAACAATCATAACCTGCCTACCTTCCTGGCGCTGTGTGAACAGCAGCCTGTTGCAGCAGCTCCTATTTTGTGTATTTTAAATTGCTGCTGTGACATTGAAGTTTCCCCCCGAGGGGTTAATAAAGTACCTACCATACCATACCATACCAGAAGAGAAAATGAATTAATTTATTCCTGCAGGTCTGTAGCTTACTGCAAAGTATGAGTCTGTTACACAGACACAGTCTCACAGTTACACACGTAATAACAGAACAGAAAATGATTTATTCATGAATATGACACTATTTGTTCAAAGATAGTGTCTGTGAATATTAATATTTTTATCCAGCTATTTGCAGGGATGGGCTGCCAACATGTGAAAAATGTTACTGTATCACATGAATACGCTGGTAGCCTCTCACGATAATACTGCTCTTCTTGTTCGCTGTTTACTAGGGTTGAGCCCGCGAGTATCCGGTGCGGATAAAGCACTTTTGACGAGTATGAGTATTATGTAATACGAGTCATTATCGGTGCTCGTGATGAATGAAAATCCTATAGCTGACCATGTCCACATTCTGTGATAAGCCAGTCACACACAGCGCACCTCCCCTACACACATACGGTCACTGCAGCTGTGCCCCGCTCCGCTGACACACACACACACACACACACACACACACACACAGTGACAACCTCTCTGTCAATCACTCACATTTGACAGATCACGTCTCATCTCTCTTCAATACCGGTTAGGTTTTCTTCAGCTTGCTCTTAGATCGGTTTGTAATTACTTATAGTCAGTAGAGATTCTGGTAAACTTGATTCGTAACAGACGCGGTGCTTTTGTTAGAGCTGAATGCGACTCGCGTCCGTTTTTTTGGGGTTTTTTTGGTTCGCCTTCATTAAAGTAAATGAGGATCTGAAAAAAACAGCTCAGAACTATTTGATCAGTAGAACAACATTTCTCTCTCTCTCTCTCTCTCTCTCTCTCTCTATACATATATATATATATATATATATATGTATATATACAGTACAGGCCAAAAGTTTGGACACACCTTCTCATTCAATGCGTTTTCTTTATTTTCATGACTATTTACATTGTAGATTCTCACTGAAGGCATCAAAACTATGAATGAACACATGTGGAGTTATGTACTTAACAAAAAAAGGTGAAATAACTGAAAACATGTTTTATATATTCTAGTTTCTTCAAAATAGCCACCCTTTGCTCTGATTACTGCTTTGCACACTCTTGGCATTCTCTCCATGAGCTTCAAGAGGTAGTCACCTGAAATGGTTTTCCAACATTCTTGAAGGAGTTCCCAGAGGTGTTTAGCACTTGTTGGCCCCTTTGCCTTCACTCTGCGGTTCAGCTCACCCCAAACCATCTCGATTGGGTTCAGGTCCGGTGACTGTGGAGGCCAGGTCATCTGCCGCAGCACTCCATCACTCTCCTTCTTGGTCAAATAGCCCTTACACAGCCTGGAGGTGTGTTTGGGGTCATTGTCCTGTTGAAAAATAAATGATGGTCCAACTAAACGCAAACCGGATGGGATGGCATGTCGCTGCAGGATGCTGTGGTAGCCATGCTGGTTCAGTGTGCCTTCAATTTTGAATAAATCCCCAACAGTGTCACCAGCAAAACACCCCCACACCATCACACCTCCTCCTCCATGCTTCACAGTGGGAACCAGGCATGTGGAATCCATCCGTTCACCTTTTCTGCGTCTCACAAAGACACGGCGGTTGGAACCAAAGATCTCAAATTTGGACTCATCAGACCAAAGCACAGATTTCCACTGGTCTAATGTCCATTCCTTGTGTTTCTTGGCCCAAACAAATCTCTTCTGCTTGTTGCCTCTCCTTAGCAGTGGTTTCCTAGCAGCTATTTGACCATGAAGGCCTGATTCGCGCAGTCTCCTCTTAACAGTTGTTCTAGAGATGGGTCTGCTGCTAGAACTCTGTGTGGCATTCATCTGGTCTCTGATCTGAGCTGCTGTTAACTTGCGATTTCTGAGGCTGGTGACTCGGATGAACTTATCCTCAGAAGCAGAGGTGACTCTTGGTCTTCCTTTCCTGGGTCGGTCCTCATGTGTGCCAGTTTCGTTGTAGCGCTTGATGGTTTTGCGACTCCACTTGGGGACACATTTAAAGTTTTTGCAATTTTCCGGACTGACTGACCTTCATTTCTTAAAGTAATGATGGCCACTCGTTTTTCTTTAGTTAGCTGATTGGTTCTTGCCATAATATGAATTTTAACAGTTGTCCAATAGGGCTGTCGGCTGTGTATTAAGCTGACTTCTGCACAACACAACTGATGGTCCCAACCCCATTGATAAAGCAAGAAATTCCACTAATTAACCCTGATAAGGCACACCTGTGAAGTGGAAACCATTTCAGGTGACTACCTCTTGAAGCTCATGGAGAGAATGCCAAGAGTGTGCAAAGCAGTAATCAGAGCAAAGGGTGGCTATTTTGAAGAAACTAGAATATATAAAACATGTTTTCAGTTATTTCACCTTTTTTTGTTAAGTACATAACTCCACATGTGTTCATTCATAGTTTTGATGCCTTCAGTGAGAATCTACAATGTAAATAGTCATGAAAATAAAGAAAACGCATTGAATGAGAAGGTGTGTCCAAACTTTTGGCCTGTACTGTATATATATACATATACATAAATACACACACACCATAATCAGCATTATGTTTAACTTCATGTATAAAAGACAAACATTAGGTAGTAAAAAAAAAAATCGCACTGTCTGATCATAAAAATCATATAAAAAAACTGCATTTTCCTTAATTGCCAACTGCATGTGCTGTATTCATTGATGCACTTAAGAATATTCATGTTCTGTGTTTCTAAGAAAAGACCAATGGGTGTACTGCCTGTCATCTCGACTCGCGCATTATTAAAATTCACTTGACAGCTGTCACTCTGAGGTGATTTATGACCAGTCAGTCGCATCCAAAAAGGTAACGCCTACTATGTAGTCTGCCGGTATGTAATCGATCAGTAGTAGAGTAAATGATTTCTCAGACTACAACATAGATCCAGACTCAGGGTTCAACGCTAAGGTTTTTTTTTTTCACTTGCCCGGTTGGGCAGTTGGTCAGAGATCTACTTCACCGAAGTCAGTTTTTACTTGCCCTATAAAAATTGTTTAATTTAAGCGGCTATCAAAAAACAAAGACTGCAGTTATTTTTATGTTATATAATCTTTATTCACACTGTATTTATTAATTAAAACAACATATGTCATGTATTGTAGCTTAATTCCTACACAAAAATGACAGTGTCAGGGCTTAAAGTGAAAAATTTGTCAGTCGTTCTCCGTCTATAATTTTGCGCCCTACTTGAGCCATGCCCACCTCTATTTATTTTTCACCCCTCTCTCCAGTTCTGCTGTATTAACACCGGGTTTAATATATTTTGCTTCCATCTCTCTGCCCTGCTCTACTGTACTTCAGCGCTACTTAGCTCTCTCTCTACTCTACCAGTAGACTACCACATCCACCTGTTGCACAAAACGCACACAGCAGTGTTTCCCCTAGGATGGAGTTGTAGCAGCGGAGGTGAATCACATGCATGAAAAATAATTTTCAACTGCGTGAAACTTTTTTGTATGCTTGCTAAGCACAGCCTGCTGGGATGTTTCTGTGTATCTACTGGCACCAGAAGAGCTCTTTAGGACTAAGTACATACAGTACATGTGTGCACAGTATGAGCAGGTGAAATGTCTGTCTAGCTTACATATGAGGTGTCTCAAGATTTAGGAACATACAATTTTATTGAATATAATAAAGTAAAAAGTCACTTGACATGCTGCTGTTTTGTGCTATGACCTATTTAAGTGTTGGAAGTTGTTATTTACGTGACAACACCTGAACGCAACACAAGCTCAGCACCAAGAGTGCCGTGCTACGCTGCTGTGCGAGCAGCTGTTTGTCTGTGCGTAACAGCAGTCTGTTGATGGTTATTTACACAGTGTCCATAACAATAACTTTGTCAGCTGACAAACTGCACCGGGCTCGGGGTCAGGTTTGGTCAGGAAAATGCGGCCCGAGCCGCTCTAGCGTGCTCAGCTGTGTGTGTGGCGCAACTCTGCCGTGCGCGATACAGAGAGCAGAGGAGAATTGTTAACGCATGACTATGTAGAGACAGAAATGACACGATGGCATAACACCATAAATAGTATATTGTTATGTTATTATATGAAGCGTCCGTCGTGCAAAATAATATCAGTGGGGCCTGTGGGCAGGACATTGTTACCTGTGCCTGTGACTTCAGGCAGAGAGACCGCTGCATCAGAGCAGAAGAGCACGTTTTAAAATACATTTATTTTATCAATTAGTTATTAACTTTTACTATTTTTAGCAAGTTGCCCGATCGGGCAAGTGAGTTGTTAGTTTACATGCCCGACCTTGAGTTTTACTTGCCCCGGGCAATCGGGCAATCCTTGTTGTTGAGCCCTGAGACTGGTTTGACCCTTTAAATGGGCCACTGAAGTCAAACACATGTAGGTAAAGCCCTAGTTTTGATTGTTTTTTTTGTCTATTTCAGACGTGTAACATCCATAACGCAAAAATGTAACATCCATAACGGCACTTTTTTGTGATTCTTTCCTTAACAGGAAAAAAAAAAGTTTTCCTAAATGTGCTTTTTGGGTACCTCAAACCCTTCCCTACAAAATGATATTAAACATGTTAGTCTTTGAAAGAACAATTCACAGACTTTTCATCATGTGTTCAGTGAATCCGAAAAGCTTGTCCATTTCCGTAACATCCATAACGCTGGGTATTTTGTCACTTCTCTCAAAATCCAAAGGGTCAAAACATTTCATATTGCAGGCTTATCTTTATCCCAGTAAGTGTAACTAAAATATGTATATTCAATTTTCTAATTCAAATCAATGCCTTGTCAGTGTTAAGCTTAGTTTCCAATTTTCTCTCTGAATGTAACATCCCTAACACTGGAATTGCCCTGAACCAGTTTGTAAGTATTTGTCTGAACTCAGCTCAGCCTGTCAGTCTCCGACTGGTTCTGTCGGGGTTGGTTCGGGCATTGTGGCACCCCTGACCTCTACACCTTTACTTTCTACCTCACTGCATATCGGGCACACTATTTCCTTGACTGGTACTAGATGTTGGCCCTGATCATCAATTATGTAGTCCTGGATCATCTGAGTGATACTGGGCCGGACCATAAATAGTAAGATAGTATTTTAAGAGGAGATACTAAGACAGAGATAGATGTGTAGAGGGAAGGACGTGAAAATATATCCAATACTGTGTATGTGATGACAGACAGACATTGTCCTTGGCTGATAGTCTTTGCTTCTTCAGCCAAGCTGCTGCTGCTGAAGGTGTCCAACACACACACATTAAGAGTTGTCAGGAGTGTGTCATGGGGGTGAAAATAACACTAGCTGCTACCCAGTTGTCATCTGACTTGAGGCCCTCGGCAGCCGGAGGGTTCAGGGTGACTTTTAATGGTTGAAATTCTTAATAAGTGAAATTAATCCTGCTCTTTATTTAAGTCACTCTATAATTGGCATTGAATGTCTGTGGGATTATGAGCACAAATCCTCCTCATGCATAAACACACACACACACACACACACACACACACACACCAGAACCGCCACCACATGCTCTTGTGTTGTAGGATATGATGCACTCTGATAACAAATCTGTTGTCTGGTGACTAATGCTATGATATTCCCAGGATACATTATCATGTGACAGTGAACATGAATTTGTTTTATTCCCATGGTCTTAATGCCATTTCAAAGGCTTTTACACCCTGCCAAGAATAAAACTGTTGGGAAACTCTGCATTGTTGTAATTTCGGTCCAAAAATTGTAAGCATAAAAATGTTAAAATTGGCAGCTTTAATCCCAAAATGTCAGTACAGGCTTTCAAAGCCTCCTTCAGTTAAACCCCAGGCTAGATTCAGGCTTTAACTGGCCTAGGGTTTTAGCCCCAAGTGCCTTAACCCAGGATCAGTTATTTCCCTCCATCAAACCGCTCTATACAGGGTCGCTGTTTGAAAGAGAATTATTTAGGGGGCCCAAAGCTGCAGAGAGGCCCCAAACCATGTCGGGGCTCGATGCATCAGAGCTGCTGTTTAAAGGGGCACTAGTACGTTTTCTTTCCATGAGGAGTACTAGTCAGCACTCTCCCTTGGGATGTTGTTAAATACAATAATCAGAAATAGGCATGGAAGGTCTAACAAAAGATACTATTACGTTGCATCATGGGAAATATAAGTTCTAGTGTTTCTTTTTCTAGCTTTACCCATGCTAGGGACTAATAGTTAGGATATTTCTGCCTTTGTTTCTTTAATATATTTACTCTTTTTTTTTTAGTCTGTCTTTCGTAAGTTCTCTAACATTGCTGTAAAACCTCTTTACGGTTTTCCAACATTATTTGAAGGGCTTTCATCTCAGACATCTGATGCAGGCTGGACTGAGCATCAAAGCATATAGATCCATGTAACTACATAAATAATTGACATAAAAACATGAAGCAACCAAAACAATATATTCATACTTTGTAACAAACTGTCATTGGAGTTGCAGGATTATTTATTTCTAATATTTGGCATGGTATATCTTTGCTTCCTCAGCATCAGTGAAACATTTATGGAGCACAGTGTTAGTTCAAGCAGAGCAGTATGAAAGCATCTTTACTCTGCTGACACACTCATGCCAAAACTGTTTACTGCTGCGACTCCCTCCTATCCGCCACCCCAACCTCCTTCTTACGTGACAGGCTTTGTGTGTTTTACTTACAATTGCCAGGAAACAACAGTAGCTGGAAATTCCTTGAAGGAATACTCCACCCACCCCGTGATGTTGAATTGTTGAGGAAAACTTTTTTTGCATCCCTCCACTCAACCAAGCGGGAAACATAGAATCCTTTTTGGTTGAGCGGGGAACATAGAACCCGGGAAACATAGGGATGACCCCATTTTACCTCACTGAACACAGGAGTTGCTGGTCCAACACATTAGGATCCACCAAAGTCACACAATAACACACAAACAAACTACAGATCGAGGCAGCAGTAGACCAGAATTTCAGTGTTTGGTGAGCTACAATTCCTGTGTGTGAGAGAGCATGGATAAGTTTCACTTTCTGTTCAATTCCCTGTAGGAAAGGAATGTCTGTTTGGGAAGTATGATCAATACTTCCCAAACAAACTGGATGAATGACTTGGTTTTTAATTATGTGAGTTTGTAAACAGATGTTTTGAAATAGTTTTTGAACCATTTAGTCTCTCAGTTTTTGGATTCGTCATTCACCATAGGGGCATGCAAGAAAATAAAGTTTTCTTCATGAATCCAGTGTAACATGACGTGAGCAACTGATGTAGAAATGATGATTTGGAGGCTGAAGTATCCCTTTAATGCAAGTGTCTCTCACTCAAACACAACTCCACGAGGCCACCCCAGTAAGAATGTGAGATACAGGTTTTCACATCTTGCCCAAACCAAGTTCGACCTCTGCATTCTGCACGTCACCACCCTGAGAGTCCAGCACATCTACAATCTGAAGTTTACCAAAGGGTCATGCAGACAGCTGAGGCGGTTGCAAAGATCATCCAACGGAGAAAAGATTGAGGTAGCATAAATGGTCACATGCCCTTCTTTTAATTTGTACCTGAATGGTGAAGGAGCTTATGGATGCCAGTTTATCTGTCCATCTGTCTGACGTATTTGTACTCCTCCTGGCTAGAGGGGCTTTGATGTGAATTTCCCTGGTCCCCAGAGGATGATTTGTGATGATTCTAACGACCCCCTAACCCCTCATTTTTTGTTCTGAAATTACATATCTACGGTCCCAAATGGATCAATCCCAGTGTCTTTAACGAACACAGAGTTTTCCTCCAGTTCCATCATTTGGTCTAAATTTTGACATGGGAATAGGTTTTTAGGTTTCCGTCAGGTTTCATGCTGTGTTGACATTGTGAGGACAGAATCGGAGCTCTGTTTGTGAGGACAAAGCATCCTTCACTTTGAAAGTCTTGTTTAACAAGCAGTCGTGGAGTAAGGTGAACGGCTGTAAAGCTGAAACCCAAAGAAATACAGGCCTATTCACTTCAGCCACTCATAATAAAAAGAGTTAACAAAATCATCTATTAAAACCGTTAAACTGTAGTTTTGTTTCTTATTAAAGATAATGATGGTCTTTTTGAAATTTTCACTCTGGACCTACAGTTACATTATACAAGTGAACTTTGTCCGTGTGTGTTTGTGTGTGCGTTTAAACCAATAGTTTAACTAACATATCGCCTCAGGTATGACTCAAGGCAGTTCCTGCTTTTAGCCTTTGCTTCTACATGAGTTAAATAAGAGATGCTGTGTGTGTGTGTGTGTGTGTGTGTGTGTATGTGAGTGTTGTGAAGGCTGTGTACATGCACCGGTAGTCTTGCATTTCCAAGCAGCATGTTTTGGATCACAGCAGCGTTACCAAACAGGGACATGTGGAGGAGGAGTCACACTAAAGGTCAACATCAGCCCTCTGTGTGCGTTTGTTGCTCGGCTCTGTGGCAGATGTGTTAAGCGGCACATGGCCTGATGTGTGGTCTGAGGCTTAATTTGGGATTAACACTCAGGATATTACAGATTACCACACTCCACGTTTGACCTTCTGTGTCTAGTCAGCCAGGGATGGATGGATGAGCTTTTATCTTTCGGTAGTTACAGCGACCCAGTCTTGCTGCTGAGGGCCAGAACCTCCAATGAAAAGCTTCCAAACATGTTGTGTCACAACTGTCAGCATGAAAGGGAGGATTAAACACCAGCACTTCTTTGACTAATTCACAGACATCAAAGCTTAACTCAAACCCTAATGAGCCTCAATTAAACTTTTTGAGGTTCACAGATAAATGTGTAAGCTTTGCAATGACAAAAAGTAGAATGAGTATGTAATATTTTTACTCTAACATTCTGTGACCTTTTCTTAAAATTGAAAAAAATCCTGTCAAATTGATGAGACTGATGAGTATGTATTTGAACAAAAAAAAAAGATTAAAAAAAAAAACAACAACAAAAAACCCCCATCTCTATGGCCCCCTGGTGGCTGGCTGCAGTACACGCCATAAATCCTGCCCCTTCTAACCAATGCGACATGAACCTAACTTAAAGTACACATCAAAATGATTCCTAGAGATGGTTTCTGTCATTTTAGGTGGTTCTTATCATGCTGCTGTATGTTCAAATGTTCATTTTTCTGATTGACAGCTCTGTGTGCCAATCAGTGTACTCACGTTTAATAGTGCTGCTCACGATTGGTTAGACAGCAAAAAGGTTATACAATACCGTGAAGATTGCTACTGTGCAGATTCTGGCTCCAAATGGTGTCACCAGCGCATGGCAGCGGCCGTACTTGGGATATTTTGGCTTCTTTTTTGTGCAGTGGGAGGAGGTAGAGATGCGTCACCCATCTTTATATACAGTCATTGGTAACACATTAAAAAATTGGTTTATGAGGCTGAGTTCTATTTATCTGAAATGAGTCCTACATTGGGATTAACCATCTCAGAATTCTGTGTGAAGTGGGGTGTTGAAGTGTTTTAGAATAAAGAGACTTTAAATACGGGATTGGACATTTGAGGGTTTATATGCTAGAAAAACAAAGAATTAGTACATCATGACAATTGTATAGTGTCTGACAAACAGGCATGATCAGTTGACACACCTACAAGATTTCCTATACACACACTAAAAGGTTTTTTCCTGTCTCTTAAGCTGCTGTTTTTTTCTATTATTAAGATAACCAGTCCTAGGAGCAATTGCTTCTCCTCACCTACCCAAATTTGGTCAGAGTCACGTCAGGTCATCTACACTATAGAAGTAATATGAGGTTGTCTTGGTTTCCCATGAGGCCAACATGTCTACAACATGAATACAGCAAAACAAAACTATTTGAGATGCCTTATGGGAAATGTAGTATGAAGTGTTTCTGGCTTCACAAAACCAAGATGGCAACAGCAAAAATGCCAAATCTAAGACTTTAAAGTCCACAAAGTCCACAAAGCAATTGGTGATGTCACAGTAGTTGCATCTGTTTATTTTTACAGTTTGTGTTCTGTATGTCTGTAAGTCTATCCCATTCTCGGGAATTCCTATCCCCAGAATGCTTGGAGGGAATTTCCTTAAATTTGGTACAAACATCTGCTTGGATTCAAGGACGACCTGATTAGATTTTTGTGTTGAAAGGTCACTCTGACCTTGCATCCATCCCCTTCCTGTAAATGCGGTATCTCAGGAGTGCCTGGAGTAAATGTCATGACATCAGGCACATTGAGACTTGGACTCATTTTTTTTGCCATAACTCAGGAATCCATACGCTAATTATACTGAAACATCACTCAAAAGTCTAGCAGGATAAAATGATGAAGTGATGACATTTTATATCCAAAAGGTTAAAGGTCAACTTCAGTGTGACATCATAATGCTCTGCAAAAACTCTGAGCATTATTCTGTGTCATAACCCAGGAACAGAAGGGAAGACATTTAGTTGAATATTAAGTTGGTGACACTAATCTTGGGAGGTGTGTTCGAATTATCCATATGTAAGAATTTTAATTATAGTATCATTGCTTTATTTAATTCAGTTTTTAAATTGTTTTTTGTAACCCTTATGCCCTTAACATTATTGGGGAAAAAAGTGTGGCTGTGGTGAAATTGTAGCACTTATGTAAGTATTTTCTTAGCTTTAGGGAAATTGTATCTTTTTTCTGTATATAATTAATTTTTGGAGTGTAAATGTAAGGATGGATTTTGCAGTGCATGTCTCTCTTTATATACTCTCTCTCTTTCTCTCTCTCTCTCTCTCTCTCTCTCTCTCTCACACCCCTGCTGTCAACCAAGGGCCAACTGCCAGCTGCCCCCGTACTTCTCTGTCCTCATCCATATTTGATGAATCTCATTAAAACTTGATTGTGGAAACACTTCAGCATTCTGACATTCCTTCTGATCCACTATTTAGTCTCCCTCAGCACTTCGGAGTGAACGAGCCCCCTCAGTCATGCGTGCCTGAGAAAAGAAACTCAACACAAACACGAGGTTTGAGGAAGACACGCCAATCTCTAGAGCGGCGGCGGATGAAAATGTCTGATTGGTTCACCGAAACAAATAGTAGTCTGATGCCTCGGAGTGCACTGAGTAAATGACGACAGTTGGTATTTGAGAGCAGGGTAAACAGATGATAGGAGATGGTTCATTAAACTTTCAGTATGGCGGTTAAGTTGTTCTTGTTTGTTTCTTGAGTTTTTGCCATCTTACATGCAGGAAATTGAGCTTTCTGCTTAGTTCATGTGCAGCGCCCCATCACCCTGTTCTTTGTGTAAGACACTGTGGTTAGACTACGGGGGGCTGGTGTGCTCATAATTTCAGGCAGCTACGACAAAGGTTTACCTCCTGAATGAAAAACTTTTTTTCTCACATGCCTACATAGTGAACGAATAATCCAAAAAGGCAAACATACATGTTAAATTAAAGTCATAGGGGTCCACATTTTACAACATTTAACAGTACATAAAACATTACCAAATACAAGCATTTTCTCTTAAGTTAACAAATATGATTACACCAAAGGCTAATAAAAGTCTGCCTTCTACAGTAGCACTTTACTTTAACCCCCCTTTGAATATTGTAAATGTCACTACCCTACATTTATTTTTAAAGGACATACTGTAGGTCCTTGTTACTTTATCAGTGACCTTAACCTTTTTGGCTTGTGACCTCATATAAAATCTGTGGGCAACACTTTCTATGAAGGCACACATATTAAGTATGAAAGGTTTAGTGCGTAAGATGTAGGGGGATATATTAGCAGAAATGGAATATAATAAGTACGTTTTCTTTAGTGTATGATCACCTGGAAATAAGAATCTTCATGCTTTCGTCTTAGAATGAGTCCTTAATATCAACATAGTGAGCAGGTCCTCATCCCCGGAGTCTGCCATGTTGTGCTGCCATGTTTCTACAGTGGCCCAGAACAGGCAAACTAAACATTAGCCATATGCAATTTTGTGTCTACTACTGTTGTGAACAGTCCCACTGCAATGAAACAAACAGCGTTGAAACACTGATTTGTAACGTGACATTGCTTTATTCAGTATTTTTACCGTTTTACATCACTAGGTCGGTTTGTTTTGGAGAGGAAGAGACCTCTGTGGATAATTCGGCTCCCCGTAAACACATCCTTAACATCTTGATCAGTTTGTTGGGACCATTAAATGGCTCTGTGTTGGATGTTAGCCGCTGCTAGTGTGTTAGCTCATGCTAACCAAACAGATGTTGAACTGATCAGGAGGAGAGTGGCTCTGGATTCTGGAGAAAGTCTTTCAGTGCTGCGTATTATTACCTTCACTGTAAAGAGAAACTGTCTTAACTTGGAAAGCTTGGTGTCCAGGCGGCCTTGAAATTTTAAGTTGACTGAATTTGAGAAAACAAATTGAGGTAATTTTGTAATAAATAGAATTTGTGTTTTCATATTCAATCAACTTGAAATTTCAAGGCAGCCAAGACAGTAAGTTTTTTTCATTTAAAAACAGTTTCTTTTTACAGTGTATGAAATGGCAGCAACAGAAAGTTTTCTGATTTTTCATGTCAAATTAATTTTTTTTGTTTAATAGACTAATTGATGCACAGTTGTTTAATAAATTAATTTCAAATTGCACTTGTTTTTTTTGTTGGCCAATTTATATTCTAATTCTTCCTTCAGATTTTTTTTTTTTTTGCTAGTACTCCAGTACTGTATAATTTAGTGTGAGTATTCAGATATGGAAATACCCACCCGTAACACACACACATTCACACAGTATGCAAAAACATCTCGCTCGCCTCACTTGAACTTTTCCATGAAGGATGCTTCTTTTTAGCAGACACTGGGATCCCATCAATCCTGCTGAAGGCCACAGTGACACACGCATGCAAGCACACACACCTCACTGTTTGACTATTTCACAGTGTAAATATCAAGACCTGCCTCTTGTTTAGTCAATGTGCATGCTCACATAGGTGTGTGCATTAATATACGTGCACTGACAAGTGTGTGTGTGTGTGTGTGTGTTCCTGAATGCTAAGGTGTGTTTAACCCTGTGTTTGCTCTGCAGAGCCCCAGCTGAAGGGCATCGTCACGCGGCTTTACTGCAGACACGGCTTCTACCTCCAGATGCTGCCGGATGGCACCATGGAAGGCACAAAGGACGAAAGCAGCTCCTTCTGTAAGTGAACAATCAGACACAGAGATCAGTCAGTTAGTTGATGTAGGTATGTATTCCATCGCTCTGTCATACATACCACTGGGAGTTTCCCCTGCTGCCATGCCACAAAATACTTAAAAAGGGACTTCCTGTTAGGATAGTCATATATCTTAACATTAGGACTGCTTATGGATGAAGGATAACACTGCCATGCTTTCTGGTTTGATGATGATGGCAGCATGCATAATGACAATCTGTTGTCATGGTTTCCATATTCTCTTTCTAGCACTCAGATTGCAACAGCAGTGTTTTAAAGTCACTTAACGGCAGCTGAGAATCCTCCGAGGATCTGATTCAAGACTTAAAGCTCTGCTCATTAGTACAAAAACCTGCTATCATCCTCTGCTGCTGAGTCTCCATATGTACACACACATTCACACACGAACACTACAACCATATAAACACACACCTCACTCTGAGCAGGGTCATCACCTGGGTGATTACTGACCAAAAACATCATATCCCCTGGGCTCCCTCCAGCCTTCCCAAAGAGATCAATACTGTATTATAGGATATCCCTGATGTGGCAACACAGCATTTTTTCTGTCATAACACCAGTTTGGATGGAAAACATGAGGCTTGCACAATTTTGGATTTACAATCTACAGAAGAGAGAGAGAAAAAAATCACACTTTTAAGTTGTGGTTCCTTCTGTAAAGTTTGTATTTCGGCATTTCATTGAGATGTCAGAAAAGTTGTGGCAGCAGCAGTGTTACCAGGTTTGAATAACCTGGATTTAACCTTGAGGCATTTGTTGTGAGGCTTTCCCCTTGGCGTTTATCCCGGAGAGAAAATAAAACTGCATGTTTTATGTGACTCGGACATTGCCAGGATTGTGTTTGCTGATTGGAAACTTGCAGTTGTCTTTGCGAAAAGACAACTGCATCATTTACATTCGGATGAGTAAAACGTTTCAAGAGAGCTCTCTAAAAGACAGGATTTTTGAGTAACAATCCCTTGAGAAATATATTCCATGAGTATTGGGAAAACAGTCCTTCAACAGGTGTTTGGTGAAATTAGGCCCACAACACCTCCAGACAGCTCCACAGTAACTGATTAGACCTGCTCTCACCTCTCCCTCTTATGTAATAGCACACCTACACTGAGGCAAACATTGCTGCACGCTGAACTTTAAACATTCTCATGTCCAATCTGAAATATTCATCACATAATACCGTAGGGCCCATCCAAAGGCGAACAGGGCTCATTTCCAGACGGATGTAAAGACTGCTGTTGCGTAACAGCGCTCCTGGTGTGTCGGGATATTTAACATCAGTCAGCGGAGGTCACCCCGCAAAGTGTTTGCGTGGGTTTGACTTATGGTTCATTTTATAACAACTATAATTCCATCAATCCCATGATCTGGTTTAGTGCTGTCCTGGGCTCTTTGTATTCTCAGGGGACAGTATGCGTGGGGGAGTTGACAGGTAAGTGCTGTAAAACTCATAAATTGTCCACTTTTTGTATCCAAGTCCGGTTATTTATTCATTCATACAGCAATTGTTGAGTGATTGACATCATTGTAACTGAGTATCAATCAGCAGCACAATCATCGACCTGACTCCGTGGAATATTGAAAGGGTAGAAACAGCTGTGTGAGCATGTACTGTAACACACTGACTGTCAGGCCGATCTTCAGTAGTCTCCCTTGGAGAAAACACTTTTCAGTATACAGTAACGCAAACTGGCCCACAACCAGACGGCTTTCAATTTCAGTCTATTTCACTTTCTCCCTAAGAGCTCTTTTTTTCCCCTCTCTCTCTTTACAGCCAATAAAGATCATGTAGTGTCCAAAGTGTGACTTCACTAACCACTTTCCCATCTGTTCAGTGTATACATCCTGGCTCCACTGCTGTGTGCATATTTGATTAAATACAAATTGATTATTGACTATGCACCTTGTAAGCAACATATCAGCTTAAGGGAGCTCAACACAATATTCAAAGCACATCTATGAATTAAAGTCTGGGGCAGGATTGTCTGCACATGGTTCTCGACATGGAGTGCGTCTGAGCTAGTGGCTTGCAGCTAATTAAGCTAACCTAATAAATAATGCTAACAACAACAACAACAACAACAACAGTGCTGACAGAGCTAGTATTGTTAACTTTGGGAGGAACCAGAGAATGGGCACTACACTTCTGCAATGAGGACATCCTGATATCAGTGGTACCTACAGTATAAGTGCAGTGCAGAGTGGTGGCAATTAGCTAGCCAGTGGGATACACACACAGGGACTGGCATGTACTAACATGCACCTGTGGCCTGACCACAACATTGGACAGAGAAGCTCAGATTAGAACACAGAGAGAGGTAGCTTGAATTTATTATGTGCTGCAGGACTGAATCCTAAAACCTGGAAATGACTTAGCATTTTTGTACCTTGGTTCCATTGTGTCAATGTCGATTGTGTTTTTTGTTAGATGCCTGAAATAAGGTCTTTGGTTAACGCAAGCTTAAGAGATTCTCAGGTTATGTTCTATGACATAAAATATGTCTGTAAATACAAGGGCTGCCCCATGAAAGTCGGAGATTAGCATCATCAGTTGGAGATCCCTCATTCAACGGAGGACGAACGAAGTCTAACGAGTTATTTATTTATTTTGCTAATCAGTGTGCTATACAGTGTATTTCTGGGGATGTTTTGGTCCCCAGACTTTGCTCTTGAGTGCTCTTGACTTTCACATTACTCTTTGGTCCGAACGAATGGATACAACAAAGTATCACAATATATTTGTTTGGTAATATTGTATTGTCACACAGTGCTAAGTATCAATTTTTTATTGTTTGAATTATTATATGACAAATACAAATTAAACAGTAGGTAGCCTACTAGAAAAATATAATCAATTGGTTTTTCAGTCCATGAGATACATTTTGCTGCAAAAAAAAAAAAAAAATGGCTGAGGTGAGATGAACTTTATCTTATTAGATAAAACAGATGTCGACTAAGTTGTCCTTTGGGGTTATGATTTACAGCTGAAAAAAGATAATACATCACAGTATATCGCAATATATTTTATCATATTACTCAGCATATCGCAACATTAAAAATCTATTTACATTTAAAATCGCTTTAATATTGTATAGTCAATTAAGTACCGTGATAATATCGTATTGTGGATCCCATTGGTGATTCCCGCCCCTGCTCCTTGATACAGGGACATGCTGACATGATGTAGTGGCACAGAGGAGGAGAGACTCTGCACTGTAAAGCTCCAAGATGACATCTTCGCTCCTCTGCCTGAAGTGGTGAATTTACAGTTCGCAGCATTTTAATACAATACAATCTTTAGCTTTCGTTTGATATCAAACAAAAAATGTTGCACATTTCCGGTGTGTCGCAAGCGTAGTTACTTGTTTACTA
This sequence comes from Epinephelus fuscoguttatus, assembly GCF_011397635.1. Classification (NCBI taxonomy): domain Eukaryota; kingdom Metazoa; phylum Chordata; class Actinopteri; order Perciformes; family Serranidae; genus Epinephelus; species Epinephelus fuscoguttatus. The sequence goes on from NC_064774.1 coordinate 27,443,664, forward strand.
TATTGCGTGAATGTCACTATCACCTGTTCGAACTTTAAAACTTTATATGGAAGAGAAAAAAAAACAATCATCAAATATTTGTACTGAACAGACAAATCAGATTTGACTGACATAATTCTCAGTCGGGTACAGCCCTGTTAATACCGCACTTGTGATTTTTGAAGCTTTTAAATGCCTTAAAAAGCGATTGCTAACAAGTGGCTAACTGAGACTGTTGAGGTTGTCGGGGACATTAAAGGTCAATCATGCTGAACGCAGCTTTTATAGCCTCGTTGTGGTAGTGACGTCGAAGCCATGCAACTATATGGATTGATATTGAAAAATCCCATTGGCTTTTTGTAAAGGTATTTAGGCAGTGCTTATTTCAATTTGGTCTACAAAAAATGTCATCACTCTGTTCTCTGCTCAGAATGTCATTACTCCACTATGTCTTCTTATAGCAAATAGTTGTTTGCTGTTGTATTGAAATGCTGAACAGCTCCTTCAAATGTAGGTCTAGATTTTGACACAGGCCTTTATATAATGCCAGTTGCTATCGTGCTTAAATGGTTCTTTTATAGCATTCCCATATAAATTTATGATTAATCAAATTAGTATAATAAAGTTGCCACACAATGAACTTGGGGCTTTTCGAGCCCCTGGAGGTCTAGGGCCCAGAAGTGGCAGTGGCCCATTTTGCTAATTGTTAATCCAGCTTTGCACCTTCATTATCAACACACGTTTTTGTCTAATGATTCTCCCCAGATATGGGACGCATATAAATTTTTATGAGTAATTTTGGAGGATTTATTACAACTTTGGTCTTGTTGTCATACTCTCAGCCGCCATTGCTCTTTGTTATGATTACATCATTTTCACCAAATGAATTGCTGAGATAAAGAGGCCAAAACTGCCAATGATCAGCTGATTGTAAAGACGTTAACATTTCATCCAGATAATCTAAACTTTATATGGAGGTAAAGCTCAACTAGGGTGCAATAGAAATGTTTATAAAAAATAAGCTTACATTTCTCAGGAAGACTGTGTGTGCTGTGCAAAGTTGTCCCAGGAAGCAGTTCCGCTATCGGCTGTTGTGCACATTATGACTTTGATAGCATTTACAGTAAGTGTTTTTGTAAGGTTTTGGGAGAAGGACTCTGAAAATGGGCCAGTGGACAATGGATGTAACTAGACAACATGTGAAACAAAATGAAATCCTGAGGCACGCAACCTAAATGCAACATGTAACCTTCCACTCTCCTTCATCTCCTCAAAATGTGTGTATGCATGTGCGTGCAGTAATTATGCACCCCACTGCGGTGTACACTGAGACGACCAAAAAAGGGCCAGATCAGCAGCAAATGGGATGAATAATTAAGGGAGCAACAGTGTGATTCATATCAGAGGCCCTCACCCTGACAGAGTTGTTGGCCAACTCTGATGCTCACAGTTATTGCACACAAGACATAGTGCAGGTGGCTGGAATTCCACAACAAATGCAAGTACACTTTTTCAGACAGTACAGTACTTGTCTAACTTGACTTGCAAACACAAAATTTTTCCAAAGGACAGTTGACCTTTAAGAGACCTCTCTACATCACCATCCTAATCCCCCTTTTCCCCTTTCACCGTGACTTCTCCTGTGACCCCGTGTAATGACACCAAACCAATGACCTCAAGGGAGCAGAACAGTGCATGGACACACAGGTGGACTGGATACCTCTCTGACCCTTTCTTGTCATGTCTCTTTCTGGGCTACTTGCCTTTACAGCAGCTGCCTTCACCTCCTGAATCTCCTGGACACAATTGTAGTGACAAAAGGAAAGGTTGGTGTCTGGACAAAAGTTGGAAAAGACAGGTTGCTATCAGGACAAAAGTTGGAAGGAAAAGGTTGGTGTCAGGACACAAGTTGGAAAGAAAAGGTTGGTGTAGGGACAAGAGTTGGAAAGGAAAAGTTGGTGTAAGGACAAATCTTGGAAAGAAAAAGTTGGTGTGGGGTAGGGCTTCCTTCTAAAAATAACTCATAGGTTTGAACCATTCGATTATTTTTTTTTTTGCATTATGTCCACAAGAGAGCAAACTAATACAAAGAAACATACTTGTATATGTATTAATACAAGGAAACATAACTACTTGTAGGTATTTTTATTTCAACATAAACGTCTTTGAAAACCTTTACATACCTACACATTAAAACACAAACAGTTATCTATAACATTACATTATAAACGACCGTGGACCTCTCGTTCGCCCCCCCCTCTCTGACCCGTCATGCAGTTCGTTCAGTGCAGCGGCCCAGGCCAACGCCCACTCGCAAAGAGGACAGCTGCGGTGGTGTTTTTTTTTTTTTCTCCACAAGCGAATATCAATTTTCACATTTGAGGGTCCATTTTTTTTTTTTTCAAATTTGAATTTAGAATATTCGTTGACAGCCCTAGTGTGGGTGCAAATGTTAGAAAGGAAAGGTAAGTGTAGGGACAAAAGTGGAAACAAAGGTTGGTGTAGGTACAAAAGTTGGAAAGTAAAAGTTAGTGAAAGGACAAAAGATGGAAAGGTTAAGTTGGTGTTGGGACAGAAGTTGGAAAGTTAAAGTTGGTGACGGGACAACAATTAGAAAGGAAAGGTTGGCATTGGGACAAAAGTTTAAAGAGAAAGGTTGGTGTTGGGACAAAACTTGAAAGAGGTTGGTGTAGGGACAACGTTGGAAAGTAAAGGTTAGGTTAGGGACAAACGTTTGACAGGAGAGGTTGGCGTTGGGACAAAAATTTATAGAGAAAGGTTGGTGCAGGGACAAAAGTTAGAATGGAAAAGTCAGTGAAGGGACAAAGTTGAATAGTTAAGGTTGGTGAAGGGACAAAAATTTGAATGAAAACGGTGTAGGGACGAAAGTTGGAATGAAAATGGTGAGGGACAAAAGTTGGAAAGGAAAGGATGGTGTAGGGACAGAAGCTAGAATGAAAACGGTGTAGGGACAAAAGTTGAAAAGGAAAAGTTGGTGAAGGGACAGAACTTGGAAGAGAAAGGTTGATGTCAGGACAAGAATTGAAAGAGAAAGGTTGGTGTAGGGACAGAGTTGGAAAGGAAAGGTTGGTGTTGGGACAAAAGTTAGAAGGAGGTATGGAAGCCCTGAGGGGATGTAACAGAACAAAAAGTGACGAGTGTGGCTTTTGTATGGCCTTGCAATACTTTTATCACTCTTTTTTTTTTTTTTTTTTCCAACTAAGTTCCCTCAGGGCTTCCATAACTAGGCGATAGAGGAAGTTGTCATGAAGCTGGAAGTGACTGTATATTAAAGCAAAAAAAAAGTGACAAAAGGAAGGAATAAGAGAATAAGAGGATCAGAGAAGAGGGGAGAAAGAGAAAGAGGGCACGGTGGAATACGCCAGAGAAAACTGAGCCAGCGAGACAAGGCAGGTTGGCAGAGGAAGAGAGAGGAAGTGAGAGGGAGGGGAGAAACGTGAGGATGACAGAGAGAAAAGGGAATGAGAGAGAGAGAGAGAGGAGGGAGCGATGGGGAGCAGGAGGAGCAGCTGGCACACAGCTGATGGCTCCTCAATCACTGTGTCTCCCCCCTCTGGTGGGAGGTCAGAGGAGCTGCCACCCCCCTCCTCCCGCCCTGCTCCTCTCTCCTTCTCTGTTCTTGGCTCTTCCAAGCTGTTATGTAATAAAGCTGGAAGAGGAATGAAGGCAGCAGAGATGAGTATGGTGAGGGAGTTGAGATTTATTATCTATTTATTGGGGAGGAAGATGCTGTTAAAGGACTATGCTGGTGGTTTTGCACGTTTTAGCCACTTTAATATGAATCACATCTTATTTACAGTTTGCCAACCATCTTCCTGAATACTGTGTAGACTTCTAGATTTTAATTGCTGTTTCCTAACTTTTAAGCAGTCATACACTCTTAGAAATAAATGTGCTAAATAGAACCATAATGGGTTCTTCCTCTTGTCCCCATAAAAGAACCCTTTTTGGTTCCTGGATAGAACCTATTATAAGTGTTTCACCTGAAACCATTTTACCTAAAACCCAACATAAAGGGTTATATCTAGAACCTAAAAAATGTTTTAACTGCTGGCTGTGACACAAATTGCCCCTCTGGGATAATAAAGATACCTTGAACCTTGAAACCATCTGTAAAAGGTTCCATCCAGAACCCCTTATGTTAGGTTCTACAGAGAACACTCATGATTTCAATCTTACGCTTTACACTACAGTCAGAGTGTGGTTGTTTGAAATAACAGAGCCTCCTGTTTCTACACGAGTTAACAAACCATTAAGTTAATCACACTTACGCTTTGCTTGGTGCTCTGCTGCTCCGTCTCCCTGGACAGAGTTCCCAGAGTGTGCTCGGCTCCAAGAGTTTGGTTTTCTGAATAACTGAAAAGTATTTTCCAACAGTGCTCCAAATTTACGAGCGGTCAAGTTTTCCACCAGAGGGCGCTCCAGCACTTCGAGCGAGAATGTCAATTTAGTTAAATTCAATTCAATTCCTTTTATTGTCACTGTAAATGAATACAACAAAATTCAACGCACAGAATAAAATGGAACTCATTTGAAAATAATAAATGAATAATAAAGGAGGGGATAAAATGTCATTCATTCATACTTTAAACACACTGCACACACATTGGACACGCACACACACACACACAGGCACGCACAGGCAGTGCCAACATATGCCATAAACATAAATAAGTTAGAATTATTTGCGCATAAAATAAATAAATGAATGAAGTTATGAATAAACTTGCAAAGAATCCTTCAGGAAACCTTTCTTCCAAAAAGGGTTCTTAATGGGACCTTTAGTCAAACAAATCACCCTTGCGTAACCCATTATTTAAAAAGGGGTCTTCAGAAGCAAATGGTTCTGGGTTGAACCCTTAGGCCTTCAGGAAGAACACTTTTGGAACCCTGAATTTCCAAGAGGAAAGGTTTACACTCATTTTAAGCCCATTGTGAAATGCAGCTTACTAAAACTAAGTTGAAAGTGTCTGCCTTTCCTTGTTACAATAAATGTGTGGTAATGACTGCTAAAAAATGATTGATTTGAAAACTCTGTATGTGATTTAACCCCTAAGATATAGCATTTCAATGCAATTGTATCATTATTTCAAATCATTCTGATGGCTGAAGTGGTAAATTGTCGTTTTTTGATACTACAACTGTGGGCTCTGTAGTCAGGAATTTCCAGATTGTGCACATTGTGGCTTTAATTTGAGCAAGTCATGAACATAAGTCAAGTTTATATTTAGGTCAGGACCACAACTGTGGGTATATCATTTAATTGCCAGTGCAAAAAAGGTGTAATGATTTAAGATTGTTAAGTTGATTTCAGCTCCTTAGTGTTTATATTTGCTCACTCATAGAAAACCCACACATAAATTTCCCCTTTTCAATGTCTGATTCTGACATTATTTTATCAAGACATATCTCATGATACACTTACACATACACATTTTCATGTGGGTTCTTTTATGGGAATGTGGATCTTTCAGACCGGTTGAGGAGTCCCTATGGTTTGCATGTTCTACATTTTATTGTAAGTGTGTCATGCAGTGTGGGACTTGCACTGATCTGGTCAAGTCTTGACTTGGTCTCAACCTCTCAAAGTCTTGTTCTTTTCTTAGTTCAGTATGCCAAGGAAAGGGTTAAAAATGACTTGCAATATCATATTATTATTTTAAAGTAATATTGCTCATCCCTTGTTTATATACAATGAGTAAAAAATAGATTATTTATTTTTTTATTATGCCCCCACACCAGTGATAGCAGTGGCCAGAGGCATTATTTTTTCACCTTGGGGAAACTTCTTAAATTTTGGCACAAATGTCCATCTGGACTCAAGGAAGAACTGATTACATTTTGGGGGTTATAGGTTAATGGTCAGGGACGTTGTTACTTCATATGTTTCATTCTGGCAAACTCAAAGTTGAACTGATTAAATTTTGGTGACTGAAGGTTAAACAGTCAAGGTCACTGTGACCTTGCGTGCATATCATGCTCGTGAATGTGATATCTCAAGAACACTTGGAGAAAATTTCTTCAAATTTGGCACAGACATCCACTTCAAGATGAGGCTGAACTGATTTGAATTTGTTGGTCAAAGGTCACTGTGACCTTGCATTAGATATCTCAAGAAGGCCCTGAGGAAATTTCCTAAAATTTTACACAAACATCCGCTTGGATTTAAGAATGACATGATAGACAGTGTCTATGCAGATCAACCACAGAGTGTTGTTTGTGTCCCCTAGTTTCACCTTAGCAGTTTTTACAGGCCTGAGACTTGAGGAACATTTGACAAAAAAATATAAATACAATAAACACACAGTAATTATAAATATAGTGCTGCATATGTATGCAGTGTTGCTGATGACCTATCAGATGTTTTGTAGGGCCCCTTGGAGGCCAACCACTTGGCTAGGAGAGAGAGCTTTAAAGCTGCCGAAAACTTGGATTCAAATGTATTTCTCTACAACATTAAATATTTAGGACTAAATAAACAACAGTCAAAGTTAAAGTTTGGAATAGATATTCCTAGTTATTATTTATTTAGATTTGTGATTGGCAGTGCTTGTAATATACATAAGCAAACAAACCCATAAATGACTCAAATGAAGCTAAACCCTGGTTGGTGCATGGAAAGCTCACAAGTAGATGTCAACATGAGGTGTGTGATAGTGCCAAATATGGGATAATACAGCAGACTACAGATAAAGTGACAGCAGCAATGAAGGTGAGACAGGGACAGAACATGGGTTTGGAGGGTTTTGTAACTAAACAGACAGATTAAGAAACACACAGGGAAAGAAATGGATATCAAAGGAGCTGAGGGAAGATTAAAAAATACACAAATGAAAGCATGGAGGGAATAAGTGCAGGGAGCAAGTGATGAGGGATGAAGCTGCTGTTTTGATTTGACAGTGGATTTGGTCTCTATGAATTCTGTTTCTTGGAGAGGAAGAGAGAGGAAAAAAAACAGAATGGGACAGGAAGACAGATAGTTTGACAGACGAGAAGAAGAGGAACAAAAAGGAGGAAAAAGGCGACAGAGAGAGATGAAAGCTATCGACTCTCAGTGTGTACATCAGAAAGCCATAAGGAAAAGCTTGATTCCTTGACTTTTATCCACTGTAATTACCATCTCCCACTGTTGGAGGGAAATTTGACTTATCTCTTTGGAACAAGTCCGCTCGTTCTCTCTGTCTGACTTTCCCCATGTGCTTGATAACGCTGCTTCGCAGAGGGCAGAGAGGGAGAAATTCAAAGCCTTGAAAGACGAGATGAGGGAAACTTTGCTGTGTGAGAGCCACAGCATTGAAGGAGGAAGAAATGTGAACATTGAAAGCGAAATGCTCTCTCAGCCAGATGAGGAGGAACGGTAAAAGAGTACCAGAGCGGGCTCGTGAGGATGAGAAGGAGAGCATGAAGAATACCAAACGAGGAGAAGTGAGGGTAGGGGAGGCAGAGACAAGAAGAGAGAGTGATGAAGAGACAGGCAGAGAAGGCTGCAGGGTAAAATAGGACAAAGATGAATGGACGCGGATGGAAAAGTATTGGTTTCACAGGACGGGGAGAACGACAGCAGGCGGCGAGGGAATTGAAAGGGAACAAATAAGGGAGAAAAATGGAGAGACGTAAAAAAAAAACACAGAGTGAGATAAGAAAAAGGTTGTTAATTCATGACAAGGCGGGGTGAAAAGACAGAAAGCACCAGGGAAAGAGAGGAGGAGACAGATGGACTGAAAGGAAGACAGATAAAGGCTCGGAGGAATCGGTTATGGAGAGGAAAGCCTGAGGGAAGAGGTAGAAGTTAAATAACGGGAGAGTGAAGGTAGTTGTCTTGTCATCAGAGTCATTGACCACGAGGGAAATCAGGTGTGCAGCTCCTCTACAAGTCATTTAATCTACTATTGAGTCTTTAAAGCTAATTTTTTACAACACAAATGACAGTGTGTGAACGGAGAGAGGCTGTTTCATTTGTTGCAAATGCAAATCAGCTTGCTTTTATCAACTGAAGTGTCATTGTACTGATCCCAGTGCAGTGCGCTGTCTTGTTTTAGGATGTAGATGTTGTTTTAAGTTAAGGGACTGTAATTGAATCAGGAATATTTAAGTCATTGTAATTAGTATGGAACATTAGCATATATTAAGCTTGATAATTATGATTTGTTGCCTTACCAAGTTTAGGTTTTTTGTCTATATTTTTTAAATGGTACAAATGTCACATTACTGTTCAGTTCATATTCATAGACATATCTGCTTCTACTGTATCTGTATAGCCAATAATACTTCAATACTAAGTCCCCACCGGACTACATAGTAATGGCTAATCTGTGTCATTTTGGAGTGACTGTTATTACCGGTTTTCCACTCGGAAGTACTGTTTATAGAGGGAAACTTAAAGCGGGAAGCTTTTCTGAATGTTATTCTAACCCCTTACTTAACCGTCTCTGCAAACCTACAATGGTCTTGAGTTGTCCGATGACTTGAATGCTGCTACTTTGTAAACATACAAATCTTTCTGCCATCTGTTCTATATGACATGAATGAGGCATAATTCCTAGCAACAAAGCACTGCTAGTCACTGCTAGTTTCCGACTGATGCCGTTGTCATTTTCATGGTCAGCACCCACGTTTTGTAATCAGCAAATGTACTTGTGCTCATTTTTTGACCATGGATGGAAAGGTCAGGCGCATTGTTAGCAGATTGCCTTCTCAAGGCAGCAGAAAGCGATTGCGCAATTGATCCACTAAAACCTGGTCTTATTAAGGGACTGGGGATTAATTAAGGGACTACATACAACCTCTTAGCCCCTTGCGCCTTACTTTACATCCAGATTATGCACAGCTTAACAAGCACAGTGGAATTGGACACAACCTTAATGCACTTGGGCCATGCAATTTAGACCATGTGCCATATATCATTTGCGTAGGGCCCTGAGTATTCAAACTGATTGAGCTTTGGCTTTGTTGAGTGTAGTTACCAGTGGCATTCAGAAGTTACAGTTTGGTTGACAATAGTTAGCGTCCATATTGCTTTATTCCCCATCTGTTAGTAGCATATGGTAAAATACATTTATTTCTTAACAGCAAATACAGAAAGCTGTGACTGTGTGGTTTGTATAAGGTGTAAGTCTGTGTCGTCCCAGACTAAGAATTTACGTAGTCGAATGTCATCGGTCAAGTCTTGCCTGTCTTCATCTAATCTTCAAATGTTTTTTTTTTTTATCATTATGATTATTTATTACCTCCGCCAAGAAGGTTATGTTTTTGCAGGCGTTTGTCTGTTTGTCTGCAAAATAACTCAAGAAGTTCTGAACGGATTTTGATGAAATTTTCAGGAAAGGTTGATAATGGGACAAGGAACAGATGATAAAATTTTGGTGGTGATCGGTCGAAGCGAAGTGGATAAAATAATAAAATGGTGGGAAATCCGAGCTGCTTGGCGGAGGTCTGCGATCTCCGAGTGCTTTTCTAGTTGATTTATTTTTGTTGTGCTGATTGATCAATATTCTCATTTTTGACACCTGGTGCTACAAAGGGTTTTCAAGGGGCTTGCCCCTCTCTGTTATATTTTTCGCCCCTTCTGTTTCAGCCTTTTGTATCTACAGAAAATAGCTGTTGTTTCAGAACTATGGACAACACTGCCTGTTGTGTGTAGAGGATGTGTGTGTGATGACAGATAGACAGACCACACCTCCTCATTTGGTTTCTTTAGCCCTATTCGCATGGGTCTTGTATTACCTGGGGACCTTGGGATTTAGAAATTACCCCCCTACATATGTGGTTTGTGCAGCGCATTCACATTTGATAAGCGAAGTCTGTATTTGACTTGAATTTACTGATATAATCCCCCCCAGATATGATGCTCAGAGTCTTTACAAAACACAGAAACACTACCACCAGCAGTGATGTACAGTTTCAACCTCCTTCTATCTTGGCTCTGCCACACATTGTCACGATATTCATCTCATCATCTTTTAAGAGTGATTCATTTTAGTTTGCTTTTTCCATGAACAGGTCACCATGCAGTATGATGAAATGAGCCTCCTGCACCCAAGATGTTGTCAAAACTTCCATTTTTAATTGTCAACGCAGCCTGTAACTCTCAATCAGGAGAGAGAAAACAAAAAAACCTAAATACAACCCCTAATCACAGAGATGCATTTTCCCATGGGACTAATATTATCACATGAGCTATGTTTGGCCAAATATGGTAGGTACTTTGCGGTGGAATTTTTCCATGACACATTACAGACATGGCAGATTTGCATGAGATTAAGATCACAGGCGACCTCCGCATTTATTACAAATTACCAGGGGTCCCCAGGTAATAATAGTCCCGTGCCAATAGGGCTTTAGCCTGCTTGCTTTTCATGGTTGTAAAGAGAAAGAGATGCCAGCCACAAGCTGACAAAGCTGTCAAGTTGACAAAGTTAAGTTCATAAAGTATTTAGCGCTCTATGTTGTTGTTATTTAGTCTATATATTATAATTTATCCGGAGAAACCAAGCAATTCTGTGTAAAATTAGACATTTAGCACCCTCATGAGGCTTCAATGGAATGATCTTTTGTTTTATGAGTATATGTTCCCACTGCTGTGACAATTCCACTGTGAGATAGACAGTTGATTCACATGCCGACTCATCACACAACCACCTACATACAATATAATACTGGTATGCAATATGGAATTGGGTTATGGTAACTACTGTAATGTTGAGCCAAGAGAAAAGAAATCCAAATACGTCCAGTTTTTGACCAAACTTACAAGGCTGTCAGTAACCTGTGAGGGGAACTCTATTTTAAAAGTAATGATTCTGTCATTGACAACAAGGATTCACATAGTTCAGCTTGAGGTTTCTGTTTGTTGATGCACTGACCACCCCAAAGAGAGAACTTGCCCGAGTCCAATAACTGCAGTTTGTTAAGCCAATTCAACATGAGTGACAGCAGACAATTCCCTTTTTAGATGCCGAAGTTATCACCACAATGCTTTCACCCAGTCGGCTTCATTCAAACAGGAAATAGAATAAAGGACGGCTGGTGCCTGTCCAGAAGTTAAACTCTGTGTGACTTCTCACAGATGACTATAATCCTCTTCTCTTTCCAGTGGAGACCAACTGGGCTACACAATGCAACCCTGCAGAGCAGCAGCCCAGTGTGCAGGCCTGCAGATGCCCTCTGCACAGCTTAACTCCGTGTCCTGCAACTGCTTCTCCCCCCTCCTCCTCTCTCTCACCCCATCTCCACTTTCTCCTTGTTTATTTATTGTGCAGATGATCTCAAGCCTCAAATTGACTTGTGGGATTGATTTGGCAACACCCTCCTCCCTCCTTTTCATTTCCTCCCCTCTTCTCCTTTTTCCCCTCCCTCTGTCTCTCCCCTCAAAAGACTTTTGATTAATCCAGCGACCTCCTCTGTGAGTTGCAGAAGAAAGAAAAAAAAAACGAAGGACGGAGAGGGAGAAGGATGAGGGGAAAGGGAAAACAAGAGAGAGATGGGACGCCTCTATTACCCAGCCAGAAAGTTATGTGATCCATTTGATAAGAAAAGCTCTTTTTGATTGAGGATGAGAAAAGAAGCAAACTCTTTCGTGGGAGGGAAAATAAAGAGAGATTGATGCAGTGAGAGAGAGATGAAGGAAACAAATGACAATGGAGAGAGAGTGGGAAGTAGGAAGTAATTGACCGTTCGCTAAGCCCTGTTACTGTTGCTACGCCTGCCAAGCTTGCCATTCTTGCACAGCATATAGTCTGCAATAACAGGGGTGAGTCGGAAAATCTGTAGCTAACTAGCTAATTAAGCTAACATGGCTTGCTTGAAAGCATTTTCTCCAGCTGACTTTTTAATGTTTCCACTCCAGCTCACCAGTATTTAAACAAGAACCCGGCGTGTGTCTTGGTGTGCAGCAGGTTATGTTGGGACATCAACGCCACAGCAAGGCTGCCGGTGTATGTAAGAGTGGGGAAACAAGAGAGAAGGGCAAGAAGGAGGGAGGCAACGTGTGCGCGCCCCGCTCTATTTGTCATCCCGGCCGTGGTCTTTGGTGACACCTTGTTCATTTGCGAAAGCGACTGTTTGAGATGCAGGGATCGATCGAGCAAATAGAAGTAAGGGCCCTGAAGATAGAGAGAGAGGGAGGGAGAAAGAAGTATGGGCAGTTTTCATTACCTACATCTGCACATTCAAAGTGGACACACACCACTATCTGTACTGTGTTTGGTGTCATTCATACTGGAGTGGTGGACCGTGAGATAACTGTAAAATATGACTATGTTCATATTGGCAGGAAACACATACAACTTTCTTCCTGTTTAGCCTAAATAGAATCAAACTTTGCAAGTTTAAATCCTATGTGGAAGAACTTGTCTAACAGAATGCTCCTTGAAAAGAGGATGAATGATGTTCTTTTGGTTTTATTACTGACAATAAAAACAACATTTTCTTGAAGTTTAAATAATTCACTTCAAAAGTTCTGACAAGGTTTTAGTTTGATGTATTTATTTTTTCATCATGGCGAGCATTGACTTTCTATCTCCATCTGATGACTTAACTTCCATCCATTATGTTGGCAGAACTTTTGATGTGAAATTGATTTGTTTAATGGCAGCTAATGGCTCCATGAATCTAAAACATGCTCCAGAGACTTAATTCTTCATCCATATAACAGATCTGTCATCTTGACAACCACGCTGTCACTTTATAATGCATTTTTGTAATTTGTCATATGCTGCAAACTGCATCTCAAAGATGTTGGTTTTGGTGTTTCTGACCAGAATGTAAACAAATGCTGATGACAAGACAGGTTTATCTGGTATTGACTTTAAAAATAGCCTACTTATAGTCAATTTATTATGTTGGCGGTACCGGCATATTTATAACCTGCTCCATGACTCCATGACTGGTCATCACCAAGTCCATAGACAACTTCATTTGTACATTTTTGTGTACAAGGCCATACTGGGTGAACTTCATCTATATATGTAATCTCCTGACGTAGACCTCTAGCAGTCTTCAGCTTAGTTCCACAAGGTGGCTTTGCTACCAGGCTTCAAGGGTTTGCACAGAGCTGGGGTAAAAAATCCTTTTCCTACTTTACTTTTTGGGCTTCAAATAATCTGCACAGCAAATTACATCTAAGTCACCTAAGATACATCCAGGTAACTTAGAACTGCAACTGCTTTGTGTGAGCTGAATTTAGCCTCCATCTTGTTTTTTTATGATTGCGTTTTCCCGTCTGCTGTGTTTTATTTCTATTTAAACTGTGACTGATGTTCTGCCTTAGCCGAGTCTCTCTTGGAAAAGACACTCCTATCTCAAGGGACCTCCTAGTTAAATTAAGGTTGAATAAAAAAGTAATCTCTATAAACAGATAGCTGCATTTGAATGCAGAATTTGTAGGCAACCAGAAAAGATTCTGGTATTGGAAGTATTTTGTTTGTGTTCTGTTCTGTGTTCAGTCCAAGTACTGCTGACCAATCATGTTTGAGTGGGCTTCGGTTGTATGCAGGTACACAGTTACTGTGGAGAGCAAAAGATGGGGAATGTATTGGCTGAAATAAAATCTCAGAACCTATCAGCTCTCTTCTGACAAAGATTTATTAGTAAGTTGGTTTACCTGCATTCACATGCAGATATTTGCTTGTAAAGATTAACCGCCTCTCAACTCCAACCCTATTCTCCTGTGTCAAGTTGCTAATCAGACTGTACACAATGACCAGTATAGTGTTGTCACGATACCAAAATCTTTGTTTCGGTACCAATACCAATATGAATTTTGATACTTTTCAATACTCTTCAGTACTTTTCCTAAGGAAAAGTCCTTTTGGATACAAACCTTTAGAACAATAAATAGTAGGGGTGTAACGGTACCCAAAAAAAATCATGGTTCGGTAAGTACCTCGGTACGGATGTCACGGTTTGGTAACTCAAATGTCCCACCAAGTTTGTGTTGTCTCATGTTGTCTCCCTTTGAGAGGCAGACTTTCTCTTGTCTTTTTTCACATGCGCCAGCTGCGAATGTTGATACAGGTGTTGTCATACACACCACTTGTGCAATCTGTGCTCCAATAGGAACAAGAAAGGCGTTTGTGTGCATAATTAAGTAAAATAAATTGACTAAATTAATGAATTCAATCAATTTCAAAGTACCGGTATTTTCCAAATGCAGTATAATACCGTTTGGAATACTCTAGTACCACGGTACTATTTTAGTACCGGTATACCGTGCAACACTAGACCAGTATATGGAAGAGGAAGTCTTGGCCCGAATATTCGGCTACACCAGAACCCTCAAAATACTGACCTTTGTCTCAAAAGGTTAAATCATTGTCAGACCGATAGGAGATGGGGTTTTTGTTTTTTTCATCAAACTACTATTTAAAATCTGAAGAATTATTAATAATTTCAAGCTTGATCAATTATTTTAAAGGAATAGTTCAATATTTCTTAATGGGAATTTAAGTAAGAGAACATTTTGGGAAATGCCCTTACCCACTCTTTATCTTTGTAAGCTACAGAGCTGGAGCTGCTATGTCATCTAGCTTATACCGAGTTTACACAACATGATTTTTATTGTCCCAGATCAGAGGAAAATTGCACCCATGAGTGACAGTCACGATGAATGAATTTTCAAAGACGCAATCTGAAATATGGGCTGTTGTGTCGCAGACGCCCAAGATTTATATATCAGGTTAAATATCTGGACCTGTCTGTGAGTCCAAATTCTGTAGCCTGAAATTTATTATAAACAGCAATGACAGTAACAACAACCTAAAGCCAATGAGAGTGGGAAATACTGGGCGAGGAGGAGAAGGAGTTATGTTTCTTCCTTGGTTTTTCGCTGCAACTTAGCACACAAACAACTCGGATAACCATTTTCTTGTGAACATCTATTTTAGAGGAAAGAACTACTGTCTCGCATGTGGTCTTGCGTCTTTTCCCATATCACTTCTCGCATGTGTTTTATTGACCAAACAGACTTTGCAGATTTCTCTCAGTGAAATGTCTTATATTGTGTTATAACCTGCTGCTGATCACTTTTGTAATGTGCAATCCACAACAACTTCAAGATACCCCATGGTGAGACAGACAGCCATGTAATGTGATCAGCATAGCAATCTGACGACCTTTAAAGTCATACAGTGTGTAGGCGCCCTTGGCATCAAGAATTATAAGCTGTGGTTGTAGAGTGGTATTGATTTTTCAACTAATTCTTGGCAAATAAGCATGTTTGCCAACATGATGAAATATTGCTTTGAATAATGTAATTAGTATAGCTGTTATGTGTTCAGTCGTCTTTGTGTATTGGTTGTGTTTCTCATCCAAGATCTAACCCTAACACTTCGGGGACATGGTAGCATTTGGTCATGATGACACTGACCACGGAGCAGCTGGCAGCCAGAGGCCGTTTTGTCAGCATCACTCAACTCACCATGTCACATCCTATAAGGCACATATAGATGGCACACACTCAAGAGGTCTTAGAAGGATAAACACACACAAGCTAGAACAGGCATGTATTTGTACTTGCATGGACAGAAAAGCACCTAAACAGATTACATGCAGGCGACGCCACTGCCGACAACACACTCAGACACACAGTGTGTGTGCTGCTCCAGTGGCTGAGTCAAAGTTAGTTTATATGGAGAGCTATGCACATAAGAAATCCAAGGTTTCATATGAAGGGGATCGGACAAAGTGCATTACAAAGTGCTGTTTACTGTGTCGGGACAGAGGAAATGAATTCAAAGCAGGCTCGGGCGATGTCACTTTCTAATGTACTGTATTTTTAAAGCTCTCTGCTGAGCCATGCTCTCTCTATCTCTCTCTCTCCAGCGGGGGAATTCTCCGTACAGTCACTCCCAGCTTTGTCTGACCTCCGGTGTACCAGCAACCAGACTTTATTCCTCCTAAATCTCCCTCTCCTAATCCTTCCCTGCCTCTGCCTCTCTCTTTTTCACACACTTCACACTCGCCTCTGACAGAAATACTGTACAACAGGGAGGATGAAATAGGAGACAGCTGGAAAGCAATTGTCTTTTTATGCCATGAGGAAGCACTGTGAGCGTTTAAGAGGGAGAATGATTGTTCTAACACCGGTCCTCCCTGTCTGCTTTTCTTTTTTTGCAGTGCAGTTCAACTTGATTCCTGTGGGGCTCAGGATAGTGGCCATCCAGAGTACCAAGACAGGGCTCTACGTTGCCATGAACAGCGAGGGCTACCTCTACACTTCGGTACGGTCAGCACATACAATACAGTAACACCCTTTAAAGACTTGATTTTATTACAGCACCCCTGGTTGAAAAACTGCCACTCCATCAGTGGCTTTGCTTGTGACATTCTGAATGTCGTTGTAGAGTTTGTTGAAATTGAAGTAATGCAGAAACTTCTGGAGTTCCATGAAAGCTTTTGAAGTCAGTCTGTGTGCCAGCATCACTTACAGTAGATGGATGTGTGTAATAGCCTCTTACACACCACTTTGTGTTGCTTTTAAAAGTAACAGAACATTTGTTATTTATTCTCATATTAGAGCTGAAACCTGGACCGTAACTGAACACACTGTTGATCTCTGCAGTTATGAAAGGTAATTCGCAAAAAAATTATGATAAAGTTGCTCCGAAATTCTTTAATCATCAAGTGTGATACCTACTTCTCCTTTAAATGTATGAAAATATAAACATTTGAATCTCATCTGCTTCACCCAGGTTCCATTTTGCATAAACTTTGTAGCCATTTTAAGCAACACAAGATAAACCAGATCAACATTTATAGATAGTATATTATCCACAGTCTGCATTCACAATAAATGTCTTTACGTTATGACAATTTCCCATATAGATAGCTATATGTTACTTAAAGGGACAATTCACCCCAAAATTAAAAATACATATTTTTCCTCATACCTGTATTACTATTTATCAGTCTAGATTGTTTTGGTGTGAGTTGCAGAGTGTTGGAGATATCGGCTGTAGAGATGTCTGCCTTCTCTGGAACTAGATGGCACTCAGCTTGTGGTGCTCAAATCACCCTTTTTTTTTTTTTTTTTTTTTTTTAAAAACTCAACAGCAATGTCTCTTTCCAAAAAACATGACACAGTTGCACAAGAAAATTCAAAGGGCTCTAGTTTCGCAGACCGGGCGCGGCAGGGCGCAGCGCACCTGCGCTTCGCCAACTGGGTGTGGCCAGGCGGATTTTGCAAGTTTGGCACACCGTGTGCGCTGGCGCAGCTACTCCTCTATCCCACCTCCGTCCCTCCTACCAGCGCAAGTCAGAAAGAGGGAGGAGAGAAGGCGTGGAGTGGGTTTTACACACATCACACCAATCAAATGAGCCCCTCTCCTCGCCCTTAAATGCGCCGTGCGAAGGTGTAATGAGAGTTTACTCAATTCGCCATGGCAGAAGAGAGCAGCAGCGTCAGACGGCCAAACAGCTGTGTTAATCAAATCAGGTTGGGAGGAGGTCTTTGAACCAGGAGATTGTGTTTGTGGGCTCTATTTTCGCAGACCGGTCGAGGCGGGGGCGCAGCGCACCTGCGCTTCGCCAACTGGGTGTGGCCAGGTGGATTTTGCAAGTTTGGCACACCGTGCGCGCTGGCGCAGCTACTCCTCTATCCCACCTCCGTCCCTCCTACTGGCGCAAGTCGGAAAGAGGGAGGAGAGAAGGTGTAATGAGAGTTTACTCACTTCGCCATGGCAGAAGAGAGCAGCAGTGTCAGACGGCCAAACTCCTCCCAGGAGGAAACTGATGTTTTGGTCCGGGAGGTCCAAGCTCGTAGTGTCCGAATATACGGAACTGCGAGCAGACCTCCATGGGCTGATGATGCAAAGGTAGCCTGGGAGGAGGTCACCACAATTGTAAATCAATGTTGTGTTTCTCTTGTAGCTGGGCTCTTCTCTTTCTCTCTGAGTCTCACTCTGTTTCTTTTCTTTTGACTTTTCTAAGATGACAGATGCTAAATATATACTCCCTATCTGATGCTGAGGCTGTTTGTGGTTGGCTGAGAGGGATGTGAACTCATTAGTTTGCAGCTGTGTTAATCAAATCAGGTTGGGTTTCCATTACGCGTGCCAAACGTGCCAAACGGTGCCAATGCCCTTTGATCTGACATCAGATGTGACGGGACAGTCGATATAGAGCTACATTTATGTGCTGATTGCAGATAGTTGCATTGAAGAGTGGTTTTTGGCTATTTATTGCATTGTTAATGTGCCTGATATTCTGGAAACCTGCCTGTGAGGTTTTGGTGACGTGTGCGCACTGTCAGCCGGTCAGCCAAACTTCCGCTTACACCGGCTGCGCTCCGTCTGCGCTGACAGTAGACCTTGTTTCAGCTGGTGAGCTTTTAGCGCACTTTCGGCGAAGCCTTTTGGCACAAAACTGTCACTGTGCTAAGCTGGATCTGTCGACACCTCCCCCTGCTGCGCCGCCACACCCATCTCAGCGCACCTCAGGTTGCGCTGCTCGAAACTAGTTCTGCGCGGGGTTCACCACCCTGCGCTGCGCCGGGAAACTAGAGCCCAAAGACTTTGTTGTGAGCAGTTTCAGAAGGAAACATTTTCTTTCTACTGAACTACACCTGCCAACTGAATTACTGCGTGGAAGGAAATGTACATCTAGTGCTAGCTCACCTAGCAGCACTGAGCTAGCTAATAATTACAGGTCCATGAGTAAATGGAAAATAGTTCCTACATGAAACTGCTCACAACAAGGTCTGTGGATTATCTTTAGTAGCTGGGTCATGATTTCTGGAAAGAGATGTTACTGTTGAGTTTTTCAAATGTATTTTTTTGGTGCTTTGAGCACCACAAGCTGAGTGCCATCTAGTTCCATTATATTGGAGAGAAGGCAGACATCTCTACAGCTGATATCTCCAACAATCTGCGACTCACACCACACGATCGAGACTGATGAATTGCACTTCAAGTAAGAGGGAAAATAGGTATTTTTGAATTTGGGATGAACTCTCCCTTTCAGCCTTATTTAACTGTCCATTTCCTTTTCTTGTTTTTTTGGCCCATCTACTGTCTCCAAAGCCACGTTGTTTTAAAACTGAAGATGTTCAAAATTAATTTTTTAATTGTCGTATTTTGTATCATTGAAATACTGTGTGAAAATTCCTATCATATCTCATCAATTTTAACATGCCGTTTTTATTTAGGGATATGTCCTATTATTATGGTATAATGTTAGCCGTTAAGTCACCTGATGAGCAGTCCACAGTCATAAGTACACTATGATTAATACAGACACAGCATCACATGACACAGTGCTGTCATCTGAGACCATCTGAGACAAAATCTTTTCACTCCAATATGGTTCCTTTTTACTCACACAGTGACAAACCGAGGTGGTGACATCTGAAACAGTGGCTTATGTCTGCATGCATCTGTGCATGAAACAGTTTCCTACTCTCCGTCACAGCAGCACTTGTGCGCTGCAACTTGTGAAGCAGCTCATGCGGCTCTTCCGGAGAGTTGTTTTGCATTGATGTGCGGAGAGAAGCGGCGCAGCTGAGGCACAGATTTGAGAGGTAGATGGAAGAATAGGCGAGGAGACAGAGGGTGGATCAGAGTGCACTCTATCAGGATGCAGAGAAAAGCTCTTTTTTTTTTCAGCCTTTTTCCTCTTGGCACACAGGCAAAGTGTGAGAGATCTTGTTTGAAGTGCATCGGTGCGCTCACTTCAAAGTCCATCTAACGCTGCCTGCATGCATACTGCCACAGACGAGGAGAGGAGATACAGGGTTTCTATCAGGAGGAACAATGGAAACTCAGCCTGGAAAGAACACACATACGCTGATATACACAGAGGCTGCTGCCACATATACAGTATGGGAGCAATCTGTTGAAACATGCACATTACTTAATGTCTGTCCTTGATTCTAGCAGCCTCTCACTTTGCCAACCACATACTACAGCGAGACGCAACAGACGGCATCAGAGTTCAAAGCTCCTCTTGATCCAGAAATCACATAACATGACTCACAGTAGTTGGTCAGTGTAGCTTGAACTGACTTCTTGTTGGCTCGTGTGATTTATGTAAGTTTTGGTACTTCTATGAGCAGGGCTTGAAATACTTTTTCTGTGTACGTGCAGAAAACACTTGGCACTTCCACGACAGCCAGATCCAACCCAAAGGAATCCAACATGAACCACTGCTGGTGCATCTAACTTTTAAAATTAGATGCACCATTTCCCTGCATCAAAATTGTTCTTACTGAACCATTTGTCTTTCTTTCTTGGCACTTCCGTCACAGACACATGTGACTCAAAGGAATCAAACTTTATTCTTTCATTCATTCATTTTCCGTAACTGCTTATCCTGTTAGGGATTGTGGGGACGCTGGAGCCTATCTCAACTGTCATTGTACAAGAGGTGAATCTATATGGAAACTTTCTTTTAAAGTCATATTAGGACTTCTTTGGTAAGGTTACATATTCAGCAAGACTTATTTCATTTATAATGTGTACTGATTTCAACATTTTTGAAGGGCTTTTGTACAAATAATGCCATATGCTTATTTGCATATTGGTGATGTCATTGCACATTTAGTCACATAAAGCTTAGTTGCTTCGTTCGTTGCAGCAAGGAAGAGGTCACCTCAAACCATATAATGGGTAAATAGAGAAATCTAGGGGGAAGCCTGCTTGCCTGATATACAGTGTAATACCAGAGTTTATTGTTTATTCTCCTGAAGGTAAAACGACTAAAAATACCAGAAGTTCCCTTGTCTTTGTTATCACAAAAAGTCTTGAGTGGTGTAGTTTTATCTTGCAGAAATGTCAAAGGTAGCCCCAATCCATATTTTGACCTAACTCTGACCCTATAACCCCAACCCAAAAACCCAAACTTTCCCCCTAATGAGCCCCAGAAAATGGTCCTTGCATATGACTTTTCCAGGGCTCGGAACCCCCCTAGACAGTAAGAACCTTGCACACATACACACACACAGAAAATAGAGGTTATACTTACCCAGGCATTCTCCTGACAGAAGAAAGGTGACCCATTTTCACTGAGGGAAAGAACTACGGGGAAAGAGAGAGGGGGAGAGACTGAGAGGGGAAGGAGAAAAATGTGCAAGAAAATCCCTTTGAGATGAGAAAGGAGAGTGGACAAAGGAGAAGAGGAGGAATTTTTCCCCCCCTCTCACCTTAAACTACCTGCTCCGCTATTGTTCTGTGCAAATGTGAGTACTAGAGAGAGCGAGAGGTAGTGAAGAAGACGGAGAACAGAAATAGAGGAGGAAGGCATGTTTTGCGCTCGTTGCCCTCAGGGTCCGGGGAGAGGCAGTGCAGACCCGTAACACCCTGTTATGCAACCGTTAGCATGTGCAGGGAACAAGGCCCCTGCGTCATCCCCTGAAGGGTAAGGGGAATTATAGCAAGCAGTCAAAGACATAACCTCAATGTAAAATCTTAACACGAACATTTCAGAAAACATTTCGGAATTTCAGAAAATATTTTGGTGCCGTTTTAGGTCACGGGTACGGATTTCCTTTTGCTTTCTGTAGTGGAAAGTGGCACTGTGGGACTGTGAGAGAAGGGGGAACTCTGTTGTTGTTTAATTTCTTATGTGTGCTTTAAAGATTTACAGTGAGGGAGATGTTTGAGATAATGGCTGTTAGTTTGTGGAGTGGTTTGTGGTCTGCATTGCAGGGACAGGAGAGAACAAAAGGCAAGAGTAGAAAATGGGATGAAATAGGGGTCGCTTCTCCTTTTAAAGCTGCTATAATCAATATTTTCAGATCAGAACAACAGATCACATGACTATGTGCAAAAAGGTCGCTTGTAGTGATAAAGGCACAGAAAATGTATGAAGTGCTTTAGCATCTTTAAGCTCATTGTTTTGGTTTTACAGCTGTAGCTGACTCCCACAGCTCTCATCAGCCTTGTTTTCAGATTCAGCAAACAAAGCTCAAAATATACCCACTGTATCCTACATGGCCAGCACTTAACAGCAGACGGACAAAGTTAGCAGCTAGCTCTCGAAGTATTTAGCAGCTAAAGAAATGTTCTTCAGGATTTGGTGGAAAGTCAAACAGAGCTAAACGTGGAGGGAATATTGCACTCAAATAATGTGTAATCAAGCAACTGTCTACAAGTCTACAACTTGTTTCTGCTGCCATTTAGTGGTGTTTTTCAAATTAACAACCATTCTGCCTCAAGTTATCTTTATATAATTATTTTTCTTGCCAAATACATTTTGATGGAAGTCCTAATTGCTGCCTAGATTACATATTTTCTACTGTGGGGCCACAAAATAACCATGTATAGCAACTAATGCACTCAATTACATAGTGTCTGGTGCCTCAAGTAGGGGTGGGCAATATATTGATTATACTTTTTTATTGCTGCAAATTCCACATGGGATTTATAAAAGTACTATATAGCTAACATCGAGTATAAATTGTAAGATCATTTTTTTAGCCAATGCATGAGACCCGATGAGCAGGCTAGGCATGTTTTTGTATTTGAATGACTCCATACCACAGTGATTTTGCGCATTTTGCGACCATGGAGCACCATTATTAATATATGAACTGGAGAGCTGTAAAACCTCACATTTAACAGTGCAGCTGTAACAGTTCAACTTTCCACTAACTGCTAACAACTGAATGTTGGCCAGAACTTTCAAGTTCACAGCAAAATCATTAGCATTTTGGCCCGAGATGAGCCGGGTGCCTCAGAATAAAGGCACAAATGGTTCTGGATTCATTTTCATTATAATAATACTGTATTTTACTATTTTACAGTACTTAATTTAAGGTATTGAAACAGTACTTCATTTAACTATATCATGACAGTACTTTATTTAACTTAATTACAACAGCACTCTATTTAACTAATATACAACAGTACTATATTTAACTTTATAACAGCACTGTTGTTAGTACTTTGACTTTATTATAACAGTACTAACAGCACTAAAGAGACTACAAATAGGATTCGTTTTTTTTTTTAGCTTGGCGCCACATAGCGTCAGCAGTGTTGCTCGCACTGTCGCAAAGACCAAATTGACCGTGAGGATCAGAGATAATCAATAAAATGTAGGCTGTAAAGCCACCAGTATACCTCTATGTATATAGAATGAGAAGGTGTGTGGACACTCTACTAAATAAATGAGTAAAGAGACCGAGCAACAATTATCATATTTATCTGAAGAAAAAACAAATGCGCAGTACCAGTACAAACAACAGTAGACACATAAGGGATAATGTATAGTGAGCCGGTGACTATTGAAAAATAACTACCGACAGGGGAATGGAACCCCGGCGCGCAGTGGAGTTATTTTTCAACAGTCACCGGCTCACTTGACATTATCCCGCTTAGAACATGGCTTACTACTAAAACATTCAAATGTTACAACTGGCATCAATATTATTAAACTGCTGGCAGAGTGTACTGACAGAGGAGAGGCGTTCACTAGACAAACGGGAGCGGAAGAGAGGATTTTACTCCAATTCTCCCAGTCGGAGATGCTGTGTGCCCAGTAGCTGCTGCGGCAGCGGCAGCGGGGGGATGGGGGGGAATCACTGTCCAAGGGCTGCCGTAGAATGGCAACGAGGATGTCAGCTGACCAACGCTCGCTACCCGGTCCCTGGTTGCAGCAATTTGCGATGCTGGCCAGCTAGGAATGAACTAGCAGCCAGTACAGTACATTCCTCTCTCGGCTAGCTAACATTTAGCTGTGTTACTGATCCATTAGAAAGAAAGCTAGTTGGACATCGGTTCTGAAGCCTCTTTGGTCACAGAGCTCTCTCCATCTCTTGAACACCTGACTGAGGTTTACTCTTGTTTTTCCTCTTCTTTTATCACTCTCCTTTTTATGCATCCTCGCCTCCTCAGACAGAGGAGCTCATTTTGTTTTGGGAGGCCGTTTTTCACTTGTCTCCAAACTTTGTCCGTCTGCCATTGTGCTCCTGACTCGACTATCTCATGCCCCAGCCAGTTCCTCATAAGGACCAGCTCCAGTCCTTGATTGGCTGACCGACCAGTTTGGCAATACATGACGCAATTCCTGCTGTAAAGCAGATTTTTTCCATGAAAATTCGTCCCCGGTGGCAGAAGCTTATTGCAAAGATTGCAAAGCCATTAAGTAACCGTAATAAATGTTGATAGTCTGATTTTTCTGTGTATACTACCCTGTGCAACCCACATTATTTTCATAATGATATATATAAGCAAAAATGCTGTCTGTTGCTTCTTTAATTTAAACTTTATTATGATAGTAGCTCAAATAACTTTATTACAACAATACTTTTATTTAAATAGTACTTTATTTAAACTTTATTATTACATTGTATTTAGTTTAGTATTTAACTTTAGTATTTAAGTAGTTTACAGTAGTTTCTAAGGGATATAAAAATATCAATTAATATATTGTATATCAAAATATCACAATATTATTTAACGGCCATATTGCCCAGCCCTAGATTCAAGTCAATGATGACTTAATCAGTATTTAACCTAGACAAGTTAACCCAGTTAACCCTCACCTTAACTGTAACTGCTTAAACATAGCTGTAAAAAGTTTAATGCTTCAGCTGCTGTGAGTGGATGTTTTATTGTAAGACGAGATGTTGGAGTATAACAAATGAAATATGTTATGAGTCATTGATTGGCAAATATTTTTAGTATGCCAAATACATTTACTTATAATGTTTACAGGATATATGTGACCCAGAAAGGTAATACAGGTGGCATTGTGATGTTGCAAAGTAGTGCAGTTACTGCCTTATGATTTGCTCTCTCAGGCTTAAATCAAGGAGTGCTCCCCAGCAACATCAGAGAAAAAAAACAAACATGTAACCAAAGTGGAGAGGTGTTTCCTCTTAACTTTTTGTAGCAATAACAAAAGCTCACCTCGGCTGCGGCAGTGTTCCAGTGGCTACTCAGCATTAATCTTTCATCGGCTTCTGTGGCAGACGTGTTCTCTTCTGCAACCACACACACACACACACACACGCAAGCAGATAATTACAACACTTATTTAAAGGATTGAAAATGAAGTACCCTCTCCCAGCTGTACATTTGCCAGTAATGGCTCAGAGAAAAGAGGAAAGTAGTTTTCCAGCTTGCCCTTCTTAAGCCCCATCATTTATCTTGATTTATCAGTTGCATCATTCTCATTTAAAGCTCTTTCTTGTTGTTATTTTCTTTTTGTATTATCTTCAGTAGTTTCTGTTTATCCTATTCTTATTCATATTCTCTACCCCGCTGCTGCCACAACTCATTTTTCCCACTAGGATCACTGAAATTGCATCTAATCACCTCATCTAATTTAATGATGTCACCTTTTATGAATATTTCAAATATTTGTTATGACTTCAGTTTATTTTGCAAGCTAATTAAACAGCCTGGATCACAGCACTTACAGTAGTTTTAACGAATGCTTGATCATGTATTTTCCTTAGCTGTTTGATATTTTATTAAATGTGAGAAATTAGCCTTCAGGCAAAAAATAAGTGATTGGAGGATGACAATGTACCATCAACAATTTTTGATCAAGGTCACTGATGCCCACAGAGACTCTATTCCCTGTCTCCTCTACATGGAGATCAAAAGTCAGTTGTAAAAACAGAACAGCAGTCCTGGATCTTGTAGATATTTAGTTTCATGTGCAATGACAAAGCAAGGTTTTGAACCAGGGGTCATTGGGAGCAAAGCAGTTTTTAAGCTGTTAAGCTAAGTAATGTCTGTTGGGAATCAGTGCTACTGTAAGCAAGCTGAGGTGACTAGATTCCACTTTCTGACTGGTGGGGCCTAGCAGATGCTGATTGGTGTATGGGGCAAATGGCTTAAAGGAAAACTTCACCCATAAAATGATGATGTTTATATCTATTACTCACCCTGTATTCTGCTGAATTTGTAAAGAAACTTTGTTTTTCTTGCACGCCTCTACGGAATGAAGAATCCACAAACAGAGAAAATTCTTTATGAATTGAAGTAAATGGGGGCCAGGTTTAACATCAGCAAAACTACATTAAAACATCTGTTTACAAAGTTTGACACAACTTGTGCAGTATAATCCAAGTCTCAACCATCAGGCCTATGCATTTTTGGTAAAACCTTAAATTTTAAAACACTTCCATAGAAACAGTGTCAGGCACAGACGAGTATTGTGCATTCACACAAGCAGAATTCAAATGCACATGTTTGCCCAGGTGTGCTACTTGTGTGCGAAGGTGTTTTCAACAGCATAAATCCATGTGTTTGGGAAGTACTCAGCAAACGACTGGATAATTGAGACTTGGATTATACTGCACGAGTTGAGTGAGAGTTTGTAAATGGATGTTTTGATATAGTTTTGCTGTTGTCAAACGTGGATCCCATTTACTCCACTTCATCAAGAATTTTTTCTGTTTTTTGATTCTTGGTGCGCCATGAAAACGTGAGAAAAACAATGTTTTATTCACAAATTTAATATAACACAGTGTGATTATTTGATAAACAAAGTGTCGTTTTATGGGTGAAGTATTTCTTTAAATTGCTTACAATAGCTAATGCAATGTGGACTTTTTGAAAAAAGGGGAATAAGAAGTCTTGTATTTCCATTTGTACAGTATAACATCACAGTACGACATGGAGAAGGTGAGGGCATGTCTTCTAGCAATGCCGGCTCTTAGAGGTCATTTCCTGATATGGGAATATCCATCCAGAGGCTTGAAGCTTAGAGGCTGTTCGACAAATATGTCCAAAAACTGTTCCATCATCTATTGAAAAATGGAGGAAAAAAAAAAAAAAAAAGCTGCTGTTCATCATAATTTGCCTTTCCACACACAAAAAATGAGCACTGAAATTCCACTTCGACTTTAATACACAATAAATATCTACTTGCTTTAGTTTGCACAGTGGTGTTTTCCCTGCAAACACACAGCATGAATTATTGATCACATGCAAGCACGGTAAATCCCCCAACTCCTCTCTTTGGCTGCGTTTAACCAGACGACACACTTAAACCTCCAGACACATTTAACACAGCGGCAGTGAAGGCAGCTCCTGCCAGGACAAGGGAAAAAATAAACAGATATTACTTTACTGAGGAGAGATGAACTTTTTTTTTCCTCTCTTGAGTGTTGATTCACCTCACCTGAGTGAAGAAACAGGCAGCCAAACATCCCTGTTTAGCCCTGAGAGATATTTAAGAATCACCCAAACAACACTTTGGTGCTTCTTTTTGCACTCAAGAGAGATGGAGAAGGAAAATCAAGTAATCTACTGTGAAGAAAAAATAACACACTTCGAACGCCCTAATCTCTTTGTGGATTTGCGAGTTGGTAAATAAAAAAGGGAGTGAGAGCAAAATGATGGCGCAAATGTCCTTTTGTCCTTACACAAGCCTCTTGTTTTGGGAGGATAAAATGAGATGATAATAGAGGCGAGACGGAGAACAGAGGAGAGAGGCACTGCAAAGCATCAGTTTTTCTGCATTAACTTTAAAATGTGCAGGAAGGAAATTGACTTTTGTTTAAAATGAGACACTTGATGTAAAATTTTTGACCTTCTCATACATGCAATGTAAAGCCTCTTTGTGTTTATCCATATAAGACGTGTGTGAGTCTGTATTCAAGGCCAGGGCTCTCCAGCCTCTTTGAGGATAAGGAGGTGGCAGGGCAATTTGACTGACAGGACGGGCTGGATCTTACCACTAGTAACAGCAAACAGGGCTGATTGTAGTTGCTGTCCTGAGAGGAAGAAGATGGAAACAGAGAAGGGAGAGAGGAGGAGCAATGGATGCTGGGAGGGAGTGAGGGAGAGAAGGATGGCCTGACAGGCCCAGACTCGTAGCGAACATAACGTCTCCGCTGGGAGCAACAACCGCCGCCATGCTCATCTTTCTCCTCCCCCTGTCTCACTTGTACAGCTTTTACTCGCCTGTCAGTCTGTCTTGCTCCCCGTCCGGCCATTTGTGTCTCTTGGCCTCTCATGTGGTTTGTCTTTTCCTCTCCTCTCCACCATCACCACTTTCCTCCTCCTTTGCCTTTTGTCACCCCGCGAGCCTCTTTTATTCAGAATATATATCCCTGTCTTGATGTGTCCCTTATCTGCTGTCCTTGTCCTCGCTCCGTCCTCTACCTCTCTGTTCTCCTTTCCCCTCTCTCCCTTTGTCCTCCTCCTCCTCCTCCTCATCCTGAAACCTCTCGTAGTCAGCCTCTCCTCTCACATTTTTGTTCTTCCCCTTTATGTCACCATTTCTTTAACTGCACTCTGTCCATATGTTCAGACAAATCAAATCTTAAGATATTTGTCTCTATCTATTCTTGGACGTAATCAATTTCTTAAGCTAATATGATCTGACACTAATGTTGATGTACTAAAACATTTCTGATTGTTTTTAAATAATTTTTCCATGACAGTTTGTTCCTCCATATATTGACATTGATGAAGTATCTCCCTAGACACCACTCAAGTCATGTTAGTTGATGTCTTCCATTTTAATGCTGCCTCAGCAAAACTGTCATGGTGCCAAAATAGCGACAGCTGTCCCAGGTGAATGTTAATTGTAAGGGCATAATGCAGCAAGTACAAGAGACATGTAGGTGGCATGCTTAGGGATAACATTCTGTGACACAGCTCCAAAAATATGACTTAGGCACTGATTAGAACTGTTAGATTGATAGGAGACACTGGAGCAATTGGACAGTCAGTGGTGGAGAGAGCTTTTACTTCAGTAAAATCGAAAAATACCACAATATAAAACTACTCCATTAAGATGTAAAGCCCTGCAGTATAAGCATGTGTGCGTTTCCATCAGCTTTTCAGGCTTGAAATGTACAAGTTTTGTAGCAACCCGTCTGTTTTTCCATCGGCTTATTAGGCTCCAATCATGCATGTTTTGTAGCAACTTGTCTGTTTTTTCATTGGCTTTTTAGGCTCCAGTGGGTGTTTTGTAGTGACATACCAGTGTATTTCAGTCAGCTGTTTTGGGTCAGATTGTAGTTGTTTTGTAGCAACCCATCTGTGTCTTTCTATCACACTTTTAGGCTCCAATTGTTGGTGTTTTGTAGCAACGTGTCTGTGTTTTTTCATTGTCTGTTTAGGCTCCAGTGGGTGTTTTGTAGTGACATATCAATGTTTTTCCATCAGCTTTTTTTGGCTCCAGTTGTAGGTGTTTTGTAGCAACCTGTCTGTGTTTTTCCATTGCCTTTTTAGACTCCAGTTCTTGGTGTTTTGTAGCAACCCATCTCTGTTTTTCCATTGGCTTTTAGGCTCCAAATGTAAGCGTTTTATAGTGACTTGAATTTTTTTTTACCATCAGCTTTTTAGGCTCCAATTGTGCGTCAGTATTTTTCCATCAGCTTTTAGGCTCCATTGTGGATTTGTGTAGTGAACCTGGAGGGGATAGTGCCACGAAAAGCAGCTACTTTTTCTGATGAGATTGTGCCACCAAAACCAGGTAACTGAAGACAAAACATAAACCTTTCCTTACAATAACCAAGTAGTTTTCTTGCCTAAACTTAACCACTTTTTAACCCCATTGTTATCAAAATGTAAAGTTTCAACATATCTGTCATATAATAACCTACAAATGTAATATGTCTGTAGTTTGTACAAACATATGTGCCAATATATTTCTGGTGATTAGGTTGGGCTCCCATACAGTCCCCTACTGTATGAGTGTCCCACATCTATACACTAAAACATTTCCCTTTGTCGCAGTTCACTGATATTAATAATCAGTAATAACCAAGCCTGACTCTGTGGTGATAACATGCACAAACAGAAACTTTGTCAGTGCGGTGCCGGATAGTCCAGCTGTAAGAACAGAGAGGCCAGATGGGCTGTGTGTATCCATCTGTCTTTACACATCCCCAATAACACACACCTCTTCATCATTTCTTCACTCCACCTCTGCAGTGCCTTCATTCATCTGTTCACTGTACATTCATTTCATCCTGTCGTGTCTAGCACCCTACAAATCATTAAAGAGCAAACAATCATTTGCAGTGACCAGTCATGTATCCATTATATCCAGGAGTTTTTGGAGGTCTTGATATTAATACAGGAACAAGGACCAGGTCTATGCAGTGGCTTTGCAATGCTCCTGGAGCACCAGAGCAACTGGGAGTAGTTCAGCAGAGGTTAATGACAGGGGGAAACTCCTTGTCATGGTTCCATTGTCTGAGGCGCTGGGACCCGCTTACCTGTGGGCACCTCCTGAAAATTGCTTTCTGATAAAAATAGTGCTCAGCCGCGGACCTGGCCCACTTTATTAGCCGTGTGCTCTGGAAAAGCCTCCTGGGTAGAGAGATGGCAGTGGAGAGGGAGGGAGGAGTGATGTGTGGATGGTGGGAGGGGGGTCGGCATGGTGTTTTGAGATGTTGTCAAAGGCACACGCACAGCAAAAAAAATAGACCTGTACTGTACACACACACACACACACACACACACACACACACACATTCACTCCCCTGTGCAATTTAGCCACCCTCCACATCCCCACAAACACACATGTGCAGCCAGGTATAAACAATCTGACAGAGGCAGGCAGACATAATTGGGCCGGACTCCGATACCCGGGACCAGCTCTGGTCAAACTCTACGCAGTTAACGGGGGAAAGTTTGGCAAAGTAAAACTTTACTCCACTGGATGACATTGTGGATCTGCACTCAGAGGATAAACAACGCATATCCACCAGTGACCCAAAACTAAGAATTGCTGATGGGATAGATGGGGGGCAGAAATAAAGTCCATTTTCTGCCTCTTTTCACATGTAATTTTAGTGTAGAGAAAACCATGGCTACAGCCTGTGAGATTTAAAATGAATAGGATCACCAACATTACATGCAAGCAACACTCACACCACTTCAAATGAAGGGGACCCATTATTATTTCATACATATACATATAATGTTACAGTGTCAGTTGTTCATATTAAATGTGGCCAAACTTCCAGTTAACAAGGTAAACATATGTGAAAGGTCAGCTCCTGATGGATTTCTTTGTATTGTCATTTCCTCCAGGCATGCTACTGCAAGTGTTTATATTATATAGCCCACACTGCTACATGTAGCTACATGCTAACATCAGGGAGATCTATAATCTTGGCTGCAGATGTTGCAAAGTTTTGGTTTATAAGCTTTAATATTTGATTTTTCATGGTAGAAAGTGCCACTATCCTCTGTTACCTGGCTGCAAGTACAGTACATTGCTACATGTAGCTAGGTGCTAACATCAAGGAAACCAGTAATCTTAATTGTTGTTGTTGTCAATTTCTCACCAGTTTCGGATCATATTCCTGCTAGAACATGTCAGGTTGTGAACATTTTGGTTTAGAAACTTTTATTGGTGATTTATCACAGTGGAAAGTACCACCTCAGTTATTCCCCTGGTGCAGAGACACCAAGATACAGAAGAACTGGAAACTCTGACCAATCAGGGTAGACGGGACTCTTCGTGAAGTTGATGAATGGCAGACCGTGACCAAATGTCAGGAGGGAGTACACAGTACAGAGAAATAGGAAAGAAGCCTGGGAAGCTGTGTTGAATGAAGTGCTAGCATGTCCTGCCTGGCATGCTAGCTGCAGTTAGGTTGCTAGCTACAGTAGTCAACCAAGGAATTCTGCTAGTAGTCCCTACGTCACCCGTCTTCTGAAACCAAATATTTCTTTTATCACCTTCCTCTTTCATTTATTAATCTACCCATTCACCATAAATCTAATTTGCTTCTTGTTCAGTCTTTCTCCCTCCCCTCCTGCACTGTTGTGTGGCCTCTTCTAAGCTCTCCACTGGGGACTCCTTTAGTGAGGCACAGGCCGCTAAATAGGGAACACCTCTGCTCACATGAGCAACCTCAGAGAGGAGGGAAAGAGGGAGGGGGACAGGGGAAGGGAGCTTTGAGGAGGAGATTAAAAAGGAAAGGCAGGGGAATGGGAAAAGGAAGATGTGGGGCATCACGAAGGATGAGGAAGTGGAAGAGGGGGTGACATGAGACAGGATTTTATATCCACCTAAAAATGCCGCAGCTACATCTAGAGCCAAAGCAGTAACCTTGGTGCATTTTGACAAGAGTTACGGCTGTCTCAATGAGCTGGAGGGGTAGAGCCCCGTTCTGCATTCTGATCAGCATTAACTCACAGGGTCAAATACACACAAGAAGACAGAGATATACGCAGGTGTATGTGTAGATACATTTTATACACTAATGTATAGGATATCAGACTTAGTAAAAGGGTAGAAAACATTCAAGTACACTTTACACCACTAATTATGTCCTATAAGTGGAGTTGTTCTTTATAGGTTTCATGCTGTGCCATGTCTTACAAAAGCAGTTATTTGGGATGGATGGTCTTTGGTGATATTGTGAGTTACCACATTCATCATCACACTGTGTTCTATAACAGCGAGAAGTTTCTTACTCTGTGGAGACTGGCAGTGAGAAGGTGTGTGAGAGAAAGAGTGTGTGCATATGGGGATGGTCCCTTCAAGATATTTAGTTCACTGGTTTATCTGCAGAGCTATTGTGAAGAGTAGGTCATGGGATTCTGTGCAGGGCTGAGGATATACTTGGAGAAGTTAACTTCTCTAACTTCAGAAACAGATGCAACAAAATCACGCTCTATTGAGTCGTGTTTGTGTCCAACTAATAAATGTGAGACCAATATTCACTCTCTTTGAGTTCTGTTTTGGTCTCCACGACCTCCTGGAGGAAATATGTGACTCTGTAGCTGCTAAATGCTCCACTATGTTCACCAGTTATTTGTAAACTTTGTCTTTTGTCTTAGTCTGCCTTTTGGTGCTGGGCAGATAGTGTGCCGCAAAAAAAGGTAATGACCTGAAAGACACCATAAAGCCAAATAGAG
The DNA here is from genome assembly GCF_011397635.1 of Epinephelus fuscoguttatus. Classification (NCBI taxonomy): domain Eukaryota; kingdom Metazoa; phylum Chordata; class Actinopteri; order Perciformes; family Serranidae; genus Epinephelus; species Epinephelus fuscoguttatus. The sequence goes on from NC_064774.1 coordinate 27,476,450, forward strand.
CTGAGAGGAACTGCAGAGTCAGGGGACATGTACTGTATATACAGTATGTTAGGTAAAAGGGAAGAGAGAGCAGCCAGGATAACTTCCTCACTAGTTCAGCACCTTGGAGAGCACCACAGTACAGCCTTTTTAAATAGTAGTTTGCCAAAAATAGCAATTATATGTTGAGTTGAGATTATTATGTCAAATCAGAGTACCAAACACATTATGTGTATACTTAATACCTAAAACTATGTTTGCCTGTGCATTCCTCATGATGCAATTTGAATATTTTGTCCTCTGTCTTGCCTTTTGCAGACTTGCATTTTGACACCACAGTACTTAAAAGATACACTGGGTACCTTTAAAGTGGACTTACTCTGCCTTTTCTGTCGTATATATGTATAATGTTAAGTTGTCAAAAGTTCATATTAAATGTGGTCAATATTTCAAACAGTGAGGAAAATGTATGTAAAAAATAATCCCCATGAGAAGAAAAAACTCAGGCTTCAGACCATTCTGAATACCCCAGCAAGTGTTTACATTTTGTAACCTACACTGCTACATGTAGCTACATGGTGACGTCAGCAAAACCTGGAATCTTGGTTGCAGATGTTGTGAAATTCCCCCAAAATTTAGTTAATATTCCCACTGAAACATGTCTGGATGTGTTTAGAAGCTTTTGTTGGTTTTCATGGCAGAAAGTGTTGCTGTAACAGTCCTTACCTGGTTACAACTACACTGCTACATGTAGCTACATGCTAACGTCAAGGAAATCTGGAATCTTTGTTGCCAGTTTTATCAATTTCTCACTCATTTTGGGTCATATTCTTGATGGAATTTGTACAGTTGTGTGTAGAAGCTTTTGCTGGTTTCTTTTTCATGATAGAAAGTGCTGCTTTACTCCATTACTCTCACTACATTGTTGCAAGTACACTGCTACATGTAGCTACATGCTAACATCAGGGAAACATGTAATCTTGGTTGCTGATGTTTTAGATTTCTCCCTGATTTCAGATCATATTCCTGCTGGAGCATGTCCAGTTGTGAAGATATTGGTTTAGGAGCTTTTGTTGGTCATCAGTCATCTCCGGTGTTGCGGGGATGCTGAGATACGGACAACCCAGAAACACTGACCAATCAGAGCAGAGTTGGGAGGTACTATTATAGAGACATTCACTGAAACTGAGAGTTTCATACAGAGGGTGAATAAAGTGTTCCAGCACAGACAGTTTGAGGAAAATGAAGTTGTTGTTTTTTTTTTTGTTGTTTTTTTTTTTTAAAAAAACTTAAAGTATGTAAAGATATCCTAATAGTAACTCAGAAATAAAAGTATGAACCTGAAAATGACCATAATAGGTCCCCTTTAAGTTCAGCTAACTTCTTTCTTACGTCCTGTGGGAGTCAATTGAAACACAGGCACAAAAAGAAACATAATATTTTCATATGAAAACACATCAAATTGCACTTAAAGATTGGACAATTGGCCCCTAAAAGCACAAGATATAGGAGCAACACTACGTTTTGGCTACATGTCTCACAATAATTACTTACCATTTGGCTCTAAAGCAGCTTCTTATGCAAAAATGCAAGTAACCTGTCATGAGTTATCACACTGTCATTACAGCAGATTCAATATTCCCCCATTTCTCAACACACACACACACACACACACACACACACACACACACACACACACTCACTCATCAGTGTCCTCCCACAAGCACACACAGACACACCTGACAGGTGGCAAACTGGCAATTAGTCAGCTCCCTCAACAAAGCTTTCAACAAAGTCTTTTTACAGTCTGACCTGAGAGGACCAACCTGCCTGCACACACACACACACACACACACACACACACACACACACACACACACACCTGCTTTTGCCTCCAACTCCTCTCCCCTGACCTTCCTCAGCCGCCCATCGAATCAGAAAAGGCTTGTCTCTTTTTCTTTGACTCAGCACTCTTGTTTCCTTTCCTCTACTCTCTCCTTCCTTTCTCTTACTCTCCCTCTTTTGCACTCTGATCAACCCCACCCCCTCCTTGTCTCACACACACACGCACACACGCACACATACACACACACACACACGCATTCCCCTGATGTGGCAGCAAAAGCGTGCAGACACACGTGGCCGTGAAGTAGACATGGGAAGAAATGTGAAGCATCTAGGCAGATAGAGAGGATACTGGGAGAAAGAGGGAATATGAAAAAAGAGAGATGGAGAGAGAGAGAAGGAGGGAAGATGAGAAAGGAGTAGAGAAAGAGAGATGGAAAATGCAGTGTAGAGGTAAGGCAGGTTATCTCTGGTTCCCTTTGGAAAATCCCCAAACGCACAGCGAGGGTCTGGCAGTCAAGGTGAGAAACAGAGGACATCCCTCCCTCCCTCCCTCTCTGCTTCTTCCCCCTTGTGCACCCGCCTGCACCCTCTCCAGCTGTTCTCATTACAGTGTGTTTGTCTGCTTTTTCGCCTCCACCCATTTGTCTGCGTGTGTGTCAAATGGTTGTTTCATGCATGTGTCTTGTCCTTTTGTGCACCATGAACATATGCGTTTACATATGTGGCTTTGAATGTTTTTTCTCTTGCTTGCCTGTGTGTATGTGTGTGTGTGTGTGTGTGTGTGTGTGTGTGTGTGTGTGTGTGTGTGGTGCCATTTAGTGTGTGTATGTGTTGTCTGGATGCTCTGAGCACATCAGCCCTGGTCGAGCTCCAGCGCTCCTCAGGGCATCCCTGTAAATGCCAGAATGTTGGCACAGATGCGGACCCCTCTCCGTCTGAACTGCTAAAAACTTTGTTCTGTTCTCTGTCGGTCAGCAACTCATAGACACTCATGAGAGTTCACAAGAGCACTGAGAGGCCAAGAGGTGGAACTCAGACAGAGAAAAGACCTTTAAAACCAGCAGTATCATTGTTGTGAGGTCTGTTTGATTCATGGTGAGCTGGGAGGACTGTCAGATCTTTCAAAAATCACTGTTCCCTGAGGAGGAATGTACCATTTTGTGAGTTGAATTTGGAACATATGTCGTTTTACTTTTAAAGCCTAAACTCCCTGTCTTTCTAACATTATTTCCTTTGTTTAAAAACTGACAAAATATTTTAACATTTTAAGATGACTTTTACTAGATGATGCTCTCTCTGCTAGCTATCACAGCTAATACTAAGTATCCAGTCCTTCTGTTTATCATCACACAAACCACCTTGAGTTTCAAAGTTGAGTTAGGTAGTGTTCTCATTTAGAGTCCTTGTCGCCCAAGGGTAGAAGCTCTTCCTGAGCCTTGTATACCCTTTTTCCACCAACATGGAACAGGTTCTGTTCAAGTTCCTGCATCTAATTTTGAACCATTTTAACCAAAATTTAATTCTGGACCCAAAAAGTTGGTTCCCAGCTGGAACCAAAAAGTAGCAGGTTAACCTTAACCTGAAGTGTGAACCGTGAGGACATCAGTAGGAATGTTATATTCTACTGGTCGGAAAAAAAAGGATGGAAAGGGCAACTACAGAGACATTAAGTGAGAGATCTTTAGAAAAAAAGAGTGTCCACTGGTCTCATTAATAGTCGGTCCATGCTTCAATAAAATCAAATATCTGGTAATAAGGTAAGGTTATCAATTGCGTATGCTGTCTTGCTACTTCTTTTTACTTTCATTTTGCAACACACCCTGTTGACGACACATCCTTAATTATAATGGTTCTGCTCAAAACTGGTGGAATCCCATACTCGCTTGCTAAATAGTATCAAGGTTCCAATAGTCCTGTATGGAACTGGAAACCATTCATCTGGTACCTTTTTCCCTACCTTAGCAGGGAGAAAAGGCCGTTATTCATGATGATTCTCTGAGCCATATTCTTGCGGCGACTAATTTAAACATCTTTTAGGTAGGGTAGAGCACCGCTTATGCCCATAAAAATGAACCACTCTTTGCAGGGCCTTGCAATCCTGTTTGGTGCTGTTTCCGTATCAGGATGTGATGTCTTGACACTGGATGGAGCAGGAGTAGAAATTCCTCAGTATCTGATGGGATATCTGCAATTTCCTCAGGTGTTTTAGGTGAAATAATCTTTGCCTTGCCTTTCTAACAGCTGAGTTAGTATTCAGTGCCCAGGTCATACTCTGGGTGGTGTGGACACCAAGGTACTGGAAGCTTTCCACCCTCTCCACTGAGGACCTGTTGATGTTAGGGGGAGGGGGTTCTATCCCCTCTTCTTCCCAAAGTCCACTATCATTTTCTTAGTTTTGCTGACACTCAGGATTAGGTTGTTGTCCTGACACCTGACTTCCTTTAGCTAGGCTTTTTCATTGTAATCTGTGATCAGGCTCACCACAGCTGTGTCGTCATAAAATTTGATAATGGTGTTGGAGTCACAAGTGGCTACACACTTGTGTATGTACAGGGAGTACAGCAGGGGACTCAAAATGCAGCCCTGGGGTGCTCCGGTGTTAAGGATGTGGGTGGAAGAGTTGTGTTTGCCTGCTTTCTTCATGTTGGTTCTGCCTGTCAAGAAGTCAATGATCTGCATCCTCACTATGTGCATTTCCATCCCCTTGTTTTTAAGTACATTTTCAATTTGTGCATAAAACACCTGAGTTGAAATGCCAACAATTTAAAGAAATTACGAAATGTCCCAAAAAAGTTTTCATATTTGGGGGCAGTGGAAAAGTTGGTATGTAGATAAAAGGTAAATGCAGCTAGGGAAAGTGGAAACAGATTCAGTGAATAAATGACGACATACAGTCATGACTTACCTGCACTGCATAGGCCACTGCAAGCTCTCTTCATCATCTGAATGGCTTTTATCGTGTTTATGCACGCACACAGGGCTGTAACCAGAACTCTACCAAGAGTACATAGCTTTAATATTACCCTTCAGAACTCTGTTTCTGTTGTCAAAAGTGTTCTTCATTATTATACATCAACTGTTTTCCTTCGTTTGAGGTTTGACCGGTGCTCTTTTGATTACGTCAACTTGTTGTGCCCTCTTCTCCCAGTGGCACCTGACTGGAGAATTAGTGCCATCTGCTGCTTGTCTCGGGGAACCAACTCCCAATATTCGGACAACAATAGTGGATGAAAAAGCACATAGATTTGCATCTTCTTTTACTGAATTTCTGAAAATTTGGTTAAAAATTGCACTACATGTGGATTAAAACCAGACGACTGAGGTATTTAATCCTTTTCACCGGCAGATGGAGCTTGCTGACATATAGATCTTCAAACTGCCATTTCAGATAGTCAAACTAGTATTTTGCTCATGAGCTGGTGGAGAGTAAAGCAGAGTCGGTTAATAACTCCTTGTCCATCCAGCTTAAAAGTCAAGTTTTTCTCAACCTGTGAAAACACATGTGACAAAACAATCTCATAACAACAGTTTCCTGTGCTTTATTGATGAAATTTAAATTAATATTTTAAAACTTGTACATAATCCAGCAACATCACCTCCTCAACTACTTAATTGACTTAACATTGTCTTAAAGGCCCAATCCATCATATAAATGTAAACACAAGTGTCAACAACCACTAAAATTCAAAACTGGATTAGAGCCTGCTCCTCCCAAAATGATTGACAGGCCATTAAATCACACACAACAGCTAAATTGCAGGTATTATTGTTTTCTGATGCTGTTAAAAGTTTGTCTACATCTGTCATTATTGTAAACACAGCCATAGATTTTCAGGATAATCAGTTGTGATCATTATGTCAAGCTCTAAATCAAACCCAGATATAATTTATATGTGTATACGTATATACCTCATATATGTTGTCAAAAAACACTGATAGGGCCTTCAGATTAGTTTGATATGAACAACAATCTTTTGCTTTTTGGGGAATTTTTCATAGCGTGCTGTCCCACAGTAATAGCAGACTCACACACAGCTACAGTGAGAATGACACGTCCCTTTTTTCAGAGTGAAGCATCTTTTGTCTGTGAAAATTCCACAAGTTTTAATGCAAGTCAACCAGAAAAATGTTGCTTTTCAAACTCAGGCATACAGACTGTTTGCTGGTGCTACTGTTGGGCTTGACTGAGTTGTTATGAATGACAGAGGTTGTTTTTCACTTAATGGTTGTAGATGTTGATGTTTTTTAACACTTGAGCTGGCTAGGTTATCCACCCGAGAATACAACGCTGGCTCGGAAATAGAAGTTTTTGTGTAGATCCTTTCTGAGTTCCCTAAGTGCTGAGTGATGGTTTCTACAAAGCATTTGAAAGAGCAGTGCTGATGATAACACAACAGAGAATGCCAGCGGGGCTACATGTTGTGCATAAATTAATAAATGATAATTACTCCTATCTTTAGACAATTATTTTGCAAGCTCCTGTGATGCTTCCTCAGCTGTTTGTCCTCAATTAAAGTTGTTTTTTTGTCCTACTCATTTGCTCAGATAATAATCAGCTTTGCTGGTAAACAAGCTTTTGTAAGGCTAACCTTGCTCTGTGTGCTTTTAGTGCTGATTCTTATCCTTCTGACAAGAGTTGCATCTGTAGGTAAATATTTCATCATTCACTATACAGGGACGAAAACGTCCCACTTTATTTCACTGTTCTCAGACAACACCCTGCATTCTCTCTGCTTCATATTCTACTTATAGCTTTATTAAACAATCATTAAGTAACACTCACATCTGAAGTATAACATTACATAACCTTACCTCAGATCCTCACATGTATATTTATGATGGAGAATTCTTTACATATAATTGCATCATACACAAACTCTCCTCTTGGGCCATCAAAGCTGTTTTCCTTTGTCTTGTCAGAATCTCCTGCCTGCAGAACCATAAAAACCCACTGAATCAAGTGCCTTTTGGATGAAAGAAAAATGGCTCTCAATTCATGATCAATCCAATATATTTTTACAACCCCAGCCACCCCTTTACATTTTGTCCCCTGCAGGATATTTTAATGACAGTTTCTTTTTTATTGGACTGTGAGATGAAGAGACAGGAGAGACGGGACAGAGACAGAGAGGCTGAAGATGTGATCTGACAGACGGTCCATTCACTGACATGAAGTTGTGAAGCAAACTTGACCTTTTGATCTTTATCATGACAAGACCCTCAGCCCTGTGCAACAAAGACATAAAAGTGCTTGTGCAAAAGTTTTTAAATATGAAATGAGTGAATTTGGTATAAAAAAAAAACATGTATTTTTTAACATAAATTTGGCTTACCTTGACCAATGACTTTGTTTGAACTAAGTATTTTGATTTAGGGCTGGGCTGCCTACAGTGACCAGACTTTTTCACAGCATATTCAGAGGACATGTAGCTCGCGGGTCGTGAGGAGATGTTTACTGTGTGTGACAAAAACTTGTCAAGCTTAGGAAGACTTAAAGAGCCTTTAAGAAATTAAAATGTCTTTGTTTTTGATGAAGGCTGTATCATGATTTGTTTAGGGTTGGAAACACAAAGATTAGCCCTTGGACTTGACTTGTGACATGTTGGTCTTGACTGTGGACTTGCCCGTCCTAAAGTGGAACTTGAGTCATGATTTCATAATGCAGACATTGTCCCACCTGTGCTGAATTTGATGCTTTCAGCCTAACTATCTATCCGTCTCACTCCGTCATAAACATTGGCACTGGCCTACAAAAGCCCATTTTACTTGAATGAGGCCATCCATTCCCCAGTGTGCACTTGGTGCTGCTACAACTGTGACAGGAAAGCCGGTATCGATCAGTTGTATTCGCTGACACATGTAACTGCAAACATCACATTACTGAAAGCTGTAAAAAATGTAACAAATTCCCCTTGTCATGTACAGTACAGACACATGTGAGCAAACACCGAGGCCCACTCATACGTGTGCCCTATTGATGCTGTAAAATACATTTGTCCTCTGGGATGCGGTCGATAAGTGTCTTAAAGCCCCTGGATTAACCTGTGGTTGCCCGATTGCGGCTTGTAAGTCGTTTTAAGTTCTTCACGCTCGGTTGTGTCACCGCGTCGCGCGTCCAATCAAAGCCTAATCCAGGTTTTTTCCCGGACTAATGCCTATTGACTTTTCACAGAGGTCTTACATTGAATCAATTCCTCAGCTGAGCGCACGGGAGGCTCAATGGTTAATGGCAGCCTGCGAACGGGGCTGAATAATGTCTTTAGGTGTCAACGGATGGAAATGACATGAGCGCGTGTGTGTCATTACTGAAGAATAATCCCACTGTGCTTTCTCTGTCTCTCCTTCCCTTGCCTCTCATGTCATCTCCATGTCATTTCTTTCTCCTCTTTCTCTCGTTTCATCTCGTCCCCTCTCTTTCCCTCCATCCCTCTCTTCCTCTCCTCTGTCTGTGGGAGTGAGTGATGAGGGAGGCGACCGCTCCATCCGTCACTGTTGATGCTGTGAGCGTGTGTGTGTGTATGCATGTCATCTGGCGCCGGGTGGCCTCCCACTGATGTAAGAGGGATCCGTCATGTCTCTCTGTCACAACAGCAGACACGCATGAGTGGATGTACACACCCTCACACACCTAAACACACACACAATCCTCTTGTCTCCTCTGAAATGAGCTGTGTGTAACAGAGGATTGTGGTAAATTTAGTGTTAAAAAGCATACCTTTTACTGACCCTAACTTGATCTGATTATGTCCATATTCTTGTTTTCTTTTTCTTTTTTAAATCTATTTTGGAAAACACTTTGACGTAACACTTCAATTTACAAAAATATTGTGAAATCGGTAGCTTAATATCTCTCTGAAGTCAGTTAAAAAGAGCTTATTGGCCCTGGAGTTGTACGAGGCAATGAAATCATATTGCATTATTGTTTATATCCGCCTCTGCATCCTAATGCAACATGATGGGGCATTTCAGCCTAAAATATACAGAAACAACATGGAGTTTGGTGCATAAATAGCAGCACAGAAAGAAATCCGTGTGTGGATTTGTGGCTGCTCTGCGACTCGAGTGGTTTTCAGCGTGCTAAAAGAGGCCCTTTGGGGAGAGCTGAGCATTATGGAGTGGCAAGTAGACACCAGTTAATTCTGGAGCATCGACAGCAGCAGGAGCAGTGACAGGAATCCCACACTGCTTGTGTGTTTGGGGCAGCCCCTGCTGAACACAAGAGGAACTGCAACACTGATAATAACGTCTGGATTGTCTTTAAAATGAGGGGAGTGAGAGTTATTGGACTCAAGTGACAGCTAGCTTTCACAGTTTTTATCCAGTGGACGTCAGGATCTCGTTAGATGATCTAAGTGAAGAGGTGGAAGAAGCCCTTTTCTCAGTTTTTGACAGAGAGGCAATGATCAGTGTGAAATCAGCCTGAAGTCTAGTCAGAGTAAACGCTGTGCAGACAGATGTGCATCTGTCCCCTGTGTGTCTGCTGTGTGAATAATGTGTCTGTATAAATGACTGCTTAATAGTGTGTTATCCTATAAAGCAGCATCACTGATGGCACCCTGAGTTTGTGCCTAAATACATGCAGTTGGCTTCTGGCCAGGACAAAAGTGACTGATATAATTCAAATAAGTTCTGACATATGAATTTTATAGAGGGATAGTAGGTTTGTTTTTCATATATTTATAAATGTCTGATAAAAAACATAGTATACTCACAAAGGTGAGAGCGCTTGTGCAGTCATGCATGCAGGCTGCGTGTACGTCTTTCTGTTTCCCTGCTGGGGGATTCAGTCGGTGTAGCACCACGCGAAGCATTACACTGAGTTCAAATTCATGAAATATTAAAGGTGTATTTTACAGGGGGAAATCATACATGAATGATTCTCTGAAAACATAACTGATGTGTGCTCATGTTTGTTGCTTGCAGTGTCATGTTTACTGGCAGGTGGTGATATTTTACTGCCTCCTAGCATGTAAGATGTAAACATGGATTTGAAAAGTGATGCATGACAATATTGTAATATTGTATTGAGTTCTGTTGTTTGAATTCAGTTTGATGGGATGGAATCAGCTCCACCTCTGTCTGGCGAGATGTTGAGTCTTTGTGTTTATTTGCTGTCAACACTGTAGACACTTACACAAGAAGACAGATGAAGACACAGCTCAGCAGAAAGACAAGCCTGATTTGAATGGCATAAAGCAAAAAGCATCTGGACTGGTTACCAATAAATATGATTATAGGGTCATGTAAAGAGAAATTGCAAAAACACAACAATTGGTTGTTTTAATGAGGAGCTACAAATATACAAAAATGTCTGTGATATTGTATTGAAACATTATTGGGCTTATTTTCTCATCTGATATTTACCTCTGACAAGGAGTGGAGAAAACCTTCAAGCAGCATGAAAAAAATACTCAAAGTGTACTTGAAGGGTAACTTTGGTATTTTTAAGACTGGACCCTATTTCCCCATGTTTTCGTTTCTAAGTGACTAATAGAGGCAACCATTTTTGAAATTGTTCCAGTGTTGAGCAAGATTGCTGCGGCTAGCAGTAGCGAAACAGGCTGCAATGCAAACATATGACACTGTCAATTTACGTCCACTAAAAGTGTTTGTTTTTGCCACCGATAAGCTCAAATTATTTTCTAACAGTGTCTGACAGTTTTATGGAAAGGATGCCTAAAGTGACCGACCTTTTTGTTAAAGAGTAAGATCCTTTTTGGTTAACCAGAAAATGCCATTGCCAAACCTACCAGACTTCAATTAAATAAACAATACTTTTATCGTCTTACTCACTTCGTTTAGATTTAGATTTACTTATTCATAAGGACACACACATTAATCAACATTTCTGTAAATGTGCCAGTGTTAGCCAGCTGGCTGATTTTTAGCTGCAGTCCTTTGGCAAGATGTTTTGAAACCAAAGTCAATAGAAACAAGCAACAACAACAACAAAAAAACTCTCAAAAACTGCCTCAGTTTGTCTTTTCACTGTTCCACTAATCTCCAACCTTCATCATCTTCTGGTTTGGTGGAAATAAACCCTTACTACTGCCAGTTACATGTGAAACTATGCTGGGTCTAGACGTGTTTAAATTACTGTTGATTTAAATGACAGCTGGTGGGTTTGGCAATAGTGATTTCAGGGTTGTTTCTGGTTCAACAGAAAGGATCTTACTCATTAGCAAAATGGTATCTCTGTAGTGATCCTTTTCATAATGTCATCAGAAACAAATGGCTCATTTATGCTCGGTGATGATGCTAAAACAGACACAGACGAAGCCTTTTGTCCGTACTCTGTGTTCATTTTGTCCGTATTTGGGTCAGTCTCCTAAAAGCTAAAAGCAAAACAGTAGTGCCACTGAAGATCTTGGGGCAGCTTAACGTGTTTCAGGCGAGCTGTGATCCCTCAGACACACTGAAGGAATCAGCAATATCGTGAAAAGGCTTCTCCATCCACATGTTGTGATGTATTTAATGGCCTCATAGACCATCACCATCAATGCTACCACCTCCTCCACTGTCGCCTTGTTTGTTGTTGTCAGAAACTTTTGACTCCACCCTCTAGTGCCTTTTACTGGATGTATCTGTGCTAATGTAAAGGACCCATGGACGTAAGTGGGCAGTGACAGTCACAGCATTTGGAATGATCTATTTTTATACATAAAAGCATCAATGAGCCTTAATAATAATAACAATCTCAGCCTGTCAGTGGCCAAAACAAAGCATTATTAGCGGTTGTAAAGTGATGGATGAACATGACTCGAGTCAGTTTTGCTGCTGGCTGCAGCCCTCTTGCTCAGTACAGAACCAATTAGAAACTTGTTGTTCTCATTAGTCACACAAAAATGAGAGAATAGAGTCCAAGTTACTGCTTAAGTAAGTATTTGAGTTCCACAGCTGCGCCACTGATCCTTGCATTGTGACCTTTTGTGAAAACACACAAAACCGTGCCCTTTGCCATGCATGGACTACTCTAGTAGGGAGCTGTGTAAACAGCCTCCCAAAGTTTAGTCTTTAATCAGAAAGTCAGACTTTGCCTGGTGGTAGAAATCCAGCCTCTATCTTCCCGCTGTAGGTCTCCCAGGAAGATAATGGCTAATCGAAAAGACCTCCTTTGCACAAGGCTGGTCGTGGATTGGTAATGATACAGCCCCCACACACACACTCATTTACACACCCTACACATTCCTCATATGGCCAGTTTAGTTCAAGTAATTAATCAATTAATGAACTTGAGCACGTCTGCCTGGGTGTGTGATGATCAGGCTTTACAAAGCAGGCTTTAATCCTGTAAAGTTCCCCCCCGAACCCACACACACACACACTCACACACACACACAGACTGCATAGAAGATGAGACGCAACATACTGCAGTGCAAACACGGTTAATGATAGCAATCTGATTACACCTTCCAAGAGACTCCAGACCTTTTGGATTTCGCTCGGTGCTATTAGAGCTAAGTTAATGGGTGGGTGAGGAAATGAATGGCTGCCTAAGTGAATGGATGTGTAATTAAAGAATGGGCGATACAGTCAATGTAATTAGCTTGTTTATGTGCGGTACAATGGATATAGGCAGACGTTAAGGCCCCGCGCCTGCGGTGGCAGCAGACAAGCAGAGAGAAAAGAGAGATAGAAGACGGAGAGCAGGAGGAAGAGGAGAGGGTGAGGAGGGTGAGTGAGAAATGAATGAGCACAAGAGAGAGAGAGAGGGAGTAAACTCCTTATTCAGGCCTTTTCTGCTCACCCGTCACATCAAGGCTCCAAATCAATCCTGCAAATTGGTTTGTTCCTCAACAAGGTTACCAGATGACGCAGGGATGGAGGGAATGAAGTGGAGAAGGAGAGGCGGAATATGAGATAGAGAGGGAATATGTGAGAGCTGTAACGAGGGGGAGATGGAGGGAGGAAGGTGGGGGGGATGTCCCGCTGTTGACGTATTGTCTAATGCAGAGCTGTGTGTGTGTGTGTGTGTGTGTGTGTGTGTGTGTGTGTGTGTCAGTGTTAGAGGGCTGAAGGCCAACAGTTAAACCACAGAGGGGGTGAAGGATCCGGGTGATTGTTGTTTGTTACAGGTAAACCGACTCTGCTGAGTTATGGCATCCCAGCTCACAAACCACTTTGTTCATGTGGCAAACAGGCGTGTGCACATGTTGGGATGAGTTTGTGTGTGTGTGTGTGTGTGTGTGTGTGTGTGTGTGTGTTGTTGATGCACCCATAGATGCTCCTGTAACCCTGTCACAATGAAATGTGGGGCCCATTTCCTCCCATTCCCAGCTGAGTCCAGCGGAATTGGAGAGTAAATATATAAATAATAGAACAGATAAAAAATGGCAGCCACGCCAAATGTGTTATTCTTGTCCTCTGACCCGATGTGTGTGTTTTCCCTGTGTGTGTCTTTCAGGAACACTTCACGCCCGAGTGTAAGTTTAAGGAGTGTGTGTTTGAGAACTACTACGTCACCTACTCGTCCATCCTGTACAGACAGACCCAGTCAGGACGGGCGTGGTATATCGGCATCAACCGAGACGGACAGGTCATGAAAGGGAACCGTGTCAAGAAGACAAAGGGAGCTGCGCACTTCCTGCCCAAACTCATTGAAGGTACAACAGATTAATATATACTGCACAAGGTGTTCCAGAGGCAGTGACCAGTGAGGGTTATCCTGCAAGATGCTCACTGCTTTTATTTTGTCACTGTCTTTGGTGGTCAGCGCTTGTTGCCAGTCCCTGTACTGTGTGTCCAGTGAGGCTGTGATGGTTTGTGTATTTGAGACAAATGGTCACGGTATGGTGCACGCAGCCACACACACAGTACATGGCAAATACGAGCGCAGAACCGAAGTTCCCAAGCTAATGAAGTTTAGCTGTACACCGTGAGCAGCATGTGCTAAAGTTAGCACAACAAGACGATTGACGTGCGAGTCGGTCACACTATGGTGAGCACAAAATAAAACAGCATAACTGGAAGACCCACATGCAGGTTCCTAGTCAGTTACAAAAGCAACAGAGAGTGTTGTGTACAAGACGAGACGACATGTTGGCATTGCTCCAAAGTTGCCGGGTATTTGAATGAAAACACACCCAACATGCTAACTCACCTTCAGTGACATCCCCCAGGTGGGCTGATGACCGGGACCAGGAAAAAACAACCCGTATTTTGTATTTTCAGTTTCATAGCATAAGAGATGCATTTAAGTTTTGGAGGCTGTTGTGACCTGTTGCCTTTTGGTAAAACATTTGTTCAGTGTTCATGTGTTATACATAGGTTTTGAAAAGTTACTTATTTTTGTAATTAAAAAAAGTTTATCAAAGTTCCCTGTAGGCAAAATGTTACCTCAGCCCCAGTACCAAACTTGTACCAGACTGTGACTTCTATACGGCGATATGATACAAACCAAGACTTCTGTGTACCGTAACACCCTAGTGTCCAGTGCAAAATGATCTTTGACCTTAAATTTCCTGGGGGAGAAGTTTAAGTTTGAGGTACCACTCTTTTCTTTACCTGGTTATCTGTTCAAGTACTGAAGGTCAGTCTTGACCTTAAAAACAGTAATTGGGAATTTTAGTTTGAGTAACTTTTGAAGCCACCTGAAGCCGTTGTGCAACTAACAGAACTTAACAACGAAACAGTGAAAAATCCCCGCGATGTGAAAAGTACATGCCGAGCAGTCACTGGTGCGCAGAGCAGAGTCCGCGCGCATGTCGCGAAGTGGTGAACAAACCAAACAACACAATGTCAGGAGAAATTGAAAAGATATGCCGTCTATGTAAAGTCAACTTGCTAATTAAGGAGCCATTACATGTTCAAGAGTTTTATAAAGCTGCTCAAACGCCAAAGAGAGGCTATAAGTGAACGTTTCAGCGGCAACGCGTAATGACCCCACCCTGCAATGGAAAGGCGTATGACTGCTTTCAGCATGCCAACCTGAGGACGTCTCTTAATGTCCTTTTTAATTTCTTTGATTTAGTTTCAGATCTGTGGTGATTCATACACTCCAGAATAGTCCTTTGCCAGCTTTGGCAATGTGGTAGCCCACTGACATCAGTCTGATTAGCTGCGCCTGTATGCTCAGCTCGTAGGTGGTAGCTCAGAGTCAAAGTACTTGGCTGATATATTAATTGTAACTGACACAAGATGCATTTTACTTTTGACTTGTCACCTGAGCCATCTGGGCTCAGCCATTCCAAAGCACAGTGGTGTCGTTATTTTTCATCTCTGTGGCAGCAGGAAGCCACTGTGGCGGCTGGACTACAAGTAAGGTTGCACCAAAGAGACAAAATAGCAATGATTAAAAAAAAAACAAAACATGTTATGATCCGACCTTAATCGCATTGCAAATAACGTGCTAATGCTGACAACCCTAATTTACAGTTAAAGAAATAATATGGTCACCTACAGAATGCAACTTATTTACCAGTAGAAACATTGTACAGTTAATGATGTTACATTAGGTTAGGTTAGTTATTTACTTTAAATGCATCCCTTCTATGCCTCTATCTTAAGTGTGCACATCTAATTCTATACTTAAAGGAATTGTAGGAAAGTAGATGCAGTAGTGGAAAAAGCTGAGGGATAATATCTCTCCCAAACCTTTATTTTAACCAGCCAGGTAATGGTGTGAAGTTGAAGCTGCATTGAGTCTTTTGTTTGGCCGCTGGGTGACGGTGAAAAGGCTGTAAACATAACGCCATACTGACAAACAAAGTAAACATGCAGTAACTTCTTAGTTGAGCTGAGGTGAAAAGTAGACTTGGTGATGAGTCATGTTTTCGTCACGATGATTGACCCCTCTTACATTATGCAGCTTTAAAATAAAGGTTTGGGAGTAATCCAGTGTCAATATTCTCTCTGTTTTTGTTCCTGCATTATTTTGTCCCCAGTTTCCTTATCTGTGTTGAAGGTGTCTTACATTTTGAATAAATAAGGTCATGTTCACATTGTTTTTGGGAAACTTTCAGATTTTCTACCAGTTCTGTGTAATCGCAGTGTGTGCAGATAAACAGTATTTAGCTTCCCTCTGTGCCCCGAGCACCTGGAGCTCATTGCCCATCCACCAGCGAAAGGTTACCGCCAAATGAAGGGGAGGTTCCAGGTACTAGTGGAAAGGGGGCAAGCAAAACATCTTTTGCACAAACTGCATAAAGTGTGATGACAGAGCTGGTTGAAAACCTGCAAAGTTTCTCTTTAAAACTACTGTACTGTATTATATGTACAACTTGGTAGTTTCAAAAGAGAAACAATGGCTGACCGAACCCTTCGGGTGAAGTCCTGCATCTATACTGTCTTTGTCTCTACCCAGTCCTAACTATTTGCAACCTTCTCCCTCCCCAGTGGCCATGTACCGGGAGCCTTCTCTACACGATGTTGCTGAGCAGAGTCCGCCCAGGAAAACGCCTAAGACCTCCAGTGACTCGCCCGTGCTTCAGAATGGCAAGAAGGACCCTCAATCCAAAGCCAAAACCTCCACCTCCTAGCGCTCAGAGACACAGGTGGGAGAGGAGGGGTGGAGGACACGGGGCACTGGGCACCAGCGGAACACCTGAACAGGGTAGTTAGGGCTACCCCCCGCCTGCAACACTGACCCCACCAGAACTTTGCATACCACAATGCACTGGTGTTAAGTTGAAGAAAAGGTCCGGGCAGAGTGGAGCTGGCCAATGGGAAGCCCCTTTTACCCTTCACAGACCCCCATCCACACCAGCCCTCCACCTTCTTATTAGATAACCTCTGTGATTATCAAAGCCTGGGATATAAAAGCAATAACTCCATGACGAGGTGAACAGTCACCTAGCATCGTATAGCATGTCACCACAGCGTGTTTAACCTGCTGGAAGGAATTCCCACACACACTCTCTAGCCATCAACAGTGACATCCTTCCAGTCAACCAAATATTCAAGCAAAGTCTTCCTGGTTTTACCACAAAGGGTGCAACGGTCAAATGGGTCCCTCTGCAGCACATACTTTACAAATGGGTTGTGTTCTCATTTCCCCACAGGGTTCCATGCTAATGTTAGCCTGACACAGAGCCATGCTAATGTGAGGCTGTCACAGAGACCCTTGCAGACTTTTGTTCTGCAGCCATCTGCTCGGTCCACATCTTCTGCGTGTGTCAGCGACTTTGTGAGATGGCCTGGATACTTGTCAGCCCTGTTTGTGTGTATGTGTGTGTGAGAGAGTGTGTGTGTGTTCCCTTCTTCCATTCACCTTTGGTGCGATTTGATTAGTTTGTGACATGGACTCAATTTTCCACTCGGCGGCACAAGAAAACCCCTCCCGTCCTCTCCGGCTCTGTTAATGGAATCTGGGGCTGATCAGAATCTTTCGACCCTTAAACGAGGGGCCAAGAGCTCTCTCGACACACCGCATAACCACACACACACTCATTATTACACTGACATTTACACACGAGCAGAGGTGTGTGCACACACTTTAGCACCCTGATATCCATGAGCGACGACCGCGGAAAATGATCTCACGACTTAACACACTTAACACAATGACATGCATTAACACACACTCACAAATGCACACACACATACTGATGTGGTGGTGGTGAGTGTGTGTGCGGGTTCTGGGAGATGATGAGGATATCATCAGTGAGATGGGGTACTGATGGAGCCTGACTGTGTATCTTGTGATTGCACTGCAATAGCTTTTTTCACTGTGGCTGGCCATGCATTGCACAAACCCCCAAGGCCCACACTATCTGTGGACCCTCTATCACACTATGTGGCATTCTTGTCTCAAAACACAGTTAAAAAAAAAAAAAAAAAAAAAGTGTTTTTATTTAATCATTGCATCCAAATTTGTACACCAATTTATGACGAATGAAGAAAATACTTTTGCGCACCCCATGCCAGAAATATTCTGTGTACTGTATGTACAGCTGTTTTTTTCAGGTGGCACTTCACCCATTTTAGTCACCCAAAGTCATTGGTTGTAGTGCCGAGCCTGTAAAAATAGTTGCATAGTGTCTTCTGTGGCTGTGGGGGAGCTTTGTCATGTCTGAGAAAATGACTCCAGTGACATCATTTGAGCAATCTTTGGTTTGGATTGGAGACGGTACAACAAAGGCCTAAAACTGAGAGCCAAACCTTGGCTGTACTGGCACCTTTAAGACACAAGCTGACTTAAAGCCACCAGTTGGTCACCCAAAGCTATATTGTTGCTCAGTTTAATTCATTACAGACTAGTGATGCACATGTCGACCCACAAACCACAGGTCGAGCTGTTCGGCGGTTAAGTTTTTAAAAATATAGAGGGTTTCGGTGGGGTGGGTCATTCAGTTACGAAGCAGCATTCTGAGTAAGTTATTAATAACTTACAGAACTGTTGTGCAACAGTTCACCTTCCACCTTCTCTTCCCCTCTCTGTGTCTCTCTCACACAGCAAGCAGCTTTCTCATTGGTGCTGCTGTGCTCCAGCTTTCCGTTATTCAGGTTTTGACCAGGAAAATCCATTTAATTCCAACATTTTGAAATCTCCTCGGTCATAATGTCCGGTAAAAGCGTTTCCCTTGTGACAATAAGTAGGCTAAACACTGTTTCCTAATAGCAAACAAGCATCTCTCTGTCCGCACTGAATCCATTAAATATGCACTTCTGTAACATCATGGAAACAAACCACACAGGATATTAGCTGTAGGCTCAAGATAGTACTTAAGACGTAACCGCTTTAAAGAAGTGTGCTTGCTGTCTTCCTGTGTTTGCCCTTTTTAAACAGAGAACAAGATTTATATTGACAAATTTGTTGAAAATGACAATATAGCCAACAGCAAGCAGTTATAAGCGGAGTGGACTCTGCGAAGAATGTCTGCAGCCATTTGGGCTTCCATAGTCAAGGGCACTTCCGTGTTGTAGTTTCTTGTAATAATGTCCGTGAAAAATCCCTGCGATGTGAAAAATACATGCCGAGCAGCAGGAATAAGGAGGCTACAGAAGTCTGGTAACCTCGCTTCTTTCTGACTCTACTTCCACAGATCTTGTTTCATTTTCAGACTTGTAGTTTTCAGCCTCAACTGTTGACTCTGACTCATGTGACATCACTTGAGGCAATTTTTCAGATTTAACACAGTTCCCCCAAGTGCCACTAAAGGTTGTACTTTTTTTAACATATGCTGTAGTACTCCCAAACACCTGTAAAAAGGTTTTTGTTTGTTTGTTTTAAAACAGACACTTCTAATGATTTTACACAAAATATGTGAGATCCCATGAGTTCCCATTTCAAATTACATTTGAAAATTACCAAACCTGAACCCAAAACTTTATGCAACAAAATGGTTTGGGAGCCAGAACAATAAAAAATGAGGTGTTTACCAGACAAGAAAGATCTAATGAAAGATGCCACCACAATGCATTATGGGGAGTGTAGGATCCAGTGATGTTTTTGGAGCTTGATCTGTAGTAAAGACTAAAAGTCAAGATATCTCAGCCTCTGCTGCTTCAGTTATGACCATTCTTTTTTTAAACTGTCTCTTTCAAGTCCCCCAACCTCATGGAAGCGCAATACCAAATCACTGGAGTAGCCCTTTAAGTCTTCATTTACTCATGGGCTGGTCAGTAAAGCTCTGTTCATGGCATGTAACAACACCATGCTTCACCTGAAACACTTGCTCATTCAAATGTTCCTTAATCTGTTTCCTAATGTGTTCAAATGAATTACCGTAAATCTCTCCTGGAGACTTTGGTTATGATGCAAAGGAATTCAAGCCTTCTTTTTCTTGTCATTTCACTATAATATTATGACTGTTTTGTTAGGCGGAAAAATCAAACACCAAAGTCATATAAATAATGCAGTTGATAATTTGGTTAGATAGTGATGGATAGTGATTCTAAAAAAGAAGATGGAACGATAGATGTGTTACATTTACTTTGATCACATTTCTTTCAGTTATTCGGTAGACTCTCTTGGTAAAGAATCTTACTATTTGAAATATTTCACTATGCTTGTTCAGGAGACCTTGTCTTGTGTGTTTCCATTTGTTCTTTCCATTCAACACGAAAAGCAATCATTTTTCATATCAAACTTCCTTGGTACAATATGCCAGGCAGGGTAATTGTTTCTGCCTAATGTTTATGTATTGTGGGGAGCGAGGGAGTCCTATGTTTTCGGGAGGTAGAGGCGAGGTTAGATTGATGATCAGGGCTCGGAGAGAGGGATCGACCAAAGAAAAGAAAATGGAGAAGGAGAGATATTTTTAGGGCAAACAATTTGGGGTGATGAGCGGAAGAAAAGGAGTTTTAAGAGGGAATTATGGTAATGTGGACGGCATTCCCTGAGCACACGCACACACACACACATTTACACACACTTCTCATTTCATGCATAATCCTCCACTCCCCTGTAACCTGTGGTTGTAAATAATAATAGCTGATAACCCGTGCAGAATAGAGGCAAGCTGCTGTGCAAATTAATCTGCTACCTGAGAGATGAAGCAAACTTTACCTCTGTTTTCCCGGGGAGAGAAAGAGAACAGATTAGTTTACAGAAGGAGAACGAAAATAGGTGGTTTGAGACGAGGGAAAGGAAAGGAGACGGAGAAAAAGAGATTTAACAAATAAACTATAAGAAGGAACAAAGAAAAGAAAATTGAAGCTATACTCATATTTTTTCTGATTTACTGAACACAAGCTACTGTTAAAACCTCACTTACACACTCAAGACCTTAATTAAACTGTTAAATAGACCCTCAGGTCGGCGTGTCCGACCAGTCACCCCCTATGGATCACTAAATCCAGAACACAATGTTTGAGTATTATTCGCTAAGTAATTACACGACTGTTTAATTAAATGAGGCTCCTGCCCACTAGAATAGAATTAAGACTGTGTGGGGCTAGATAGAGAGATACTTTTAGATAGGAGAGGAGGAATTCAGCAAATAGATATAGCCATGACTTCTGTGATAACTACTACTGTATGTTTTAAGGGCTGGGAAATCTAATTTGCAATATTTTCTTACCTATGTGTCATGTTTGTTTTCAGATCTCGAATCAAAAGAAAAAGAGCTGTCAGAGTTAAGGGCTAAAAACTTTAGTTCAAGCAATTACCATGGAAAAAATGAAGAACAGTAATGTCTGCTGTAGATTAAGTTCAGATTAGAGACATAGACATGGGTCAGTCATGCTCATAAGCCTGCATTACACACTGGAGATATAGGACAAGGAGGGTCTAATGAAAGATGAGCTGCATTATGGGAAATGTAGGATGTAACATTTTTTAGAACTTGACCTATACATGACTAGGCCTGTCATGATAATTACTTTTGTTCGACGATATATATTCTCCATAAAATAATGTAAATTTGAGACCATTTTATTAGTGTGATACAATAATTTAATAGCATAATAATGCAAGTTCACTTTGTCAAAGGGATATGGACTTTAAATTCCTAAGAATATTTAGACATTGGAATTGGAATATGAAAAAGTATGTATTTTTATTTACAAAACAGTAATTACCGTAAAACTTCTATAAGTAGCCTGGGCTATTATTTGCTTAAATCACTGTAATCAACAGGTCTTTATATATGGGACAGGCGTCTTTTTGATCCGAGGACCCTTACAGACTAAAGGAATGTGAATAACTTAGAGGGAAATCAAAGAATTGACACATAGGTAGCCAACAACCCAAAGAACTTATATTAAAAAAAGAAATTAACTGCTTGGCAAGCAGACTAGGCTTTTAATTGAAGTTTTACGGTAACACTTGTTAATATTTACAAGAAAGTACATTTAAAATTATAGTACTGTTCAAGGAGTAGTTCAAAATAACGCAGTTTGAGAGTTAATATGAATTCGGCTAGCAAAACCAAAACCAAGTGATGCGTCTTGTGACCAATAGACAAGCTCAGTGAAGCTCACACTGCGGTTACCTCCATAATTCGGCCAGTGTGCTGCAGTCGGCTACCGGAGATTGACAGTCTAGGTGTCAGGCAGTTTGCTGGTGGGTTTACAGAGTAGAGAATGAAGTTGTTCGAGGGTAAAACAACAAACAACTGACCTTTTGGCTTGTTGCCAGGGTTTGGCTAGCTAACAACTATCAGGACTGCGCCTCCTCCACTTGAAAATCGCAGCTGCAGGCTACGGGTAAGCTACACTGTGGCATCTTTAAAGTGTTGTTTTATTTTTCTTCGGACTGGTCAGGAAAACCCTGCTGTTTTTTTCTAGCATCATGTTGACTAACGTGGATGACATTTTTATGTAAATACACAGGCAATATGGAGGCAGGCAAAATGATGGTCATGTACATATATGGTGCAATAAGCTGATAATGTAATTATCGTGACAGGCCTATATACAGCTAGAAGTCAGTGACCATTGTTTTTTAAATCTGCATCTGGTGAGTCCCACAACTTTCTGGAAGTGCAGCACTATATTGCTTGAAGAGCCCCTTTAACCCTCAAAATAAATGCAGTATTATTTTCTGTTGATGCATATATGCCTGTACAAATGCAAAAAAAAAAAAAGAAAAAAGAATAATGGCACATGAAGTGGCATTTCTAGACGAGAGGATTCAGACTTTATTAGTTTGAGATATTCGTAGGCCTACAGTCATCTCATTTCCTGCCTCAGACTCTGCATTAAAGTGACTTTTAAAGCAACGAGAGCCAAGATTTTATTAAACCAAGCCATCGGATCTCGTGACTGAGCGCCAGTCAACACTGACATCTAGTGAGTGACAGATTCCTATCTCAGTTTGCTGAGATATTCACAGTGTGTGTGAATCCATTACAGATGATCCATCGTCCACTTACAGTTGCATCAATCACGAGTATCATTTTGCCGCCGCAGAATATGCAGATAGATTATCTTTTTATTCCAGTTTTATTTGAATACTCATCCTCAAGCTGTTCAGCAAGATTAACTATTTTACGTTAGCGCTCATACTTTTTTGAGCAGTCTGACAAATAGTCTTCTATTTTTTCATTCACATCTGTGATATTGTAAATGTATTATTTTGCAGATGCTGTCTTTTGTAATCAGATTCATGCTGTTAGATGTTACCTGTTAGTGGAGCGTTATTAATATATTTGGGGAAGCAGGTGGGGGCAAAGATTTTAAAAGAGTGTGAAAATGTGATTTCACTTTGGAGAAAGGTAGATAACAAACTCGTTTATTGCTGTTGAAAGTGTGCATGTGTGCGTGTGTGTGTGTGTGTTTATCACTGACTTGTGTGTTTTGCAGCGTTCACACTCACCCATTTGTCTCTGCTGTGAATCCTTTGTTGTGAAGCCCCAAATCAGCTTCTCTGTTCCAGCCTGTCTGCTCCTCCGGCCTTCGGGCTTCACTTCAAACAGTTCTGTGTGAATTACAGGATGTAAAGATTGCCATTTATCTCGGCGGCCGTCTATGTGAGCACATGTTTGATTAGTGAAACCCCTTACCTTCCCCCCCGTGGCTTAATTTACTGCTTTTAACTCACTGATAAATGTCTTTGGATTCAGCTCTTAACTATTAAATATTGGCCCTCGGCTTCACTATTTCTTTGGAGCATATATGAAAAAAAAAGAGAGGTGTGCATGTGTGTGCATGGATATCCGAGGGGGGTTAAATGATGTATATCTGATTCAGCTGCACGCTTCGCACATCACACAAACACACACCTCTCTCCCCGGGGGACTCCCCTCCCTCCCATTTCTCCCAAGTCAGGGCCCTCCCTGCTTACTGAGCGAATTACAACTGCAGCGAGGGTCATCTGGGGTTGTGAAGGACTCAGAGAGAGAGAAGAGAGAGAGAGGCATGTGTCATGTATTGTAGTGTAGCTAACTCGTGCCCTCGCAGCTTCCCTTTGAAGTTTCACTTCCTCTCCGATCCCTTCTTTTTTTGCAAACACAACTTCCCTTTAACCTGGCGGCGGTATGTGCGTGCATGTGCGTGTGAATGCTGGTGTGTGTTTTCTAGATCTCACTCATCAGCTTTGGTGTTTGTGTGTAATCGTTTTGTAACCGTGATTGAATATCTCTGTGTGTCCAATATGTGTGAGGGAATAAAGTACGGGCAGAGAGAAAGGGAGGGAGGAAAATAGAGGATAAATCAGAGGCCAAATCAATGAGTACGAGTCCTTGGGCAGAAAGCAATAAACTCCATTAACAAGGTGCAGGCACATTATCTGGGAGGGTGTGGAAAAAAAGGGATTAATATTGATATAGAAACCAACTGCGTGTTTTATTAGAGCTTTTATTTTTCTAACACTTTGCCCTTTTTGTGAGCTGGGTTGCTGTTAAAGTGTGCGTGCGTTACTTTGAGGTGGAGTCCCTTCACCACATCTGCAATGCAGCAGAAAACACAAAAAAAGAGAGGGAGGAAGAGAGAGGCTCACGTGACAAAAGAGTGACGCCGTCCTCGGACAGATTTTCTCACTCTCTCTGTTTTTTTTCCCCCCAGCTGCTTCATAAAAAGTGCTTTTATACTGGAATCCAGAGCCTGAACACTTCATGTCACATCCTGTGTAGTGGTTACCATCGCGTTAAGTTCATATATAAAAAGAAAATCCGTCTGTGTTTTTAAAAGCACACCCACAGTCCCTGGACACATCTGCATTGCACACACACATTGCACCCTGCACCAAGCCGGCGCAGATGTGGCTAACTGGGGGTGACCTTTACAAACACATCATGGAGGGACTTCACCTCTTACAAGCTAATGCACCAACTATGTTTAAGTGGTGACTTTACATTGTAAACGATGCTGAAATGTTTTTTTCAAGTGTTTGGATTGTGTTTTGGGTGTTTCTCAGTGGAAGTCCTGTGACTTGTGATGAAAAGAAACTCTGAGTATTGGTATGAATCCTTGTTGGTATGTCCATGTGTTGATTTGATGTGTTTATTTTGCTGTTTAAATGCATATCCATGTCTGTTCTGTCATACTATGGGATGTTGAGCTCAGTCTACAAAGAGAGGAACACTGAGGTACGCCATGGCTGTAGGGTCTTAAACCTCCCGATCCCCCCCCCCCCCACAGTCCTCCAGCACTCACCTGTCAATCAAAGACCGATTGACTGACCTCTGACCTTTGATCTCTTATCGGGATTTGTAATTGGCTCACTGGCAGCGCGTGGACTGCTCATTCACCGCCTGTCTCTCCCTCAAACACACGCATACACACAAACACGTCTTCTACCTGTGTGTGCGATTCCGTGATCGATCCTTGAGGGATTTTTTCGAGTCTTTTTTTTTTTCTTTGTACTGCATGGACGATCCGAGTTATTGTGACAAAGTCTTCCAGAAAAGATTTTAAGGAAAACCCACCATAATCTTACTTTCCTTCTTGTCTTCCAAATGCAAAAAGAGTGCTTCAGTCTTCCAGCTATCAAAGCCACAATGACACTATTTTTGTATACAAACGGGGCAAAAAAATATATCTATATATCTCTATATATAAATATATCCATGCAAATGTGGTTGGGGTGCAGTAACTCCCCCTGTTGCTGGCAAGGTGGAATAACAACAACAACTACTATACGCCATCCAAACCCATGGATCACCTGGAGAAAAGAGCGGGAGAGGGACGACGGAGAGGCGTGGGACTTGCAGTTTGAAACTTCTGGGTTGAGGATCACAGACAGGCGGGACTACAAGCATGCATGCGCCAATCATTTACTGGACACCTTCAAAGAAACAGTCTTTACCCAATATTTACTCTTTAACCCCTTTAACCCCTTAACCCCCCATCCTCAACACTCTATTATCCCAAACCCTTGTCTCTGCGTTTGCAATATGATCTGTATTTATTTCTATAATAACTTACACAAAGTCAAGGGAGACGTATTATTGGATATAATTGAATAAAACAAACTAATATATTTGTATGATTGTAACGCTGGTCTGCTGGTGTTTTGATTTCATTCCTGTAACATACAATGTACATTTCATATACCATATGGCATATAGTATAGTATATTCAGTTTGTCAGGTGTATTTAAAGTTGGACTCTGTGGGGTCCCCATCAAACAAAATCAACACAAATGTGACGTAAGGATTTTCTGGCAAGTTCTGGAGTTACAGGGTGCATCTTTGTTCTAAAATTTCCAGGCTGATTTTTTTACGTTTATTTGTGATTTTTATTGGATATAATGATATTCTCAAAAAGCAGGAGTCTCTCAGAATTCAATAATATGTGCATTATGTCTTTGTTTTCAGATCCGAGTTCTATCTCCAAGAAGAATTGCAATTATGACAACCAGGAACTATGAGTTTTAAAGCACCTTACAGAAGCATATCTATATATGGCATTCAGAACATTAATTTAGCAGCAAACAGCTATTTGCTATGTAAACATATAGTGGAGTAACCGCATCCTGAGCAGAGAAAGAAGTCAGGTTCATTCTGTGTTTGTTGTAATCAGAGCTTCTCTGTTTTTTGTTTTGGTAGACTGTCCAGCCATGCAGGCTGGCTGCTCTGGACTGTGCTCGTATGCTGCCTCTGGTGGCATGACTACGTTGTCACAGCAGCGTAATGCCCACCCTCTGATTCCTCTGTTTGCACAGTTGCCATGTTAGCAATGTTCACGCTGTTAGCACTGTTAGCTGCTAGCGCCAGCTCCGTCACCTCCATGTTGAGAGCCGTATGCAGACAACTTAAGTCTGAACAGAACATTCAGTTGACAGACTTTTAATTGGAATCGCAGATAAGACAAAGTTTATCTCTGTGGGGTTATAAACAAATAAGTGATTACACTGATGGATTTCAATAGAATTAAAGAGAGAATGAAAGTGGGAGCTTTGACACCATGTTGGAGCAAAATATGACCATCTCCAGCATCAAACTGTAATATCAGATTAAACTGTGTTCAAAGTGAGATCATCACTTTTTAAAATGTAATCTGATTACTATAATCCTGTTTCATGTCATTTGTTAGTTGTTACCCATGTAAATAACAATCAATCTATTTTAACATAACTACTTACCTCTGAATTAAACAGTGATCTATTATGGTTGCCCTCAGAGGGATCCCTGAATTTGAGTCGCTGCCAACAGGGGCTTTATATGCACTCCCCCGAGACCACAGATTTGATGTGTGACTTGACACTAGCTGCTAGCTGGTAATAGTTAGCTTCTATGGTAATTAAATTGGCGGCAGGCCAAATGGCAGCGACAGTGGATCGTAAATTATGGTGGCGTGGATGGCCGATGAATGTGAGTGAGAGCAGAGTGGCATGAAGAGGAGAGTAAAGGAATACAGGGAGGATATAGATGTTTTACTGCAGGGGTCCTCCAGGAAATACAGCAGTGTGGCAGTTAAACGGTTTGATCAACTTGGCATTATACTGTGAGAGTAATGGCTGCCGTATCACCCCTATATGTTCGCTTATTACAGTGAGTGACTGTACAAGATGGCCACGCATTTTCTTTTAAAGCAAATTTTATATCACAAGTGCAGCAGTCAAGAGCAGAGACTTGACACTGTGACAAACCATATTTTCTCTCTGTTTACATTTATGTATGTTTGTCAGCAACTGCAAGGCTACTAAACAGTCAGTTTCTTTCCAGGCAGCACTGAACACGACCAACAAATCTTGGCATTTTTAGCATTGGTTGTGGTGGCAAAACCTGGGGTTATTTATAGCAAGACAACTCAGCATTTCCAGCCGCGACATAGGCACCAAAACCAGATCTTTTAGCAACATATCTCGGTATTTCAAGCCACGACTGAGACACCAACATTGTGTCTTCTAGCATGGTATCTCAGCATTTCCAGCCACGATTAAGGCGCCCAAACCGTGTCATTTAGCACGGTATCTTGGCATTGAGGTCCCAAAATGCATGTTTTTTGGCAAGTATTTCTTGCTATGGATGTGGCAACAAAACTGCGTATTTCAACATTTCAGCACTTAGAGCGGTGGTTGTGGCGACAAACCCGCCTTTTTTAGCAAGAAATCTTGCCATTGCTGCCAGTGGTTTTGGCACCAAAAGCGCACAAGAAATACTGGCATTTCCAGCCCTGATTGAGGGCAAGACATTTCAGCATTTACAGCAGTGGGTGACAAAACCGGATGTTCTTTAGCAAGATATCTCGGCACTTCCAGCCACGATTGAGGCACCAAAACCAAATGCTCTTTAGCATGATATCTTAGCATTTCTAGCAGCAATTAAGGCATCAAAACACCGTGTTTTTTAGATAGATGTATTGCCATTTCCAGCCGCAATTGAGGCACCAAAACAGGGTGTATTTAAGCAAGACATCTTGGCTTTCCAGTCGCAACTGAATCACCAAAGCCAGGTGTTTCTTAGCAAAATATCATAGGCATTTCCAGCTGTAGTTGTGGTGTCAAAAGTGGGTAAGCGAAAATATGATCTTTTCCTAGCCCTAACCAAGTCGGTTTTGTTCCTTAATATAACTACATATTAACCCCGGCATTGTTGAAATGTAGCGTTTCAAAATATCTGCTACATACAACATGTACAAGTATTGCATATCCATGGTTTGCAACATTTACACTAAAGATTGGGTTGAAGATGCACTTCAGTACTTCCTTTACACTGATCATTGGCACTGGATGTAAATTGAGAGGTGCAGAATCCAATACGGACATAATTCCTAAAGATACTGGGCTGAGAAATGATGAGGATAAAGAAATTGAGGAGGTTGAGGGTACGAACCAAGGGTCAAATGTAGACCAGTGATTGGTGTAGACCCAAAGTTGTCATGTCTAAGGCATGAGAGTTGAGGCAAAATCTTGATATAATATTGTGGCTTCATTGTTTCCCTAGTGGTTCCTTTAATGAGAAATATGGGGAAGTAGAAAAGGAGATTTGAAGACAAAGGGACACCCACCATTTGGAAAAGGATATTATGAGAACAAGGCTTGGTCTGACTGAACCAAAGTAGGAACAGTAGTGAGACGTCACCTGTAGCCTCTAAATAAACCAGTCTTTCATCATATCCTTATATTATTCCTCAATGATATGTTAATGCATTTTAACCATCATTCTTTTTCTCAAGGACCTGCCTGGAGACCCTACAAGAACCACAGTTTGAGAAGCAGTGGTGTTTAAGTACAGTAAGCTCATACTGGGCAGGGTTGAGCCTGGTCCACACTGACTGAGGGGGTGAACTGTGACACACACCCTCCCCTCCCTAAGGATGTAATTGGAGCAGACAGCAGTTGGCCAGGCAGGCCTGACTGACAGACAACAACAGCCCAAACTGACCAAACCAAAACTTACACTGAAGAGATCCAGTGAGCTGCACTGGAAAAGAACAGGAAGAAGAAGTCTCGATTAATCGACTGAGGCTCTGTTTTGTGGAGGAGAGACCTTTCTGGTTCAGGAGGTCGCCATGAAAAGCTTGGATCTGTTACTGCTGGCATGTTGCTTATGCAGCCTGGGCACACTGGGAGGTAAGACACAAGCTGACACAATATACCCGTATAGCAGAGCTGTAGTAGTTTTGTAATACTTTCTTACATGGACACTGAAATATCACACAGAATGCTACATGGAACAAAAAGTTCACTAGAACTCACCAGTGAATACCAGTAACACTTGTCTCTGGGACACGGTGTACGTTCTAATGGGACTATTAATGGTATGATGATATCTTAGATGAATATGTATATCGCTTCTACAGCACTTGGCAATATAGACCTGGCCCATGTACAGTACAAGGAATTTATGAAAGGAAAGCCTACTAAACAAAACTAACTCACTTTAGTCATACGTACTGTTTTCTTATGCTCACATTGCTCTCGTGTTTATGAATGCCAGTTATGTGTCACAACAAACAACATATCAGTGTTGACAACAACACAATCTGCCAGATGTGTTCAAGGTCTGGTAAGTAAACAGACCAAAGACACACAGTGGGTATATTAAACACATTATATGACACTGCTAAGAGTGTGTGTCCATGTAAGCAGCTATGTGAGGCTGTCAGTGTTTTGAGCTAAATGCTAACATCAGTATGCTAACAAGCTCTCTGTGGCATGCTAACATGCTAATGTTTAGCAGGTACTGTGATATTAACAAGGATTATCAGTGTGTTAGCATGCTTTGACTAACTGACTAATTAGCACCAAACAGAAAGTACAGAGGCTAATGCAAATGTCATCAGCTTTGCAGGCAGGCTATTTGGTCATAAAAATGAGTTTGCGAAATTAGAATTCTGACCCGACGACGTTGCTAGATAAACAGTCAGAGGCTCACTAATGTTGTTTGAATTGATTCTCTGGGGACCTTGAATATTTGTAGCAAATCCAATCCAATAAAAGCCAAAAAATGTCACTTAAAACTACAAATTTTAGTCTCACAGTGACACTACAGATAAAGTCAGGGGATTCCCAAAGTCACTAGAATTCATCCAATGGTGACCATGAATACCAATCAGCCAACAAACCTACACTGCCATCGCTAGCGTTGCTAAATATGTCACAAAAAACTAAAACATTACCACCAGGTATCACCTGCCAACTGCCTGTGGTAAAAGAAAGCAATTCAATACCAGGTAACAAGCTTATGTCTGTGATTTTTGTAAAGAAATGTGTTGCTGTGTTTAACAATGTGTATCTGTGTCTGAGTTGAAATTTTATAGCCTTCGCCTCACATCAACAAACCACAGCAGGGCAGTAGTTTTTCATGGTAATAATGAAAGAATGGGGATGACAGAAAATAGGGCAGGGATAAATAACAGTATGGTGGAAAAGGAAAGGAATAATGCCATGACAGGAAATGTTATTTTTAAGGGAAAGACTTGTGGTTCTGCTCACAGCAGTTGTAAAATATCATTGTCAGCTGTGCGGCATCCATTACTCAGAGCAATCCCTGACTTTCTTGTTCTCAGACAATTGATTTAATAACTGACCACTAGTTCCTGGACAAGAACAGTGCACTTAAACCACTGTTTGCTGTTTGATTTATATGTCATGTTTATCACTACTCAGCAAGTACGCTCACTTCTGATTAGTGCAGGTCTTCCATCTTTATCAAAGTGACTTCAGAAGAGCAGTCCCATTCAGTTTTGCCCTGTATTTTATTGCCATCAGTTACATTCACTGCAAGCATTCTTCACCTGCTCAGCACCAGCCTTCGGCATATTTTTACCTTATCTGATCTCATTGTACTTTAATCTCACTTATTTACAAGTCATCTGAATTTGGAAAATATGAGAAAAGGCAAAATTCTAGCCTTCTACACTCACCTCCCAGTCTCGCCCATCAGCAGCCATGCTTCCCCTTTACCTAGCTAATGGGGGTGTCTCGCTGGGTGATCGTTGTCATTTATTCCTGTCAGGTCATTTCCTGGCGGGGCCACGGCTACGCTGAACGTGATGAATGCTGCATCACCAGAGCTACTGATTATAAATGCCTCCAACCTTCCAACACTAAGGAGGAAATGGATGGAAATAAAGCAGCAGTTATGTATGGAAATGCTGTGGAGTGTTAGCATTTGATGTTTTGTAGGTTTTGTAGCTGTATCTGTACCGCTATTTCTATAAAACTAGGATTTTGTTTTTGTTTAGTTTTTATGTAGCTTTCTTATGATGGGGCAAAAAGGTGAAACTCAGTCTCTTTATGAAGTCACCAACAAGTATCTTCTGCTGGGCGACACATCCTGCTGTATTAACTAATTCTAGGAAGCATCCACTCACTGCGCACTATTGACTCCACCACTGGTTCTCATATTTGGATGCACGACACACACCTCGCCTGCCAGTCAGTTAGCTTTGCCCTCACTTGTCACCAGTGTGATGGGTTTTGCACAGAGCAGCAGAAACTTTAGTTAAGTTTTTGGGTTCATTTTGTGAATTTTAAGCTGTGACAGAGACAGGCAATGGACAAATGGAAATATGATACATTATAAGAGTTATAACTGTCATTAACTGCTGATGGGTTATGGACTGCTACTTGTAAATGAATGATGCAGTGGCAGCCTAATTTGGCTCATGTCTTTATGACTTTTGAATTAAAAGTCAGTGGGTTTTTCACAATCCATTATTAACAAAATCAAATAACCTCCTTGTCTATATTTCATGCAGTTGCATCTGACGTGGAGAAGGCTCTGATGGTGAAGCTCTTTACCAACTACAACCTTAAGGTGCGGCCAGCATTGAGGCCTGAAGAGCGGGTGGTGGTTCGTGTGGGTATGATCCTTTCCTCCTTCGTTGGACTGGTGAGGCACGAGATCTTAACACTTACATACATTTATATGTATGTGCACAACAATGCCGGATGAAAAAACAGAGGCTTGTCAAACAGCTCAACAGCAAAAGTGAAGAGAATAAAGTTAATTCAGCATGGACAGATGGAGCAGATCAGTGATGAAGTTCTACTAAGATTTCTCAGTTCAAATCATACCCTGTATAGGATAACAGACAAAGCCATCATGATGTCACCCACTGGTATGTGGATTCCCATATAAAGCCTTGAGTTTGGCATTATGGCTATCACCATGTTGTATTTTTGGAGCCAGAAGTGATCATATTTGAATGAGAGAATGGGGCTAACCCTAATGCTAGCTGCTAGCTTGGATAGCATGGTGCATTACAGCTGTGATATACTAATGCCAATTATTGCTAGCATAAAACAAGCTTAAAACCATTAAAACGAAATGTACTTAATGGAAAGACTGAGCATCTGACTCCTTGGAGGGTCTTTTTGTACAACCAAAGATTTTTTAGGTGACCAAAACGTTACAATTAACTTGTGAAAGTTTCAACTAAGTCTAAACTTGGTAAATCTGGGGTTAGGCCATGGTTATGTTACCTACCTAACACTGTTATAAAGAGGGAGCTTCAATACAAAATATTGTAGACTAATGAATGTTTGTTTCATTCATAAAAATGCTGGTCGTGGTGCTAAAAGTAGTATGCTAACTAGCTTTAATATAATGTATGTAGCCAAGGGATAGTCCAGCTAGGCTAACTATAAAATAAAAAAGGCTTCAAAACAACAGACTGGACAAAAAGTAGGTGTGTTTGGGTGACCCTCCAACATTGTGTGTGTTTCATGTGACAGCCAAGACATGCTATGTTGAATTTTTGAAGCCAGAAGTGACCATATTTGGATAAGAGGGTGGGGCTAACCATAATGCTAGCTGCTAGCTTGGTTAGCATGGTGCATTACAGCTCTAATAATACGAATGCCAATTGTTGCCAGCAAAAAAACAAGCTTAAAGCCATTAAAACAAAATGTACGTAGGCCTACTGGAAAAACTGTTTTTTTTTTAGGCGACCAAAACTAATGTTTAACTTAACAGCTAGCTAACTATAATATAAAAAAGGCTAAAAACAGAAGATTGTACAAAAAGTAGGTAAGTTTAGATAGCCTTTCAATATTGTGATTTTTGGGGGTTTCATGTGACAGTCAAGACACTATGCACTACACTAGACCCTGTATTCACACTTGGTTTTAAAATGCTTTTGGTGATCTTTACACAAGTAGACACCTGAAACACATCAACATGAGTCTCCAACTCACCACTTGTGTTCAGATTTGATTTGTGCCTATGTCACTTTCGCTAGAAGGTCAGAGGGCACCGCATTTAGTTAATACAACCACACTCTCGACCATCACATTGGTAGTTGTGTCTGTACGACTGGCGATATCAGCAGAATTAAACACATCTCCTTCCCAATGTAATCTCACAGAAATTCATACAAATCACCACAACCTCTTAACGCATTACCTGGTGGTGGCATAGTTGGCTATAGCTACCAAAGTTATGTGCTTAGGTTTAAAAAAAGATTGTGTTTTCTGTTAAAATTAGTACATTTATTAGGTACGGGGGTGGCATATTTGGATTTAGGCATCAAACTTCTTGGTAAGGTTTCAAAAAAGATTGTGTTTTTTGTTGAAATAACTCTATTTTTTTATGGGACATAAGTACACCATAAAGTGACATCAATAGGGCTAGTAATGTGATGTAACTACGTAAATGAAGTACATAAAAGTAGAGAAAATAAAGTCAATGCTGACATTTAGTTTCACATGGGACACAAACAGCAGTCTCCTAAGTTTAAGTCCTGTGTAAGTTTGAACCATATATGTCCCTATATGGATTCTCTTGCTTTTTAAACTACTTGCCTATGGAACTGTAAAATTAATCACTGAGTGACGCCACTGAATCAGGGACTTTGTGTGTCCACCACAACAAAGGATCCCAGCTGACTTACTCTGGCATTGTTTTCGTGGTGCTGCCATTTAATTTTAAAACATTACATGAAACGGCTACAAAATTAGGTGTTAAGAGGTCGTTGTCATTTCATGTATTTCTGTGAGATTAGGTTGCTGTCTACTGGGCAAAATGATGAATGGTACCGCTTGATATTTTGGTAGTGTTGACATACTAAACACAACGTCCTGCATTAATGACATGCCTTGTCAGGGATCCATCAGGAGTGTTTGAGTATCTCAGCTGCATATTCTCTCTTGTTACTTAACATTTTACTGGGCTTCAAAACTGTAGCTCATCCAGGAAAACTGGCCCCCTAAACTGCCTCTGATTAATATGTATTTAAAAATCAAATCTGAGTCTGACAGATGTCTCTGTAAAGCAGCACAGTGGTTGCTTCCCATGCTGAGAACCACTGTACTCCAATAGGCGCACATGACAGGATAACAAAATACCCTACTGTACCTGCAAATGTAGAGCTAAAGTTTTATATTCAAAACTGTGAATATATCTGAGAGCCATCTGGTTCTGAATTCAGTGCTCACTGGCTTGCTGAGCCAAATGGCAGATAGAGTTATGCGACTGATGTGAAGTACCAGATTTTTATTAACCCATGCTGGTAACTAGTGTTTTAGTAGCACACAGTGACTGGGCTTCTGTCTGTGTGACTGCGGAACAACCGTGTACACACTCAAACACACACACACACACATACACACACCAGGTCACTCTATGTGTTCCTTAATTTCCTGTCGGCTCTTTTCTGTGTAGCACACAGTGACACACATATCCACACAGTGTTGCATTTACATACACATCTACAGTGAGCATGCTCCTTACACCTCCACTCAAGGTCAGATTCACTCTAGAGAGGAAGTCACATGGGACACTTAAGTTCTGGAGTGGAATGATCTTGAAAAGTGACCCACTTGGATGCTCCATCCCCCGTCTGCCCAGAACTAGTCAGCTGGATAAAAGCAGTGTTATTATTAACATCCCCCCCTGCTGTGAATTCAGACACTTACAGGAAGAATCAGTAAGCGATAGGTCAGTGATGAAATAGATATGTGTGTGTTTGTGTGAGGGTGAGAGAGTGAGATGGTTGATGTCAATCTCTCTTTACCCCCCTCCCCGCCTTCCTCTTTCTGTCCCAGCTGTCTTCTTGACATTCCTCCCAGCGTTTTAAATAGCAGGCCCGGCTCAGGGAAGCTCCACCCTCCTGCTGGATAGACAATCACATGCACACAGAAGCACACATTCAATGACACACATCGTGAGCTGTGTGCTGGAAGTAGCTAGTGTCCATTACTGTCAAACAGCCCATATCTCAGATGACTATCAGCTGTTTTTTCTGCTGGTTTGAGGTACTATGAACAAACCAGGATGGTATGATCACATTAGTCCAACACCAGCACTTTAACTATGTTTACATAGGGGGCGTGGAGGATGGCTTCTGGGGCCCCAGCTCTAGAAAAGAAAAGAAAAAAACTTTGCTATATGCTGATGCAGTTTACCTGCCATTGTTGCGGATCCATGATTTGCAATCAGAGCAGCCCAGATTATTATATTTATTCAAATGTAGCAGATTTCTGTATTAGTTTCTGTATGCGATGCACCAGGCATTCAACCAACTACAACATAAACCAATCTGCTGCAATTCTTGACACAGAGAGCAACTGACACAGTACAAAGATCGAGAAAGTTCATGTAGGGAGGAGGTCAGGTGGATGGATGTGCAAAACAAACACAGGACTTTCAGCCAGGAGACCAAAGCCAAACCATGATCTTTTCCTAGACCTAACCAGGTGGTTTGTCTGTTAAAACCTAACCCAACAGGTGCGGAAAAACAACATTTCTTGTGACCACAGAAGTTTATTTGAAAAGATACTCTATGTATGTAACAAACTGAAACAAACATGTTCAAACCTGATGGTAGAAGGTTACCTAGAACGTCATTAACTATGTTTCCATTCAATAGTCAATTGAATTTTAAGCTAACTTTTGAGATGTTGCAAAAAAGTGAAAAGTGTGTTTCCATCAAATAGTTTGTAGCACATGAACTAGGTTCAGCAAAGTTGGTATCATCAGAAGTTGGCAGTGTAGGCTACGTTTTACACATGGTTAGAGTAGAAGAAGTAGAGGTTGCAAACCTAAAACAAAACAAGTCACCTTGGCCACCTAATCCATCTACAAGAGAAAAACTTCTTCATGAACCTGTCAGTTGGTATTGTCCATGTTTCATGCTGTCGGCAGACTAAGACAAAATGCAGTGATTCTAATGCATGAGTGAAGGTGTCAAACAGAAACAGCTTTGAAGTCATGAGTGTTAGAACTTTTTCTGCATCAAGTCTTTTTCAACAAATGCAAAAACCATATCAAGCAGCATAAAAACTCTTTTGCGCAAGTAAGGGTGTTTGCAATCATTTTCTTCATATATCAAAATGCATATAAAAATATGGAGGCATGAGGGGCAAGCCCCTTTCAGACATGCACTCCTATACATTAATCTAATGGCAGTATAACATGTCAGCCTTATGTTCATAAGTGCTTAATCGTAGGCAACTGGACTTGCTTGAGTTTCTTGATGAAGATGTTTCGCCTCTCATCCAAGAAGCTTCTTCAGTTCTAACTGACTGGTGCGGAGTCGCAGGCTTGGTGTGAACCCTTACAGAGTTGCTGAGGTCAAATGTGAGTCGTTGACCCACCTGGCCATCTTGTGTGTCGTCAGGGTTAGATGGGTCCAGGTGAGAATGAGTGTTAATTCATCTGGGAAGGGATCCCAAGACCGCCTTATGTCTAATTAAGCACCCTGGTCACATTTATGTAAAAGTCATGACAGCAATATTACCAGGTTGGTTGTAGTAACATTTGGATATCACTTGAATGCTGTCTGACTGATGTAAAGGCTGCAGTGGCACAAGGTGAAAGATGCAGTAAGAGAAAAAGAAATGTAGATTTTGTTATGCCTTCTGAGAAGATTGTAATATATTTAATGCAATTATCATCTCATGCACAAAATCAGTTTGATACACAAGGAAACACTGTGAAAGAGCCAATTTTGAGTTGTTGAAAAGATCAATCTACTCATATCAGATCAGTCTTTAAAAACTCTTTCCCCTTGCCCTGTGACAAAGGCAGCCACTGGAATAATCTGACCAGCACACCCTCTCTGTATTTTCAAATTTCAAATGTTAAATTAATAAATATCTAATAAAACAGTGCACCATGTGAACGCAGGCTATTTAGAATTAAATGAGAGTCCCAACTTAACATCCTGTTATTGAATGTTTGTACCATGTCTGACTTTAAAAGATCTCTCAACATTGATTAGAGCCATGGATTTATGTCAGTGACACAGCTAAGATCACTGTCATCCATGGACAAAGGCTATCTCTATTTGTTGTATTTTGTCTTCCAGAACATGAAAAATGAAGAAATGAGCACAATTGTTGTCATGAATCTGGTAAGTGTGTTTGTGTGTCAGCTCCTCTTACCGCACCATGTTGCCGTTCATACTGTGCTTGTTGCGCTGAGGCTGCAACTTGGAGTTGGTTGTCCATTTCAAGCCTTCCCGTCACACGATGAATAATCTGTCAGCAGTTTGTTTGAAGGACACGAGAGCTGGTTGCTTTACCAAAACAGAAAGTTTCATTCATTAACACGGACTACTGAAAATGAATAACTCCTTACCATTCCCCATCATTTTGACCAGCTCAGCAGTGACTCTAGCTCCACTGCAAATGAGCGTATTAACGTAAGACCTCCTTCTTTGTGTACAGCTCAGTGGCATTATACACTACACAAATAACCAAGCGAGAGCACTTGGAATAGTCCTATAATAATACAAAGCATATGCAAAATGAAAAATTATGCAAATGCTGTTTTGTTATGCAAGGACAAATGCAGGGGGAAATGGTCCCTGCGGAATCTAATTAGAGCAGTGGAAAAATGAAAAATAAACTGATGAAATGACAAATTGGTTACATATGTAAATGTAAAGTTTCCCCTTCTGTCATTCTTGGTTTCCCTCTTGTCCCTGCTCTTTGTATGCACTTGTGTGTAATGCCCACATTCCCACACACATAAAAAAAATACTCTTTTTAAACTTCTTTTAACAGGAATGGACAGATCATCGGTTGTCATGGAACCCCAAGGAGCATGATGGGATTGAGGTGATGCGCATCCCCTCTGGGAAGGTTTGGCTGCCTGACATTGTCCTCATCAATAAGTAAGCACAAGCACTGCACTCACTTTGGCATGAATTAATCAGTGTTGAGAGGAGAAACCGTTTGGTCACCTTCCTCCTTTTTTTTATATATTTTTTGTCTAGGAGGGTTTCTGCATCGGCCCCATGGGGCATTTAGTGTTTCCTCTACATATTGATGTGCCTGCTCCTTGTGTGATAGACATGTAGACTCAGATACCACAACAATGTGACAAATGACTTATGAGGACAAATTTATGTCAAAGTAGCTCATGAGTTAAGGTCATGGTTGTGTCTTTATTGGATATACATCCAGCCTGCTCATTCCACTGCTAACCCTGCACATTGGTTATATAATCACCTTTGAGCCTGCTCCTTTCACTTAAGGTCATAATAGGTTCTTTTAAGTATGAAGGTAGTGAGAAGAGATGATGTTAAAGACAAGGTAGCTCTGCAAATCTGTGTAAACGCTCTCAACCCCCCATGACTGGTCTGCTGGAGAAAATCCACCAGCTAGCATGTCTGGAGTATCTTTTAGCAGCTCATGCAGGGCACTATGCTGTGCTAACTTTACCTAACGAGTTAATCTACTGTAATACTTAATAAAGTACAAATCGGAGGTACTTTTACCTTACAAGAGTACTGTAAAGCTTCAATTAAAAGCCTAGTCCCAGTTAAACCCCCAGTCTGGTTTACTAGCCGGTTGTGGCTCTTCATTTTGACGTTTCGCTTGGTCTGGTTGCCAAGCAGTTCATTTTTATAGAATTCTTTGGATGTATAAAATCAAGTTGTTGGCTACCCCACCTGAGCTAACAGTTAGCTGTTTAGGTCGCGCATACAAATATAAATGTTTAAACTCTTGTCAATATGGTGATGCTACATATTGTTAGCTTGGTTAGATTCTCCGTAATTAAATCATCTAAACTGAAACCATGAGCACCAGAGAATAATTCATTCAGATTTAGCGGCATGGTAAACGAGAGTTGAAAAAAGGTGGTGGATTGCTACCTCTGAAGGGATCATATAGTCCAATTATGTGGATCCATTCCTCGATAAATCTGTAAGTTATTCATATTCCTTTAGTCCGTAAAGGTCCTCAGATCAAAAGATTTTTTTTTTCATAAAAATGAATCCAACTGTGAGTACTGTTTTAACAGAATAAAGTGGTGTGTGTCGGTATGTCTGTCGGAGCTAGATCAAATGAATGATTTATGATTGATATGTCATCTGAGACTGAGAACTTGTTGCTGTGCTGCTAGCTGTGGTTAGCAGAAGGCTAAACTATTAGCAGCATTTTCTCTCCTTCTCTGAAAGGCTTCGGCAGTACTGACAGATGTTTTATTTATTCATTGTCAGACTGTCTTTTAGACTCTTTTTGGATAAGTCCGCCTCCATTTTTTGGTTGCTTTGCAGTGCAGATAGTTGTTGCTGATGCTGAATTAGGAACTTTCTCTGCAGGATTATCCACCTGTGAATCAGGCTTCATGCATGCTCATCTGCATTTATAGAACAGCCAGTAGGGACACCCTCTCTCTGTAATGACCTGTGATTAGCTAAAGTCCCCCATTGCGGGCTAGATTTTCCAAAGCTTGAAAACAGAGCCAAGAGGAGGTGCACAAGTCTTTTTCTCCTCAGACCACTTAAATTACAATATGTGCAAAGTTTATATAAACTTTTGGCCCAATGATGCTAAACTTAAACCGCCTAGCCCAGCTTTAAAGGATCTGAATACTTTGTCCACCACTGAACTTACATGGCAAGGGTTTTTTCTAGAACACCTTGCATCTCCAAATCCCAAAATTGATTTGTGAATGTTTATAAATCTATTTAGAATCAATAGTTTTCTTTAATGCATTTCATTAGTTGATGACATAAACTTACACCAAATGTATATTTAGCAAAACTAGTTTTCTTCTCCAGAGTGGAGCACAAGGGGAATTCTACTAGCTTTGCTCTACATACATAGCCTACATTATGCAAGAAATGCAGATACAAAATAAAGACAAGACAATGTGCTTTGAACACTGATTAAAACAAAGTACAGGCACAAAGTATCTATTACCAGATTGACCATGAATGAGCTGCACATTTTTTGATATGCTTGCAAAACCAAAACACCACCGTGTTGGCAAGGAACACCCTGAACCCATTATGTTTAAGTCCAAATCCAGGTCCACTACAGTACCTATGTAATGGGAAAGCTATGTCACAGTATTAAATTAGAAACTAACTAACTATTAGATACTCAGTGTAGTCTTTTTTTCTTACACCCCTGCACACACACACACACACACACACACACACACACACACACACACACACCCGCACAGGCTCCCATTAACACTGCTGTAAATATCCCCACTGTTCCATTCATCAACACTTTATAGGCAATTAAGCAGCATGGCTCCCTAAAAACTGCTCTGATGGCACCGCTCAGCTACTTCAGCCCGGGAGGCGCTCACTTGGAACCACACACATACACAC
The DNA here is from genome assembly GCF_011397635.1 of Epinephelus fuscoguttatus. NCBI lineage: Eukaryota > Metazoa > Chordata > Actinopteri > Perciformes > Serranidae > Epinephelus > Epinephelus fuscoguttatus. The sequence goes on from NC_064774.1 coordinate 27,517,073, forward strand.
AAATACAAACATACACACAAATGCAAAGGCTTGCATACACTTCTCTGTGTGTATGATCAATGCTGGTCGTTTACGCCGCAGCACCTTCACGGTGACAGGGTTTTAGAAGGGCCCGCTTTAAGGACACAAGCTTCTCCTTGTTAAATTAGCGGTGCTATAAAAACCAAACGCTACACCCTGACAGACGGCTAAATCTGTGTCTAATTGACTTGATGTCTTTGTTGTGTACAGTGTTACGAGCTTAACAGCCAAAAAAGCTCTGTATACGTCCAACATTAGTGCTGCACTTTGAGTGTCCTGTGAAATGTGTCGAGTTCACGCTTTTCATCCGTGCCAATTAAAATGTTTCAGTGGGGTCTTGCAGTTTGGGACCGCAGCCAAACGTTGATGTACTCCATAGCTGTGGTGACAGAATGGAAGGAGTGGTGTGACTGCAATAATCACACATATGAGATACAGTTAATAAAGGTACAGTGGATATAATTACTGACTCTGACCAGAGCTTCACCCTATCTTTCTTTGTAGTTAATTTCTGTAAGCTCTGCTTTATTTCAAAGAGTAAGGAGACAGGAAGGTTGAGTGAGAGGAAGTGGGATCACATGAAACAGAGGCCTCGGGCAGGATTCAAGCCTGGGATGCTGTCATTACATGATAAGTGCAGCTGAGTAAGCAGCATAAGCGGTTAATATTTGGCAAATGGAGACTTTTAACTGCTCGTCACCAGTGGGACACACATTACAAAACTCTATTGCTTAAATCAAAGAACTGGAGTACTTGCTTTTTTAAAAAATGCAAGTATTCAAGGTACTTTTTTTAACCTCAACGTATTGTTGTATATTGTCACAATACATTTACAGAACCTAATGACTCTGAAACGGGAACTGCCCATTGGTCCGACAGCCCATTGATCGGACATCCCGTTGTTCCGACCACATTAAACCCATTGTTCCGAAGTCCATTCCGAAATCATCATGATGCCATGTGGTTAAGGTCTGGTTAGGTTTAGGCACAAAAACCACTTGGTTAGGGTCAGGAAAAGATCATGGTGTGGGTTAAAATGAAAAAGAAAGTGACAAACACATAAGCTGTGAGCCTGCTTCGCCTCAAGCCTTTCCCAGCTGACCCAGAGCCGGTCGCGGCGCACTGTCAAGGTAGAAATACGCCCGCCGGGAGCCGTTCAGCACCGCGGACCGTCGGACAAATGGGATGTCGGACCAATGGGCTGTCGGACCAATGACCCCTCTAAAACAACCCTCCGAAAGCCAGTAAACAAGTCATAATTAGTAGGCTAGGTTAAGTCAACTTCTATTACACAGTGTTGCCAGGAATGTGAAACAGTTTGACGTCTCCTCTCTACCTGTCTTTACCAATGAGCTGCCCAGTCTGAGTAGCACATGCATGAGGTAGAGGTACAGGAACAGGAACACCACTTTGACAAACAAACCACACACAGAACTGCACGATCACAGTTAATGGACTTTTGCATTTTATAAAAGAAAAAAAAAAAATCATCCGCTGACATTAAACAAAAGTAATAAGTGTAAATACAATATTTGTCTTTCAAATTAAGTGGAGTCAAAGTTACACATGTCTTTTTCTTACAAAGTCAGATTGCCCTCTCTCCCTCTCCTTTCTTTTTCCCCCGCAGTATAAGCGGTTATGGAAAATGAATGAATGAACTACTTCATTCATAACATGAAGTAAAGGAATGAGCAGTAAACCTCAGTGGAAGACTGTGATGAGTTCATAACCTCTTTAAGAAGTTTTTTAATTCACATTTTATCTCTGTTTGCAGTAATGATGGGGTGTTTGATGTGGCCCTTCCTGTCCATGTCCAGGCTTATAGTACTGGTAGAGTGACCTGGACTCCCCCTGCACTTTACTGCAGCTCTTGTGGAGTTAAGGTAGGCATCAACACACACAAAATTCACTCCAAAATCTAAAACTCATTTTTTTCCTCTTACCTGTTGTGCTATTTATCAGTCTAGATTGTTTTGGTGCGAGTTGAGTAGTGTTGGAGATATCAGCCGTAGAGATGTCTGCCTTCTCTGCAGTATAATGGAGCTAGATGGCACTCGGCTTGTGGTGCTCAAAGCACCAAAAAATACTATGAAAAACTCAACAGCAATGTCTCTTTCCACAAATCATGACCTGGTTACTCAAGATAATCCAAAGATCTTGTTGTGAGCAGGTTCATGTAGGACCTACTTTCTGTCTACTAAAGTACTCCTGCCAACAGTATCACTGCACAGAAGGAAGTGTGCATCTACTCATGGACAAGAGACTTGTGCTTGTGATAATGCGAAATGTAAACCTCCTCAGCTGAGTTTAATGTTAGCCAGCTCAGTGATGCTACGCGAGCACGGTGATACAATTGGCGGATGTAGTGTGGTAAAACAAAAACAGTGCTTCCGCCCTTTTCCTTCCCTCTGACTCTTGTGACCACCTTGTTTGCTTCTCTATCTAGGTAACATATTTCCCATTTGACTGGCAAAACTGCACCATGCAGTTCCGCTCCTACACATACGACTCGACAGAGATCGAGATACAATATGCGCTGGACTCAAAAGGCAAAGAGATCAGGGAGATCCAACTGGACGAAGATTACAGTGGTGAGAATTTGGTGGGAGCGCATGAGAGAATGGGAGAATGGAGCAATATAGGGAGTAAGAGGCTTTTAGGAAGGGAGGGAAAAGTTTGATGACACAGTTAGGGAGGATATATTCCTTTGTGTGAAACAGTAAAATCCTTTACTATGCTTTAATTTTCTACCATTAGGCACTTTTTGCTTAATATCTAAATCATAGTCACAGGAGTGTTTTTATTTATTTGACTGTGTTTGCACTGTTGTGGTATGCAGGTTTGTTACCATCATTTTGCTGATCTAAATTCTTAAACAGTGAATGTTTCTCCAGAGGGTGGCGAGTGGCACATCACACACAGGCCGAGCAGGAAGAACATGAACGACGATCTATACGAGGACATGACCTTCTACCTCATCATCGAGAGGAAGCCTCTGTACTACATCCTGAACATCATCCTCCCCTGCATCCTCATCACCATCATCGCCATCTTTAACTTCTACCTGCCTCCTGATGCAGGTATACCAACCATACAGAATAATGCATACAAACCAGTTAACAGTGAGACAGTCTGATTTATTATGCACACAGTTTCCACTTTGATCTAGCTGTAGTTAGGATTATACTGCCTTATCAGTACTCTCTAAAACTGCTAATACCGTTTCCTATTTGTGTAGTTGTTGTCTGGTTGAATTGGGCAATCACACATTTGTCCAATTAGTGTTACAAAGGGATTCTGTGTCAGATTAGATAGTTGTTTCCCATACAGCACTGCTGAATCAATAACCTCCAAATTAAATTGGTGGAAATCAGCCCGACAACTACTGAGAGTAATCCGCTGAGGAGTGTACTCTGTCACATGGTTCAGACATGATTTCTGTAATAGTTAACATGAGTTCAGTGGGTAATTGGTCTGTAGGTGTAGGTGTCGTTTGCTTCAAGCAATAAACACAAGGTCCAGGAAGTACTGACAATTAACTTGTACATTTTGGAAAAAAGGTGAAACAATTAAATGTTTCAATTGAATTATCCATCCATCCATTTTCATCTGCTTAGTTGGCACGTGGTTGTGGGGGCAGCAGGGTGAGCAAAGTAATCCAGATGTCCCTCTCCCCAGCAACACTGTCCAGCTCCTCCTGGGGAATCCCAAAGTGTTCCCAGGCCAGATAAGATATATAATTCCTCCAGTGTGTTCTGGGTCTGCCCCGGGGCCTCCTACTAGTTGGACATGCCAGGAACACCTCTAGCTGGAGGCACTCAGGAGGCATCCTGATCAGATGCCCGAACTGCCTCAACTGACCCCTTTCAAGGCCATGGAGCAGTGGCTCTACTCCAGGCTCTCTCCAGATGTCTGAGCTCCTTACCCTTTCTCTAAGGCTGAGCCCAGTCACCCCACAGAGGAAACTCATTTTAGCAACTTGTATCCATGATCTCATTCTTTCAGTCACTATCCAAAGTTCATGACCACTGGTGAGGGTTGGGACATAGATGGAGCGGTAAATCTAAAGTTTTGCTCTGTGGCTCAGCTCCCTCTTCACCGCAATGGTCATAGTCCAACACAGCACCCACATCACTGCTGTTGCTGCGCCAAACCGCTGATCCATCTCACGCTTCATTTTACCCTTACTCGTGAACAAGACCCCAAGTTACCTGAACTCCTTCGCTCAGGCCAGTAGATCTCTCTCAATCCAGAGGGGACAATCCACCATGTTCCAGGAAAGAACCATGGCCTCACACTCGGCTGCAAACTGCCTCAGTGCAAGTTTGGAGTCAAGGATGATAAAGCCAAGAGAACCACACTATCTGCAAAAAGCACGGATGTAATTCTGAGGTCCCCAAACTGAAGCCCTTCCTTCTTACCTTGAGATCCTTTCTATGAATATCACAAACAGAATCGATGACAAGGGACAGCTGTGGCAGAGGCCAACACCTGGTGGAAACGTGTTGTCTTTGTGGCCAGTTCAGTTAAGATAATCAGATGAACATATTAATTGGATCTCTTGGTAGTCAGTGTACGAAGATTAGTCTGTTTCATTACTGATCATCAAATATAGAAGCTTTCTGTAAGCTGAACCTTTAGCTTAGGCCAAAATACCAAACCTACGAACCCTGGCAAGAGATACAACCACAATACTCAGTGAACTACCCAATAAAGAATGAGCAAGTACCAAAATCAGGAGAAAAGAAAAGTTAATAATACAGTGGGGGCTCGCTCCCACGAAGCTCCCCAGCAAGAAGTTAAGGTAGAACGTAAGATTAAAATGTGGCCGCTCAAGCTGATCATAGCCACTCTAGACAATTGTTGTATTTACAGCAGACATGCTGCAGAACTAGTTTTAGAAAATATGATATAATTAGGGGGGTGATTATGTTTAAAAAACTAAAACATTGCTACAAATCTTTGATCTGTGCCATTCATAACTGGACTTTTAGTGGTCTTAACGTTACAACAAAGTAGGAAACAACCACCATAAACACAATGAATTGCCTTAACACACACACGCACACACATACAGAGCTACACACACAGACAAAGAAACAATTTCAAGTCTACAAAACAAAACATATAATTCCAACATGTCCCTCAGATGTGTGTGAATCCAATAAGACCCTACTGTGCCTTTCACTCACACACTGCATAACCATGTGGAATTACTTATTTAAGCTCATAATACAAGGGCACACAGAAACCCTCTAGCCTTTAGCCACAGGGAATTGTTCTGTAGCGACATGAGGAGGAGATTGCATTTTACAATTCCACACAAATTACACTTTTTAAAAATTGATTTTAATATAGTCAACATATTACTTTAAAGGGACAGCTCACCCCAAAATCAAAACTACATTTTTTGAGTGGTCCAGTGGCCGTAGATACATCTGCCTTCTCTCCAGTGCAATGGAATTAGATGGGACTGGGTTTCGAGAACGTTTACATCTTACGCCATCACGAGCAAGAGCCTGTTGCCCATGAGTAGTTGCACACTTCCTCCTGAGTGCTGATGCGGTTGGTGGGTGTATTTCGGTGGAAAGGAAATAGTTCCTACATGACACGACTCACAACAAGATCTGTGGATTATTTTGCTGTTGAGATTTTCAAATGCGCTTTAGGCACCACAAGCCGAGTGCCATCTTGTTCCATTGTATTGGAGAGAAGGCAGACATCTCTACGCCTGATATCTCCAACACTCAGCAACACACAACACAGTCTTTCACCCTGCGGGACCTCTGAAGTTCTGTGCTCCTACATACTCTGCAGACATGCATGCTCACAAAGGATGATCCTCCCTTAAGACTAGTCAAGGACACTAAAATGATAATCTGTGAAAGTTTTTTTTTTTCTTTTACAACCTTTTTGCAGCTGATCAGTAATTTGTTTGCACAGTACTTCACAGAGATCAGCTATCAACCAAAACTCTGACATATTGAACTTTGTGGTAATGCAGTGTGATGCAGTGAGTGGGGGAAATGTCTCTGCTATGACTCTCTGTAGAAAAATGCTCTGCCCTAATACACATCAGTTTCTCATTACCTACCAAATCTTACCAATCTGTGGTAAACACAGTTTGTAAGTGACCACTGAATCCACCTGGGAGGCCTGGCGCTGTTGGCCAATCAGCTTCACTTAAGATGGGAGATGAATTTTCTATTAGAGTCATTACTGGTGAATTACATGGACCAGCTGCTGCTCAGATACATCAGCAAGAGGAGGAACAAACCATGTCCTGGTTAAACTAGATGAGTTGTAACAAAGAATTAAAGGAACACACTGTAATTGTAAAATCACAATGAAAATTAGAGCAAGATGGCACCGAGATGTTAGACCATCTCAACATTGTTAAGTACACTGTATTCTTTTTTGCCCCCTACCAGGAGAGAAGATGGGTCTGTCCATCAACGTGTTGCTCACCCTCACTGTGTTCCTGCTGCTGCTGGCTGATAAGATCCCAGAGACATCATTGGGTGTCCCCATCATTGTCAACTACATCATGTTCACCATGATCCTGGTCACGTTTTCCGTCATCCTCAGTGTGGTCGTCCTCAACCTGCACCACCGCTCACCCAACACCCACCTGATGCCCATGTGGGTCCGCAAGGTGAGGTCTCATTTTGGTAAACCCTGGTTGTTGTGTTGATGTTTACTACACAATGTCAAATTTAAAGGCTTTAAATAATATCAAAAGCAGTGGTGAAAGTGACAAGGTTATTTACTCAAGTACCGTGCTTGAGTACAAATTTGAGGTATGTGTACTTTCATTGATTATTTTTATTCCTTTTACTTTATACTTTTGCTTCCTACATCTTAGAGGCACATATTACACTTTTTACTCTACTAAATATACTCGATGGCTTTAGTTACTTCTTACTTTGCAGATTCATATTAATACAAATATAAATCAGGTAATAAATTAGAATCCAATATTATAGATTGAGATACCCAGCAGTATGTAAAGCAATTAAAATGTGCTCCAGCTTTCAGTAGTGCCCCAAAGGGGCTGGCCCCCTCCTGGCAAAATTAATTAGAGCCCAACATTACTGCCTGATGGAGGCTGTGGTGTTAACTTTTAAGCTAAGTAGTTGTATGCTGTAAAACTAGACAACCTACAGTAAGGCGTTCATTGATACCAACCATGGTGGCATTGCTTGTGGGAAAGGGGGGCTACATAATACTCCAGAAGTAGGTTAAATTTAGGCAGGGGAACAACTGGCATGGCCATTTTCAAAGGGGTCCCTTGAACTCTCCCCTCAAGATATCTGAATGAAAATGGGTTCTGGGTACCCACGAGTCTCCCCTTAGCTTGAGAAGGCTTGTTCCCAGTAAATGTTCTGTTACCTACAATCAGTTAACTTATTCAAATTAAAATGGTATATTTGTCTTTTTAAGAAAAGGACAACCAGCCCATTTGAATAATAATTCATCACCTAAAATGTGGATACACAAATACATAACAGATTAAAAGAGGATTTTTGTGGAACTAAAATTGTAACTAGTAGCTGATATTAGTTCAGTCAGGACCGCTTTAGTCAAAGAAAACTTTATTCCAATTTGCAGTATTATATTTGGTGGTATGGCTCTCTTCTGGAACATGGAAAGCCCAAGGCAAAAAGAGCACACATCTCTGCCCTTCCACACGCAAACAAGGAAAGCCTGAGGCAGAAGAGCAAACCTCCCTGCCCTTCCATGCACTTACAGGAAAGCCTAAGGCAGCAACATTAATGACAAACAGAAATGACACTGATAAGTCAGACACAGCATGATGAAGCTGATGTAGCTGGGATGTAAGCTGAGCTTGGCATTGTGGCCTGAACTAATGCTATGGACAGTTACACAGTAACTTCAACAGAATAATCGAATTCCTGAAGTTCAGTCATGACTTTTAGTTTTGGTGTGCCACCCCAGGATTTTCAGTGGCTCAATCTGACCACCCTAATAAAAAATTCTGGGGGTGCCACTGCCAGCTTTAGTAGCTGCAACATTCAAATGAGGAACACATTAATGCATCACTTAATTGTAATCCAGTGATATAATATACTGTATTTTGAAATGGGCCATTCTGCATAATGAGTAATTTTACTTTTGATACTTTAAGTACACTCTGCTGTTAATACTTCATTTTACTTAAGTAATGTATTTAACTTGTTGTGGAGTATTGTTAGACTACAGTATTTGTACTTTTATTAAGTAAAGAATATACACACTTCCTTTACCAAAACTTGGACTGGTCAATAACTAATTAAGGCTTGAATACATTATTCAACTATAAAGTCAGTTAACTAATTATAGCAAGTGAGTGCAATCACATGCAAAGGCCTTACAACCATGTGCACATTTTATTACCTACACATAATGCAAATCAGGGTTTAAATTTACCAAAAAAATAATTAAATTAATGCACAACATCCATTATGTGGGAAAGCAACCCCTCCACTAATGTAGTAAATTGTGGCCTTGAAACAATTAATTAATGTAATGCTAATTTTTAATTAATTTGGAGATGTAGGTAATGGTAGTCTCAGTTCAGGCAGACTATTGGATTAGGTCGACACAGTCCTCAACAACCTGAATGTCATGTTATACCATTAACCTCCATCAGTGGCTGCTGCCCTCACTGTACATTATGTGAAGCTAATTACAGGCCTGAGCAGCAGCTCTATACTTTGCTCCAACTTCTGTCACGCTTTCAGGGAACACTCAGCTCTGAGAGGCTTATACACAGGTGATTTGCACGGTTTAATGGAACTAAACTGCTTGGTACTGGATTGATGGGAGAAAAGAATATTATGGATTCTGCTTCTTTTTACTCCTACTCTTCTGACGATCAGTGTCATGAAATGTGGAGAGGGGCGATTTATGCAAAGAGCGTCAGTAATGGGAAATTTAAAGATGTTCAGGTATACAGTACAGGCCAAAAGTTTGGACACACCTTCTCATTCAATGCGTTTTCTTTATTTTCATGACTATTTACATTGTAGATTCTCACTGAAGGCATCAAAACTATGAATGAACACATGTGGAGTTATGTACTTAACAAAAAAAGGTGAAATAACTGAAAACATGTTTTATATTCTAGTTTCTTCAAAATAGCCACCCTTTGCTCTGATTACTGCTTTGCACACTCTTGGCATTCTCTCCATGAGCTTCAAGAGGTAGTCACCTGAAATGGTTTCCACTTCACAGGTGTGCCTTATCAGGGTTAATTAGTGGAATTTCTTGCTTTATCAATGGGGTTGGGACCATCAGTTGTGTTGTGCAGAAGTCAGGTTAATACACAGCCGACAGCCCTATTGGACAACTGTTAAAATTCATATTATGGCAAGAAGCAATCAGCTAACTAAAGAAAAACCAGTGGCCATCATTACTTTAAGAAATGAAGGTCAGTCAGTCCGGAAAATTGCAAAAACTTTAAATGTGTCCCCAAGTGGAGTCGCAAAAACCATCAAGCGCTACAATGAAACTGGCACACATGAGGACCGACCCAGGAAAGGAAGACCAAGAGTCACCTCTGCCTCTGAGGATAAGTTCATCCGAGTCACCAGCCTCAGAAATGGCAAGTTAACAGCAGCTCAGATCAGACACCAGATGAATGCCACACAGAGTTCTAGCAGCAGACCCATCTCTAGAACAACTGTTAAGAGGAGACTGCGCGAATCAGGCCTTCATGGTCAAATAGCTGCTAGGAAACCACTGCTAATGAGAGGCAACAAGCAGAAGAGATTTGTTTGGGCCAAGAAACACAAGGAATGGACATTAGACCAGTGGAAATCTGTGCTTTGGTCTGATGAGTCCAAATTTGAGATCTTTGGTTCCAACCGCCGTGTCTTTGTGAGACGCAGAAAAGGTGAACGGATGGATTCCACATGCCTGGTTCCCACTGTGAAGCATGGAGGAGGAGGTGTGATGGTGTGGGGGTGTTTTGCTGGTGACACTGTTGGGGATTTATTCAAAATTGAAGGCACACTGAACCAGCATGGCTACCACAGCATCCTGCAGCGACATGCCATCCCATCCGGTTTGCGTTTAGTTGACGATCATTTATTTTTCAACAGGACAATGACCCCAAACACACCTCCAGGCTGTGTAAGGGCTATTTGACCAAGAAGGAGAGTGATGGAGTGCTGCGGCAGATGACCTGGCCTCCACAGTCACTGGACCTGAACCCAATCGAGATGGTTTGGGGTGAGCTGGACCGCAGAGTGAAGGCAAAGGGGCCAACAAGTGCTAAACACCTCTGGGAACTCCTTCAAGACTGTTGGAAAACCATTTCAGGTGACTACCTCTTGAAGCTCATGGAGAGAATGCCAAGAGTGTGCAAAGCAGTAATCAGAGCAAAGGGTGGCTATTTTGAAGAAACTAGAATATAAAACATGTTTTCAGTTATTTCACCTTTTTTTGTTCAGTACATAACTCCACATGTGTTCATTCATAGTTTTGATGCCTTCAGTGAGAATCTACAATGTAAATAGTCATGAAAATAAAGAAAACGCATTGAATGAGAAGGTGTGTCCAAACTTTTGGCCTGTACTGTACGTTTATCTTGTTCTTGATTTAGGACTCATCTAATCATGGACTCTCTAAAAGAAGTGGATGTAGCCTCTGGGTCTGACAAGTGAAGTTAATCTGGAAGCGATCTTGGAAACAAACAGCTATCAGTCTGATGATAGACAATATTTCAGAATATTTGGTTTAGCAGATGAATATTCAGCCAGAACTTCCTCTAGCATGTGCTGATCATTACAGCTAATCTCTATTTATGGATATCTACATACCATATGAATGCAGATACATTTAAAAAAAAAAAAAAAAAAAAGCTAATGTAATGCTAAATCATTGTCAGACAATGGGTTCAGAAATTGCAATGGGCAAATGCAATCCATCCCTCCATATGGACTGTTTACCTGCCGCTCAAATGCAGTCGGTCAACCTATCAGATTACAAAGGGATACCGGAACGCTTCCAGTACCAAAATCTTGACCCATTACCTACAGGTTCTGCATACATATGCAGATATCTGTTGAGAGAGATTCATGCTGAAGTGCCTAAACCTGCATTCTTTATAATGGCCAGCAGGGGGCCACTCTATTGATTCTAGCAAGTCAGATTCTGTTGACGTCTATGAGAATATGACCATACTTCTCACTTAATTTATTACCTCAGTGAACATTTTTCTAATGTTTTTGTGTACACGATCGCTAGTGTCAAGTCTTCTTCAACACAGCATGATGTCCATTTTGTCCCAACTTATAGTAAAATAGAAGATACAGAAGGGTGTGGCCATCTCGTGACTGACAAGTCGCTACTACAAAGGTCTACAGCCCAGGGAGACATCACAATGACTACATCCACTTCTCTTTATTGTAATACATTGGAAAAAAAAGCCAAGAACAAGCAACAGTAACAGATACCATGCACACTTTAATGACATTTATTCATAGTATTAATACAATATCTTGAATTTGAACAAATGAGGGAAACACTGACTTGTCTCCTGTTAGTATTCTGTTATTACAGTTACCAAGCTCTAATGGTACCATGCTGGGCATTTAGCGCTGCTGTTTTTAAAATGAATCCTCACATCCGAGTCAATCAGCTTACACAAGGAAGGAAAAATCCTACATTTTGAAATACGTTGACTCTTAGTCTTTGTCAGAAATCTGGCACATGTCAAAGTTGTACTTTGTTATTTTTCATGCAACGTTCTTTAAGACTTCAAAGAGGAAATAGCAGGAAGCCAGAGAGGTTGACATCCCCCCAGGCTGACGGCGCAAATCTTGTATCAGAGAATATACGGATGTCAATAACATCTCCCCTCTCCAGCTGAAGAATCACAGTAAAGGACAAATTCAGATGACCATCACCGTTTTGTAACTGTTTGTACTTAACAGACTGATCATTCTCAAACAAGCAAACACCCATCCACATATTTGCACGGTTATCTACACCACTGAACCTGAAGTAATAGACTCCTTTCACAGGTACAGTGAAGGTGCCTGTTATGGGGTTGTAGGCATTGCCAGTGTTGGTGTCGACCCATTTGAAAATGACTTTTGTAAGTGTGTCAAATGGTCCATATGTCTCTCCAATGGCACACTTTAAAACTACAGAGAAGGCCACTTCAGTGACACCAAAGTTCAGTCTCTGGAGAGACGTCATCTCTGCTGCTTTTTCTTCCTTCCCCATCTTGATCGACGCCTTCAGCATCTCATTTTCTTTCTCCAGTCGCTCAACTTAGATGGCCATGGCACTCAGGGCTGACTTCTGTCTCCTCAGCTCACCCACCAGCAGGGCCGCCCCTCCCTAAACGCAGAACACACGCTGTGCGTAGGGCCTCATCTTCTATGTGGGGCCCCATTTTGCACGAGGGGACGCATTTGCGCATATGCACAATGGATGCGCATCTGAACAATAAGAGGGATGCGCTGGCAGGCACTTGCAGAGCTGCAGTAGGTGAAGAGTTGTCGACATGTCGTCCAAAAGAGCCTCAGGAGTATGTGCGGGGACGGGAGGGCGGGCGGGCTCCACGAAGGGGGAGACCCGAGCCTCGGGGGTATGTGCGGGCCAGGAGGTCGGATGCTCCCAGAGAGGGGAGAGGGAGAAATATAGCTAAATAAGATGAAAATAGAAAAGAATGTCTCTGTATTTTATTTGTTTTCAGTGTTTAATTAAGGTGGGAGAGGCGGAGGGCTGAGGGAGATCGGACGCCTCCAGAGAGGGGAGAGGGAGACATATAACAAAATAAGATTAAATAGGAAAAACCTGTCTCCCTCTTTTATTTTATTTTCAGTGTTTAATCAAGGGTGGGGGATTGAGGTGGTGGAAGTTACTTTCTTTTGATGAGTAATTGATGGCTATTTGTGACTTAGGTTTGTTTATTTATTTATTTCAGTTTGAAGTTATTTTTATTTAATATTTATTTATTTATTTCAGTTTGATTTTTTTAATTTTATTTGACTCATACAGCCAAACTACTGTATCTACAGTACATTTGTTATTGCCAGTAAAGGTTGTCAAGTTAAATGGCAAGTTGTTGTACGGTCATTTTGTACCTATGATACATTTGGGATGGGGGCCTCCGAATAAAATTTCGCTTAGGGCCCCAATTTGGTCAGGGGCAGCCCTGCCCACCAGGATCCTCTGGGTGTCGAGTGCAGCCTTGGTGTGTTTCTCAGCTCCTTCAGCTCAGCCTTGATGTCGCCTTGGATGCTCTCTGCGGCTGCAATAGTGTCTGCCAGAGTCCCACATAGGCAGAGCAGCAACACTAGCTGAGTTATAGCAGCCACTGGTGTGATATAAGCTCTTTGTAGATGAAGTGGGGATCTCCAGAGTGCTGTTTTCTCTCTTATATCCACAGATCATGATGTGCCAAGCTGTGGGAAATCTAACAGGTGTCACATGGGGTCAGTAAGAAAAGTGTGTTAAAACCAGCAAAGGCTTGAAATGTAGGCCGCAGTACTAACCACCTTGTTATCCAATCACAGTCTCTTTGCACTGAGTAGATTGTGTATTTTATGTGCTTTCATTATTTCCTGGATCCACTTCTGTTTGTTTATACAGGTGTCACAAGTGGAATATTCCAGAGCAGAGCCAATTATGGGGTGAACTGGAAAGTAGTTTGGCTAACCATTAATTAATCAGATAAACTGGCCTGACTTTGCTTCGAACGTCGGGAGAATATCACCTGCAGGGTTATATGTGCAACGTGAAAGCATGTTTTTCAAGTATTTATCCTATCATTTCATTTCACCAAATTGTTGTTTTTTTCCCTACATAAAGAGCAAGATATGTTTTAAAATCTTCTCCATTCTGCCAAAGATCAAATTTTACAACTCAATCTCCAGGATAAATGATGGCATTGTATGTTTTGGCAAACTTAACATTTGTACACATCTATAGCAGTTACATTGAAACTTAAAGTTTTAACAACCTGTGATTAATGTGTGGTTAGTTTTAGGCACGGAACCACATGGTTATGATTAGGAAAAGATCATTTGCTTGTGTTGGGATAGTGGCACTATCCAAACAGGAAACGCAGAGCTGTCTCTGTAAAAAACAACTGCTTTTCGTAGCACTCCTCTGGCTGGAAATGCAGTGATGTCTCCTAAAAAACAACCGCTTTTTGTGGGGGTCCGTGTCATCGGTCCCACAGCCCATTGGTCCGACATCCCATTAGTCCGACGGTCCGCGGTGCTGAACGGCTCCCGGCGGGTGTATTTCTACCTTGATGGTGCGCCACGACCGGCTCTGGGTCAGCTGGGAAAGGCTTGAGGCGGAGCAGGCTCACAGCTTATGTGTTTGCCACTTTCTTTTTCATTTTAACCCACACCATGATCTTTTCCTGACCCTAACCAAGTGGTTTTTGTGCCTAAACCTAACCAGACCTTAACCACAGGGCATCATGATGATTTTGGAACAACGGGACTTCGGAACAACGGGTTTAATATGGTCGGAACAATGGGCTGTCGGACCAATGGGCTGTTGGACCAATGGGCAGTTCCCTTTTGTGGCACTATCCCGACAGGAAATGCATCAATGTCTCTCTAAAAAGCAACCACTTTTCATAGCACTCTCTTGGCTGTAAATGCAGCAATGTCTTTGTAAAAAAAACAGCTGCTTTTCATAGCACTCTCTCAGCTGGAAGTGCAGTGATGTCTCTGTAGAATCAACCACTTTTCATGGCATATCACAACTGGAAATGCCGCAATGTCTCGATAAAATACAATCCCTTTTCGTAGTACTATCCCGGCTGGAAAAGCTGCAATGTCTCTGTAAAAAACAACTGTTTTTCGTGGCACTGTTCTGGCTGAAAATGCAGTGATATCTCTTTATAAACAACTGCTTTTTGTGGCACTATCCCAATAGGAAACGCACCAATGTCTCTCTAAAAAGCAACTACTTTTCATAGCACTCTCTTGGCTGTAAACACAGCAATGTCTTAAAAATATGTCTAATGTCTAAATGTCTAAAAATGTCTAAAAAATAGCTTTTATTCATAGAGCTCTGTCAGCTGGAAATGCAGTGGTGTCTCTGTAGAAACAACCGCTTTTCATAGCATATCATGACTGGAAAATCTGCAAAAAACTGCTTTTTGTAGCACTATTTTGGCTGGTAATGCAGTGATGTCTCTGCAAAAAACAACCCCTTTCTGCAGCACTATCCAGACAGGAAACACAGCACTGTCTTGGCACTGTTTTGGCAGGAAACACAACATAGTCTGGGTAAAAAACAACCCTCTTTTGCAGCACAATCCCCGGTGGAAACACAGCAGCAGGTTGCTAAAATAGCCATGTTTGGTAGTTAAAAAGTTGCTGGAAACACAGCAGTGACTCGCTTAGAAAGCAACCGCCTTCTTTTGTTTATTGCTCTCGAACAGTGGTTTGCAGCGGTCTGTAGCTTGGCAGGTTTGTCACCTAGGTGTCATGCCATTCCCTCCACCTCCAGATGACAAGTGCAGCTTGTGCAGTTTGTCATGTTAGAAACGTTGATATTATACGTATGAAACTAACAGATGTAACATATTCGTGGTCTGCAAAAAAGAACGATGCCAACATTTTTTTCTGCTGACTGGACTGATTTTGGTGGGAAAATACTAAATCCTGTGTTTACTTATTGTTGACCAGGAGTCTGTTTTTATTATGCAGAGTCAAACATTCTAAAATCAGCTATGCTAGCATCGTATAACACACACACACACACTGAAGTAGTGTCTTAGAGCTCCTGCTGTTTGGCTGCTTTGCTGCTGTGATCATGCCACAATGTGTGAGTCACTGCTCTGCTGTCCCACACAGAGAGAACAGTGTATGGGAAACATGACAGGTGTTGCAGTATACTGGGAAATGAGAGGATAGAAAGAAAGGTCACATAAGAACATGGACATATTTGATTCTGAATAAAAGCTAAGTCACTCTTTATCTTTGAAACTACAATACAAGTCAAGCCGCCTCACCTCCTGATACTTTCTCCATTGTAGCCAGAGTATAGTATGAACCTTGCCAGAGGGCTTTTATTGACATCCATCTGTCAATACAGGCAAGCCAATAGTTATTTCAAAAGAAGGATATCCAAGCACTTCAAAGCGCAGATAAAAGAACCATTAACAGGGGCAAACAGCATTTGTGATATTGATCAAGACTAACATATTGCCCATTGGTTTGCTGTTATATCAAGTCAAATTCCTCTGTATTTCTTTCAAAGGCAGGTCCAAGTCTGACAGCCAAAGAGGTTTTATCAGACATTTATCTCTATTTTAATTAAACACATGTGGGAGCTGCCCAGTACAACTGTTTTTTACTTAAGAGCTCCACTGGAGTATCCAGAGTTTATGTTATTTGCTCAAGGACACCTTGAGAGCAGACGTTGAGGAATTGGAACGCATCGCCCATTTGGTTTCCCCACCCACATCATTCAGCAGCAACTGTTCTCAAAGGTTATCTCACTGCTAAATTCAACATTTTGACTCATTTCTCAGCCTTAATAGGCAAATACAGGGCAAGTACATTTCAACTGTCTCATAAATCACAGAACAGGAATCCAAACAAATGGATTTTTATTACCAGGAAAGACGATGGATTTCAGAGGTCTAGGAGGGCCAAGAAGCTATTGACTGAAAGTGGAAAGTACAGTTAAATAACCTTCTCTTTACCAATGGGGTTTTGAGTCAAATAAATATACATGAATGGGTTTATTTTTTTACATTTGTGATCTCCAAACTTGCGTAAAATTAGATGAAGTGGAAGGTAACTCTAGTGCTTTTCATCTTTCCTCTACCCCTAGATTTTCATCCACATGCTGCCTCCTTATCTGGGCATGCTGCGGCCAAAAGTGGAGACCCCTCTCTCCCTGGAGACCATGCCCCGCAGAGAGAAAAAGGTGGTCGCCATCAGCAAAGTGGCCGATGAATACTTCATCCGCAAGCCTGACTCCTCCATCCTGTTCCCCAAGCCCAATAGGTGAGAACCTGCTCTAGAGTTCAGGGTCATACTATAGGTTTATGTATTAGTAGTTGTGCATGTGTATGCGTGGGTATGCATTTTGGTCAACATGTTTGTGAATACCTGTATGCACGTGTTCAGAATTCATGTGATTTTATGCATACAAAGTTAATGGAAAGATGCAAGTGAGCACGATAAGACACAAATCTACCCAAGCGTTACACAAAGCTGTTTCAAGGAACAATTCCCTTTCTATGCTTGTTGTGAAAGAGGTCTTTCAAACCCTATATAAAGTGTGACCTCAACATGCGAGCACATTGCACGTAAAAGCTTTAATTTCAGTTTTATATCCACTTACATAATCCATATCTGACTCACCTTCACATGGGTTGTATGTTTAAGTAATAACTTTGTGCAGTAGAAACGCAGAACTGCCAAAATGTGTTTGATTGCACTATAAAATGAAATTCAGTAGCTTATATAGGCTATCATTTCCTGTGTTTAGTATTCATAGAGTTTCATGTTAAAGTGAGTGTAGGAGGTTATCTTAGAAGTCAGCTGGACAGCATTTGCTGTTTTCCCACAGCCATATTACTCCCATTCTACATTAATAAGCATCACCAGGTGTAGCTGTTACCTCAGATATGGAAAGGAAGGATATTTAATACATTCATCCATTCATTTTCTCTAACCGCTTATCCGGGTCCGGGTCGCGGGGGCAGCAGCCTCAGCAAGGAAGCCCAGACAGTCCTCTCCCCAGCCACTTCCATCACCTCTTCTGCGGGAACCCTGAGGCGTTCCCAGGCCAGCCGGGTGATGTAATCCCTCCAGCGTGTCCTGGGGCGGCCCCGAGGTCTCCTCCCGGTTGGACATGCCCGAAACACCTCCCAAGGGAGGCGTCCGGAAGGCATCCTTACCAGATGCCCGAACCACCTCAACTGGCTCCTCTCGATGTGGAGGAGCAGCGGCTCTACTCCGAGTCCCTCCCGAATGTCTGAGCTCCTCACCCTATCCCTATTTTAATCATACTGTCTACCTTAATATAGTCGTATTCGCCCATTTTCTGAGACGCTTTATTTTAGCACCTATCTCTTTAGCCCTTTTTAGATAGAAATTGTGCAAATTTGCAGGAAAGCCTTTTACAGTCTTTTTTCAGCATTGGCAGTATAAAAACAAAATTGGGGAGTGCGTCAAAATGCCAACTGCCTACTTCTGTTTATACAGAATGCGCCTTTTTCGGGGCAATGGGGGGGCGTGAGCAAGTAACAAAACCTGTAGCTCAGCGTGTTACGCAAACAGTGACGTGAGAGGGAAGCCGCAGCTGGTCAGTCCTTCGGCGATTCTCTCGTAAGTCGGCCCATTCTTCACTGCTCCCGTCATCTGACGGTCAAAGGCCTTTTCGTTTGCGAGGACAAGGAGGGCGCGCAATTCCTTGTCTCCCCAGTTGCTCATCTTTACAGTGTCTTTCAGGTTTGCGTTTCCCTCTTGCTACTAGCTGCTCGCTAATTCCTGCTATCAGCTGTTTCCTGTTTATCCACCGCCAGTGGGTCGCACATGCGGCGTCATCAACAGTTCCTCCCACAAGTCTTCAACAGCCCCTCCCGTTGTGGAAGGCCTCCTCGGTCTGTCTAAACTAAAAGAGTTCTGCCAATATGACCCTATGAGGCGGAAAATTGAGCACCTCGGATCAACTCGCCAAGCCGGCTCTGTGTGTCTAAACACTCACAGCTTGCCGGCAAAATGGCCCAACATTCGCGGAAAATCTGTCAGTGTAAAAGGGGCTTATAAGACCCTCTCCCAAGAAAGCAAAGTCTACTCTGATTGGTCAGTGTTTCCAGCTGTAGGTATAGCTGATGCTGAAACAGCTACTTGACACCGCCCACCAGCTACATTATTCACCCATCATACCTACGTGTCATTTCAAAATCAGCCTTTGCCGTTTGATCTGGAAGTGGAAACCTGAAGAAACTGCTTAATTAGCTTTTAGCTAGCTATGAAGTGTTAAGTTAAAAGAAAGACGGATAACATTAGGGTTAAGGTTAGGATAAAGGTTATATCTTGTTACTTATAAGTTGAATCACATCGTCATGTACAGTGAATCATAAAGTAGATTATTGCTATGTTTGGCCTCATATTTATTTATTGCAACATGGCAATGTAGCCAGGTTCAAGTAACCATCGCACTGGTTTGTTCGTCTTGTGCTGGTGGTGGGTTTAGTTTCTAGGGGCGTGTAATGTAGGCTCCAAACAGAATGTGGTTGCAGGTATACATGTCATGTCATTGCATCTGGGGAGTGACTGTAATGGAGTAAAGTGGAATTTTCTCCTATGAAAAATTGCCACTAAAAGCTTCTTAACACAACCGGACATGGTCAAGCAAGAATATGACTGGAGAACTTAACAACATTAAAAACCAAGTTTCCAGGTTTCACCTACGTTAGCATGTAGCTTCATGTAGCAATGTAGGCTAGTGAGGTTTTTTTCTCACAGGGATTACCTTTAGGTACATTTACCTCATTATGTGAAACTTTGGCCATGTTTAACACAAATATCTGACATTATAACATTATATGCCAGAAAATAAGGAAAAGCATAAGAAATCAAGTTGACACGCTGATGTGTTTTAGGTTTTAGACTGTTTTAAAGGCTTTGTGCCAACACACTTAGACATCTTCTTAAAGATCACTGTCACATATCACACGTCCTGTGTGTAAATATCACAGTGTCAGATTGTATATGCTTCCACTAACAGCTGCCAAAATTCAGGCTGCCAAATAAAGTTATCCTCAGTTTTGGGGCCATTGCAAGGTTGGAACTGATCAGGGAACACATTGTTTAGGAATGAAATATTAGCTCTTCACTTTTTGACCTTTGGCTCAGACTTTGAGAGGTGTTTGCACCAGGACAGTAGTGCATTTAAATTAAAGTTGTGGGGGCAGTATGCTAAAAAGTACAAAACAAAGCTATTTTTCTTAAGGAGGAACATTTTTTAAAAGGGCATATAGATGTTAGAACCAAATACCTCCAATGAAACCTACACTGTTGAGTGCTTCCCCTGAAGCTGTTGAATTCAGGGCTGGATTTGGGCCAATGCTGGCACACAAGTAAGTGACAAACCATTTTAGCAATCTAACCCAAGTCTCTATACTTTGTGCACAGGAAATGGGTGACTGTGTTTGGGTGAATTTGGTAAAATGAGCAACTGTACGTCTTGGGAATCAGCCACTATGTAACACCCTTAAATATTCAGCCTCCCTGCTGCTCTATTAATACACACCAAAACACTCCTCACAGTCTGTAGCCGTGGCTTTCTCTCTATCCTTCACCTCCTGTGAGAACTGAAATATGTCTAGGGGGAAAGACTTGAGGCGGCAGAGGATCGTTGCTAAAATAATAATGACCCGCACAAATCGACTCTGACACATTAGAGCGGGACGCTGCGTGTCTAGGTGAAAGAACGGGTGACGGAAGAGCGAGGGGAGGGATGCTCTATTAGAGCAATTTGATGAGACAGCAGTATCTCTCTTGAGCCCACACGTACACACACATTCACACCCACCTTCTTAATTGGGTTTAGTGCATGTCTTGGCACCAGACGCAGCCAGTTTTTAGTTGAATTAGTCTCCTGAATAGTCATTTACTTCTCGCTGATGAAGTGCTACTTTGAGCCACGCAGGAGGGAGAAGGGAGGAGGGGGTGAAGAGGCCAAATTGTGTCTCTCCCCCTCTCTCTACCTCCCTCTCTTATCTTTCCCTCTTTCTCTATCTGATGAGGCTCCACCTCTCTTAGGTCACAGCCTCTTCACCTGCCACACTCGCAGGAGCAGCAGTGATGGCAGCGCTGCATTGTAAACCCCCAAAATTGCTGCACTGAATACAAAGCAGCTCTCTACTTTGTCCTGACTGTCAGGTTACTCTCCCTTTTAATGTTTAGAGTTAAAGACACAGTGCCATACTGCCCTCTGGTGGTTAGCTGCATGGCCTGCAAGTCCTCATTTTGTCTGTTTTTTTTTTTTTTTCATAGGATGTAGAAAATGTAAAGTGTTTAATATTTGAGGTGTTTC
This sequence comes from Epinephelus fuscoguttatus, assembly GCF_011397635.1. Taxonomy (NCBI): domain Eukaryota; kingdom Metazoa; phylum Chordata; class Actinopteri; order Perciformes; family Serranidae; genus Epinephelus; species Epinephelus fuscoguttatus. Next base: position 27,538,142 of record NC_064774.1, read on the forward strand.
ATAAGAAAACAGAAGCAGCTGTTGTGCGAGGAGAAAAATGTTAATATGTCAGAATGTTGTGGGTTTGGACAAGGTCGCGGCAAGGACCAAGAGTAGATGAGCTTAATTTTGTTCAGGGGAAATACTGCTTCCATTTTGTCTAGTTTAATAGACGAATTTTACAAACACTATATGCAGGAACACTCATTGCTGCATGCGTTTTTGTGTGCCTGTGAGCTATGTATTTCTGCTCCTTGTCATTGTATATAATAAGCCCAAAAATCCCATGACATGAATCCCTTTTTATTTCTTATTTTCTTGGTTTTGACCCTCAATCCTATGTGTGATAATGACATTTAGAAAACAAAAAAGAGAACAGAAATACAAGCAGTCAATCAGGTTTACAACAATCCCCTAGAGAACCAAAGAAATATTATTACCCGTACCTTTTAATATGAACTTTTACATCGGTTTAGTTGAACTTCTTACTTTGACCTACTACACTTGCTATGGTTGTATGTACACGCAATAAGGGGTTATGACAGACATTTTCTATACACGCTTATGGTTTGACCTCAGAATAAAGTGGTTTAGATCAGAGGTTTTCAATTTTTTTTTTTTTTTTCAGCTAAGGACCCCTTGCAAGATAGTGAACGTACTACTCAGGTCATGGAAACCTTGCTATATTTTGGTTCCAGCTGAGAACCAACTTTTTGGGTTCTAAACCAAATGTTTTTTAGTCAGAATACTATGAATTGTACAAAATTAGGTGTTGGCACCAGAACATAACCTAGTCCATGTTTGTGGAGAAGAGGTATTTTGAGAATCATTGGTTTAGATAATCTGGCAAAAGTAGCTGTTTACAGCCTGTTTGGATGTCTAATTGCTCGTCTATCATGCCCCTTTGGACATTTTTGATACTTGGGTGAGTACAATATTATCATGACTGATAGAAATGATGGCCAAAACCACATAAACCAGAAGTACCCTTTTATTTCAGAGGCTATTTCATTTCTCAACCAAATGTCTTAGCTGTGACGTCCTGCAGAGAGAGTCGTGCTGTATCACTACTTAAAGTTATAGAAGTATTAGAGCTCTGTGACGGACGCTCTACTGGAAGCAGCCAATGGAAATCCATGTGTCATTGCTCAAGGACACTCTGCACCAGAATGCATAGGAAATCAGCAGGGAAAAGCAGAGCAGAAAAGGTTAATGAGGAATGCTATGAGTTTCTTCAACAGCTGTGTGTTAAAACAAGACAATATAGATTTTGAATTAAGAAATAGCACATCTGTCCTCTACCAAATGAAAACTTTGCTCCAACTTTTCTACAGCATTACTTGGTCTGGTGCAACCAGTACCTCACAGTGTCTGTGCTAATGTTCTTTGTTACGATTTTCATAAGGAACAAAAACAACTTGACCTACTGTTAGACCTGTCATGTGAAAACTTGTGAGTGACAGCAGAGTTACGAAAACACCCACAGGCACCCTCTCCCAGCTTTCCCCAGCAACCGCTGGCACACCATCGCAGCTGACGGTTGGTAACTAAGAGCAACAAGTAAACACAGAAACATGCACACACACAGGCACAGGGACGGTTTCTCAGCCAGAACAGCCCAGTCAGCAGATGCAGAGTGGTGACTCCCACACTGGCAGAGCGAGCCCGGGGAGCTCCTCTGACCTTCTCTTTATTCCTCTCTGAATGACAGAAGAGTGCAAAGGAGACGTGCAGCCTGCCTCATAGACGCTTTACTATTTTACAGCTTTAATTAGTCTGCTCAGAGGTCACTGCATTCTGCAAGCTCGTGTTCGGTTTGGATGTTTATGTGTACACACTTCATTTCTCTTGAATCAATCCTGAGGTTTATTTGTAATATCAAATGTGCATTCTTGATATTTTACTGTGACATTAATGTTTGTGTGTCTTGTTGTTCAGGTTCCAGCCGGAAGGTATGTGTACAGATCTGAGAAAGTTCATTGATGGCCCCAGCAGCTACCTCACGCTACCTGACGAGCTCAAATCAGCCATAGAGGCCATCACATATATCGCTGAGGCTCTGCAGGCTGAGAAGGACTATGAAGCTGTAAGTTTGCCTGTCTGAGTTAGCTGATATGGATCATAAAAGGCCATCATTTAGTTTCTGAACTCTACTCTGTTTTCTTTTTATCCCATCTGTTCATCTGTGTTTTCCCGCCTTTCCACGACTACTTCTTCCCAACTTCTCATTCTCCCTCCCCCCATTCTGTTTAACATGTCCAAACCATTCATCCAATCATTCATCATCCTTCAGCTAAAGGAGGACTGGCAGTATGTGGCCATGGTGGTGGACCGCATGTTCCTCTGGATCTTCGTCGTCTTCACCACCGTGGGCACCTTGGCCATCTTCGCCGATGCCAGCTTCAACCACACACCCACTGACCCCTTCAAGGCCCCCTGAAACAGTGGGACATTTGGTCTTCTTAAGCTATACCCGTCCTGATTTACCACCTCAACAAATAGGGAAGAAGAAATCACTGCGTTAAGCTGCATAAAGATTATCTGGGTGTAGCTTACCATCAACCCATTGTGCCAACAATGTAGAAACTGTTATATGTAATCCAGGCAAGAAACTTGCCCACTGCACCTCACGTTTTCAGCTGCCATCTGTTATCAAACACTGCCAATTTACTTTATTTTCATGCATGACTAGCACCCCAAATGACCTCAAAATTTGCCTTTATTGTGGACAGTGTCAATATTGAAAAACATCTTGACAATATCCATATCGTGACAAACAATAATTTCTTATACAGCACTCTTATTAATGGCCATATGGAAGGCAAAGACTGTAATTTCAGCACATAAGTCTTTGACCCAGTAAAGCATGAGTGCTGTACAACCAGTTCTTGACCCTCACCTGCACCACTGCTTCACAACCAAAGTTGACAAAATTTTGACAGTCCACGTCAATTTTTGGACATAATGCATGAACAGAGGGGCATGCATCTTTATTCTTCCTACCCTGAGAGGATGGCATGTTGTTTGACCAGCTGAGGCTTGTCAGATTGTGAGGGTTTTTTTTCTGCATTCAACCTCAATTCGCAAGTGAATGAACATCTTGAGATTCCTTGGCTGAATGAGCACAAGTGCTCAAGAACTTCTCGGCCTCAGTATTGTTGCCTTAATCACATGGAAATGTCATGGACAGATCTCTTGACATAGATCATTTAAACTAGCCAAAACTGCCATATGTGTGCAAGGGCACTGATACTTTTATGAAATATAACAACCAAGTCAATATTAGTGTACATTACATGTCTATAAATACATACATCTGAGCTACTGGTGTGTTTTTTAATGTATCCCCCTACAGTGGTGGTTTTGATATCTTACAAAAATGCACATGCAACGGTTCATATAATATCTAATGAATTAGCAAGCAACGAATGGCATTGTTATCTTGCGTACTTCTCGTGAAGTTGTGTACTGAACATAAAGTTATATAACTTATGTTTAGGCAAGTAAAGTCACATAGCTTAGGTTTAGGAAAGTAACCGTTGCATGTATTAGGTTTAGGAAAGAAACATGGTTGGGCCTCATCACGTTACACACCTAACGTAAAATTTCATTCTTAAAGCAAAGTTGCGTTGGTTAGGTTTAGGCAAATAAAGTTACAAGGGTTACCTTTAGGAAAGTTACATTACATAGGTTAGGTTTAGGAAAAGTATGTACAGAAGATTAGGTATCGAAAAAGAAACTTGATTGGGTGTCATCTCATTAGGTACTTAACGTAAATTTATGTTCTTGATGTAGAGTTACATATGTTAGGTTTAGGAAAAGTATGTACAGAAGATTAGGTATCGAAAAAGAAACTTGATTGGGTGTCATCTCATTAGGTACTTAACATAAATTTATGTTCTTGATGTAGAGTTACATATGTTAGGTTTAGGAAAGTTACGTGTCGCAGGTCAGGTTTAAGAAAGTAAAGTTATGTAGGTTAAGTTTAGGAAAGTAAAGTTACGTAGGTTAGGTTTAGGAAAGTAACGTTATGTAGATTAGGTTTAGGAAAGTAACGCTACGTAGATTAGGTTTAGGAAAGTAACGTTACGTAGATTAGGTTTAGGAAAGTAACGTTATGTAGGTAAGGTTCAGGTTCAGGAAAAGCAACTTGGTTGGCTGTCATCACTTTACGTACTAACATAAAGGTATGTTCTTCATGTAAAGTTATGTGGGTTAGGTTTAGGAAAAGAAAGATGGTGATGAAGTACCCTCCATGGAACAAGAACAGCAGTCTCCTGGGGTAAAGTCATAGATAAATAATAATACCTAAGTACCGGATGCCAAGATGTTGACTATTCATTCTGATGAGATTGCTCGCTTGGAACACGTGGCAAAAAAGTTTTTAGTTCCGGGTTTACTTCCTCAGTATGTGGCCCACTGAATATGCGCAGTAGCATTTCTCCCACTGGCCCTGACTGTGAGTCTATGAGCCCACTCGGCTCATAGACTTTACATTGTGATGATGTCACAGATTTTTAAACTGCTTTTCTTACCTCCAGGGAAGTTTTACAAATATAAAACCTCCATGGATCAAAAATTCATAATGGAAAGAATAATTTCTGACCAAGTTTGCAGTTCAAGTGTCCTGACAAGTTTTACAGACATGTCTTTTATAATGGTGGTCTATAGGGAAAATGCTTTTTGCTGCAATGCTGAGCAGCATTCCTGTTTGACCCATCCACCACCGAAACCTATATCCTCATGCAGACTTTTGCTGTTTGTATTACTTCCTTCTTTACTCTGTAAATGCATTGGTCACATAATTGCATGGGTTATATATGAATTCTGGTGCATTGCTTGTTGTAGCTGTACATATGAACAGTGCATGAGAACAGCCTGGTTACTTTAGTTTATTAGTTATAGCAGGACTCTGTGTCTGAAGAGCTTGGATCCGGAGATGGATATTCATATGCGGTGTTCACACATAAACACCAGGACAAACCAGATGCTATAATGAGCAGGCTGTATGCCTTTCATTTCCCTGTGTCAGAATGTGCTGGAGTGTGGCACATGCTTTGTGGATATATCTGCAACCATAGTAATCCTCTTTGTATTTTCGGCACCCTATGTGTGTTTGCATGGAGGCTATTCTTATGTTGGAGTCCGGAGCAGAATGCCAACTCAATTCACCAGCTGCACCAATAGCCTGTGGAATTCCCATTATATAGGAGACCTGTGCCTCTCAATGTCTCGCTTCTCGCAGACACACACCACATGTCCTTTCTCTCTCACATGACATAAACACACACCTGCCCCTTTAATCTTGTGTTTCATTTTGTTTTTGTTTTTTAAATAAAGATCTGAGGGGATGATATCAAAGGCTCCATCTGTTGTCAGAATGTTGCTGTGAAAGTTGCGACCCTTCGCTCATCACCTGCCTGCTCTGCTATTAATAATCACACACACGCACACACACTGGCAGTGGTTACCGGACACTGCTGCATGGGCTTCCCTGATATTTCTATGTGTAAATACACTCATGCATATGCAGTGAGAGCTGAAGTGTTTGAAGGGTGAAAGTCTGCAGTCATTCTCGACAGCTCATTGCAGCGACAGTGTTGATAGAGCCTCAATATTATAGACCTGACAACATTATCAGCGCGTTTAAATTGCACTCATTTCTATCCTCAGCTTATTATCTAACACTGTGACCTTGCATGAAATTGTAGCATTGAGAAGACGTTCAACAGATAAACAAAAACACACATTGGTCATTCTGACGTGGCACGCAGGAGGGCAAGTCGGAGACATTTTCTCAACCTGCGTCTGATTTATGGCCTGTTTGTGTTTTTGTTCCGGAAACCCTGACCAGCATGCAGGAGAGAGGATAGCATGACCTCAGATCCAACAGAGGGAGGTAATAGAAAGTAGAGACAGAGAGAAGGTGATGGAAGGGTGAATATTTTCTTATCTTGTGTAACAGACAAAATAACTTTACGGCCCTCGAAATACAGACATTACCTTCATAAAAAGCAGCATGAAGGATCAAAGAAGCAGCAGGACCCAGAGTTCATTCCAAGGCCTTCACCTCATCCATCATCACACTTGTAGTCTTCACATCTCCGAACTTCCCTCTCCATTTCTATGGCAACAACATCCATCTCTATTTTTATATCTATTCGACATGCTTATCTTCTCTAGCCTCGAGCTCACCTCAAACTCAATATCAGCTGAGACTGGGGTGCGCTTTTTCTGCTCAAACTCATGAATCCTATAAGACCTCTCCATCACTATTGACAACACCTCGCTGCGCCTGCCAAGAAGTTCGGTAGTTCTGGACTCAGCTTCTTCAACTTCATCCTGCAGGTTTTCACCTCATGGTATCTGTGGAGATGAGTCTCTCAGCATTGCTCATTTTAATACCGATAAATACATTCACCTTAATGCCTTCTGGACATATTAAGTTACATGGGTCTATGGGTCCCATAGAACAGGCACATAAGAAACTGGCTGACTTCAGGTTTAGCCTTCCACTAACTTAAGTGGGGATAAAAATTACCTAATTGCTTGGTTCTAGACTTGGAAATGTTATCGGACAAAATGGGTCAAATCTCAACGGTGAAACAAATCATTTCTTTTGGGCTGTGATGCTCCAAAAAATTTATCTACTGATTTACAGACGTGACTTATATATGTAACTCTGTGGGTAAAAAAGTCTTTTTGGGCCCCATAGCATCACAGGTAGGCCCCGGAAGTTGTAATTCCATGTTTGGCAACTACATAAAATTGACTTCAAAGGCTGGTGCCGTCCCCTGTGGTGGAGCATGCATCAAGATGGCTAGCATTAGCGTTAAAGAAAATATCAAAGAGATTCAACCATATATGTTCGTGCCTTAATGAGACCCAGACTCAGATGAGAAGTACCAAAATGGTAAGTGTAGCTAGCATCTTTTATTCGTTTATGTTGTTTGTTAGCTTGTACACTAACTAGAAGTGGCTGACACCATGTTAGCGGTCATGCCAGATACATTAGTATCTGCTACGATTTAATTTTGGTAGATAGTGTAAAGAAACTCCAGAGTCAAATTTATATCCAAAAGCTGCAAACTAATGCACTTGAGGTTTTAGGTTTCTTTGCTTGTATTTTGTCAAAGTCTGTTCCTCCATCGATATGTGTTTGCTGTATAAGACAGAGATAGACTTTAGTATTGGTGACTTACCTAAACTAGCTTGCACGGTGTACATCTAAATCTCAGATTCAAAGCTATAGTACGTAATTTCTACGTGTCCGTAAATGTCCGTTTCACCCAAGCCACTACTAGAGGAGATGACACAATGCTGATTAAGCTGATCGGCTCCTCTAACATCTCGCGGTATTTTTCAATATATATCATTTTTAGTTTGTGTGTCGACCGGCGACAGTCCCGCGCTGGCGCACAGGAAATGCTTCCTCACAACAAAAAGGGAGGGGGAGGAAGAGCGGAGAGTCTCATAGCAAGAGGTAGAGCGCAGGTAGAAAGAGAAAGCAACATGGCGGAGAACCCAAAGCAGTGGTTGAGACATGGTTCAGAAGTGGATCTTACCACAAAGAAAAGGCCTGGATGTTTGGCTGAAGGTCTATTAGCAAAGAAGGAAAGTAACCGACAGACATGGCAAACAAGGATTTGTATTGGCGTCGCTTTTCCTCAGTGAAGAGCCCTGAAGGAAGAAATTGGGCTGAGGGCAGACACGGATGTTGCCTTGCTGCTGTTGGATAAGTAAGTGACTTGGTTTATAATTATATTATGAGTAGTATGTGTTGCTGTTACATGTACTGGACCTAGTACTTTATTATTTTCTTAGAAATGGTGCTATGAATGTAATGTAATGTTAGCAGCCTGGTGTTCGCCACGTTGTGTAGCATTGTGTACACGGTGTGTGGCGAGTGTTACTCTGCGTACATGGAAGTGCCGGCTTATTTGTTGTAATAAGGCATTATCCCCTGGGGGGCGACAGAAGTTCAATCAATCAATCAATCAATCAATCAATTTTATTTATAAAGCCCAATATCACAAATTACAATTTGCCTCACAGGGCTTTACAGCATACGACATCCCTCTGTCCTTATGACCCTCGCAGCGGATAAGGAAAAACTCCCCAAAAAAAACCCTTTAACGGGGAAAAAAAATGGTAGAAACCTGAGGAAGAGCAACTGAGGAGGGATCCCTCTTCCAGGACGGACAGACGTGCAATAGATGTCGTACAGAACAGATCAGCATAATAAATTAACAGTAATCCATATGACACAGAGAGAGAGAGAGAGAGAGAGAGAGAGAGAGATGCAGGTAATGACAGTAGCTTACAACAACATTATTGAAAGTAATAATATAGTTATAGTTCTGGCTACTGTGGTACAATATGTTGAAAGTATGTATTAATATCTGATAGTATACATATGTGGCAATAATCATATGTGTATAATAACAGTAGAAGTATGACTAATGATAACAGCAGCAGCAGGAGGCATCTGGCAGGACCACGGCAGCAGCACAACCACACACGTCACGCTGTCCAGGCACCGCTGCGATATGAGTTAATCTGAGAGACAGTGGAGCACAAAGGCTCCAGAGAAGAAGCCGAGTTAGTGACATCCAGAATGGCCGAGTTAGCAAGATGCAGTAATAGAATACGAGAGAGAGAGGGAAGGAGAGAAAGTGCCCGGTGTATTATAGGGGGGTCCTTAAGTCTAGTCTTAAATCGGGTCAGGTTAGGCCTAATTTTCGCAATATTACGCAGATGAAAAAAAATGCAGTCTGTGAGGTTTGTTTTAAATGAGAATTAAGTTACGCACTATAGCTTTAAAGAAGTGCACAGACATCGCCCCCTTCAGAAGAGAAATGTGAAAACTTGCCTCTAGTAGCCAACTTTACACAGATACAAGTCAGTATAGTCAAGGTCAGACATTTTAGGGGACATAAATAGAAGAAAAACACATTTCTTTGAGTGGAGAGGGACTTACAAATTGTCTATTTTACTCTTGCACCAAAGGTTGTTCCACATTCTATGTCAATTCTGGTCATCTGTTTGTACTCAAAGTCTCATTTGTTAAAGCCACATAACAGCACATAGACTGGACCAGAGTTGGTCCTGTCTCAGAACATTCAGTGTCCCAGGTTGGATACAATCATTGCTTTTCCTTCACCCCATCCTGCCTCCTCTCTATGTGTGCATATCGCTGACTACCACAGTGTCTTTTTTGATTGTACCACTGGGAGGCACCAGCTGGGAAGTTGAAAATCTTAAAATTCTACATATACTGGCTTTTATTCATGGTGTACTTTTTCCTGGATAGACACTGTATAATGAACCTACAACTGGAAATGTCAAGTTCTCCCTGTAAATTAATGAAATAATTACCCCCACCACCCATTTAAGTGTCAGTTCTGTTGAATAAGATTCATTTTGTTATTATTTTCCAATAAAAAAAATTAAAAATTTGACAGCCAGTACCCTGAGATATAATGCTCAGCTTTCCACCATCGTTCCCAGACACAGTGCAGCAAAATGTGACTGACTGGAAATGAATGCGTAAAGGGATAAAAGAGGTAGAAGAGATTTGATTTAACAGGAAAGAGGATTGGAGGAGAGATCATTTACAGAATGACGAAGGCATTTAAAATGAAATGAGCCGCCCATTAACCACTTCAGCTCCAAACCACCACCATCACTCTTCATCCTCATATAAACTCCCCCCCCCCCCCCCCCCCCAATCAACTCCACGCTCCAACCCTCCCACTTGTTCTCCACCCCAAAATATCTCCATTGTCATAACCCTGTAGCCCATTGCCATTCCTTTACCCCAACCCACCCCCTCTCCACTTCCTCTTCCTCCCACCCACCGTCCCAACAGTGTACAGATTGGCGAGCACCAACAGGTGCCTGCCCCACAGGCTTCCCAGTACAAACACATTCCACCCTCTCGTCACTCCCAGCATGCGTACCCAATCAGGCCGTGGTTTCACCCATGGAGCCATGGCCACAAAGAGACGAAGGGACAAGAGAGCTGAACAGTGTGTGCTGCTGAAGGTGCCAACTCGCTGCCATCCAACTGGAGGTGTCCATGTAGCTAAGAGCTAGAAAGGTGTGTGTTTACAGGAAGCTCCGTCTAGATTCCAGGTGTGGACACGGAGGGGTCGAACTGGCTATATAAAGGACAGTGGGACCTTTGATTGCACATGCAAGTATAAGATGTCATGATTGTCATGATTGGACAATTGAAGATAAGGATGATCAGTAATGAGAGGATGAACGTGTTTATCATCATATGCAGCTGCCTTTGTCTCACTTTTACAGGTAAGGACATTTTATGGATGGTCAGTTTTCAAGATAAATATGATATGACTAAATGTATTTTCCTTCATCTGAATTTGTATGTAAGACATGTTGCATTTGGTGGCTCTAATACCTCAAGCACAGATGGTGTCTGTGCCTTTTGAATTGCGACATACATGTTGAACTGTATAGGAAGAGATGGCGAGAAAAAGGGAGAATGGAAAACAAATATGCTTGACTGCCTTTGACTTTGACCCTTGACCCCATATTGGACTTGGGAAACAAACAAACGCCCTGTGCTTTTGGCATCCTGTGGTGCAGTCTTCTCATTCCTCTGTCTGTCCTAACACTACTACATATTTCCTGTTGGGCTCCCTAGAAGAGATGCATTTCCAACTCCATTTGTGAGCATACACTTAAAAATTGAAGCATTTCTGCAGTCAGGGTAGCTACAGTGGATCTGATAACGACCAAGCATCTCACATCCCAATGCGTTCTGTCAGTACAGTTAAATTGGTATTGATTCCATCTCCTCTGGTTATTTATTTTGATAAAGTCATAATTAGAATCGATTTGCGATGACTAGTTCTTATCTGAGCTCATCTGAAGGGCTTTGACTTTGACCTTCTGATCCCTCAGTTGAAGTGGAAAGGATAAAGCTGTCCTACATTGCTGATGACCTCCACAGTGGTTGTGGTGTACTGTTTTTATACCTTTGTAGGATGATTTGACAATATTTCTTTATAAAGGGTCACAGCAAGACAGGAGAGAGACAACGAGGGAGAATCCCAGTGGAAATAGGTCTTTATACTATGTCCTGTGTCTTGGTTTTAGTTGTTCCACTTGAAATGCAAAAAAAACCAAGACTGTCCTTCTCTGGAACATATAATGAATCATATTAACACATCATTGTTTGTTAATCAGAGTCTATTTTTGTCACTGATGGAGCTGGTATCCGAGACATCCCTTTGATCCCATTCCCCTGCTGCATATCAATTACATTAGCTCAGTCACCTTTGCTACCCATCATACACCACCAGCACCTGCCCTGCTGACTGCTCCTTTTGCATGTCCCATCTGTCCTTCTCCATCTCTTCCAAGCGTTGCTTTGTCACATATTTGGAATGAAGTCAGTCAATCATCTGGAGGTACTAGAGTCACATTTTTAGATGTCTGTCATGATGCAGGGTGCTAATACTTTAAATTTAGTGTCACACCTTTACTTGGAGTGAATGATAGGCAATTGATAAAACCCAGTTTCCTTGACAATACATCACATTGTGGAGGGCATGAAATGTGTGAAAATGACATGCTAGCAACATGAAAACAATGCCAACACAAAGAAAATGAAGGGTTTTTTTGTCGTGGTGGACACACAAATGTGGTATAACGAGCAAGAAAATCAGAGTAGGGCGGGTCAAACAAACATGCACTTTCAACCAGGAGGTCGATGTTCGTGTCCCATGTGAAACCAGAAGTCAAAGTATTTACTTGACTTTACGTAGCGTTGCAAAGTATATAAGTTCACGTCACTTGCGTCCCTTTCACAAATTTACATTTTCTAGGATAGCCAAGGAATGACCTGCCTTACTCTGCGTCTGATTGGCTTATCCTGACATTCTTACCCCAACCCTAACCAATCCCTACCCTGGAAATCCAGAGTTCTCGCAAGAGCAATTTGAATTTGCTCAGCGAGTCACTCTGGCAATCAGTAATGATGCTCATTACCCATGCCGTTGGAGCCGAGCTGCACCAATCACATCGGTGTATCTGATATAGGCGGGCCAAAGGCGAGCTAAACAGATGACGATAGTGCTGCGATGATGAAGTCCGGAATCAGTCAGTAAACATTGCACAGTGACTACGGATGAACACCAGTTGTTTGAAACGGCTTTGGCCGCTACAATGAACGAGTTAGACTTGGCTTTTTCTCTAGAAGAGGAACAGAAGACGGTGCTCGAATCTTTCCTTTGCAAGAAGGACGTTTTTGCTGTTTTGCCGACCAGATACGGCAAAAGTCTAATCTACCAGTTAGCTCCGCTGGTAGCTAAACGCTAAGTATTGTTCTGATTGGTCGTAGTGTTATCCATTTGCGTGCAGTGATATTTTCAAATGCGTGCTTGGTGCCGCCCCTCGAGTTGGGCCATTTGCATTACTCATGGCCAGACCCTAAATCTTTTTAGATTTAGGTCTGGATTTCCAGGCTAACCAATCCCATTCAGTCCCAGAATGGACAAAGAATGACCCTACCTACTCTCCCTACGATTGGCTAGTTGCCAACCTTAGATGGATTGGTTAAGTTTGGGCAGGAGTGGAGGAGTGGGATTGGTTTGGGTTAGGATAAGAATGTCAGGGTGAGCAAGTCAGATGCAGATCAAGGCAGAGTGGGGTGGGTTATGCCTTTGTTATCCTGGGAAACACAAGTTTGCATCCCATATGTACTGTTAAACCGAAACCTCAGTCTTTTCCTAAACTTAACCAAGTGTTTTTTTGTTCTCTAAACTAAGTGTTTTACTCTCCCCAAACCTAACTTAGCTGTGACCATTCTTAAAAGACTGCACTGGCATTGCTTTCATTTTGCCAGCACATAAATTTAACACGCTAGACTTTGTTGCTTCCACATACCTCTAGTGTTTTATTTCCAGGTCAGAGAGTAATAATACATAGCTATGCTATTTGCATGACACTATTAGAATCTGAATCAGAAAACAGAGTCACAGTCCCCCCATACTGAGTATACATGAACATACACAGTATATTTTTAGCTTGGGTAATCCCAGTGGGAATTGAACCCCTAACCGCTGGCCTGGCCTACTGATCCACAGAGAACAAACACACTGTTGTCTCAGTGGCGTGTGTCATGTGCTGTGGTTAAGTTGTACTTCATCATTTCAACAGCTTTGGTCTTTAACTTGTTGATTTACTCTTGTTTTAGTCCTGCTTTTGATCTGCTTTCATCCTCTTCCGTTTTGTGTTCTTTATCAATCAAACTTTTTTTGTGCAGCAATAATAAGATAATTGAAACATATACTGTAACAGAATATGAGACTATTGCACACCAAACATAACACTGTAGGATGTGCAATTATTAGCAATTAAACAAGAACACAAGAAGCCAAAACAAAGAGAAAAATAATGATCTAGATAAACAGTAGCCTTGAAACATTCAAAGATTTATTTCAGACAAGCAGACTTTTGCAAAACCTTATGTCCTTTGTAAATAAGTAACACCAGTTCAACTCTATATGAAAACAGGCAACCAGTGGGAGTGGGTGTAATGTGTGCCCTGCTTCTGGACCCAGTCGGCACTCTGGCAATCTATTGTAGCTTATTTAATGGTTCCTCTATTTGATATAAAAAAACTTGTCAAACTTCATTTTGATGAATAACAAATTAGTTCAGTAAGTCTCTTACTTAAACATATTACTTTATTACAATCAAATGTGATATCAGAGAGGCCGTTGGCACAGCACATGTGTCTGGACAGAGACATAGTAGAAACTGAAAGTACAGAACAATCATTCCAGCATTATACAGTGTGTGTCCCACAGCATTTACATGCTGGTATTATCATGTCACCAAACAAGAGTCAGACAAAGTGTGTGTTACTTGGGGGCATCAGCAAGGTCAACCTCTTATCTTCCAGGCAGGCAGGAGCCTCTCAACATGAAACATGAGAAGTGCAAAGGGCACTGATGTGTCCTCTCTGGTGTACATGATAATGCACATATTAAACTATCTTATGAGACAAAGAATCAAACATTTTATTATGATCAAAAATTCCTTCACACTGTCATCATGCACACATTCAAATGTCAAAATGAAGATATCTTTTGAAAGAATGCGGATTTAGCATGTTTATAACATGATATAAAACGTATTATTATTATTATTATATTATTATTATTATTTACACGTTTTGAAATTAAAAAATATATAAATTTGATATGAAGTCATATTGTTTCCTCACCTTTGACATGTGAGGTGTAATATTTCACATGTACAAGACTAGTGATGCACTGATTGTGAAATTCTAGGCCTATACTGATGTTGTTCTGTTGATGTTTATTTTGTTTTTGTTGTGACTTATTCCGTCTTTGGTGCCAGGAAAAAAAAAATAGAAATCTTCATTATGAACAAATAAAGTCATTCAGCCTTTAGACCATCTTTGAATGAGCACAGATTTGATCACACACATTTATGAAGCAACCTTTGATATAACCTTTCACATAAAAAAACACCTTTTAAAAAACTGCCTTAAAAGTCTATTTGCTATAAATATTATAATTCACCTCTCCAACATCTATTTCATATTTGTGTAAAAATATCAACAAATCTCTCCTGTAAACAGCTGTATTTATTCATGTTTCTTGTAAAACCCTTAATTTTACAAGATTATATTTGAACACATCATGTGAACGTTATAATTTACATTCCCCTAATGCTAATTGTTATTAAATAAAGCATGAACACATCATGTGAACGTTATAATTTACATTCCCCTAATGCTAATTGTTAGTAAATAAAGCATGAACACATCATAATGTAACTCAGTGCAACCTCTATTAGCTGTTAGATATAGGCACTGGCTGCTAACAGCTAACATTAGCTAGCTCGCCTCCTGTCTGATTTCAGCACAGATTTGTTGTTTATAATGTAGCATTATCTGGGAAAAAATAGGGTGTGTCCCCTGATGTGTTGACAGTAAGTTTACCTTTTGTCCTGAGAGTGTCCAAGGTAGGATTGCTGTTTGTCCCAAACACATTTTCTATTGTCCCCTGGAGGACAGGACGATGTTAGTCTCGAGCCCTACTTTTTAGCCTGTGCAAAATTAATGTGACACATGAGAAACCTCAACCACTGACATAGGTGAACATCATCTTTTGTTGATAGGTCGATGGCAGTCAACAAGGTGAATATTGGCCAGTATTCACCGTGTTGACTGTCCTGACTGTTTTTTTGTGTTTTTTTTTTTTTTTCAAATTACAGAACATGCCCTGTCATAGGACCTCTTAAAACTCATCTATTTAAAAAAAAATCCACCATCCAGTCCACCTTTGTTTAAAAGTGTCCGTTACCAGACATGCTGTCACTCGTTCCATCTGTAGACCATTTTGAGTTTCTGCATCCACTGGGTTATAGTTGGTGGTTTTGTGTCTTTCCAGTTCACTGTCATCATTTTCTTGGCAATCAGTGAGAGATTCTCAGTATATACCTCTGATCCGTGCTTTATCTATCTTTAGGGATAACTTCTAACAACAATATTAATGGGCCTGGTGGGATATCTAACTCCATAATTTTGTCAATTTCTTTTTTAATGCTTCACCAGAACCCTTGAATTATTAGGCAGTCCCAAAAAATATGTGAATGATCCCCAATTTTTCCACAATTTCTCCAACACAGTGCCACTGAGGTTTCTTTCATATATGATGAGCTAATAAGGGGAGTATAAAAATATCTGAATTTTATTATCCAGTCAAACTCTTTCCATAATTGACTATTGATCCCTTTATGACAGTTTGCACACAGATTTTCCTTCAATCATAGTATTTAACTCTGATTCCCATTTTTTTCTTGATGTTCCAGGTGTTTTGTGAGACATCAGTTGCAAGCCTTTAGAAAAGACTAATTTCAAATGTGTGGTTTTTTTTTTATATATATATATTTGCAAGCCAGAAATCATTTTGACAAAGCATTTCATTGGATGCAAAAGTTGACCCCCCTTCTTCACTTACTTTCAAAGGAGCCTCAGAAACAGAGCGGAGGCTCCATCAGAAGCTGTTTGAAAACTACAACATGAAAGTCAGACCAGCTCGTTACTGGGAGGAGAAGGTGATGGTTCGGGTGGGGATGACCCTCTCTCAGCTCGTCAGCTTGGTAAATACAGATACACAACACACTCATGTATGTAAACACATCCTTATGAATCATTTGAGTGATATGTCAAGTAGTTCGGAGTTATTCTTTTGAAAATGAAAGTGCTATCCCTCAGCAGTGTAATCCAACACACACACACACACACACACACACCATTGGCCAGATCACTGCAGAGTGCAGTTAGTTTCCACAGAGCAGGATTGAAAGTAACAGCACTGTCATGCACAACAAGATACAGTGGCGTCTCTAATGTATCTCCTCGTCTCTCTATCCCACTACAGAACGAGAAGAACGAAGAGATGACAACCAACGTGTTCATGAATCTGGTAGGAAGATGAAAAACATTCATCTTCATCACTGAGCCACACTCTGCTGCTCCGACTCCTGTCTCCCCTCTCCCCGCTGCTCTGTCCTCAAATGGACTTGTCACTTTTTATAAGTGCAAATTATTTCTTGCTTTATCTCTCTTATTCCCTGACCCGCTCTTTCATTTCTGTCCCTCGCCCTCGCTAATTAGAATTCAGGAGGGCTTGAGTGTTTGTGACAGTGGTGTGTGAGTGTGTGTCGAGATCAGTGCGGTGTAAATGACTTATCAAAGACAGGAGGAACTAGGATGTAGATGACAGAGGCATCAGGGCACCGTGGTAATCATTTCACCTTTTGTCATGCTCCACCAAGCCTGTTATTTTCTTTCTTTCTTTCTTTCTTTCTTTCTTTTGTTTTCCTTAATCATTCTCCCTTCCTTTCTTTCTTCCCTCCCTCCCAGGCATGGACAGACTACAGGTTGTCATGGAACCCAGCGGAATATGACAACATTAATGTTTTGAGGATTCCTCCCAACAAGGTGTGGCGTCCTGACATCTACCTCATAAACAAGTGAGTATCCCATCTACAGTCACACAGCCATCATTAATGATACAGCAGCTAACAGAGGATTAGCCAACAATGCAAACAGTGCAGCTCTAGAGGCGATGTCAGCCTGACAGCACGTATTCATGGTCAAGACTGAAATATTCAAACAATTTCTGGATGGATTACTGTGACATTTTGTACAGACATGTATGGTCCCCACAAGATGAAGCTGTCTAGTTCCACCATGAGTTTGACATATGTGGTTTGGATCACCTAAAAACCTTTGGCAGACTGCCGCAAAATTTGCTACAGAAATGAAATTAACGACAATCCCATTAGCCTTACCTGTACTTTGTGTTTAGTACCAACTAGTAAATGTTAGCATGTTAGCAGTAAATGTTAGCATTTCACTATGGGTATGTTGGTGTGCTAATATTAGCATTTAGCTCATAGCACCACTGTGCAGCTTCACAGAGCTGCTAGCATGGGCTGTAAAAAAGCATTTGTATACTTAGATGATGTATATTTTTAAAGGTAAAGAGATTTTTAGGGGCAAGATAATGATGATTTTGAAAAGCTGTATATCTGTGTTTTTTTTTTTTTTTTTTTAAACATGAGAGGTGATACATCCCACTCCTGACCCCAACAAGCCCCTGTGTCACTTGCTTTTCACGCAATATTAATATAAAGAGCACTTGCCTGATATCAGACAGAATGTATTCAGTTATTTATAATTTGCTACACTGTACTGTTCCTATGGTAAATGGACGTGCACTTGTGTAGCCCCTTTCTAGTCATCTGACCACTCTTGCGCTTTTTACACAACGACTCACATTCACCCATTCACACACACATTCATACACTGGTGGCCAAGGCTAACATACAAAGTGCCACCTGCTACTCAGTTTTTAACACACTCAGTTTTCACACACTGATAGAGCAGCCATTGGGAGCAATTTGGGGTTCAGTATCTTGCTCAAGGATACTTTGAAATGCCGAATGGAGCGGCCGAGGTTCAAACCATTGAACATCTGATTAATGGACGACCCGCTCCAATGACATTGTTCCACTCTAACTGATTTCCAAGGAGGAGGGGATTCAATTTTTCCTCACCAATCACTGGTGACCAACGAATCCATTTTGATCTAACATCTTTTTGAATTCGCCCCGATGTGTCACCATGCCAACATACCTGTTATGCCGGGGTTTTAGGAGTGGAGCGCAGCAAAGTAAAATAAAATGCAATGTCAGGTGATATTGAGAGGACATGTCGATTTAGAACAGCCTCAATATCAGCATCTATCTTGTCCATAGCACTCACCATTGTTGTTATTACTCCTCATTGTTATCGACTATCAACACACCGATTGACATTGCTTGACAACAGTATGGCAATGGGGTTAGTCCCACCCATGGTGGTAATTGGCTAACTCACTCACTTATCATCTCTGGGTTTCACTTAGAAACTGCTTTTTCATGTCACAATGCCAAACAAATCAGTAAACTTGAAATTCAAAGAAGTAGTGTGAAATATGAACATCACATTTGTCTTTCCATTTTCTCCCTCCAGTAATGATGGTCAGTTTGACGTGGCTCTGTACGTCAACGTCTTGGTTTACAGTGATGGGACAGTCAACTGGCTTCCCCCAGCCATCTACCGCAGCTCCTGCTCTATACAGGTACTGTCTTTAAGGATCATGTACCACTGCTACACTGAATGCTAAACATGTAAATCGCTAAACAACCAATCTTTCTCTATGTTGTGTTTTATTCTCATGTGTTTGTCTACTTTTTTGTTCTGGTTTTCTCTCCATGTGCTGTAAACTGTGTTGGGTGTTCTAGGTCTATATAAGAGTTAAATTTAGTTGTATGGCTGGCTCAAAAAGACTGTGTACGGCTTGGTTGATCTAAAGTTAAATGTGCAACATCCTTGGTTTTACCTTCATCCAGAATTCCTTCTTTGTAAATTTCCCATTGAAAAGTGATGTAACAGTTTGTACTTTCCACTCCCACAGGTGTCGTACTTCCCATTTGACTGGCAGAACTGCAGCATGATTTTCCGCTCGTACACCTATGACGCCTCTGAGGTGGACCTGCAGTACTTTCTGGACGATGAAAGCAGAGAGATCAAAGAGATTGTTATAGATGAGAACGCTTTCACTGGTTGGTGCCTTCAGTGACCTCATCCAGAGGCTATAGTCCTGTTTTCTTTGCACCTTACTGTGTGATATTTACTGTATATATTTGAGCCATCTGGTGTTTTTAATTCCTTCTCACCATATTAATGCATGTCCTAAAGATTTCTAATAATAATAAGCACAGATATTGTTTTCACCTTGTACGTCTCTTTCCCCACAGAAAACGGAGAATGGGCCATCTGTCACAAACCCTCCAGAAAGAACGTAAAGGAGGACCTGTACGAGGACATCACCTTCTACCTCATCATACAGAGGAAGCCTCTTTTCTACATCATCAACATCATCGTGCCCTGCATCCTCACCAGCGTGTTGGCTATATTTGTCTTCTACTTGCCTCCCGGAGCAGGTCAGCACATCTGACATGTTTTGACACCGTGACAACAC
Source organism: Epinephelus fuscoguttatus (assembly GCF_011397635.1). Lineage (NCBI taxonomy): Eukaryota > Metazoa > Chordata > Actinopteri > Perciformes > Serranidae > Epinephelus > Epinephelus fuscoguttatus. Next base: position 27,557,725 of record NC_064774.1, read on the forward strand.
ATCACTGCAAAGGAAGGCTGTAGGAAGGAAGACGACCCCTTGATTCAGTGTCTAATGTCACGACAAGAAACATGTGTCTAACACAGACTGCTTCATGAGGCAGGGCAACCTTTGAAGGAATTATTAATATATCAAGGACAGTGACCTTGATGAGGAATCTATCAATCTTTGGTCTTGTGTGACCAGATTCCAGAATGTTTTACTGACAAAGCAGAAAATAAAGATTTAATGGAAAGCTAAAGGATTGATGGCAAACAACTGCTGAATTTTTGGAGCATGAACTCATTTAGGGCATCTGTGAGGCAGTGATAGATCAGCCAACTGTCTTCCTTACCTACAACAGGCAACATTTGTTAGTGATAAATCCAATTCATCAAAGCATGTTTAACCACAACAACAGGTCAAAGCTAATTGTATTTTAAAGTTTGCCCTTGTCATCATGAAACAGAGGCTTGCAGAGTACAGCCCAGTCTCCAGAATAAAATATTGACATTGTACATTTCTGCAAACCACATATATGTTACATTTGCACGTCTTATACTTAGAATATTAATGTTTCTAAAGCAACATAGTATATGAGCTGACTTTGTCGTCCGGAGGTGAAGGGAATGGTGGATGGCGTGACACCCAGGTGAGATGCCTGCCAAGCTGCAGACCACTGTTAAAGACCAACAAACAACAAAACTGGCTGTTTTTTAAAGCATCATTGCTGTGTTTCCAGTGGCTTTTTGGCCATCAAATGTTGGTATTTCTTATCAACCTGTCATTCTTTTACCACCTGGGATTGTCCAATGAAAAGCAGTTATTTTTTACCAAGACATTGCTGTGTTTTCTGCCAGGACAGGGCCATGAATGATTAATCATCATTAATGTTGTTGCTCTCTGTAAAGCATCTTTGAGTATCCTGAAAAGCGCTATATAAATCCATTGTATTATTATTATTGTTAGTATCAATGCCAACATTTTGTTTGGGAACTGCCCACTGGTCCGACCTCCCATTGTTCCGACCATATTAAACCCATTGTTCCGAAGTCCCGTTGTTCCGAAATCATCATGATGCCCTGTGGTTAAGGTCTGGTTAGGTTTAGGCACAAAAACCACTTGATTAGGGTCAGGAAAAGATCATGGTGTGTGTTAAAATGAAAAAGAAGGTGACAAACACATAAGCCGTGAGCCTGCTTCGCCTCAAGCCTTTCCCAGCTGACCCAGAGCCGGTCGTGGCGCACCATCAAGGTAGAAATACTCCCGCCGGGAGCCGTTCAGCACTGCGGACAGTCGGACTAATGGGATGTCGGACCAATGACATGGACCCATTTTTTCTGACGATTGGGTTGCAGAGTAGTATTTGCTGCTCTCCTGTTATATTCAATTCTCCTTGTTGTCTGCAGGAGAGAAGATGACTCTCTCCATTTCCGTCCTCATCGCTCTGACTGTCTTCATGCTTCTGCTGGCTCAAAAGGTCCCCGAGACTTCCCTTGGCATCCCAATCATTGTCAACTACGTCATGTTCACTATGATCCTGGTCACATTCTCTGTCATCCTAAGTGTAGTCGTCCTCAATCTGCACCACCGAACGCCCAGCACACACATCATGCCAAACTGGGTTCGAAAGGTGAAGCTATGTTTAACAAACAAACAACAAGCCCATCCAGGCAGTTTCAATATTTCTGAGAAATGTGATTGCACTGATTTCTTTACCTCAAATTTACAGGTATTTATTCAGTTCCTGCCTCAGTATATCGGCATGACAAGGCCAAACCCAGAGGAAATTGAAGAGGCGGATTCTGAAGAGAAGCTGCCCATCCGAACCTTCAATGGCAGGCAGCCTGGAGGGGAATACTTCTTCCGCAAGATCAACCCTGATCTCGTCATACCCTGGAGAGGCAGGTAAGGATGCATTTACTAACAAGGTATGTCCCAGTCAGCCTAACCATTCATACTGTCTTATTTGATTGAAATGAAAATGGACATTGGAAAAGCTGTGAACTGACAATGTTTTCAGATGGAAGATAACTCTACAGTGGCGCATTTTTAAAACCACCTTATCGAAAGAGTATTTTGGTCTGCTGTATTGTAAACTGATTACTATTACATAATCACATTGCTGACTTTTAGTCTTTCAAGAGTCTTTCAGATTAGCATATTTGAAGCATACAATAATTTTTCCGTAAGTCAGAACAGCAATCCGACCAAGTTGAACCTATGAGACTTCTGACATCTGACTGAAGGCCGTCACACTAACAGAAAGGCTTAATCATGCACAAGGTTGGTAGAATATAGAAATATAGAAAGAGGAATCAGTACAGGAAATAGGAATGACAAAACCAAAAAGTTAATGCTTCCAGATAAACCAAGCTCTTGGGTTGAGTTATTGAGAGAGATTAAACTGCCAGAAAGGTTATAGTATCTATATTCTTACCTGTCAAGACTGTTAAACACCATAAACCCGAAGTAAAAACCCATCAGAGTCATTCATCCTGATTCGGCCTCTTTCCAGGCTGAGATGTGCTGATCCTGACATTACACAAGCAGAAAGCCATTTCTATTAATGTTAATAAAATTCCAGCGCAGGCATGAATCTTCTTTTCAGAGTGTGCCAAAGTGTGAATGTTGGATCTGATGCCAGACTTGCTATTATAGTAAAGTACACAGTGTGCTAGACTTGGCAGAATTACAGCCATCACTACAGCAGCCCAGAGAATCTGTAAAGACAGTAACAGTAGGACCTCCTTCAGCCTCACATATTGAATGCAATATTTGATATAGTCACATAAAAGGTACTCTAACGGATGAAGACGGATTTCTGATTCAGCCCAATAAGACCAAATGGCGTAGACTGCTATTTATAATCATTCATATCATGAATTTCATTTCTTTATATCCTGTCTTCTGATGTTTAGTGTTGGTCCAAGATACGTAGGATGTTTGAGGAGAACTTATTTAATTAACAGTATATCCTTATGTGGGATTTTTGTAACACAAAACTTGACATAAATAGCTTTAGCAAAAAATGTCAGACTGCTATCAGTCTTTTCACCACTTTGGTGGAGAGTGAAATATCTCAACAACAACTAAATGGATTGCTATGAATAAATGTTTGTGGCTTTGGTGATCCTCTGAATTCTTCAAGCACCAACGCCATGAGGTTGACCTTTGAAGTCTGGTGGGAAATGTGCCAACAATCCAATTGGTCATCACAACATTTAGTTCAGTGCGTCTGGTGCCAATTAGCAAATGTTAGCATGCTAATGTACTACACTTAAATGGTGAACATTATGTCTGCTAAACACCAGCATGTCGACATTGTCATTGGGTGCGTTTCCATCCACCTCTTTTAATGCGCAGTTTTTGCCAAAGAACAATAAAATCGCAAAAAAGTTTTATGCTTGTGGGGGGTGGAAAAGTTGGTGTATCAATAAAAGGTAAATGTAAGTAAGGGCAAAGGAAACAAATGCACTGCAAGCTCTCTCTGTTGTCTCTGGATGGCTTTCAACTCACTTACGCATACAGGACTGTGACCAGAACTCTTCCATTAGCACTTAGCTGTAATATTAGTTGTTCAAAACTCTATTTCCATTGCCCAGTGTGCTCTCAGTCATCATCAATCTTTTTTTCCATCAAGGTTTGACTAGCATTCTATCATTACGTCATCTTGTTGCGCCATCGTCTTCTGCAGTACCACCTGACTGGAGAAATGCCACCGTCTGCTTCTGTTGATGAACCAATTCCCAATATTCGCCTAACAGTAGTGGATGGAAAAGCTCCTTAATGCGCACTTTCTTTTACTGTTTTTCTTTCTGAAAATTTGTTTAAGGGGGCCTGGAGGGGGTGTGGGAGTTTGCCTATCCAGTCTACATGTGCTTTGTGGACCTGGAGAAGGCCTACGACCACATCCCTTGTGGGGGGTACTACGGGAGTATGGGGTTCCAGGCTCGCTGCTACGAGCCATTCGGTCCCTGTATGACCAAAGTGAGAGCTGTGTCCGCATACTCGGTGTGAAGTCAACCACGTTCTCGGTGGGTGTTGGCCTCCGCCAAGGTTGTCCCTTGTCACCAATCCTGTTTGTGATCTTCATGGACAGGATCTCAAGGCGCAGCCAGGGGGAGGAAGGGGTCCAGTTTGGGGACCTCAGAATTGCATCCCTGCTTTTCGCAGATGATATGGTTCTGTTGGCTCCATCACGCCGTGACCTCCAGCATGCACTGGAGCGTTTTGCAGCCGAGTGTGAAGCAGTTGGGATGAGAGTCAGCATCTCCAAGTCTGAGGCCATGGTCTTCTGTCGGAAACCAGTGGTTTGCCCTCTCTGGGTTACTGCCTCAAGCGAGGGAGTTCAAGTATCTTGAGGTCTTGTTCACAAGTGAGGGTAGAATGGAGTGTGAGATGGCTTGGTGGGTTGGTGCAGCTTCTGCAGTGATGAGGGTGCTGCGCCGGTCCATCGTGGTGAAGAGGGAGCTGAGCCAGAAAACAAAGGTTTCAATTTACTGGTCCATCTACGTCCCAACCCTCACCTATGGTCATGAACTATGGGTACTGACCGAAAGAATGAGATCGCAGATACAAGCAGCCGAAATGGATTTTGTCTGTGGGGTGGCTGGGCTCAGCCTTAGAGATAGGGTGAGGACCTCGGACATCCGGAGGGAGCTTGGAGTAGAGCCGCTGCTCCTTCGCATCGAAAGGGGTCCTGGGCGCCTCCCGCTGGAGGTGTTCCGGGCACGTCCCACTGGTAGGAGGCCCCAGGGCAGACCCAGAACATGCTGGAGGGACTACATATTTCGTCTGGCCTGGGAACGCCTTGGGGTCCCCCAGGAGGAGCTGGAAAGTGTTGCCGGGGAGAGGGATGTCGGGGGTGCTTTGCTTGGCCTGCTGCCCCTGCAACCCGGCCCCGGATAAGTGGATGAAAATGGATGGATGGATGGATGTTTAAAGATTGTGCAAAATTTCAATGGAAATCCAACTATTGTGAGCATGGTAGCATACTGACATTAGCATTTAGCTCACAATACAGCTAGGCAGCCCTGCTAGCTACATGGCTCAGAACATTCCTAATTGTGATGGAGCTTTTTGATTAAAAGTAAAGCACTGAGTCTGGAACTTGCCAAACTGTAAAATATTTTAACATGGCAATAAAAGAGTTTTTCTTTTTGAGTTTTTTTTTGGGGGCACAATTAGCTCTTGCTGCTTTGTTTTTGTTCTTTTAAAGGTATACTCTACAGGACATTTCGGATACTGTTTGTAAACAGCATTGCCAGCAAAAGCCAGATTCACTTCCTTTTTGGAACAAGTCTTGTCTTCTAAGCTTTTCGCCCCGCTATATTTGTGTTTTTCGGCACTGTGTCCACAATTTTCATAGCTTTATCTTGGATTCATTCTGCTTACAGCCAGACGCCATGCTACCTTATTAGAAAGTCCTGATCTTACCTGCCAGCTGTGCCCAAGAATGTCCTGAAAATAAGAGGAAGATAAGAAAATGCAGGCAGTAGGTGGGGTCTACTCAGATAAATACACCACCGCAGACTTCTATTGGGTCATACATGATGATTGACAGCAATTACATTTGTATGAGTCTATACATTGTTTTTTAGGAATACCCTGTGTAGTATACCTTTAATCAAACAGTGTATGCAGGACTGTGATGTCTAGTCAGTTTTCTGTTGATGGAATTCTGGTGCTCTTTCTTTGTTCTTCATGTTGCACAAGTAAAACCTGGTGAGGTAGACATAGTGTAAGTATACTAAATTAAATGCAATACAATGTTGCCTCATACTGTACCATCCCTCAAACCATGCTGGCTTCACTTGGGCTAATCAACCAGAAGGCCTCAGCCTTGCCACCCAGACCTGGCATTATAAACAGCTCCACAGTCCTCTGAACCAGGCCCTTTGCTGGCCATCTCTCATCCCGTTCCAAAGGCATCATATTCAGCCCCAGCTAAGCCCCACACCCGCATCCACAGTCGCCAGCCACTAAGCCTCTGTTTAGGTTGGACATTAGGGGGTAATCCCACAGAAAGGAGGTAGAGGGAGGGTGGAGAATGGATAGGGGTAGATGAGTGGAAGGGAAGACTGGTGCTGAGTGATCAGGGCAGAGGAGGATTTTGGCGTTTCTGATGTGGATCAGATGATGGTCATCCAATCTGTGTTGTGTTGACTTTTCCTTTATTCATCTCTCTTTGTCTTGTTAATCTGTCAGAGGGCTAGTTCGGAGCCAGGCACTGTCCCGTACAACACATTCATGAGAATTTTGATGATGCTTGTGTTTGCATCTCCATTTGAGTGTATTCCGATGGTATGATTGTGTGTGTATAGTCTTTGTTTCTGCTGTACATCACCCATGAGTCATCTATTTAACAATACAGGTATAACCACGTGAAATATTATATACAGTAACAGTACCAAACGTGTGTGTGTGTGTGTGTGTGTGTGTGTGTGTGTGTGTGTGTGTTTGTGTCATAGTGAGAGGGGCTCCATGTATCTGCAGTAATGAATACAAGCCGTGGAATGTGAATGGCATGCAGCACGTAGAGCACCACATAGCTCAGCCCTGAGCTGTGACCACACACACACACACACACACACACACACACACACACACACACACACACCATCATTCCTACAGGAGCTCTTGGTCACTCAATTTTATTGTCCTGCAGTCCATCTGTTGTCACACTGTCTCTCTGCGACTCTGATAACTTGTCCGGCTCCTTCACTGACGCCTTCCTCTCTCTGGTGCCGGAGGTTCTGCACATTATTAACATATTACTGTGCATGGACTGGATGTACCGTAGACATGCACTGAAGTGCCAATCTGACAGGTGGTGTCATGATAGACATATTTAGGGGTGACACCTAGAGCTCTCTCTGCCTCCTTTTCTAATATTTTAAAGTCTAGCTTTCTTAATAGTGCACTTTATATTTTAACAGGAGGAAATGAATGGACAACTGAGCAAAGCCAACAACTTAATTAACCGATGTTAAAAGGAATAAACAAAACTATAAGAAAGCAAAGAAAATGAATGTATAAATGGGGAAATAGATAAGGAATAATCACAAATGACCAACAAACAATCAAGGACAAAGAGCAAAAATAATGACTCAGTGGCAAAAGAAGGATCTCTCTTTTACTTGTTACTGAACTATATGTTGGGGACAAATATCTATTGGCAGGTTATCCTCTTTGTTTACTGCATATTACAATTTCTCATGCATGCTGCATGTGCAATGTTTATGGGTGAATGAGGCTGTAATGTAAATGACTGTCTTAACTACATAGTATTAAAATATAGAGCTCACAACAATAATGTGACAGCAGAAACGATTTTGTAATTTCATAATAAAGGTTCTGATTGGAAATATGCTGATTAAATATGTTTAGCATTACACAAACAGCTGATGAGGATATGTTAAAGAAAATACTGTTTATTGTTAATATGATCAACTGTGAGGAGAATGATAAAGAAGTAAAGAAGTTTTGCAGTGTGCAAACTGTTTCCAAGTAAAAACCTTGTATTTCTAAAATACCAGCTCAGTGACAAACAGGCTTGAGTTTATCTGCCTGTCCAGTACAAGGCTTTTGGATTTCCATAAACATTCCTGATAAAGAATCACAATTTTAGACACACAAACATTTAAAAAACAAACAAAAAACAAAAACAACAAAAAAAACATGTTAAATGCACAGTTACAGTTTTCACCTGACACTGAGGGTCAGCAGTATAAGAGGTGAAGGGTGAATGGGGTGATGGGAGGCACAGGGCAGCAGGAGGAGGTGGAATCTGTAGCAAGTAGTTAACACCCTATTTAAGTGTTTGTCTCGACCTGTGCAAAAACAGTATGTACTGATGGGCCTGGTATGCAGAAATGAATGGGTAGTGAGTGTGAATGACGAAGGTTTGAACTTGGACTTGATGCAATCTACCTATGAGCTACAATGAGGGGGGCTTCAATAAGATGAGACACTACAGGTGAAAACTGATTTTTCATGCACTGTACAATTTTGAGATTTTGGGCTATTTTGCATTAATAAGTCTTGTTTTAGACTAAAGAAAAAAAAGCTCCAAAACGAAAACCCACAATAGACATTTGGGTGTTTAATTTATGCTAAATAAATGAACAAATAAATAAAAAATAAAAACATTTTTCATTAGATAATGCTCTATTTGCATATTTAACATGATATTTCAGAAAAGTTGTAACAGGAAAAAAAGTTTTCTAAGTTTGATGATAGTATCTATCTTGGTCCAAGACTGTATAGAATTTTACAATACATTTTGTAAAAGGCCTGTTTCTTAAATTGAGTTTTTCTCACACTCAGCCAGAAACCTCCACTTCAGCAGTACTTAGATACACCAAAGCTTTCATTTTAATTCCTGCCCACATACTCTTGTCATATGTCATTCCTTGCCGACATGATTTATATAACACTGGTTTCCTAAGACCTGGCAAAAATTAATTTAATTTGTTTGTGTGTCTGTCCATCCCTCCGCCCCATTCTCATGAACTTGATATATATATATATCGAGAATGCTTTGAAGGAATTTCTTCAAATTTGGCACAGACATCAGCTTGGACGTAAAATGAACTGATTACAGTTCTGTAGTCAAAGGTCAAAGGTCAAGGTTACTGTGATCTTGCACCCATCTCATTCTCATAAACGCAATATCTCAAGAAGTCCATGAGGGAATTTCAGACATGGCACAAATGTTTACCTGGACCTAATGATTAACGGATTAGATTTTTGTGGTCAAAGGTCAAGGTTACTGTGACCTTGTGTCTGTCTCATTCTTGTGACTGCAATATCTCAAGAAGGCCTTGAGGCAGTTTCCTCAAATTAGGCACAAATGTCCACTTGGACTCAAGAATTAACTGATTAGAAATTGGTGGTCGGAGGTCAAAAGTCAAGGTCACTGACTAAACGTGTTTGTGGCCATAACTCAAGAATTCTTATGCTAATTATGTCAGAATTTTACACAAATGTCTAATAGAATAAAATAATGAAGCAATGTCATTCTATATCCAAAAGGTCAAAGGTCAACTTCACTATGAAATCATAATGTTCTGCAAAAACACTTTTCCTGCCATTAATCAACCTCATAAGTCGGAAACAGAAGAGGAAACATTTGGTCAGATACTGAATTGGTGACTCTAATCTTGGGTGCCCACCTTGAAACTGTGTTTAATATATAGAATATTGTTTGCAGAGGCATACATAAAATTTAGGAAAACTTTTAGCTAAAAAAATAACTGCCTTAATGTAAGCAATCAGCTGGGGACGTTTGATGGTGATATATGTTAGTTGAAAGTTTTACCCTATTCACCTGTATTGACTTCCCACGAGATAAGGCAAGATAAACTTTTATATGTCTTGAGGGAAATTGCCTTGCAGCAATCGCAAAACAATATTATTTTATCATATCGTAGTTCAGAAATTATAGTTTGCCCCAATATCCCTGTGAATAGATTGTTTAAATGCTTTACATATGTGTTTGAGCAGTGATGGAGTTCACAAAAGCGTGAAGGCACTAAAAGACTGCTGTCAGTAAGACTCTCTCTCTGCTCATATGTTTTGGTTTATGGAACAGCTGTGTGAAGGGAAGAATGAAGGGGTCAAAGGTCATGGCATCACATGAATGTTGACCCAGTGTTGTGTCAGTGTCACCCCTGTGTCATTGTGCTGCTGCTGTCACTCAGTGTTCAGAGGAGCTGTATAAAGGGGCCTGTGGCAGTGTTGCTCGTCTGTGGCTAGAGGGCACACAAGGACACGCACTGTATGTTTTGAAGCGACGCCGACAGGACGTCTGTACTGTATGTCCTACACTGGACAGCTAATGTCAGTGATGGTTTGTTTCAGCAGAGGTGAGCTATGCTGTGGTAGTGACTCATGACATTCTCAACATAAATCTGAGCTCAGTGAGCATCTGTGACAGGTGTTGCTGCATTTTTTTAGCTTCTTCCGGAGGACGTGCATCTACATGTAGGTGTTAGGATGACATCCTCAAATAAGAATGTGTTTATTTTGGAAACAGCATCTCACCTTGTCCATTTGGTCACTGTAGTGAAAAATGACAAGACTAAATAATAAGGCTAAAAAAAAAAAAAAAATAGGACTTAAATAAACCGAGAAATAAATAGTTGAAAAAATCTAATTTTTACAGTTAATACCTTTTTTTCCCATTTACATTTGCCTATAATTTGGAATACTCATGACAGGCACTTTACAGTTTTTGACATGAATATGATAAGATGAATTAAGAAATTTGAATGATTGATTTTTATGGCCAAAATGATTATATAGTATACACAAATTACAGTGAATACACACACATAATAAAATACAGCATAGAGATCTAAAGTATGAAACTAATAATAAACTTTTAAATTTTTTTGGTCAGTCTTCAAATTCCTTTTACAGCCAATGATAGTGTTTCAGTGCCCATTTTAACCACTACTGTCACACTTTTTTGTTTAAGGTGTGAGAGCACAGTGCACCTCCAGCGGCTGCCAGACACTGACAACTACTGTCTGATCCTCCCTCCCAACCTGAAGTCGGCCATCTCTGCCGTGACATACATGGCCGAGCAGCTGAAGAAGCAGGACACGGATGACACGGTGAGAAATGACACGTCACACCCTGTCGGCCAGCTTGTTATGTAGTCTGTCTACAGCTCCTGAGCACAGAGTGTTCCGAACACGCCCCAATGATGTTCATGTGTCATTGCATACATACAGCACATCGCTGACTCAGTGCTTACAGTAAGTGCTTTTGTGTTTGTGTGTGTCTGTGTGTGTGTTCCCTCCAGATGACAGGAGACTGGCAGTTCATTGCCCTCGTGGTGGACCGTCTCTTCCTGTGGTTGTTTGTCATCATCACCACCCTGGGCACCCTGGCCATGTTCTTGGACGCCAGTTTCAACTATACACCCGACGACCCCTTTCCATAGAAGACAACAAACACACACACACAGTTGGAGCTTGATACACTGGTTGTCACTTCTTCTTATTGGTGATTTCTGACATCACCAGATCTGACTTTCCATAAATACCTATTCCATATTCCAATATTCCAAATTTCTGTTGTGAGCCTCTGAAATGTTTTGTCAGGTCAGATTGCAAAAGAAAACGTGTCACATTTGCATTAAGTAGAACCATGTACAGATAACCTACATGATAACAGAATCAATGTATAGATTTGTGGAAGCTATATGTGGTAACAATGGTTTTGCAGTATTGTTTGTCTAAATAATGTATTTAACACATTGTGATATTTGTTATTTGAGTCTGAAAGCTTGAAATACATTTTTCTCATAAGTAAAACAGTTTGTTTAATGAATGTGCCTTCTGGTTTTTGTGGAACATGCAGGAAACTACTAGCTTGTGTTTCACTCTGATGCAATGACAGTGATTGTGCTTAGTGATTGTTATGTTGGCCTGTGGGCAGTAGAGGGCAGTAATATAATGTTAATTTAAAGCACTGCTGTTCAAAGGGCTGCAAAAGGCACATTTATAGCTCTCATAAGGAGAATGTTTTTTTGTCAGTCTCCCATTGCATATAAATATAAGAAGGTTTAATACTAATGTTCTGCTCTGGGTCCTGGGGACCTCTATCAAACATAAGCAACATCATTATAACATACTGGACATTTCTTTGTCCGTGATAGATTTAGAGCCAGCTTTAGTATACTATACTGTACTTAGTCTGAAAGTTTGAAGAACTGTACAGAAAGTTGGAACCTAAAATATAATTAAAGAAACAGACATGTGAGTACTATAAAACATTTTTATGTGACTAAAAGCTTTACAGTGAGTCTTTTAAAACTGAGATTTAAAACATGGACACATCCAGCCTGTCTGATACAGCCAGGGAAACTCCTCGAGCTTCACATACTGCTTCACCTGTTCCTGCGACTGTGTTTGCAGAGACAGTGATGACAATTTAGTCAGAAGATTGTAGATGCCTTGAAGCGTACTGGGGCTTCAGAAAGTCAACAATGTTCTTGTACAGAACTGACCTATTTAGGGTGCACGATACACAGTACTGATTTAATACTGGATTACCCAATGTCTATGGTAGAGTCACCAGTCAAACCCAAGGCAACTGGTTGTTTTGACCTGGTTTTATATACAATTATATATATATATATATATATATATATATATATATCATCTACTTTAGCTCATTTTAAACTTACACGTCACCATTTGTTACAGATTGACTGATAATATGTATTGTATCATTTTATACAACTAACAATACATTTGTGACAGTTACAGTGAAACTTGACCTAACTCCCACAATCAGAAGGTTAAGGGTAGTTGGCTTGTCTGTATTGTGGATGGATCATTGAACAGGCCTAACAGGCAGCAGGCACTGTACCTGATACCTAAGTATTGTGATCACTAACATTCCTTGTTTGACGTCACTGACTGCAAAGAAGCAAAAAAAAAACCCAAAACAAAACAAATGAGACACAAAACAATCATAAAGAGACAGAAAACAACTAAAAAGAGATGCAAAACAACCACAAATAGACAGCAAACAACAAAGAGACACAAAACAACCACAAATAGACACAAAACAACTAAATAAAGACACAAAACAACTACAAAAAGATGCAAAACAACCAGAAAGAAAAACAAAACAACCAGAAAGACAAACAAAACAAGAACATATACATGCAAAAATACCACAACTAGACAGCAAACAACAACAAAGAGGCACAAAACAACCACAAATAGACACAAAACAACTAAATAAAGACAAAAAACAACTACAAAAAGATGCAAAACAACCAGAAAGACAAACAAAACAAGAACATATACATGCAAAAATACCACAAATAGACAGCAAACAACAACAAAGAGGCATAAAACAACCACAAAGAGACACAAAACAAGAACACATACACACAAAACAACAACAAATAGACACAAAACAACTACAAAAACATGGGAAACAAGTAAAGACACAAAACTGCTACAAAGAGATGCAAAACAACCATTTAAGCATTTCAAAGTTTCTAAACCAACCCTTAGGGAAATAATCAAATAATGATATAACCAGTATGACACTACACTAACACTACATGTAAACACTCACATGGGTGCTGGGTAAAGTTGAACCAGTATTGCATCATTGTGATTTTGACCTAAACTGGGTCAATTTTCCACTCAGTAATTTTGGTGTAAATATTGGGCCTCTGCGGTGCACTGTATCGTAGCTGGTGGTGTAGTTCATTCCACAGTTACACTGTAGCCATTTTCATGCTCACTGAGTTGCAGCCCAATGCCACAGAGTCTGTGATTGTATTCATTGTGTCCAACTGTCCAAATATGTTTCTACCATGCATGTAGCACTCGCCAAGCTCTTTGGAGAAGAGTGAGTCCACAAGACCAAGAACACAATCTATTAGTCGTGTCCTGCTGCCGCTGCACAAAAGCCAAAGTTGTTGCATAAGAAGACTGAAGGTGAAAAAGACAGGGGACATGTAGAGAAGGGCGCCATCCCCCTCATTTGCGCACTCAGAGCTTTTCAGGGAAAAGCCGTGGGCCCAGCGTGTTTTATTGCTAATGCCTCAGTGACTTCCAAGGGCACTTAAAGGACTTCAATCATTGAATTTGCACTCCACTTGCTCACTTCAGACCCAGCGGAGGCCTCAGAAATGGGGGGGAGAGCCCACGAGAGAATGTTGTTAGTGCCCTTCTCTGGGCTGATTTAGGCTGTTTTCTTTTTCAGCTCCTATTGAGCGTTGAGCAACGGCTAAACCAGCGAGACAAATGTGTGTTTACGCTTTTAAAAAAGAAAGTAGTAAAAGGGAGTGGGGGGAAAGAGCAATGTTCTTTTTTGTGTTCTTTGCAATCCAGGTCCTGGGTGGAGAAGTAGCCAAGAGGACATCAGATAAATCAGGTTACCCGTGGCAACAGCACTCTTAGGCCTGGGACTGGCTCTTGATCTTCTTCTTACTCATCTTCCTCCTCTACATCTCACCCAGCGCTTTGTGCTCACCTTTCTTACCTTCATGTGTTTTTCCTTCACAGCTCTCCTTTGTTTTTCACATCCTACCTTGAGCTTAGCAACTCTTTCAACCACCCAAACCATGCCTTCCTCTTCCTCCTTTACCTCTGTATCAAAGTGAAACAGATTCCTTGAGCTCTGGGGTCATTCCTCCCCAGCAACAATGGGGCATTTGTTGGCCTCAACAGCTAAGACTTGAGGCCTGTTACCGAAGCCTGGATACAGTATAGAGCAAAAGAGTTATAGTGAGAGAAGAGGTGGTGGGGGGGGGGGGGGGGGGACCTGAGTGGTGGAAGTGGAAAAGAGGAGTAAGAGAGCTGTGAGAGCAACCTAGCAAAACTTCAATTTTAAATAGGTAATCCAGCCAGTAGGTGAGCACATTCCCATTAATCTGACAGTGGGGATAACTTCCTCTGGGCTTATGGGTTATTACTTCCTCTCCCATTGCTGTAGCACTATTGTTTAGCCACAGTGTGAAGTCACACACACTGCAGCGCCAAAAGCCTGACCTCTGGTTTGGACAATGCTTGCTATTGTCTCTTGGTTTTGCCCATTCAATGCAGGAAGAGGAACAACTGGCATGTTAATGAACCTATGGAACAAATATATTGTTAAATATTTGTAACAAGAGGTGTGAAGTTGTCACTTTCCAGGTTCAGTTTATTGCACAACTTGTCAAGATGCAGTGTTCACATGCATCATGTCAATTCCCCTAAATTACCCTCAAAGTTCTATAAAAATGAACTGGAAATAGTGATGGGATCCTGGAAATTTGTAAAAGTTGGTTGGGTTATTTTTAATGTGCATGTTGATTTCATAATTCCAGCTTAATAATTGGAAATGACTGGTTAAACAGTCATTGGCATTTTATTATGTAAGTGCTCTATTACAAGATTTTAGGTGGTTGGAGGCTCAGGATGAAGGCTGGGGGTGGTGTGCTGGTAATGCAGAACTGGTAAACTGTTTTGATGCTTATCTATTTCATCTAAAGTAGACCTGTAGTAAATTGTCCTGATCCATATAAGACTCACATGTGGTCCATATTCTAGTACCTGAGCTGGCACCCAGTATGAGCATATAGCTCATGAATTCTTCAGCCCTCTTCTGGTTCATACCAGAACCACAGCATGCCTGACATACGGCCGTTTAAGATGAACCTGCAGTAATTTCCTCTGGCCCTTATTTGGCCCAAACAAATTACCCATTTGGTAAAACTGATTTGGCCCAAAACTGGCACAGAACTTACCAGACACACAGCCCATGTAGGGTAAGTGTATGGTATTGCCTTGATCTGGTACATATCTGGCTTATAAGATGCTTGAATTCAGGTCCATTCAAGGTAAAGCTTTGACTATTTCCTCTAGCCCCAATTTGGCCCAGGCCTGGCCCACAGCATGCCAGACAAATTACCCATGTAGAGTAAGCATATGGCATGGCCCCAGTCTGGCACAAATCTGGCCCAAAATATGCTTGAAATTTGGCTGATTCAAGGTGAAGCTCTGGTAAATTCCTCTATCCCCGATTTGGCCCAGAACTGGCACAGAACTTACCAGACACACAGCCCATGTAGGGTAAGTGTATGGTATTGCCTTGATCTGGTACATATCTGGCTTATAAGATGCTTGAATTCAGGCCCATTCAAGGTAAAGCTTTGGCTATTTCCTCTAGCCTCGATTTGGCCCAGAACTGGCCCACAACATGTCAGACAAATTACTCGTAGGGTAAGCATATGGCATGGCCCCAGTCTGGCACAAATCTGGCCCAAAATATGCTTGAAATTTGGCTGATTCAAGGAGAAGCTTTAGTAAATTCCTCTATCCCCAGTTTGGCCCAGAACTGGCACAGAACTTACCAGACATACAGTCCATATAGGGTAAGTGTATGGTATTGCCTTGATCTGGTACACATCTGGCTTATAAAATGCCTAAATTGAGGCCCATTCAACGTAAAGCTTTGGCTATCTCCTCTAGCCACGATTTGGCCCAGAACTGGCCCACAACATGCCAGACATAAGGCCCATGTAGGATAACTGTTTGGTATGGCTGTGATCTGGCACACATCTGGCCCATTAGATGCCTGACATCTGGCCCATATAAGATGAAGCTGTGGTTAATTCCCCTGGGACTGATTTGGCCCAGAACTGGCATACAACATGCCAGACATCTATCATTCAGCGAATGATAGATGTCTTTGCCCAGATTCGGTCCCCAACACACCTGACATCCATATGAGATGGAGCTTAGCTAAGTTTAGGCAGCCACACTTACCTTGCGGTCAACACCATCATTAAAGGCCAAGTGTGGGCTATAAGAGAACTGTAGATGTGGGCCACATTTGGGCCGCAGATTTATTGCCATCTGGAGCACAATTTTACAATCTGACTGAAGATGTGTCAACACGGGATGGACTGGTGGCTTTATAACAACACCCACAGCTTCATAATGTGGTCTTGTCATCTTTTTTTCCATTCAGAGAGTTATGGAGAAGCCTCAGTTTCCTCCAGCACTCCCTCTTCCAGCCCCTCTGAGGTGCTGAGCTAAAGGTGGCTGGCTGGATTCACTCTGTGGTTTCCACATCCTGGATGGCACAGATGACGGCCTCTCTGGCAGTGATGAATTATTGATCAAGTCCATCAGATCACCTGTTGGCTATCTAAAGGCCAATTAAACTTTTCAACAGGAAGGCTTAAAGTTTGTACGTCCTACAGCTGAGGTTTACACATTTAATCTTTCCATTTTTATCCAGCAGTTTAGCTCACACGTTGCTAGCAACGGAGCAGCCATGAATATGCTCTGAGGCAGTGACTGGTGATATGTGGTGAAAGCACAGCTGGGAGTTTAGTCTACTTTGTACATTGACAGGGACCTGAGTTACAGCATCAATCTGGGTCAGTGGGTAGACTGTAACTGTGTATACTGTATGCACACACACACCATTTCTAAACTGAAAAAAGAAGGGTAAAACTAGAGAATATTTAGAGTCAAATTCATAAGTGACTCTGGAGAAAACTGAAATACAAATTCACTGTTGATAGCTTTCTTGATTGTTTATTCTTGGTGAGTTCTATCAGTATAGGAGGAAAAAGAACAGAAACTATTTAAACCTCTTGAACACTCATTTTCCTTACTTTTCATCTTAAGTATAGTGTTATATCATTTTTTAACTGTAGCCTATGATCACTTTAAAGTCTATATTTTTCCCCAATAAACTCTATTAGGCATGATGCTGCTGATATTAGGGTAAATATTTAAACTACAGACGCGATGTTTGCTATGGCTCTAAAAGAGAATCCACTGGTTCAACTTTTAGTTTAGTTCAACCAACATGATTTATGAAGTTGAGTAAACTTAATATTTATCCAAAAGTTGTGTTGATATTTAGTGGTCAGACTATTTCATTTAAGATAGTCATATTTATTTTTTTATTTAATTCCACTGAAAAATGTCAAAAATGTTTTTGCTTCTGACCTACTTCTTGAAATCAGTTGTCAGCTGACTAAAAAAACACATTAATGAAACAAACTCAATATTTTATGCTGAAAAAATGTCTTTAAATGTCATCCACTAACCCCATGAATCATTTTTTAGAGTGAATGACTACTGGCCATATGCAGCTATAAGTGAAGATATATTTACAGCAGTAGGTACAGAATTAATTAATTTAAAAGAGTGGGGTGAGTGCGTAATGATGGAGCCACTGGAGAGTCTGGCACAGCTGTAAAGGTTAGAAATTGATAAAGAGAAGTGTTAAGTAGAAAGACAACCTGTTGCTTTGTTGGAAGCAGAGGGAACATTTCCCAGCAGCTACTCCCCGCGACCACAGGGCATTGCAACTCCATGCATCAGCAGGCAGGATAATTACACACCCACTTCACACCATCACCCACATCTCGGATGCCCATCCCCAACTGAAGACCCCCGGCGCACAACTCAGGAGCGACGCGGACTTTTTGCATCACTTAAAGACACATTTGTGGAGGTGTACGGTTTGCAAAGCAGGAGAGGAATACAAGAGTTTAAGTTTATTTAAAGGAGACTTTTTTTTTTTTGCAAACCATGGCCAACTCCGGTATTCAGCTGTTGGGATTTTTCCTGTCGTTAATTGGCATCGTTGGACTGATCATCGGGACTATCCTGCCGCAGTGGAAGATGTCAGCGTACATCGGGGACAACATCATCACAGCGGTGGCCATGTACCAAGGACTGTGGATGTCATGCGCTTTCCAAAGTACCGGACAGCTCCAGTGTAAAATCTACGACTCCATCCTGCAGCTCGACAGTAAGTTCTCTCTGACTAACCTGTCAGTCATCTCTGGGTTTAATGCAACAGGTTGGACTGTGCTGTCGATCTTTACACAGTCTCTTTATTCATACCTGGAGACCCACCTGTTGCATCTGAGCACCTCCTCCACCTTAGGGAGACCTCAATGGACCACACTGTTATCACTCATTAACTCTGCCACCTCAGGTTATAACCTGCTCATCACACCATAATTACTCACCACACTCTATACAGCAGCCACAGTGCACTGTTATCTGTCACTACAGTGGGATATTGTCTTCTTCATAAGTCACTGTTTCCAGGGGGAAAAAAAGATAAATCTCTATTCCTAAAAGCATTCCATAAAATCCTCACCCACACATTGTCACATTCTGGGAAACCCTCCCACCCCACCTCCTCACATGTCCCATGCACTCACACTCACACACACATAAACAGTAGATGATATCTTATCCACATTTCAAGAGCTGATTCTGTGATCCATCTGTAAGAAAGACAGTCCTTCGCATAAGCATATGAGCTCAGAGTTGTATCTTTTGTCGCAACTCTGTATCTTGTTTTCCCAGTGTATCCCAAGATCTGGGTACTTGAGAACTTTTGCCACTATGAAATAGAAACTACATTGCATACCCTGCAACAGTTGCTTACTACTTAAGATGTTGCCAAAATAAATAGTTTCAGACCCATAATGTAAGAAGGGTGACCGTGGTAACTGCACTGTACAGCACAGGCATCTGAACAACCTACTGTACATCACCCAACATACAAGCTCACAATGGCTTTAGAACTTTTCCCATACAGAAACGCATACTATTTGCATGCATAACAAACCAGGAGGTCTTCATTTAATACCCAGGGATTGTTGTTAATAGCCCCCCTCCTTCAGAGATAACTTCAATAATCCTGCAGACATTTGGCCTTGTTTGATGACATTAAATAAATAGTGGCTTGGCTTTAAAGCTAATTACAACCCATCTCTTGTAATGGACATTCTTACTGCCTTTGCTAATTTTGACTGAAAACTGAGAATGTTTTGCTGATTTCTATTATACACCTTTTTAAAATGTGTTTTCTTTTGTTTAAAGATCTACTTTGCATTCTATTTGCAGTCTAAACAGGAGGTTTAATACTGAGCTGGATTACTAACCAAGAATATCTGGCAGTCAGCTTTGGGCTTCACAACCTCAGGGGCCCCAAAGGCCCTATTTTCATCAGTCTGTGATAATATGATTCTGCACATTTGTTTTGCAAGGAGTTGGAGTTAGAATAACATCACTAAAGAACAAATACTAGTTGAAACAATAAGCACCTCAGGCGGGGTCTGTCTTGCATTATTACCTGTCTTATTCATCTGTTTTTTTAAAAGTACCTAAAAAGTATGCAGGTTACTGAATAAATGTGGGTTTTACAAACACATTAATGGGAACTCACTGCCCACTTTCACCTTGGTTCTCCTAGTGGACTGTGGCATTATGGAGCACCTGAGGAATTATGATTCCACAGCTTCCAATTATGTTACTCTGTAGTTTTACATGCATAATGTTGACACACGTTTGTCATACAATGTTGTGGCAGTGTGACATTTACTTGAGAAAAGCTACAGTAGCTGTGAAGAATTAGAATTATATGTTCTGTATCCACAGACTATAAAAAAATCGACGTAGCCAATGTGATGTTACTCATTGGTATGTGGACTCTCATTTTGAAGCTTCAAGCTGGCATTTTGGCCACCGCCATCTTGGATTTTTTGAGCCAGAAGTTGTCATATTTGGACGAGAGGGTGGAGCTAACCCAAACACCAGCAGCTTGCTTGGTTAGCATGGTGCATTTACAGCTATGGATAACTGTGATAAAGCTAATGCTTATTTTCACTAATGAAAACCAGGCTTAAAAGAGCTGTATGTAAGAATGTGGCCAAAACAGTTACTGCACTCAAATTCAAAATACTGCCACGAGTCGTGTCTGCCCCCCCTCCCCTACAGATTCGAGGTTGCTGGACAACAGCACACTGGAGACTGATTTGTTTGCCCACGGGCGGCTGCCGTGGCAGGGCCGCGTCGCCGCATCCTTGATCTTCGGTTTTCCAGCGGACTGTTCGAGCAAGTCCAGCTTCTCTGCTTTTAACGCTGCTGCCGGGATACAGCTGAGGAGAAGCCGGCTGCTAGTGCTATGTACCAGGACACTGCTAATGCTGCTTGCAGTATTGCTGTAGCTCAGTCGTAACTGATGCTGAGACTCTACTGACTGCGTGACTGGTAGACGGCGGTGGGTGGCGCAACAGGCCAAAACACAAATTCAAAACATAAACATGATTTGAAGACTGTAAAAAAAATTTTTAAATGTGAATATTCTGGCTGTACTATTGTTGTCGGTGAGATCAGTATGTTATATGAACATTATTCCTTAGTCTCTGTGACGTATTAGGAGGATTTTACGACTATTTGCTTTATATTTCTTACATATAGCTCCTTTAAAACCATTAAAATAATATGTACTTACTGTAATAAAAAAAATCTGACTCCTTAAAGGGATTTACAGTACAACCAAACGCTGACCAAGATTCTTTTAGGTAACCAAAATGTTACAATTAATTTTAATGAACTGACAACCCACTGAAATACCAACAGCTATGGCTATGCCTATACTCTGAATCTTGGGTGACGCCATGGTTACGTTACCTAATCAGCATTGTCACCGTAGTAGTAACTTGGCAAAGATGGCATCCACCTGTTACTCAAAGAAGCCATGGCCTTAGTCATGTGTAACTTGAAGCCAGTTAAAGCCAGGCAAGCCCCCCATACAGTTGTCATGAATGTGGAAATTAGCCATGGAGACCAAAACCGTTTT
The DNA here is from genome assembly GCF_011397635.1 of Epinephelus fuscoguttatus. Taxonomy (NCBI): domain Eukaryota; kingdom Metazoa; phylum Chordata; class Actinopteri; order Perciformes; family Serranidae; genus Epinephelus; species Epinephelus fuscoguttatus. The sequence goes on from NC_064774.1 coordinate 27,578,860, forward strand.
CTGTACCAGGCTGTTAACATGATCATTTCTGCTGTAAAGTTGGGCATTTTAACATGGGAACCCAGATAGCCATTGGACTTGACTCACTTGCGGTCAAGTGTTGGCTGACTCAGCTTTGTTACGGCTCAATTGTGCCAAATGCGAGCCAGCATTGGCCTGTTTACTTTTGTGAACTCTAGCCCAGTTTAGCTGTTACAGACACAGGCCTTTTTTGTCCGAGACATGGCAGCTGTAAGAGACAGCGGCCAGCACCAAAATGTGGTCTGGCCTGTTCATGGTTGCCAAATCTCAGCCTGACTTAACATTGTAGACATGGGCCTATCCTGGCTGACACATAGATGCCAAAATCAGGCCAGTTTACATGGCATATTGAAACCTTGAAGCCACCCTCAAGTGGTCATTAGAGGAACTGCAGTTTTTAGGACTTGTGTGTTGGCCTTGTTTTTCAGCCCCAGAGGTTGCCGCTTGTATCTATCCTATGATAAAGTTGTACTGGACACTGAAAAGATCACAATAGCTAATATATTTTTGTATTATAACACACATAACATGATAACCAGTATCTTTTTCTCTACACTGAATGGCAGCAGATGTGCCACATTAGTGAAGCCACTGCAAAGCTGCCAGACACATCTCAGTGGCAATAATGACAGCAGTGTGATGTAACTCAAAGCCAGGATACTGTGCATCCTGCTCTCTATCTGCATTTACTCTATAATCCACCCTATTGTTCCCCATGTCTTGCTATTTTATAGAGATACCGCCCCTACTCTCCCTCTTCTCTACATCCTCCCCTGTATCTCTCTACCCATCCCTTCCTCGCTGCTCAAAGGTTTTGTTTGTTTGGGCAGGGCAGGGATGGCCTAGACTGGCACAGACTGGTTCTAGGTGGACAGAGTGGGAGAGACAAAGGGGGGACTCACCCTGTGATAGGTTTATAGGGTGAGGAGAGGGGGGGCTCTGACAGATGAGGATCCTAACAGTAGCGTTTCAGCAGGCCTCCACCTCTTTAACAGCAGCAGATGGGAGGGGGACAGTGAAAATGAAAGAGTGTGAGATGTGGCTTGTCTGTCCGTGTGTGCCGGTGTGTGTTCATGTGTATCCCATGGTTTCTCTTCCAGGAAAAGCTCACATTCAAATGTCCTGACAGGCTAATGTGAGTCTAATTCACAACCTCTGGACACACACATAAAGACTCTCTGATGGGTCGAGGCCTGTTTATTGGTCTTTCCTCATCATTTACCAGTTTGTGCTTTTAGATGTGACTTTATATGATCTTTTATGTTGTTTTTTTAAACAACAATCCCAAATCCTACAAAACAGAAGACACTCCTCATACATAATGAACATTTCCCTTCTCTCTGTCTGTCCCAGGTTCTCTTCAAGCCACTCGTGCCTTGATGATAGTTGGGATCATTGTGTCCATCGCCGGTCTGGGTGTGGCCTGTATGGGAATGAAATGCACCACCTGTGGAGGGAGCGACAAACTGCGCAAGTCCCGCGTTGCCATGACAGGAGGCATCATCCTACTAGTGGGAGGTGAGGATACCATACAGTGTGGATGACAGTCAGTATGAGTTAAATTTGGTTACATACAGATGGATGGCATATTAAAGGGGAACCCAACATAAAGGTGTTGTTCCAGCTGCAAGAACAGCTTCTATGTGTGGAACGCTGCCAAGAGGCTGCTTAACACATCAGTCCAAAATTTCTTGGTACTCAACTGGGTTGAGACCAGGTGACTGTAAAGGCCATAGCATCTGAATCACATGATTTTCGCACTGCCTTTTTGTGTGTGTGTGTGTGTGTGTGTGTGTGTGTGTGTGTGTTAATAAATGAATGTCACTAGTAACAAAAAACGCTTGCTGCACCTTTTCATCATTGCCAGGCCGCCACCCCATCACCTCCGTACACTAACTATCCCGTGTAATCAATCTACTGTTTATTTTTATTTTCATTTATTCCACAGTAATTTGTATCTAGTTCCTAAAATGGACAGGCAGAGGGAGATAGCTATAGCTCTGGTTGAGGGTGAGAGGCTGTCAGCAAATAGTATGTTGGGCACAGGGAAACGGAGATCTGTGTGGGTACGTGAAAAAAGAGGGTGGATCACAGGGAGAACCACCAGCTGGTCCAGGAGCTTCGCCTCCTCAATGGCTGTTTGAAGCACTGCACTTTTGTATGCTTCCACACCTGCTGTTTCCTACTGAGATCCTGGTTACTGCGGTTTGTAAAGTTGTTAAGCTCTGGGTATCCAGCAACCGCTACCAGCTGTTTCTCCTCTATTGTTTGTCAACCATAAACTTCCTGTCGTGAACACCACAGAGAGCCCATCGCTCAAATCATCCGGTTGGACATTGGGAAAAAAGCGGAGATGACTTTTCTGTTCTGAGCTGACATTTTGTCATCTCGACGAGTTCAGAGAGCTCCGGCAAAAACACCAGAGGGGTTTATTCATATATCATTTATAGTCTGATTTATACAGAATTTTACTCATGGAAACATGGTGAAAATGGATTTGTATGGCTGTTAACAGTAGTTTCAGATTTATGAGTGATAAAAAGAGATATTCAAAATCCTCTCTGTAAAAAACAGTGACTCACAAAACACCCCACAAACTTATTGTGAACTCCCCCCCCAATGGCCCACTGATGAAAATAAATGGGCGTCAGACCCTTAAGGTGTCATTACTAATTTTGTAGCTAGCCCGAAGGTAGTGGTATCTCATGAAAGACAACCTAAGGCATCCACTGGCACCAACCATGTTGGCCAAGCTTATAAGGAAGGGGGCAAAATAACGCTCCAAACTTAGGCAAAACTTCCCCAAGGGAACAACTAGCATGGCTATTTTCCAATGTGTTCTCTTGGACGCTCGCCTTAAGATATCTGAATGAAAATGGGTTCTATAGGTACCAACAATTTGCTCCTAAACTTGGCTTGTTTTTAAAATATGTTTGGTTCCTTACAATCAATGTAATCAATTAGAACAGTTTATTTATCTTTTTAAGGACAACCAGTTTATCTGAAGAACAATGAATAACATGTATAGATACATTTATTAAATTCTGCTGTGGCTCTGGTGAATTTCCTCCTGCACAATATCACAATCTAAGGCCCTGCTGACTCATTGTTGACCCACTCTATGGTACCTATGCTAATTCATATTATTGTCTATGGGACCTATAATAATCAATACAGACCTTGTTATATAATATTTCATCAAAACCCACCCAAACTCACCTCATCATCACATTTTTTTCTTTGATCCTGTGTACATCATAGAGCAGGTAGGAGGAAGTTTGATCCCTAGTCCAAAAAGCCTTCCTCCCACTCTCCGGCAGCAGCCCTCCAGAGGTCATTAGACTGAATGAGTCCAGAACTCCTGGCACTGATTCTAACATAAGAGGTCTAACTGGCTCGGAAGAGAACAGGAACACTAAAAGCTAATTGTGCTGGAGTCAATAGCTAGCCGCCTGGTGACTATAAAGAGGGTAAAAGCACGTCTACCCTCTCAGGTTTTGATGATGTGCTGATGGACTGATTGATCTTTGTTGCTGGCTTTCCCTCCTCTCAGGGCTGTGTGCCATCGTGGCGTGCTCCTGGTTTGCTCATAATGTGATCCGGGCGTTCTATAATCCCTACACTCCAGTCAACACCAAGTAAGGAACCCCAGAAATACAATGTATTCAAGTACTGTCATTGAAAGAATACCCTGACATGTTTTAGTTTTCTTGCCAACAGTTAGATGAAAACAGTGATTCCACTCTCATATTAGTAGTTAACATGAAGCCACAGCTGGGAGACAGTTAGCTTAGCTTAACTACCACTGTCCAAGGGTAACACAATCTGCTGACCAGAATTTCTAATGCTCACTTATAAACACATTATATCTTAGTTTAATTTATACAAAAAAAGCCAAGTGCAATTAGCCCACAACATGTTGTGGATTTAGCATTGGACTATCTCTTGGCCCAGTGCAGTGACTTCCTGTTTCCAGTCATTATGCAATGCTAAGCTAAGTGGCCGCTAGCTGTAGGTTCATATCTAACACACTGATATGAGAGTGGTACTGATCTTATCCAGTGCTTGGCAAAAAAGTGAATATGTGCATTTGTTCAACGATTCCTTTATATATTGTTTTTTACTATTCCTTTAAATATTATTTTTGAAGTATGGTTTCAATGTATGCAAATTTACACTGCTAATATTGCACTTTTTAGTCCATTTACTCCATCTTCTCCATTATATTTATAAAACAGCTATAGTCAGTATCTTTGTGTGCATTAGGAATTAAAATATATTAAAATAATTATATTACATGTCATAATGTGATGCATTTTTTTAGGAATAACTACAAAAAAGTAGTTAAAATGAGTTCAACCTGAATCGGCAAATGCTGCTTACATATATATAAATGATTAATAAAAAACAAATAACATTATGCAGTAATTTTGCCTATTTGAGTGCTTTTACTATTGATACTTCAGTACATTTTTCTAATAATACTATGAGTACAATTTTAATGCAGAAGTTTTATTAAACTTTATTAAACTGAATTCATTTGACATTGCTGTATGTCTTTTAAAATGGCACCATGTAACTTCTGATCAAAGAAATAACACACTCTTCTCCTTGCAAATTGAAAGTTAATCATAAGCAATAAAACCTTAAATTATTCAATGCACTCGGGGGGTTTTGCTGCTACGGTCTTAATCAGTCCGGTATGACCAGAGGCTTATGGAAGCTATCTTACCTTGATGTTATTACACTTTCGATAGATACTGCTATAGCGGACATCACCAGTCACTCTCCTCTTCTTGTGCTGCTCTTACAATTCAGCATTTACTTTATCCCATAAATGCAGTAGTGGAAGAAGTACTCAGATCATATGTTTAAGTAAAAATGGCAAAGTGGCAAGGCTTGCATTCAAAATACTACTCTAATAAACATACAAACTCATTATGCAGAATGGCCCATTTCAGAATCATTTATTATGCCACTGGAATATAACTAATGATACATTGATGTGTTTACCACCTTAATATTGTAGCTGGTAAAAGTGGACATCATTTTGATTACTCTATATACTGCTGGGGAGCTTATAGGTCCTGTATGCAACATTCAGAGCACTGATAAGGCACCAATGACCTCCTGTCCAAGCCTCTCTCTTCGCTGTCATGTTAGTTGGTCCGTCTACACGTGCATGTCAGTGCGTTTGAGTCCCTGTGTATGTATCCCAGTGTCTAGCTCATCACAGCCACTCTGCACTGCACTCATATGGCATTAACTGCTAACAATGCCAAGCCATGGTGGTGGAAAAGCGTTACTGTGGAAGCATAGCACCCACCCTCCCTTTCCCCCAACGTTAACTCTGTTAGCTCTGTTAGCTCTGTGTTGAGAGCCATGTGCAGACGGTCCTGGCTCACACTAGACTAGAGCTCCTTTAATCTTTAATACTAATTAGAATTTATTAGTTGTTTTGTATTTTCACCTAATTATCTAAATCCACAAAGTAACTAGTAACTGTGGTGATGAGATAGAAATGTTGTCTTTTTGTGTAATAGCAAAACGCAGAAATCAACTTTGCCAGAGGTTCACTTTGTCACTGTCACAGTTATTGCTTAACACCATCTTGTGTGCTCCAGGTTTGAGTTTGGCGCTGCCATCTTCATCGCCTGGGGCGGCTCCCTCCTGGATGTCCTGGGTGGAGCCATGCTGGCTGCTTCCTGTCCACGAAAGAAACAGGTGTCCAAGTACCCGTCCATGGGTAGCTCCCGCTCTGGTCCACCAAGCAGCACTAAAGAATACGTGTGAGAGCGCCCCCCCCCCCCCACACACACCTTGGGACTCCAACAGAAGCTGACAAAGAAGCCCCTCCCTCCATTTTTTTGCAGCACCAGCGAGGAGTAAAACTGAAGGTGTATGTGAAGTTGTGAATGATAGAGGCAAAGAATTACAGACTTTCTTTTCTTTTTCTTCAAGCAGACCTTTGATAACCCCTTGATCATCATGCAGCACTCTCAATTGTTTGATGAATGATGTCTCACACCCCGTCCACACATTCCACAATTGTTTACAAGTGATCTTCACAAATACATTATAATTGGATCCCCTGACTTAATGGACAAGCCCTCGGGGTGTAACCTCTTGAATTGTAGCCTAAATGGTGGATTATAGCCAACATTTGCACCTCTGCGTTAGAACCAGCATCTATTAGCATTTGCCATGTAATTGAAAGTAATCAATTCCTGTTTCTAGGCTGCGACTCAGGGGCTCTGTACAACACAGACACAGGGTGACAATACAGTGTTTTATAAAAACCACTGGTGGTTCCAAAATAGATGTTACGATGAGCAGGGTGTGACTTCACACACAGGGCTCACTGTGTAGGGTGGCCGTATCACATAGGCCTTTTACTACAACACTCGCTACAGGCACTGCAGCTCTTCATACCAGTCTGTTACAAACCCTGCTCAGATATGAAATATTTTATTGTGTAGTCACTGTGCCATTATCACTCTAATAGCGTCCATATCAGCCACTATGAGATTTAACTGCCTCTATTTATTTTGACAAACGTAGGATGAGGTTTTGGCTCCTGTGTAGGTTTATATAACAGGTAGATCATTGTGGCCCAGCTCTAGCTTTCAGAGATTATAAATATTTTTATTAAGATGTTTTGTGCTCTGAACAGTGTCTGCTGTATTTTTAAATGTCATAGTTTTATACACTCGACTCATTTAGCGCATAATGGTGTAATAAAAATATGTTAACATGTCCATTGATACTTAAATAATAAAGATATTGCAACATTGTTAAGGCTTTGGTGACGTAGTAGCTGATTTTATAGTAGTTTTTTCCATTGACACAAACAATGAAACTGTATTTCCTTTTGTGAGACAACAGATGTTGCACATGATGCTGCGTTCTCCAAACTATCCATATACACAACAAGCTTAGACAAGAAAAACAAGAGCAACAAATCATTAAGAAAATATTTTTAAGTTGTCCTCCAGATAAGAACGTGTTTTGCTTATTTTTTACTTTCACTTCACTTTCTGTTTCACTTGAATGTGGAAAGGTGAGCAGTGCCGAACCAACCACATTTGGAGCCCGAGGTAAGCTTCCCCTGACCTTCCATATCCTTTGGATGAGTGAAGTGCTTCAAGTGGCATCCACATGAATGCCAGGACCAAACACCGAAGCAGACCGAGTCCCCCTCATGGCAATAACACTCCTGGGTGGCATTGGCCCCACAGCAGAACATGCACCATGCCTCACCACAAACAATGCTCAGAAATGGCCCGAGGAGTGTGTCAAAGAGTGCAAGGCCTCAATCTGGCCTCCAATTTCCCCAGATCCCAATCTGATTGAGCATCCGTGGGACATGCCAGTACCCCACCTCACAACCGACAGGTCTCGAAGGATCCACTGCCAACGCCCTGAGCCAGACTCCAAAGCACCCCCCCCCAGAGGTCCTGTGTCCATGCCTTGACATGTCAGGGCCAAGTCCGATCTAAAAAGGCCCCACTGTGGATTGGGGGTACCACTGGGGTACCGACACGTCCCACAAATACTCAGTCAGATCAGGATCTGGGGAATTTGGAGGCCAGGTCGACGCGTTGAGCTTTCTGTCATGTTCTTCGGGCCATTCCTGAGCAGTTTTCGCAGTGAGGCACGGTGCATTGCTCTGCTCGGCGGGCTACTGTCATCAAGGGGGGAAATTATATCGTGAAATTTTTTGACTCTATCGTGATACACAACATTCCTGCTATTTTTGAATCTCCTCAGAAGCACTTCATCCTGGTCACTTTCTGACCAAATACTCTCTTTGATGAGACAAAGTTATGGGGATGACTAATGTTTTTGTTTTTTCCAGAAAATATTAACACAATGAGATTTTTGATCAATAAACATCAATAATGTGGGTATAACGAACTGAGTGGGTCAAGACAAGCCTAAGACAAATTGAAAAGTCTGATAAGTTGATACATTTACATCTTTTTGCCTTTTAAATGAGGAGGAAAAGCACCATTTATGCATTATATCACGAAACAATATCCAAAATCAAAGATGATATATATAATCTCATACCTTGATAACAATATCTTCGTATTGCCCATCCCTATTATATTTATATACACATATATGTAGGTACAGTGTCAGATGTAAACATTAATGGCGTCCTCCTCGGCTGAGGTGTAATGTTAGCTAGCTCAATGTTAGTTAGCTAGCAAGGTAAGCTAACAGATAAGTGTTAAATGGTTTAAGACAACCTACTTACATTTATATATATATATATATATATATATATATATATATATATTCCTATTTTCATATATATTATATGAAAATGGGTTTCATATATGTATATATATCTGTTAGCTTACCTAGCTAGCTAACTAACATTGAGCTAGCTAACTTAGCTCAGCCGAGAAGGACGCCATTAATGTTTACATCTCACACTGTCACGAACATGAGTCTCTCATCTATGAATAGATACATGCTCTTTTGTGCGGTGAAATGGTTGGCAAGTGTAGTTCAGTGGAAAGAAAATAGTTCCCACATGAAACTGCTCACAACAAGGTCTGTGGATTATCTGTGTGACTGGGTCATGATTTCTGGAAAGAGACATTGCTGTTGAGTTTTTCAAATGTATTTTTTTCGGCATTTTGAGCACCACTGCAGATAAAAAAAAAAAAAAAACCTAGTATGTGTTTACATGTGACTGTGTAGTGGGGATGGAGTCGAAAAACAGAGAGCATTAAAGTTATTTAAATGAAAATGAGGTTTTAGAACACAAATGTCAACATGTGCATCAAACAACAAATACTGATACAGATTCCACAAAGATATATCTTTTTATTTCCCGAGATGCATCATGAAAAGTAGACCATTTCCATGCAAATGGTAGCCACAACCCTGAACAACAATTTTTGAGTCAGAGCTGTGAAATGCAGTGCTTCCATGACGCAAAAAAAAAAAAAAAGTGAACTAGTAACAATTTCACAGCTGACTAAGTAACGTGACATCAGCATGAGCCTCTACGGGCAATAGCATGTCATTTCAAGGTCCACTGCAATCTTTAAAAAAACCCAAATGACCCCCCCCCTCCCCTCCAAAAAAACAAAAAAATTAATGTTGTCTCAGCATTGACAGCCAATCATAGAGTGACTTGTTTTCATGATCTCATCATGTAATTGTAAGGTAAACGTTGTCATTATCTTTAAATAGTTCACCTGAAAGCTGAAAGACTATGACGCAATCTGGGTGTAGCTTAACAAGCAGGTTACTGCTGTAAATATTTAGACAAAGAAAGTGCTGATTATTATGACGTGTCTGTGTGCCAATTCTCAGTCTGATATAGCGTCAAGTATCATTTGGCAATTGATTTAAAAGAATCATGTCTTTTATCACAGTTGTGTGGCCAACTGGGAGACCCCACCTTTGAAAACTAACAAAAGCCCCATAACTCTGTTGTTGTTTACGAGATATTACTGCTGAGTCCGCAGCACAAGCCAACAACGAGCTTAGGGAAATGTTGACTCTGCATGATCTAAAGAGCGTAACGGTGGCGTGGTTTGAAATACTACTACATAGCCCTTAATAACAGAAAACCAGTTACGTGTTTTGATGCTTGAACAGACTCCATGCATAGAATTCTGCAACATGTCACTGCACATAACAGGCATTCCCACAAAGTGCACCATTTGGAAACATAATAAATCTCAGTTATAGATGACCGAAGCAATTTCCATTCAGAAACACGTAAAAAACATGTAGAAGCCATAACAACACAAAGTGTTGCTTCTCATTTTTTTGAAACAATAAATAATTAGCAGTAGTTTTTTTCTGTAAATAGCGAGCTTTCATCCACTGGATATTAGTACACCACTTGCATCAGTGTGAGAGTAGAGAGTGATAGTCATTGCACGACCAAAGCTTAACATTTCACCTGTGTGTTACACATTTACAGGCGTGTGTTCCCTCACACAACCAACCCACAGACAATCAGGAACCCTCACCAGGAAAACAAGCCGGTGAGAGGCTGCTTTTCATCGAACCATTTGCTCAGTGCAACTTCAGTAATGTAGCCCTTGATAAGAAGCTCTGGAAAATATAGACACTTCCTCCAAATCTCAAATCTCAAGTCCTGATAATCTACTGCCTACCGAGGTATAGAGTAGAGAGCGCAATACAATTCATTCACAGTCTGACCAAAGGTAAGTTAAATAAACACTATGTACAATCAGGGCCTAGGCTTCAGCTGCCGCTAAATGAGCCGTTTTTTTGTGCCTGTTTGAGCCGTCAGAAGCTTCAGTAGAACACAAGACAGGATCAAGGCCAAGATCACTGACGGGGAGTTTTGGCGTCCTGGGGGATTTTTTTTAATGGCACATCTTGGTGAAGTTTAGGAGATGGGCGACAGGGATACAGGACACTGGCCGTTGTTGTTCATGATGTCATCCAAGTCTTCATCGTCCAAGTCCACTGAGGAGGAAAGGTCAAAGGTCAGGAATGCGTGCCTCAAAGTAAAGATGTCATTAATAAAAAAAAAAGTAGTTTACATCTATTTTGCCCATTTAGAATCATTAATTGAATCAGTTCACTTAATGGAATAGTGCAACATTTTGGAAAAGTTGCTCATTCACTTAGTCAGGTCAACTGTTTCCCCTCGTTTCCAGTCTTTATGCTAAGCTAAGCTAACAAGTAGCTTTATATTAAACAGACAAATGTGTCAGTCGTACTAATAAACTCATCAAGAGGGGGAATGAGCAGCTTTCAAAAAATTTCAAACTGTTCCTTAAACTATTTTACAACTTGCTATTCCTAATTAAGAGGTTGTAGTACTTGCAGATTACGTTACATGATACTTAAAGGAACATTTCACCGCAAAATGATCATCTGTATATCAGTTACTCATCCTGTGTTATGATGAATTCATGATGAAAACATTTTTTGTTCGCGTGCCTCCACGGTGAACAGAGAATCCAAAAACAAAAAAAATTCTTAATGAACTGAAGTAAATGGGGGCCGCGTTTAACAACTGTAAAAATATATTCAACTCAATTTTATTTATAAAGCCCAATATCACAAATAACAATTTGCCTCAGAGGGTTTTACAGCATACAACATCCCTTTGTCCTTTGGACCCTCACAGCAGATAAGGAAAAACTCCCCCAAAAAAACCCTTTAACGGGGAAAAAAACATCAGTTTACAAACTCTCACACAACTCGTGCAGTATAATCCCAGTCTCATTTATCCAGTCAAATGCTCAGTACTTCCCAAACACATGCATTTTCGCTAAACCCGCAATATTTAATACACTTTCACATATGTGAATGGATGTTTTGATATAGTTTTGCTGTTGCTGAACGTGGACCCCATTTACTCCAATTTATCAAGTTTTTTTTAAAATATTTGGATTATTTATTCACCGTGGAGGCATGCGAGAAAAACAACGTTTTCTTCACAATTTAACACAACACTGGGTGAATAACTGATATACAAACGGTCATTTTGGTGGTGAAATCTTCCTTTAATATAACTGAACACAGCCTTGCTGATACTTAGGGCTGCGACTATCAGTTCTGAAAGATTGACTTACTGTTAACCAAATACACTTGAAAAAAAAAATTCCTATCAAAATGCGTCTTCTAGCTTTCTGAGGAAAAGAGAAGTATGGACACAATCAAAAGTTGTGTTACTGTTAAATTCTAAAAGTGGTTTTATTGCTCTCTAAATGATCATTCATCACCGCAGCCCTAATTGCACGTGAAAAAAGTGAGTTACCATTGTGTGCATCAGTAACTCTTGCTTTATATGTGTAGATTTTAGATACAGTAGATTTTGTTGTCCCAGATGGACATTAATTTTCACGAGTACAATAAACAGGTATTCATAGTTTGTTCTTATATTTGTGTTTTTCTTAACCCCGTTTAAACATCTGCCTTACGTTAAGTTATCCCCTACATGAATATTCATTTTAGTAATAAGATTATTTTTCTTACATTCTCCATATTGGTAATATCCATTTAAAAAGCCCTACAACTTGTATTCTCCTTTTGCTTCTCAGAGCCCTGCTGGTACATCTGTAAACCATTAACGTTAAAAGCAGATCGCTGTATTAACTACTTGTTTTAATCATGAAATATAATGACAAATACCAGACTTAAAACTAGAACAAAACCCTAATGTGATATATTGATGTAGGCTGAGGTGTAATGTCCCTAACAAAATACTGTTCGTGCCCTCCTGTCAGATAACTTTTTTTTTTTTTTCTAACCACAAAAAAAAAATCGTGCTTAGTACACTATCTGTCAGATTCTGGCTGAGAGTGTGAACTGAACTGCTGATTTTGCCTTTATATTCTCCAAAAAAATGCCACAGAGGAGTATCATATTTAGCATATAAGGATGACTAAGGCAGAATTTAGCATGAGGACAAATTTAATCTTTTCCTGGATTTTATTTTGGCAACTGTAGTCCCGAAATGCATGTAAAAATACAGGAATTGGAATTAAAATTGCATTTTTTTTTCAGAGGGAGGACCCTCCACCTCCACTTCCACCTCCACCTCCACTTCTCAAACCAAAGTTAGGTCGTTGGATGTAGGGATGACAGAGATAGAGAAGATATGATAGTGATAGATAGTGTCTATTGTGGATTATTACTGAAGAAGTATTTTCTTAGCAGGGACTTCAAATGAGTTTTTGCTCTTTACTCCTTCCTTATTTTTTTCACAGTTTGTCTACATTGTCATGTTATATGTCTCATGTTTATTGGATATCTTGTCTGATGAGTTAAGGTGGTGTTTTTATGGGTGTATCTGTTGACTGTCATCATGTAATTAATCCAAACACTCACCTTTCTTGGTTCGGCCAATCTGTCCCAGTTTGGGTGCCCTCTGTCCGAGTCTCTGAGGGTTGGCCCCACTGCCGTCTCCACTGACCTGTGGGTGTCCCGGGTTGTACTGCCCTGCCGGGCCCGGCTGCCGTGGAGGCCCGCTGGGCGGGATGAGCTCTGGGATACCTGAAGCTCCGTACATGTCTATAGAAGGCGCCTTCTCCTGATTGGCCGCTAGGTGTCCGCACAGCCCAAGCTTTGTGTCGTGTCGAAAAGGCTGCTCACTTCCGCAATGGCATTCAACAATGAATGTATGAACAACACACGACTAAATGTTGGAAATAACAGAGAGAAAGTCCTCGCAGCCTGTGAAAGAAAGTAAATACGGCCGTCAAAAATAGCTCTCATGCGTCAGAGAGCGGCCAGCTCTTGGCAAGTGCGCACAAACACTTCTCCGCTGTTTATACTGTAATAAGCGATGTATTCTCATGTGTTTGCCACTGTACCACAACTAACAGGTGTAGCAAATGCCTTCCTGGTCGTTACAATAGCTGAGCGGCACAATAACGTGTCTTCCGTTTGATCTACTCACGATAACAAACTGCTTTTCCGCCCGCCGACAAAATCAACACAAACACATCGCTCTCTCTACAATCCTGTCAGAATACTGTGAAATATCATAAATATAATACATATGAGCTCACCTCTTCTTCACCGAGGCCGCAGTTAAGAGCTGAATCCGGTAATAGCGGCTTCTGAGAAAGTGTTGTTGTTTATCAGAGCTCCCTCTCTCCCTCTCTCTCCCTCTCCCTCTCTCTCTTGGCACAACACCGAGGAAGCGTCGATTTAAAGGGGCCTCGCGTCCTTTTCTCAGCCTTGGGGATTTCCTCGTATTGTGTCTTGACTCATACCGGCATGCGGACGTCACAGCGTGCGGTTGATATAAGGGACGGTGCTGACACTTCGGATTATACAGTGGAGGTGTGCCAAAAAAAAATTCAGGGCGCAGTGCGTAATTACGCACCCTCGGTAATGAGAGAGTGACTCAGGCGCCAGCCAATGACAGACACCGCTCAGTAATCCCCCATACATAACACATGTAATGCTTTATGTCAGAGGCAACAGTTCACGCCAGATCACCCACTGCAGTTATATAGGCTAGGCCATGCTGGGAAACACGTCCGTTACTCAGAAGAATTAACATTCAGGGCTGTGGTATAATGTAGAAAAAAAAATCACTGTGTTACACTGAGTTCACACATCTTCCAACATTTACCAGCAAAACATGTTCAACCTGTTGAAGAGGCTCTGTGGCTTACTGACAAGAGTATTTGCTCATTAGTTCTTTGTCAACAACTGTAGGCAGTCAAATAGACTCAGGCTTGAATCAGTGGTAAAGCCTGTGTCCTCATTGATCTGGGTTTCCCGTAAACTGATTCTAACTTACCCTAACCACAAACGTGACTTGTAAGTAATCCTGAGGTATGAAGAACAGGTTTGTAATGTTTCCAGCTTGACTTTTGCCTGTAATTATGATGTCAACAGTTATCTTAATTTATAAGAATGAGTCAACTCCGGTGTTGCTTATAAGTACATAAAATACTGGGTCACTTTTAGCCCAATTTGGGTTAACTGTGGTAGACCAGGGGTGGGACTGGGTAGGAACTAAAGTGACCCAGTCCTGGGTAAAGTTTATCCATGAGCACCAGAGCCAGTTAAGCACATACTGTATGTATAGTTGGTAAAGACGTTTGTGTTGATATGACACATCATATAGGTTATGATGATATTTAATTTTACACAACAGTTTCTGTATATTTTGAAGACAGTATAGAAGTGGGCTGTGTAAAGGTTATGTCTATATTTACTTTATTTCTTCGATTACAGACACAAGTTACTTGCCATAAGGCAGTTTAGTGCACTTGACAAGAGGAGATTTTGGACAACGTCTTGCATAAAAGAGGACATGAAGTTGTATTGGTTTGGATCATGATAAGTTTTTGACTGTGTTATGCACTGTCGGAGTGTAGTAACACAAATATAATGACAACATATAGAAGCAGGACATCTATTTGGTAGTGGATTAAACTCCAGATTTAAGACTAGACTTAAGACTTTTCTCTTTGATAAAGCTTATAGTAAGGGCTGGCTCAGGCTTGCCTTGTACCCGCCCCTAGTTAGGCTGACTTCATTCTCAGAACCCATCGGCTGTATTCGGCATCTGACTTCCAGCAGATGGTGATACAGCCTCTGGGGGCAGACCCCCATTTTTTTGGCATTCCAGTTTGATTTGGGCGGAGGAGGCGAATTTCCTTTTCCAATTTCCATTTATATATAAGTAAATATGCTGAACCATTGCGATGGATTCAGAGTTTGCAGTGATGCCAATTATGTTCTGCCTCGTTAGTTCACCGCACGGACCGTTTAACCTGGCAACAACTGCAGCCGGTTGGTCAATATCACGCGTACTACAAACAGCCTACAACGGGAAACCAGGGCTCTTCTGCTCTTCTTCCGGAGGCAAGATCTCTGGGGTTTGCCTACATTCACTTAATGTAGAGTCTGTGTATAGAGACTAGGCTGACTTAGGCCTAGTCTGCTGGGGGACCTCCTATAATACACCAAGCACCTTCTCTCCTTCTCTCTCTCTCTTCTTTGCTAACACTCATGTCCTGTTACTGCATCTCGCTAACTCGGCCATACTGCATGTCACTAACTCGGCTTCTTCTCCGGAGCCTTTGTGCTCCACTGTCTCTCAGGTTAACTTATATCGCAGTGGTGCCTGGACAGAGTGACGTGTGTGGTTGTGCTGCTGCCGTGGTCCTGCCAGATGCCTCCTGCTGCTGCTGTTATCATTAGTCATACTTCTACTGTTATTATACACATATGATTATTGTCACATATGTATACTATCACACATTAATATATACTTTCAACATATTGCACCACAATAGCCGGAATTATAATTAATAAAAAATGCATGATGGATTATTTTTAATGCTTAAAACCAATAAACGATGAATTGAAAAATGTGAAAATCCAGAAACGTGTCGGCAGCAGTGATTTCCAATTTGAAAAAGACATTCTGATTTGGTAGAAATATATGTATAGCCACGTTTTTGTGTTCAAGGGGGAAATAAACTGTTAGAAGTGGTGTGAGGCTGTGTGAGATTTTAGTACATTACTTTGTCATTAAGATCAATAACCTTCAAACTACAATAGATTGACAGGAGAAACTTTTAGGTAAAGGTCTGACCCATTTGTGTGTGTGTGTGTGTGTGGGTGGATGGACGGGAAGCAAAACTTGTTTTGAAATTTTGTTTACAGACCTGTAGTTTGAAGTAGTGTGTGTGTGTTTGAGTGTGTGTTTATCTATATGCCTGTTTGTCTTTGTGGGAATGTGTTATCGTCATTATCCATCACATTTTTAGGATGAATCCATGCACAGTTGAGAGATTACCCAAAAAAATCCCCTTTAGACTTGCCAAGACTGGTCTACCTGTAGATCAACATCTGCAGACCCACATAGCCGTGGACAGGGCTGGTATATAATTACGAGAGTTTCTCTTTTTCCACAGAACAATCGAACACTTGTTGTGAACAGAGCGAACACACTGCCATCATGTCCAGGATCATAGGCGTTGCTCTCCTGTTCATCATTCTGGTCGACACCTTCTACAGCAGCACAGGTAAATACAGAGAGAATTTGATTTGTTTCTTCATATCTTATAATGTAAAATTTAATCGCCAGCATCAACAACATCAGGAAGTGTTCTGAGCGGGTTGATGGGTAATGTATTATTGTTCCACATAAATGATTTCTTGTCATGTCTTTTTCCACTGTGTGCAGCTTCACATGCTGTATTTCATGTGTCCAAAGTGCACATCCGCAAGTGCAGGTGCAGAGGTGAGTGTCCACTTGTCCTTCATACATTTCAGTTAAAGATTTGCAGTGGTGAAAATCAGCATAGAAAAAGAGCCTGATCGCCAGAGCTGTTATGATACTGTGTTAATTTCTTATAGGCTGAAAAGGCTGATTTTCCTCTGAGTTGTCAGCCACTATACACAGTGCTACAGTCTGTTGTCACAAAAAGCAGAAAAAAGGCATTTAAAGTGGTCATGACAAATCCAATGACCACCTCTGTTTTTCATTGCAGTTTTTCCCAGTGGAAAAATGAAGTGTCTTTACCCACTGTTTCCCACAAACCACTTCGAGAGACAGAATCTGATCAAATGCCTCTGCAGCAAAACAAACCAAAACAGTGAGTGAACTGACATCAAATGTGGGTGTGAGAGATTTTTTTTCTCTTCTGTGTTAATATTCAGTAAAGATGTTTAATTTGTTGCTTTATTTCTTCTTAATTTTGTAGAGTTTCCAGAGTTTCAGGCAGCCTGCACCACATGGCGTCCTGGTTTTCCAATCTCCCTGGTATAAACGAGTGGATTACGCAGAGGGAGGAGGAGAGATGGACCTTTAACACAGCTCCTTATGAATCATATAATATCACACAAGGTCTAATGATTATTACATGATGTTATCCTTTACATTCCATTATGTCATGTCACATAAAATATTTGTAATATACCAGCCCAGTCTTATAGATATATGTGAAATTGATGTGCTGGCAACAGGAAAACAATGCCAGAGTAAAGTGAATGAGGATCTTTCGTCCTGGTGGACGCATGAATAAGTATTCAGAGCAAGAAAGTCCATGTAAGGTGGGAGGGGTGGTGGATGGGTCAAACAAACATGGATTTTCATCCAGGAGATGGCCCAAGAGACCCAAATCAACATAGTAACATCACTTAATGGACTTTATGTAACAGGTCTACTTTACATAAGTACTTTACATGGCTACAGAAAATACTTAGTTTATGTGACTTACATACCAAAACCAACTTAACTAAGTATTTTTTTCTTTAAACCTACCCAAGTGTTTTTCTTTCCCTAAACCTAACTGCACTGCAACCGTTTCACAACATTAACCATGCTGACTCCATGTTTGAATCTGCGACCATTCATAATAGCATTGCTTTCGTGTTGCTGGCATGTAATCTCAACACATTTCGTGCCCACCACTACATAATGTGTTAAGAGGTTTTGTCCAGTTGACAAATTTCTTTGAGACTGTATTAAATATACTGTAGACGTCTGTCACCTCACATGCATTATAAATAAAGACATTTTCTATTACAGAGACTTTGTTTTTCTTCTTTGTGTATGTTTGAATGTAAGTGGAACTCAGGAATAGCATGGCATGTTGGGAAATATGCTTATTGACTTTCTTGCAGAGAGTTAGATGAAAGGTTTGATACCACTCTTATCTGTACAGTGAGTATGAAGCTACAGCCAGCAGTAAAGCTTTCTTTTGAAATGGGCGTGAAACAAACTACTACCTTAGGTGACACATTCATCACAGTTTCAGGCATATGCTAAATATTACTTAAGTTCTGATACCTTTTGTATTTGTTGTCGAGTAGCCAAATAAAGCGATATCAGTTCTTTTATTTAGGCATTTGTTGTTTTCAATAATAATTCACTTCATTGCCCCTTTCTTGTATCTCCTCTTTCATGCAGTATACTGTAGAAATTGGATTGTCATTTGTTTTGAGTGATCGATGTGAATCTTTCTTACCCACCATAAATGTCACCTTGTTAATCCTCTGTATGATCATTTGTGTCAGCTGCAGCCCTGATGGAAGAGGAGACAGGTTTGCTTGATAGGGGCAGGATCCACTCCACTGGGCCTTTCTTGTTTCACTCAGGGTGATGAGAAATCAGATATCACAGTAGAGATATTTTTTTATGTTGCATGCTGATCTCTGGGAACCCTTACACATAGTGCAGTTTCAAGTGGCAGAATTTCCACTGCTTGTGCAAAATCTTCTCATTTGATCTAGTTTTCACTGAGCAGAATCCTAAAAGGAGAAAGTCTAATAAACATCAGCACTTTTTCAAAGGGAAGTTTTTTGTCCTTAAAATTCATACTAATACCCTCAATCAGAGGTGTGGACCCAAGTCACATGACTTGGACTAGAGTCACAAATTTGATGCCTTTAGACTCGACTTGACAAAATCAAAAAAGATTTGTAACTTCTAGCTTTGTTTGACTTTTGAAGTTACACAAAGAATAGTGAAATCCAGGCAAGTATCAAAATAGCGAGCTAATGCTTAGCTAACATTAGCTTAACAGCTAAGGAAGTTTATAACAAATACATGCAAATTTTAAAAAGCAGTCATGACTTTGGTAAATTTCTCAAAACTCAAAGTTTAGGACTTGGGACTCAACTTGGGATATGTCAGTCTTGACTTGAGACTTGAGTGTAAAGCCTTGAGACTTACTTGTGACTTGCAAAACAATGACTTGTTCCCATCTCTACTCTCAGTGACATAAGCACATTATGACTTGTTTAAGACTCGAAACTCAAAGTTTAGGACTTGGAACTTAACTTGAGACATGTCAGTCTCTTGGGACTTCATCAGTCTTGACTAAGGACTTCACCTGGGACTTGAGACTTAAGACTTACTTGTGACTTGCAAAACACAACCTGGTCCCACCTCTGCTCTCAATAATATGTGCACATTATGGCTTGTTTAGGGCTTGAAACTCAACGTTCAGGACTTGGGACTTCACCTGGGACTTGAGAGTTAAGACTTGAGACTTGAACCTGTAACTTGCCAAACAATAACCAGTCCCACCTCTGCTCTCAATAATATAAGCACATTATGACTTGTTCAGGACTTGAAACTCAAAGTTTAGGATTTGGAACTTGACCTGAGACTTGAATCGGGACTTAATCGGGGACTTGAGTTTAAAGACTTGAGACTTACTTGTGGCTTGCAAAACAATGACTCTGTCCCACCTCTGCTCTCAACGATATAAGCGTTTTAAAACTTTTTGAGGAAATGAAACTCAAAATTTAGGACTCAGGACTTAACTTGAGACATGTCAGACTTGACTTGGGATTTGACACGAGACATGTCAGTCTTGACTTGGGACTCAAGAGTAAAGACTTGAGACTTACTTGTGACTTGCAAAACAATGACTTGGTCCCACCTCTGCTTGATATGGTAAACTGTTTCATAAAAGTGCTCTGTGATGACATCTTGTGATTTCTCGTGCCTCTTGCTCAACCGTTACAAATCAGGAGTGTCCAGTGGTGTAACTCTCAAACTAAAACACCTCTTCCCCAAAAAACTGATAAAGTAAAACTGACCTAACAAATATAATAGCACTGAGTAGTGGACTTCATGGTGTGTCTCAGAGGTCCCTGACTAAACTTTTAAAATACTGCAGGTCGGCAGAATGAACTGTCATGGGAACACACTGCCTTGTTTATCAACCTTATCTGGCAGTTTCATGTTTATACCAAAACACTGCAGTCGCACAAAGAGCACACACATGTGAAAGTCAAAGTGAGAGAACAGAAAAGCTCCACAGATAACAAAACTATTTGCAGTCCTTGATTTTCCTGGGATTTCCAAACCTAAACCCTTGGACAGGTAAGCCATCTAGTCTTTATCAAAACAAACCTGGTTACACATTTTCAGATAGACACAACTGATGTAAATCATTCTTCAGAATAGAGCTAGCTGGCTCTGAGCCACACATGTAGCAGAGGTGGAAAATGTACTGGTGGAATTTTTGTCTCATCTGAGTTTGGCATGTAGCTGAGGAGCAGAGCTAAAGAATAACTCAGGTCAGGAGACAGCAGTGTTTAATCCTCAGTGAGTGAGGGGCGTGGACGTTTGCACCAAGTAAGCACCTCACTGGTTTGTTGAGCTTATCTTTTGACTGAGAGATAATGGTTTCCTGTGGATTCTGGCTGCGGTCAGAATTATAGATCATAGATACAAAGTTTGCTTCTCCGTATCCTCTTCTTTAAAGTGGTGTTAATGCGTAGAGCTGATGGATTGCAGGGGGGCAGCAATCAGCACATCAGCAAAACTTTAGATGCAAAATCAGATAGCAAACCAGACTCATATTAGTAATATTTACTACTATTTGTTTTGTCGGATATGTTTTGGAGGAAATATAAGTGCTTCCTCAATTCCTGGAAATATGAGGTGTTGAAAAAAATAACCCAGTCACATCAAACACTATACATGATAATGACTACATTTACTCATGAACTGTACTTAACTAAAATTGTGACATATATCTACTGTACTTAAGTTGATTGATTTTATCCATTTCAAACGTTTATATATACTACATAGGAAGCTTGTAGGTGATACATTGTTTTAAATCAAATTACCCAACTGGATATGAAATAGTAAAAAGTAGCATTGCCTTGATCTGATGCCACATTAAAATGCAAAGTCCATGACCAAACATCAATATATGATGAGGTCGGAGTGTGAATGTGTTGCATTACACCCAAGTTAAGGATCTGAATATGTCCTCCATCAATGGACAATCTTCCCCAACCTTATGCAAACACTTTGAGTTGTCTGAAAATATCCATAAAATATATACCGTAAAACTTCAATCAATAGCCCGGGCTATTATTTGCTTAAATCATTGAAATCAACAGGGCTATACTTGGGACAGGCGTCTACAGACAGGCCTTTAATTCCTTTCACACAAAACTATTGCTCAGCAAAGATCGGGAAATACAATCAAATTGCTGTTATTTAAAGTTTTACAGTAAATAATAATAAATGTAAGGGTGTCCCTATCTTCTCAGTATGACAGTCCATTTATCACATGGTGATATTTTAATTGTGTCCCATCTCTGTTTCATGGTCGTGGACGGCCAGTTCACTTATGTCTCGACAGGTGGTCCAGGTCCAGCCGGAGAGCAGGGTTCAGGGGCCAGGACAGTGGAGCACTGGCCTGTGTGAGTGCTATAAAGACATGGGAGACTGTAAGTGTCTAAACATGATAAAGTATACAGTATGATACACAATATGATGAAATTTACAGTGTATGTGACCATCTGCATTTCCTGAAATGATGAACCACTTCCATAAGATGTCACGTTTTTGTGGACTTTGAGTTGACCTACAGTACTCTGTGTGTGTGGCAGGTTGTTTTGCCCTGTGCTGCCTCCCAGTGTTTACCTGTAAGGTGACCAATGCAGTGGGTGCCTGTCCCTGCCTGCCTCTGCTGGACTGTATCGGCTGCGTACCACCGGCCTCTCTCGCCATGAGAGCATCTGTCAGGGAACGATATGGCATACAGGTAGTACGTCACAGAATTCACTTTTTCAAGGAAAAAAAAATAATCAAAAGCTACATCATATTTTACATGTTGTGAGAAAATGTAGTCATGATAAAGACTATGCTGTTGTATAGATAACAGAGCTTTGTTGGATCACTGTTGAATTATATTTTGATTTTTAAAAGGTTGTAAAAACGTTGATTTCGCAATATTGTTTTAATGTTGTTTCATAAGCTTTACACATTGTTTCAAAACTGTTTCAGTGTTGAAACAGGTTGTTCTGAAATTTTAATATTTTATGAGAATTTTGTTGACCATCAGAATTAAATGTTCACATAATTTCACCCTCATTTCAACACTGAGGGTCGGTCGTGTACCAACTAGGTTGCTTGCTTCCTTTTTTTTTTTTTGGAATCCCCAAAGTTATGCTGCCTTTGTCTTTTTTGTAGACATCTTGAGGTTGAACCATCTTGTCTGAATAAAACTTGATTGGTCAGGCCTGTGCTGAGAAAATAGAAGTTGCACATTCTGACCACATAGAGAGGATGAGCTATCCCAAAATAAAAGATTAATCACATCATACAATGTCCACCCAGCTCAACATGTCGGTCCAAAAACTCCCACTGGTGCTCAGTTGGGTTGATATCTGGTGAATATGAACGCCACAGCAGCATTTTATACTCACCATACACTGAGCCCTGGTGCACCATATGAAAGCATCTGGTTTGATTTCTCCATTGATTTATTCAAGTTTTTCCTTAATTTGTCACCTGTTTGTATGTTTCTTTGTAATTTAGGTAACAGACCGTTTAATATATAAAAAAATAAACAGCAAAGTGGGTCACAGCATGTTACCTAAGTTGAGGGGACAGTATGTCTTTACAAAGTGTCATGGACATCTTTGGAACATTTACATTGTCTTTCATTGACTTCCATTTTTGTTACATTATCTTTAACCCTGAAAGACCAAGACCACCGCCTGGCAGATATAAAGACAGATTTATACTTGTGCGTCAGCTCTATGCAGAGCCTATGCCGTAGCCTACGCAGTTGTGAGCGTTTATACTTGTGTGATGGTGTGTCTGTGTGACTGTGCAATTACACCTGCAAACCACTAGATGGTGGTGGGGTTTCTGTGAAGTGCTGTAAAGATCAGTTGATTCAAAACACACATAACGTAACACAAGTACACAAATCAGCTTTGTTATAACTCGCTGAATTCGTAGACAAAGCACTTGTCTTTTGCTGGACACATTTGTCCCACATTCAACATGCTAATGCTATTAGCAAGGAGCCTTTGGCATTTTACCTTGTATAAATTAGCTTAGCAGCTAGTGTACATTTCGTCTACTCATATGAGGCCAGGAACAACAGCAAATTTAACAAAGGTAACGTTACAAAATTCGTTGTCCAAACAAATACAACATGCTAACATTATTAGCACAAGCCTATGGCATTTTACATTGTATAAAGTAGCCTAGTGACTAGCAGAGATTTTCTCTATCCATATAAAGGATAAATCACACACAGGACTTAAAATGCTATTTTTCTGGAGGCTTTATTGTCTTCACAATTTATTGTTTCTTATCTGAGCAATATAAGTAAATAAAAGCTTTGTTTCCACTGAGGGAGATGGTTTTTATCTTACAAAAATAGCCAGGAGGTCTGCGTCACCGTGACGTGTAGTTACATTTCTGGATTCGACACAGAAGTATAGTCCTGCTATTCTAACTGCTAACCCTGTCCATGTGCTTTAACATGTGGCGCCCCCAGAAATTTTTCATAGGGGTGACCCGATGGGTGCACTGAATATCTTGGTGTTGCACACCAAAACCAAAAGTCATAAATGAATTTCAAGAATTTGATTATTCTGCCAAAGTATATGCAAGTTAAAAACTATGTCAAAATGGAGAGTAGAATTGCATACTGATATACTTTATTTTCTTTCTTTCCAGTTAAGATTTATAATTTTCTAATCTGTATAGATTAATACTGGTGCAGTTAACATTTTAGGTTTCACAATGACCTTCTTTTAAGCAAGCCTTCCCTTGCCTACATGCAACATGGTTGGGACCAATGGATGCTTAAGGTTGACTAGTTTCAGAAGATACTTCTACCTTTGTGTTACTTTAAAAAAAAAAAGAGGGTGCCACAGCCTCTTAGAGACAATTATGTTGGCCTCCAATAATTTTTGCCAGTGGGGGGGTGGCAGCAATTGTATCAGGGTGGCCCCAGCCCCCTCTTGGGTGCACCACTGCCTTTCAATTACATTAATTCCATTTGGGAAATATTAGAGGTGATCACACTAAGATTGTCACTGCAGTCTGATACCATTTCAACATTGCAATTAGAGTAGTTGGTTTCACAGCTTTGACAGCTAACTAACATGACAGCTTCATGTAGCTTTATCATTCTTTTCCAGTACTGTGACAGAAGAAGGAGGGACTGGGAAAATAGTGTTGCCCGGACAAGTTTTCCAAGCCAAAGCTGGAAACATGAGAATAATATTTGTGATTAAATTCTTTCAGTCAAGTGGAGTGGCCCCTGTAGTTGTGATGTTGTGATAAACACTGTCTTGAACAATGCAGCTGATTGCGTACCACCACACTGTGTCCCCAGCTCAATTATACAGAGCTGCTGGAGCTTTCAATAATTATGATTGCTGCGGAGAAGATGGAGATGTTTCAGTGATGAAACAATAACAGCGCACAGGGGAAATAGATGCAGCATCACGTAGGTGTGCCTAATGACACTGGTTATTACTTTAGCAATGCAAACGATGTCTTGAGTCTGTGTAGTGACACCAGATAAAGCTTATATGCTGAGGATGCAGTGAATTCAGGACGCATTTATTAAATTAATAAATCTGCACTAGAGCCATAAATAACTTAATGAATAAGCAACAAACTGTTAGTGCCTTTAAGATGTAGCAAGCTACTCAGGCTGCCCACCCACCGCCTTGCTACGGTGCTGTTTATCCACACTACACACTCACACACCTGCATGCATGCGGACCACAGATCTCAACGGACATCAGGTCACTGATCAGTGCACAGAACCAATACAAAACAGATGTTCGCCACAAAAACAACACATGCAGGGGCCAAGTTGTGAGTTTGATGTTGGATAAGTGGAGCTGGTCGTTTCTGGGACAATGAAGAGAAGGAGAGATAAGGCAGGAGGTGGGAGTGGTTGGAGGCCAGGCAGGCAGAAGCTGGAGCGCTGCCATCGAGAGAAGGAGGTGGTTGGTAATATTTGCTCCTCTGGAGGTGGAGTGGGCTGTGGATCGCTGTCAATACTGCCGAGCATGAGCTAGGAAGGTGCCAGAAGTTCTTATGAAAGCAAGTCCCAGCATGTAGGTTGTTTGTAAAGCAAGGCAACAATTCTCTCATGGGTGGAAGGAGACAATTCTGTAATGGTTTGTATCATGAGAATTAGACTGTGGTTTCAAACAGATTACTTCAGACATTTGGATATATGTTAAAAGTTCTGTTATTGACTTAAAGCTGGGGTAGGCACTTTTGTGGAAAAGGCAGATAAATAAATATAAAAATCATAGGCATTTTAAAAATACACCTTTCTCCTGCAGCTCTTCCCTCTCTGCCCTAAGCCCCTCCCACCACATGACCATGGGCATTTGCACGTGCTTCATACAGTAACCAAGGGTTTTCCATACATTGATTTAATCCAAGAGCAATGCATTCACTTAGCCACACTGTCTCTCTCTCAGACCACAATTGAGACAGGAATTAACTAGTTAGCTACCTCATGGCCCCTTCACCTCAAGCCCTGCCACTATAGACTACCTTACCAGAAGGAGAGCAAGCAGCAGCTCTGGAGATGGTCAGCAGATGTAGCAACTGGAATTCAGCCAACTCAAACCCTGGCACTGTAGGTCACAGCAGGACAAACCTGCGTACAGGCAGCAACAGAAAGTTTGCTGATCTGGTGGGGAGTTGGGAAGATCTGGGATCTGATCCCTGGTGCTAGTGTTTGCGCTGGCGAAATCTGAATTGTAGCTACAGACTGAAGGTCCATGCCTGTATAGTACTTTGAGATGACATAGGCCTATTGTGATTTGAGGCTCCAGCTAGCTACATAAACATGAACTTGAATTAGAAACAGTTGTGAACCTTTGACCTTGGTTAGTAGAAGCATGAGCAGATAATGAGACAATAGGCCCCCGGGCACAGATGCGCAAAAGGCCCCTACACCTCCCCCTACGTAATAGCAAGACATACAGGGTTTGTGGTTTTGCCTCTGTACATTGTTATTATGCATCTTTTAGTGGTTTTGTGAGGTCATTTTGTGTCTCTTAACTGTTCCTTTGCATCTCTTTGTGGTTTTGTTTCTTCTTGGTCTATGTTACAGTAATTTAAGTGACATTCTGCAGATGAAGGCCAGTGGGGGCTCTGACACTTTGGGCCTCTGGGCCTGTTGGCACATTTGGTAATCCATCCATGAGCAAAAGGCTAAACTATTAGCAACATTTTCTTTTCATGTCTGAAACACTTGGCTGACACTGACACATGTTTTCTTTTGTTTACGACCCTATTTCAGACTCTATTTTTTCATACATCTGTCTTCCCTTTTTTTTGGGGGGGGGGGTTGCTTTCCATTGTAGGCAGTTGTTGCCAATACTGGAAGAGTGACTTTATCTGCAGGATTTTCTGCCATTGAATCAGGCTTTCAACATCTTGGATGCACACGTGAATCTGCATTTGTAGAACAGCCAATAGGAACGCCCTCTCTCAAAATGACTTGTAATTGGCTCAAGTCTCCAGCAAGATTTTCTAAAGCCTGAAAGCAGAGCCAAGAGAAGGCGAAGTCTAGTTTTCTCTCAGTCTACTTGAATTACAATATGGTCAAAGGTTATTATGGGATTTTTACCCAATGACACCAACCTGCTTACCCCTGCTTTATGTATTTCAAACCATGCTACTTGCACAGCTCTTGAGATGGCAGTGGTTGGTTGTTCAGTCTACCACTTTGGTCCAGACTTAAATACCTCAACAACTATTAGATTACCATGAAGTACTCTACAGACATTTATGGTCCTAGGAGGATAAGTCCTGACTGATCCCCTGACTTCTCCTCAAGCATCACTATGAGGTTGACACTTGTAGATTTGAATGAAATGTCTTAAATATCGGATGGATTTCTGTGAATTTTGGTACATCACTTAATTGTTAATCTAACACCTTTAACGGGTCAAAATTTTTATTTGTCCAATACTTGGGCTAATGACCAAATACCTGTAAACTAATGCCATCCCCAACAATCAATGACTTGTAGCCTACTTTATGGTAGTGACAGAAGCAAATGTCAGCATGCTAATATGCTAAACTAAGACAGTGAACATGGTAAACATTATATCTGCAGCATGTTAGCATGCTGATGTTAGCATTTAGCTGCTGCTGTGCCTAAGTATGCTATAACCTGAAATGCGCTGTGAGTGTGTTGTAAATGAGTTGACATTAGCATTTAGCTCACTGTTGTGCTTAGTACGGCCTCACAGAGCAGCTAACATGGCTTTAGTTTTGTTTGGTCATACTTCACAACTTAGTTAGCCTACTTCATAACTTTGCCCCTTGTGAATTTATTTTGTCTTTGTTGTACTTTGTAATTCTTTGATAGCTCTTGTTCTTTACATAGGCTATTTTATTTTGTACAGTTTATCAGAGTAGGCCCTACTTTATTTAATCATGCAACCTGCATTTATCAGTGTATCTTAGAATAAACTTGCCAAGTCATTCCAACATGTCAACTCAGACTTTAAGTTGAGACCATACAGTTTTCTGTTTATGTTTACTGTGGTATGAATGTATCTGCATGCAAACTTTAAATCCCCAAACATGTTGCATTCGGACCTGTAATGATGTTTGGAGGCGTCGTGATAATTTTAGTCGTTAATGTCACCCTCCCACATTGAATTCCCAAGGGAGGCAGCGCAGCAGAGAGAACATGTGCTACTGAGCACATTGCAGGTCTGTTGCTCAAGAAAGACGAGCGTGTACATCTTGAGATGTTTATTGTTTTTGCTTTTATGTGGCCGTGTACCAGCACTTACAACACAGTTGTATCAGAATCAAAAGTTGCATTCACATCCTCAGACCTGTAAAGATGCTTGTGGGTGGAGAGATGGTTTCGCTGGTTATGTCACCTCCAACATTAAATTCACAGATGGTAATGCAACAGTTGATGTTACCAGTTGCATCTGTTGTGCTTCATAAATGAAACAAGCTGCAATTAAGGATGATTTTATTTTGATAATTTGATATTAAAAGAGAATGTATGGACTTGCAGGGGACGAGTCTAGAAGTAATAGTAAGTCATCAAAAGTGACAGAAACTGGTCACTGGGCTCCAGCGCTGACTCAGTATCATGAAGGTGAACTCACATGCTCAGGCTGCACATGGAACGATAGGAGCTGCCTGTGTTTCTCAGACTTTATTGATTTATCAAATCTCACCCACCAACATTTCCATCTTGACATTACTGACAAGCTCTTTATCCTGGCTCCTGTTGCTAAGTGCAAAGACTTGGCTGGCAGAAACTCACTGTCCTCGGAGGGAGGATACTTACTGAAACAGAGGAGCATAATTGTTACTGTTACACTGACAAATACACTATTAACTTCAACCAACTGTATAATGCTGTACTGTTTTGCTCACTGACTTATATTTACCTATTTTTTTTTATAACAAGTGTTTGTCTTTGTTGTGGATTGTAATCTAACTAACTTCAAATAATACTGTTAATAACAAAGGATGTGAGTATAAGCTCATACCAGAGTACAACCGGGAAATGAAACTCAGATCTGCTCCATGGTATATCAGGAAAACTGCCTTTTTTGCACCTAAATGCAAATATTCACCTTTTGTTCGAGCCTCCCACCTGTGTTCAGGCCTCTCTCTCCGTGTGTCTTACAGGGGAGTGTGTGGAGCGACTGCCTGTATGGATGCTGCTGCTATCCGCTATCTTGGCTCCAGATCTCCAGAGAGCTGAAGAGAAGAGCAGCATCCCACGCCTCCTCCTCCTCCTCGGTCAGATACACTTCTCTGACCTCCCTGCAGGGGGCGCACTTGGTCTAGGCACATGCGGCACTCCTGTGTTCTGCTGCAGCCTGCCCTCCAGTGTACAGGAGTTGATTTAATCACACTTCCTCTGATCTGCAGCCACTCCCTGTTACCTCAGAGAATTCAGCAGTAACAAAGACTGTCCCACAGCAAGGAAAGTTCAGTTTGTCCCATGATGAAGTGAAAGAAGTGTGAAAAATGTATTAGAATAGTAGAGCAGGGCTAATTTTGCATGTTATTATATGTAGCAAAATTTGCTTAATGTTTTCTTTCAGTGGTGGAAAGTAAATAAGAGCGTATATCCAAGCACTGTATTTAAGTGCAATTGTGAGATACCTCTACTTTACTTGATTTCAGAGAGAAATGTTGTACTTTAACTTCACTACTACTTTTTTATCTGGCAGCCAAAGTTACTAGTTAACTTTCAGTAGATTTTACTTACACAAAAAACATATATCAAGCTTATAAAATTGTTATAAATTAAATAAGTCTTTCTCAACCTTGTTGCCCTGTTACCCTTTAAAAAAAAAAAAAAAGCAGTCTACATGTTTCAGATGTCAGGGTATTTCACATCTGTGACAGCACCATGAATGCTGAAAGGTACATACCTGTATTTGAGCAAGGTATGCCGCCGTCCAGATGACAACGCCAGGCCAGATTCTGCATGCCTTTATAGTAAAAGGGTGTGGGTACTAGACTGGCCTACATTCAGTCCAGACCTTCCTCCCTTTGAAAATGTGCAGCATCTGAAGCACCTTATGCCAATTATGAAGCACAAAATACAACAACGGACACCCCGGACTGTTGAGCAACTGAAGTTGAATATCAAGCAACAATGGGAAAGAATTTCACTTTGAAAAATATAACACTGTCTGACTGATGTTAAAAGAAGGGGTGATGTAACACAATGGTAAACACGCCCCAGTGCTAACGTGTTGGAATGTGTTGCAAGCATCAAATTCAGAGTGACTGTATATTTACAAAACAAACAAACAAAAACAATAAAGTTGATCAGTTTGAACATATCGTGTCTTTGCACTGTATTCAATTGAATAAAGGTTGGAAAGGGTTTGCAAATCATTGCATCCTGGTTTTAATTAAGTTTACAATGTAACACAACTGTTGGAATTGTGCTATGACTTTTCACAACATTTTTATGACATACTATGTTATGACATTTTTTTCTACATATATACTTTGACTTTTTTTTTATAAAATACTACACCATTGTTATCTAAACATTTTTTGATGACACACTATACTATGGCTTTTTTGTAGCTTTTGATGACATACTGTACGATTACTTTTTGTTGCTTTTTATGACAAACTATGCTTTTGTTGTTTTGTAGCTTTTTAGCACATACTATACTATGACTTTTTTAAATTACATTTTTCTTTTAACTTTTTAACAACATACTTTACTATGACAGAACACAACCTGAATTTTTAAACTTTTTAAAAAACATACTAAGAATGACTTTTCTCTCATGATTTTTTATATAGTGTGTTAGGCCCAAAGATGCCCTGCCTTTCTGTATGTCATTTTCTGCAGGCACTATAGAGGTACTCCTCCATCATCATCCATTGGCTGGCTTTTAAAAACTCTTCGTCATTATCATGTACCAATTTCTGTTCCATTTTTTATTTTTCATTGACTGTATATAAAATAAACTTTGTTTTGCACGGTGTACTTGTTTCTTTGACTCCTATGTTGCTTCTCCCTTTTTGTTTAACAACATACTATACTATGACTTGTTTTGCAGCATACCATACTATGCATTTCTAACAACATACTATACTGTGACTTTTTTATGACTTACTTTATTGTGACTTTTTTGTAGCTTTTTATGACATTCTATAGTATGATGGGTTTTTTTTTATAACTGTTTCTCACATACTATACTATCACTTTATATGACTAACTATACTATGACTTTTATATGACAAACTATACTATGACTTATATATGACATACTATTTTGACTTTTATATGACGTACCATACTATGACTTTATATGACTAACTATACTATGACTTTATATGACATACTATACTATGACTTTTATATGACATAGTATACTTTGACTTTACTGTATATGACATACTATACTATGACTTATATATGACATACTGTATTATGAGTTTATTGTATATGACATGCTATACTATGGCTTATATATGACATACTATACTATGACTTTTATATGACATACTATACTTTGACTTTACTGTATATGACATACTATACTATGACTTTATATGACTAACTATACTATGACTTTATATGACATACTATACTATGACTTTACTGTATATGACATACTATACTATGACTTTTAAATGACATATTATACAATGATATTTTTATGACATACTATACTATGACTTTACTGTATATAACATACTATACTATGGCCTATATGACATACTATGCTATGACTTCATATGACATACTATACTATGACTTTACTGAATATAACATACTATACTATGGCTTATATATGACATACTATTTTATGACTTTTATATGACATACTATACTATGGCTTATATATGACATACTATGCTATGACTTAACATGACATACTATACTATGACTTTAAATGACATATTATACAATGATATTTTTCTGGCATACTATTCTATGACTTTATATGACATACTATGACTATGCAGCTACTGACTGCATATCATGCTGATGTGACAAGACGGCTTTCATGGTCTGTGTCTGACGCTGACAGTCACTGCCCAAGCATCTGTATTCGATGACTTTGGAATGAGATGGGGTTGTTTTTTGACAGTTTTAATTACATACTATATTATGACTTTTTTTCATGTTTTTTTTCAATTAACACACAGACACACTCACACACACACAAGTATTTTTTACAATGGGTTATATTGTTACTTTTCTTACGTAATTACAAATCTGAATACTTCATCCACCACTTCATTCTTTAAAAAAGTTAACGCACTGATGATTACAACTAGAACACAAAGTTTGTAAACTCTCTGTTGGACAACATAAGTTTGATCTTGCCACACATTTACAAAGACATATCATTGTATGTAATTTCATATGGTTAACAGTCTGTTTACATTTCTTTATAAATATGCAGCAAATGCAACTCGCTGCTCCATTTAAAAATCATTCCTGGAATATTTGAGCATTTTCCCAGATGGACAAAAATATGGATTTTAGAAGGAAAATATATTGATCCCACAATTAGAAAAGGAACATTTTCTTGAGACATTATTGTAGATTAATTGAAATAATTATTTAAGACTAATCTTACTTTTCCACTTAACATCATTTATTACATTTTTTCATCCTCAAAAGATCATCGTCTTGGAGAAAGGCAGGGAAAGAAACAGAGGGAACAGAAAGAAAATCATTTATTTCACTAACCACTCTGTAACATTCAAACAAAGGCATAGAGGCACACCAGGATAAGCACTGTAGGTAGGACATTCTCTTCTGTTCTTATCACATACCTCTGTCTACGAACACCCTTTAAAAAATGAGGTAATGTGCATTTTGTAGCACAATGACGTCTAAGATTTTAAATGATGTGTGACGGGCAGATAGTATGATGTCTGACTGTTGAAAGTATTGACGCGTGTCCAACTGGACGGACCAGTCATTGATATGCATCCCCTGTTGTCCTGTCACGTTCACTGCTCTACAGTGAGTCTATAAGATGCTACGCTGCCCTGCAAATCCATCACTTCACTGAACTCTGCTGAAGTAAGGTAAGACAATCCACAAGTATATAGTTTTATTGACAGCATCCAGATTGGCTGTAGGACGGATCACGTAATTTCCAATTTATACTGAATTATACTGTATTTTTTCAAAAAGGAAACCTTTTTCTGATAATAATTCATGCATGATTGTGTGGTCTAGCTGTTCAGGAAATTCTGCAACCTGTGGATTTTTGCAAAGAGCAGAAGTAGTTGAACTCTAACCTACGGAGCTGTACACTACTATAAAATCTGTTTATCTTGCTTTCCGAAAGGTCAAAGATATGAGGCTTTTACAGCAATGTGTAACTCTCATGACTGTTCAGTATACTTATGAGTGTGAAATTCTCTTTCCTAGAACTAGAAACTGAAAACCTTGGCTTTACTTTTGTTAAATCACCAGGATCTTAAATCGGGCACTGCTCCTTGGACCACACAATTAGTAAATAAACTTCATTTTGGTTTAATGAGTCAATTTAGCCAATTATGACTCCAGCTACTGATATTATTGCCTAAAGATATCACGTCCACAACTACTGAACCATTCTGTGGCAAATAACAGATATAAAATCTTGCAATGAATTTTTAAAAAATAATTTGTCTGATTTCCAAGAGGTGTGCTACTTTTTAAAGTTTATTTTAGCCATAACGTAATTGTTTATAAAAATGAACCGCAAAAATGCACTACTCCACATATATGAAATCTTAAAGTAGGTGTAAAATTTAATGTTCAAATGTACTTTTGCAGTAGTCAATTGAATAGCATGTCTGCTTCTCAGGAACCAACAAAATCAATGGCACCTGTAAGGGGGGGTCCAGATAATTGCTGGTGCTCCCACTGCCACCCCAGTGGCAAAAACTAATTGAAGACTGATATTACTGTCTTTAAGATGTTGTGGCAGGCTCATTTTAGCTAGCTAAGTAGTGGTATTTTGTGAAACTAGAGGCTACTAACCATGCTGGCATAGCTTGTTGTGACTCGAGCTAAATGCTTCAAATTTAGGATTACTTTTAGCAAGGGAAAAACTGGCATGGCCGTTTTCAAAGGGTTCCCTTGAACTCTCACCTCAAGATATCTGAATATAAAACAAGATTCTTGTGGAACTCAAATGTTAACTGTACTGCTATTATGCACATCAGATAATTAGTCACATTTACTGTAAAATAAGAAACCAAAGTTTATCAGTATGCAATTCCTTAACTCCTCATACTAACATAATTTTCAACTTGCCTACATACTTCAACAGCATAATCGAATTCCTGAAATTTAATTATGGCTTTTGGTTTTGGTGTGCCACCACAAGACTTTCAGTGGCCCCATCTGGCCACCATTATAGAAAACTTTCTACGGGTGCCACCAAAGAAATATCCTCTTCAAGCAATGCAGATAGTAATGTTCAGTGTATTGTATCATTTACCATGAAACACTGGCATTACTACCGCCTTTGCTTTATGAACTCAAGCATAGGCATCATTTATAGTAGGGGACGGTGGGGACGTGTCCCCTTCTTACATACAGTGCAATGTAAATATTGAGGAGACAAATGTGCATTGTCCAGAAAATATAAGGCTAAAAAGAAACACAAAGATGTTGCTTCACTAAAGAAAAGACACAAAATAGGATGTGTTATAATAGTTAGGGCTGAAGATGAAGCAAGAATCCAGTGCAGATAATGTACCTTATACAAGTTTGCGTATCAGGCAATTAAAATGTGTCAATATCCGTACTCCTGCAAGCTGGGCTCGTCTCTTACTCTCTCTTCAGATCAAAAATGATCTGAAACTCAATCCGAGGCTGTACTCTAAATAGTTTTCTAATGAATAATAAATATGGCAACTTCTTATTAACCCAACGTCTGGTTAGTCCTAGCTATATCTGGTTTAAGCTCTACCCAGGTCTGGTTTAAACTCCTCCCATTCCAAGTATGGTTTTCTTTTACATTAATAAACACATTTCCACCATAAAAGTATTTGATGCCCCAAATCTCCTGGGGGTGGACCCCAAGAGACCCTGCCTCATGTGTCCCCCCAAAAGTTGAAAAGAAACATCACCCTTGGTAGGAGCCTGTAGGCTTTTCCCTTTAGATGCACAGATGTCCCCCCCAACCTGCTGTAATTATCACCTACAACCTCATACCGATCCCTTGGTTATTTCACACGAGCCCTTACGTCCCCACCACTTTTCAACACAAATTGACACCCATGGACCCAAGTGCTTACAATTAGCAGAGGTTTTTGACTCAACATTTTCTGTAATCTGTGTTTCTTTGGGGGTTTTTTTGTCAGAAACAGCAATCATGACTAGCAAAATGGTCGTTAATCAGCCCAGGCCGTTCATCATGAACACGACATCCCACGAATGGACCTCTGGCATCTGTGATTGCTGCCAAGACCTGCCCCAGTGTAAGTGGACCTGACTGTATTTTACTGTGACCAATAAGGAGGTGCGGCTTTTAGTATACGTGTTGAGACAAGAAATCACCATCTAAATCCCTCCATTGTGCATGACGTTGAAACTGTGCTGCTCAGTCACACAGATTTGGTTTTGGACAGAAGATTGGAGATCAGGCATTGCAGTGTTTTGATGTGCCGTATGATAATGCAAACCAACAGCATTCTGCAAACTAGCAGCAGCAGTTTCTATCAGATAATACAAGACATCACATCTCAACATTCTGACTTGTTTGCAATTTTTCTGTTTGAGTGCCACAGTGACGCGTGTACACCGTTAAGAGGCGTAACAGTTCCAGAAAAGATATATGACCATAATTTCATTGATAGCTGAGATTAGATGAGCACAGTCCTTTTGTTAATCATAAATGTGACTTTTTTACAGGTTGTCTTGCCTTTTGGTGTCTTCCCTGCTTCGCCTGCAAGACATCATTTGAGGCCGGGGAGTGTGTGTGTTTACCTCTGCTGGATGCTTATGGACTCATTCCTCCTATAACCACAGCCCTCAGGGTGTCAGTACGCACGCGATATGGCATTGAGGTACAGATGCTATGCTTTCTAAGCCTTAGGCATTTTGGTGTCGGTAAAATGCATCTCAAATGCGTCAGTACTTACAAGCAAACTGTTTACCAGCATAAAAGTCCTTGTTGCCTTACGTGTTTATCTGATCTCTGATCAATCTTAAACCTGTTCAGCCTTTTGTCACAGTCCTTGTTTATGTTCCTAGACAACATCCAGCAATTCATGTAGTATGGTCATTAAAGCGGGTAGCAGTACACGGTGTTCCTTTGTTCCAGCCGATTTGTTTAGGTAGACTTTGATGGCGATTAATATCAATAAATATAAATCAGCTGTGTTGCAGTGCTGGTAGCTGTAGTGTGATGCAAATCAGTCTCCTTGTGTAAAACTGTATTTGTGATCATGAACCATTTAAAAGCTGAACTTCTAACCCCTCTTATCTACCCCCCACCTGTGTCTCTCTGTCTTCACAGGGTACAGTTTGCAATGACTGCGTGATTGCCTGCTGCTGCGGGCCCTGCAACTGGTGTCAACTGGCAAGAGAAATCAAAGCAAGGAGTAGTCCCATTACCTTCGTCAACATGACGGTCCAATAAGAACACATTGCTTAATTCCCCACAGCATCATCATTACTTGTGATCTGTTTCAAGCCGTCTGCCTCTGAGGAATGTTACTGAGCAGCTGATTAAAGATCAGCACATGAGGGTCATATGTGTTACATCACTTCATGACATAGAAAAGAGATAAGCACTGGCCTTGGCTTTTGTCATCCGCTAATGCAACTTTTCTTTTTCCTCTGTCACTTCGAAGATGTTTTATGTGTTCCTCTGGCAGACGGATTGCTTGATCCCTAGCACTGATTGTTATTCTTTAGAAGTAGACTATTTATATGTTTATATATGGGTTCATTTTCACTTGTTATGTGGTGGTGATTTTTAGCTATGTGGCTTTCGACTGGGGATCTTGAACTGTCAAAAACATGTCCACTGAAAGAAATTTGGTACAAAAAGTCACAATCCCTAGAAGATGAATCGTCTGACTTTGGTGATCTTCTGACCTTTTATTTAGCACTGTCATCAGGTTACAATTTTAAATTGTCCACTACTTTTGTTTATGACCAAATACTGCAAAACTAATATTATTCCCATCAGCCAGCGACAACTGTACTTTATGCTTCATGCTATATCAAGACAGTGAACATGGTAAACATTACCTGCTTAGCATCTCCCTATTGGTGCCATGCCGTTGTTCCAACTGCCCATTACTCCATAACCTCAATAGCTTGAAAGGTGTTCCATCAGCACTAAAGCCAATTTGTTAGACAGCCGCACAAATGGGCTCTTAGTCCAATGGGACATTTTAAGACTATTGAGGTTTCAGAATTATGAGCAGTAGGAACAATAGGGAGTCCCCAGTCTGGTGGTTGGCATTGTCATTGTGAGTACGCTATACTAGTATACTAGCATGCTGATGGTAGCTCAAAGCACTGTATGACAAATTGCTAACATGGATGTAGACTGTCAACATTTTTTTCCTGCATACCTTTCATTATAAAGATGTACAAATTTCGCTTTTCTTGTATGACCAGTTAGAATATTGTAATTGTTAGCCAGAAGAAGTTGCACTGCAGATGCATTTGTAATAAAACATACAGAGTTTTTCCACATTTATGCTCTTGAATTATTCAGCCTGTATTAGTTGCTGGAGATTTTTCATATCACACATATTAAAGTACTTTGCATTTAACACATGGCTTTGTGGGTCCTCTTAAACAGTTCCAAAGTCAGTGTTCTACCCTATGCTAACCACACATGCATGTGTAAATCATGCCTTAAAGTGCTCCATGTAATGAAGAACGATAGTGTTTTTCAAATTACAGTTAAAATTAAAAGTGCACTGCACAGACTATCTCGAAACAAAAGGCTTTTCGATTAGGAGGATGAATGATTGTATCGTGTGCATTCAAGGAAGTTCCAGAGATTTGACCACTATTTTGATAAATAGTGATAGTGCACGCTAGGCATGTGAATACATGGTGTGGACACTGTCATGGGGATTGAAATGAGCCATATCATGACGCAGAACAATTGAAGGAAGGAAAGGTTTTGAACCGGTGGTTGTCCCGGGAGCTTTGTTCAGATATTTGGGCTTTAGGTCAACCTTGAAAAGGTGCAATGAATGCTGAAAGACTCCCATGAGAAATAAACTATAATAAATATTTTCATTCTCAGGCCTTCCTTATTTGCCCAATCACCATGGCAACAGAAGTGTTCATGAGCAACATGCAGTCTGAAACTCTGATCGTTATGTGGCTGCTTCGAAGATTGAAATGTCTTAAAAAGTGTCTTCCTTTGTAGGATGGCAGGTGTTGTTTGCCCCTGGTGCATGGAAATAATGTCAAGGGGATATCTGGACTAAGTCACAAGTGTACGTTAAACAAGGGCTGAAGTCAAGACCGCTTAGGTGAAGTCCAAGACAAGTCCAAGGCCCAACAGCTCAAATACAGCTGACATTTCAACATCAAAGAGGATGTTTTTATGTCACTTTTGGGGACAACATAATGAACCACTAACCCTAAACATAACCATGACCACTATTTGCCTAACCCCTACCCCTAACCCAACCCTAACCCCCCCCCACCCCTTTTTTTTTTTTTTTTTTTTTTTTTCTTCTTACTTAACCTTTGACCTTTCCTTTTAAGGATGGAGGAATGGAAACGGGGGATCGGGTTAATTATCATTGTTATTTCTCTTCCTTAATAAATCCTTTTTAGAATTCTGTTGCTGTTGCCAATGTTGCTGATTTAGGGCATGGGTTTCTAATCCTCTTCAATAATAGACTCGATATAGTGGGATTGTGGTGCCCCAAGTGACCTTTTGACCTCTCCTCGAGCTTCCTGTAATTTTGGGATTTTTTTTCTTTTTTGTATAGCTTAATTTGTCATTTTTTTTGCAGTTTTAATTTAAATTTTTTTTTCCTGGGCATATAGGAGTTGTTTTAGGAGGGCATGTACAGAGGGTCTATATGAATATAATTCTTAGAACATCAGAAAGGGAAATAAGAATTAATAACTGCATCATCCTTCTTAAAGTGAACAACCTGTGCCGGTGCCGATTGTGCCCCTCCTTGGGGACCTACACAATCTCCGTCCCTATTGACCCCCATCCCATCCCTAACCTCAACTCTAACCACTGACCCCAAATTTAGACTTTTACAAATTGGGAAGTGACTTTTGTGCCCAATGAACTGGTCTTTAAATAAAACTGAGCACCACCAAAACAAAATGGTTTTAAGTATTCACAGGAAATAAACCTACTTGAAAAATGTGAAGACCAATTGGCATCTTTACTCCAGTTTCGTATTCTACAGGAACTACTTGCTTAACTGGGCATTCCATCACGTGCAGGTTTGTTGTTACCCTTTTCCTATGGACATATATCATAAGAAGCATTGTTTTCCTTTTATATGAAGACCATTATCAATTTAAAGTGTTCTAGTCTGAAATGTTTCATGAAACTGCCCAGGCTATTTTGAACCCTCCTGATACAGGATCTGTTACTCCCTCTCAGATAAGACCTGTTGTCACTGAAACCCATCTGAGTTTGGAGAGTGTTTTTGTCTCCCCCTGCTGATTGTGCCATGGGCCAGATAGTGTTTCTCCCATCGCACACCCCCTGTTTCCATGTCCATGAGAGTTGCTGTTTATCACCGCTACAGAATCCAGGAGAGTTTGTATATAAGGAAGACTTTACTTTTTCATAGCTGCTACATTACTTCTGTCTTTTGTGTCTTTGCTCAGGGAGACATGACCTCCGCCTCTGAGTTTTACGAGTTATCAGATAACCTATAAAGTGCAATACACCTGGGCCAAAATATAAAATCTTATCTGAAAAATAAGTCCAAACTAGTCCATAATTCTTATAGTGATGCATATCTGGTCAACTTTTAGATGTTAAAAAACAAGGAAGTTTAGTAGTTTCAGACAGCACAATGCATACCTTTACATGCTTGTCATTATCTTCACTTTATCTGCATCACGCCATCTCGGAGCCATTGGAATCTACAGTGTACCTTCTGATAAAAGCTAGAAGATGTCACGATTAATCAGATATGTGAGTGTGATGCCTTTCTTTCTCAAATGATCTCTTGCTGCTTGCTGGGTGGGTGCGTAGGAAGCTTCAGAAATAGCACTTATGTCCGCTCTGAGGTGGGATTATATTTAGTTCTTATTCAAAATGTAAAAATAAATGATAAATATGGATCTCGGTTTTTTTTTTCAGCACTTAAACTGGCTACTTACACTGTTCAGTCAACTGATGGTTTATGTCATCCTTAACACAACTAGGCTCCTATTTGTGAAACTCAAAGTGAGAAATTTGTGAAGTGAAAGAAAAGTAGGAATATGTTACATTAACTTGGGAGGCTATTTATCATGATTCTTTACAAAAACATACTCTTAAATCAGCTCTTACCTTTCTTGCATTTCACACAACACAAAAATTTGAACATCCAATTTGAAGTCCCGCCTCCCTCCAAAGTCCCATCCCCCTCATCCATTACGTCCTCATTACGTCTATGATAGATGTAGGCATTGGCAAGGTAACGTTAGATACGCGGAAGATGAGAGCAAGTGTAACGTTACAACCAAGACAGTCAAACGCAAACCCGGAGTTTTAAAACTCAACTGGAGTCAGGGATGACTGAGTTTTAGAATAAGGTTACAGTGCTAACGTTTGATAGTAGCGTTAACATTACTAGTAAGTGGAAACGCACAAGGACAATAACATTAATGTTTCAGAGGCTACACTACAGTTGGCTAACGCTAGCCATTAGTAACTGGATGCCGTGTTGTCATATAACATTATATGTTATATTAGAAGCAAACAGAACATAACGCTACCTGTCCTGCACAGTCAAACGCAACCCTGGAGTTTTGAAACTTATCCGGGGTCAGTGATGACTGATGAGTTTTATAATATAACGTAAACGCTAACGTTAGATAGTACTGGTGACTGGCAACAAACAAGACAGTAGGCTAACCGTTAGCAACTGGATGCTGTGTTGTCATATAGCGTTATAACCTATGTTACATTGGAGGCTACTAAAAATACCTGTCCAGCAGAAACTCTGCGACCATCTCGTCGCTTTTTAGCTCAGGATGAAGCTGCATCAGTCTTCACGATCGCTCGAAAGCAGAGCCGATTTTGACCCGAGATTTTTTGGGAGTGGCTGGGGATGTTACGGGAGCAGTTATGTCAGTTGGAGGCCTCCACGTGGGGAAGACAGACAGGATGTTCGGCCAATATGAGAATGGTATAATTAGGAGTTTTTATCTCTGGTGGAATTCACTTACATTGTAGTGTGCCATCAGCTTATTAATAGCATTTTAACCTAAACAAAGAAAAGTGTAAAATGTCCAGAAAGGTTGTGTTGCTTTAAAGGACAACTTAAAACCTGGACCCCATTTTCCCATGTTTTTGTGTCTAAGTGACTGACTGGAACAACAGTTACTGAACTTGGTCCAATTCTGAGGTTTCTCAAGGTTGCTTAAAATGGCAGTGGCAAAACAGGCTGCAACATAATCCCCACAGACAATTGAGCACCATTATTGTATGTCCACTAAAAGTGCTTGTTTTTGCCAATGGCAGGCTCAGATTGTCATTTTAAGTATTTGACAACATTATGGACAGGATCCCTACAGGGATAGACCTCTTTATAAAAGAGTCAAATTCTTTTTGCCTAACCAGAAATAGCTCTATCGCTGTCCCACTAGACTCCAATTAAATAAACAATTTTATCAGCACAAACACACTTCATGCAAGGTCGACAGAAACCATCTTCGTTTGTCTCCCCACTCTGTCACCAATCACCAACACTAGTTTGATTAAAATAAACTCAGATGTGGAAATATGCTGGCTCTATACATGCTTAAATGACTATTCATTTAAATGGAGTCTGGTGTGTTTGGCAATGGCGATTTTGGGGCCGTTTCTATGGGGTGCCGTTTGTTAAGTGGCTCACGCTGAAAATAACATCAACATTTTGTCACATTTAGCTTCAAACAATGTTTAAAAAAGTGTTGTGACTACCTCTTGAAGCTCATGGAGAGAATGCCAAGAGTGTGCAAAGCAGTAATCAGAGCAAAGGGTGGCTATTTTGAAGAAACTAGAATATAAAACATGTTTTCAGTTATTTCACCTTTTTTTGTTAAGTACATAACTCCACATGTGTTCATTCATAGTTTTGACGCCTTCAGTGAGAATCTAAAATGTAAATAGTCATGAAAATAAAGAAAACGCATTGAATGAGAAGGTGTGTCCAAACTTTTGGCCTGTACTGTATATATATATGCATATCTCACATTTTTCTCGTCACTATATCACCGTTTAGACTAATCTGGTGTTTGTAAAGTCTATAAACACAATGATTGAACAAACATTACTATCACGTTCTGAAAATAATAACATGGTTATCATAGATTAGCGGGGCTAACCGTTAGCTGTTAGCCCCGTTAGCGGTGCCTGTAATGACTCATTAACTCTAAACGGTCCGTGAAAAATTTTTTTTTTCCAGTGGATGTCTTAGTTACAATATGACTGAGCTAACTGGAGTAATCTCATGTCGTATCCGACAATGGGAGGCTTTTAACAGATGACGTCCTGATGTTAGCTTTGCTGCTGCTGCTGCGGCTGTGGCCACTGATGCACATCATGATTTCCCAAAACTGAATAAATACCACACATCGCAACACAAAACTGCTTTGCTAGATCAATCATGTTGTAACTAAGACATCCGCTGCGAAAAAATATTTTTTTCACGGACCGTTTAAGAGTTAATGAGTCATTACAGACACCGCTAACAGGGCTAACAGCTAACGGTTGTTAGCTTAGCTTAGGTTGTTAGTCCCTCCGAAGGGACACTAACAACTCAAAGTACACGTCAAATAAAATTTCTCCAAACATGTTTCTTGTTATTTTAGGTAGTTATTATCATGCTAATGTATGTTCAAGTGTCCATTTCCCCCAATTCGTTATTTGATTCTATAAACACAGTCTGACCATCACAAGCTTTTATTTTGGTACTTCCGGTGACCGGCAGTGTGAATTTGCATATTAGCTAAATATTTAGTTTCACCCAGAACATTTAGATTTAACATTTAGATTTAGATTTAGCATTTAGATTTAACATTTAGATTTAGATTTAATATTTAGATTTAACATTTATATTTATATTTAGCATTTAGATTTAATATTTAGAATTAGATTTAGCATTTAGATTTAACATTTATATTTATATTTATATTTATATTTAATATTTGGATTTAACATTTAGATTTAGATTTAATATTTAGATTTAACATTTAACATTTTGGTGCCACATTTAATATTTAGATTTAACTATTTAATATATTTCTAAATTAACAAATACTACTGTAAATGTGGTAAAAGGTGACGTTAAAAAATGTTTACAATGTAAACAATGTTTATTGTTTGAAGCTAAATGTGGCAAAATGTTGATGTTATTTTCAGCGTGAGCCACTTTACAAACGGCAACTCATACGTTTCTGGTTAAACAAAAAGGATCTTACTCAATAACACAAAGATCAACCTCAGTGGGGATCCTTTCAATAAGTTGTCAGACACTTGTAATAACAATCTGAGCGCTTTTAGTGGACATAAATTAACAGTGCTCAGTTGCCTGCAGGAATTAGGCCCGCATCACAGCCTATTTCACTGTCTCCATCAATACTGTAACAATCTTAAAAACTGATGATCCCAGTAGTCACACAGACACAAAAACATGGGTCCAGGTTGGACAATACCACAGTTACCCTTTAAGTTGGTCAAGAGTAGTCTATAGGGCCTTGAATGGGTGATGGATGGACACAGAGGCAAGAATTCATCTTCTGAGGATTTTTAAATGACTTTGCAATATATCATTGGTCACGATAGAAACATGTCATTTAACTGAGAGAGTAACAAAAATATAATACCTTTATTGCTCCAGATGCAGTTGCTGCTTTCTTGTGAGTGTCAAATGTAGCTTTTAAAGGATGTTAGGATGTTTCTTTTTTAATTCCTCTGGGGTACAAACAACAAAAATAAAGATGGCGTTGTTT
The DNA here is from genome assembly GCF_011397635.1 of Epinephelus fuscoguttatus. NCBI lineage: Eukaryota > Metazoa > Chordata > Actinopteri > Perciformes > Serranidae > Epinephelus > Epinephelus fuscoguttatus. The sequence goes on from NC_064774.1 coordinate 27,622,785, forward strand.
TTCTTATCAATCCAACTACCTTCTTTCTCCACTCTTAAAGTCTAATGCAAACATTCATTTTATTACATGTTCACTCTCATGTAGGCTACCATCTCTACCAGCAGCAGACTTTCCTCCCTGCTCCAGTCTGACATTCTTTATAGTATTCCTATGATGCTACGCCTTTTAGTGTGATTGGTGGCTTCACACATAAAATTAACTTTAATTAGCTTCATCATAAAGGATTTTGGAAGGTATCGGAGCTTTTTTTTTTCCCACAGACTTAACTTGCATGAAATCCTTGTCTCTGATTGGCTGTCTGAACACTCATGACATTAGTCATGTGATCACAAAAACAGCTGCTCTTAAAGCTAACTGCTACTCTTCACTGTAAGTAGGAGTGTTATGCTTATATTGTGTTTTTAAGAAAAGAATGCTCTTTCAGCCATTCTTAAGGGTGATTCAGTAATAAGTAACGATACAAACAAGCCCTGATCTTGTTACTACTTGTTGTAAATTCTGAAGCCACAGCTGCATATCTTCATCTCTGTGTATAGCTGTTACTTCCAGCTGACTGCTGCTCCCTGGCTCAGGTTTATGTTGCTCCACAGAGGCAGAGGAGAAAAGGGGAAGGCTGCAGCTCACTGATATGACTGTTGAACAGTGACTCGTGCTGTTATTGTAATCACCAATGCTCACTTTTATTTTCCCTCCACTGTGTGACCTTGCTGCTTCCTCCTTCCCTCGTTCCCTGCCACTCCCGTCTCACACTCTCTGACAGTGGCCCAGTTTGGATTTTCCCCCCTGCTCTCTCTGAAGTTTCCTCGACAATCAGATTACGCACGTTCGAGATGAAGCGCGCCTCGCCTCAAAAGTAGATGAGATCAGGCGACAGCAGCAAGAGGCGGTGAGACAAAGCCACAGTCAAGTCGGACAGCTTTCAGCAGTCCTCAGTCTGTACAGGAAGTCACAGAAACACCCACATCCTGTTAGATCTGATTCCAATTTATTGAAATGTTATCAGACCTTATCAGTTTGTTCACAGTCTTAAATTGTTCTAATTATGATAGAGTAGGCCAATTAAAGCTTTACTAATATACAATAGACTATAGATACTTTAAGATCTGTATGAATGGGGCGACATTCATGTAGCATATGTAACATACAACAGATATACAAACTGGGGGCCACTGTTTAGTGTGTAAGGACAGTGTCCCAGTGGTCTTCCAGCCCCTTATCAAAGTCTTTCAACAGGCAGGCTGCCCGTTCAGTGTTTAGTAAGTCCAGCCAAGAGTCCCTTGTGAAGCAGCAGGCTGCTTTACACTACTTCCAGTTTAAAAGAATTAGTTTCTTAGTAGATAGGTGAGCCAGTGTCCATAGGCACTCAACAGTTACTCCAACATTATATTATCCAACTTCAGGCCCAGCAAGCATACTTAGGGGCACACAGGGAAATTGACATTGAAAAATTCTGGTTGATTATTGTAACAGGTAGACAGTCCCAGAATAAGTGAAATAAATTAATTATGATTAATGCCCTGGTTCTTGCAATCAGTGTAGAGTGACTGCGGCTGCCTCGATCTTGTGAAGTTATTGTCGCCCACGTGTTAATGACGTCTGAGCAAGCCAGGCTCAAGTCAGACAAAAATCTAAGGGCCCTGACGCACCAAGCCAACACTCTGTGCTAACTGGCTAATCAGTATCTTCAATCCGTCTTGTCGGTCTTCAACTTTCCCCTTTTCGAATAACAAAAACAGACCACAGCGCCTGCTGCTATGAACAGCTATTTCCTCTCATGTCGGTGCGGAGCGTACGTGCTATTGGCTGTTGGCTGCTGTCTTTGCAGTATGATGAAAAGCAACTTTTTGGCCAAGACACAGGCGATGTGAGGTGATGCAACAGTTGGACTTTGTCGAGACCATTTCTTTGATGTTGGTTTGGTATGACTCGACCTTAACCAGCATGCACTGGGCAGCAGTCGGTGGTGATCAATTCTGTGCAGGCCTGGCTCTTCTCAAATGAGCCTATTGTCACATCTGTGCTTTGAACTTGGCTGTGAGTACTGAATTAGGAATCTCTAAAAAAAAAACTGTCATCCAAGTTGTGAATTGAGTTGAGTCACTGAGACCTTCGCCAAACCCAAATCATTGTCATTAATAGCACTTTATTTTATTTATATATTTTCATTAGGTAATATTGGCACGTCATCAGTATCGGGCAACACCAGCTTTAAATGAACTGTCTGAATCGGCCAACATGTTTTTTCTTATTTTGCACAATAAATATTACAGACACTGAAGAGCGTTGTGTTTTATGTCTCCATCTGCTGGTGGGCCATCACAATATGAGTATGCATGTATAGTATGATGTTAATTCCACTACAGAAGAGACTTGATGATCACTAAAATTAGGTATTTCATCCATCCATCCATCCATCCATTTTCACTCGCTTATCCGAAGTTGGGTATCGGGGGCAGCAGGCCCAGCAAAACATTCCAGACAGCCCTCTCCCCAGCAATGCTTTCCATTTCCTGGGGGCCCGGGAGGCGTTCTTAGGTCAGACAAGACATGTAATCCCTTCAGGCAATGTTGTTACATATCGGCATATCAGATATTGGCAAAAATCCAATATTGTGCATCCCTAATTTTCATGTGTTCCTTTAAATCACTATTTTATGTTCCCTTAGCCTCAGGTGAGAGTAAAAGGAACTGTAGTTCTTGTGTGCCATTGTTTTGCAGGGCACAGGTGTAACAAAGTCGGGGGAACATGCTGGAGTTGAGTAAAGAGGGAAGCTGACTGAAATGCTGTAGCCTGCTTTATACCCACAAGCCAGAGGGATTGGAGAATGTTACCAAACAACAAAGTTGGGTTACAACATCAGTCTTTACTATACTACACTGCACAGACCTTTGGATCAGTGTAAACCCACATGCTGGACTTTGACCCAGTAACGAGTAAAAGTTAAGCTGTGCAGAAACACAGATATTACATAGGATCCCAGCTCACTGAGGACGTGTAGCTCAATCCAAACTTCTGGATTCTGATACAACAAGAACCAGGTGAGGCATTAGGTAAACTTTTTGTACGTTTCTTTTTCAATTTAACGAAAAAAGAAAAGAAAAAGAAAAACATTATTTATGAACTACTTTTAACTATATTTTTTTTATCTCACTTTAGATCATACAGCAAGAGATACACATTGATAAAATAGAAATACTACACCAAGATGCATATGTATGATAACTGCTCAAGCAAACAGTTTCTTTTTTCTTTTTTTGTGGAGTGAATGAATGTACTTCTCACTGTGGAGTTAAACTTCACTCCGATTGCAATTAGAATACTTTAATATCAGTTATGGCTTCAAGTTAATCTTTCTAATCATAATGTTGGAAATCTGTAACAATAATGTAAGGTTAATGGAGGCCTTACTATGCTCATTTTCAGGTGCACTTGTATTTAGGGTTTCTACTACTACCACATGTTTCATGCTTTAACGGTCAAAAAACACATTTGTTTCCACGTTTTCTGGTCTTCCAAAACTGCTGAATCTTGGCGTCTCTGCACTGTCACTTCAGCCAAGGAATGACTTTAACCATGCACAGTGGTATTTTCTACAGTGAAAAATAACCAATAAAAGTTTCTGAGGCATAATCTTCACAGCTGGATATGTTCCAACAGGAACATGATCAAAAATTTGGGAAATTTTACAGCGCTGTCAACCAAGATTACATGTACTTCATGGATGTTTAAAGAGAACTGGATCCAGCATTCGAGACAGGGCCCAGTTTGTTGAGCAGCTCCTCTTAGACTTTCGAAATCTTAATTGGACTTATTGCATCAAATCCCAGTAGTGAAACAAGTCATTCTGTAGGTGTGCTCAAAAAATGTATGCACTGATTTAAAGATGTCTCTTTCAAAATATAAGTCCATAAGAAAAAAGTCCTTTTGGGCTCAATGGCATTACGTGACAGTCCCAGAAGTAATTCCACTGTCTGGACACTACAACGGCCAGCGCACTTCCAGGGCAGTCCCTTGATGTTCCAGCAGAAATATGATCCGAAATCGAGGAGAAATTAGCAACATCTGAACCCAAGATTTCATGTTTACCTGACATTAGCATGTAGCTACATGCAGCAGTGTATGAAAAGTAAGCACTTGCAGCAGAGTACCTGGTCATGATCTGACGTCATCTTGTTGTAGTAGAAACAAGATGAATGTAGAAAAACAGTTAGAAACAGAGTATCCGGGTCTGAAGCCTGAGGTTTTTGCCTGTAGCCCCCAAACAAAGTGACAGAGAAAATACTAAAGATAGCCCACATGTAGCAGCGGACCACATGGTGATTGACGTGGGTAAAGTAGGGTTCTGACAGATAAGACGTAAGCTATACCTAAAGGTTACAGAGTTTTACAAACCTTATCATCTCTGTCTGTTGTTTCTCCCAGAAAATGGCCGGCATGATCCCTATATTGCTGACAGGGCTCTGCTTCCTGTTGCTGGGGCCCACTTGCTGTAACAGCAGCAGGATCCTGGTAGTGCCCGTTGATGGCAGCCACTGGATCAACATGGAGGTGATCCTCCGTGAACTGCATTCCAGAGGCCACGAAATCACTGTCCTGCGCTCCGCCCAGAGCTGGTACATCCCAAGTAACTCTTCGATCTACACTTCTATTAATGTGCCCATGCTTGAGGATGAGGCGGACTTGAACTACTACAATAAAATGCTACTAAATGTTATGGAATGCCGCAGGTCACTGACTTTTACACGCACTTTCTGCCAACAGCGCTTGATCACATCCATGTTGGCAAAGGGCCATGAAATCCTTGCTAGAGCGGTTGCCACAATGTTAGATGATCCTGTTTTTATAAAGAAGCTGCAAGATAGTGAGTTTGACTTGATGTTAACCGACCCTGGTCTGACTATTGGGGTTATTCTGGGTAGTTACCTCAAGCTCCCGATGGTTTTTAATGTGCGTTGGATCAATAATGGTGAGGGCCATTTCACCATTGCTCCTTCTCCTGTCTCCTATGTCCCTGTGTCAGGAAGTGAACTTCATGACCAGATGGATTTCATGGAAAGAACCAAGAACATGTTACATCATCTCTATAGTTTTGTTGAACAACACTATGTTATTAACCCTGCCTACTCAGATCTATTCCAACGGCATTTCCCTCCTGGAACTGACTTGCTGTCTTTGCAGCGTGCAGCTGATATCTGGCTGTTGAGGGCAGATTTTGTCTTTGAGTTCCCTCGCCCCACCATGCCCAACGTGATCTACATAGGAGGGTTCCAGTGCAAAAAGCCTGGTCCCCTCCCTGATGAGCTGGAGGCCTTCATGCAGAGCTCTGGGGAGAATGGGGTGGTGGTCATGTCTCTGGGAACGCTGGTGTCAGCACTGCCTCGTGAGACCACAGAGGCCATCGCCGCTGCTCTTGCTCAGCTACCTCAGAAGGTGGTGTGGAAGTTTGTGGGTGAAAAGCCTTCTTCCCTGGGGAGCAACACACTGCTGATGAAATGGCTGCCTCAGAAAGACCTCCTGGGACACCCCAAGACTCGTGCCTTTGTAGCCCACGGAGGCACCAACGGCATGTATGAGGCCATTTACCATGGCGTGCCTGTTGTGGGCCTGCCCCTCCTCTTTGACCAGTTTGACAACCTGCTCCGGCTGAAAGTACGCGGGGCCGCTCGGGTGGTGGAAGCTGAATCACTGACAAAAGAAGACTTCCTAGAGGCTTTAAAGGACGTCCTGGAGAATCCCTCGTACCGTGACAACATTCAGCGTCTCTCAGAGCTACACCACGACCGGCCAATGTCTCCTATGGACACCGCCATCTTTTGGATCGAGTACGTTATCAGGAACAAAGGAGCAGCCCACCTGCACTCTGCAGGTTTTAGTCTGCCTTGGTACTCCTACTACTGCCTGGATGTGGCTGTTTTCATTATGGCCATCATTGGGGCGTTTGTCTGGGCTTCAGTCTTAGTCTGTAGGATTCTCTGCTGCCGAAAGTCCCGGAGAAAGACAAAAGCAGAGTAACTAATTCAAACCTAACTCATGCTTAGTGACTGTTTACTGGGGGAATAAACACTCAAGCATCCACAAATAAGTGGAGTTTAACAGCTACTGACTCTCATTTTAAGTTTGGAAACACTTCTGCCTCATATTCTAATCTTTAAATAATTAAAGGTCTTAATCATTATATAAACTGTTGTGAAATGTTTGTCCTAGATGAAGCCAATCCAGATATAGAAATGTTTTTTTTTTGCCAATCACAAAGAACTGATAGGTTGTTTGACCCCCAAAGAGATTTGCCAGTTTCGGAAATCACTTGTTGTCCTTTCATGCTTTAAAAGACGTAATGTGGAACTGTTGAATATCATAGGAGTAGCCTAAACAATTCATCATATTCTGTTCTTGTCAAGCTTCCTAACTTCCTACTTCAAGCTAGTTATCATATCTTTATTATGTAGAGGTGTACAGAGCCATCATTATCAGTATCTGTTCAACCAACACAATGATCTGTCTCTATATTGGGACAAAACATAGCAAAATGGTAACAGAAACATGAGGTGCATTTAACACCATGTTATGTTATGTTATGCAGGTACACTGCCTTTTAATACGGCAGGTTTAAACTCAGTTTAATTCAAAGAGGCTTTATTGGCGTGGGGAATGCATGTTTTCATTGCTAAAGCAAGAGTAAATTCTTACAATACAATTACAATAAGTAAAGATCTACTAGACATGTACCACTGCTGAGTGGGTAACCCCTCTGACACACTCAACAAATGAGAAAAAGGGTACCTCAAAGCCCGTTTCACACCATTTTAAAGAAATACGTTGTTCAACCCGCAAACCGTAGCAAAGTGGTGCTTCTGAAATTTCTGAAAAGTTAAATCTTTTCTAACCTAATATTTATTGGCAATGAAATTATCATAAAATATATTTCCTAGCCTGCTATTCGTCTTTCTTTCTCTCTCTCTAATTTTGTTTTTAACTAAACAAAATTTTATTAACAGTCTGAAAGCCCACCCTCAACCCTTTAACAGGGGACATTGATCAGCCAGAAACTTATAAGAATGTTTTATACATCAAATGATTCCATTTCGCATTGTAGATAGAATCTATTTGCAGTAGACATGTAGAAAATACATCCTTCAGTGGAAGGAAATAAGTTTAAATTCCAATGATGTTGCGCTTGCGTTTATTTATACTTTGACAGGGTTGTCTAAATGGAGGAAATTTACAGACTACAGCTAAAAACTACAGGTTTTAAACTTCATTTTAATGTATAGGTTGTGGGAATTTACAAGAAATCCAGCTGCTGCGCTAGGCTTTTGTATCACTACTCCTAAGTTTCACTGAGTGATAGCTGGGAACTAGTGATGGGTGACACATCTGTGAGTCCTGGGCTGGTTTGGAAAGGCTTACCAGAAAATATCATGGGCTGGTGGGTCAGCAAGTGACAAAGCAGCGTTCAAGCATGGCTTGCACCTGGCATCTTTTTTCATCATATCAGTTGTTTATCAAATATCTCACAAACAGAGAGTGGTGAACACCTCCATCTGACAGCCTCACCACCGAGTTTATCTTTAGTTTCAACAGCTTCCTGTATGACACAAATTCTTTGCGTGAAGAAGAACCTACTGAGTGCTCATATGGACTGAAACAAAAACACTTTTCGTACTAAACACATTTTAATATATTCTTTTCTGCAGGGCTGTAACTTAAAGAATTCTGAGAAATGTGCAGAAGTTATGCAATGCCTAAGTAGTTGCACAATACCACAGGACCACAGGATGTACCAACACACCAAGATAACATGAACATGATAATTAAATAATGGGGACCTTTAAAAAAAATCATCGTTCTATAAATTTAAAAGGCATGTACCGTAAGATGGAAAATGTCAGACACTATATGCATGCTGTGCTGTACTTTTAAACAGAATAACACACAGAGTCTTATCATGACATCTCTCAGTGCAAACCACAAACAAATGTGAGACTGGCGTGTACAAAATTGTTTTTGTAGCTGCTGAATTTAGAAAAAGAACTTCACACCAAGTCAAGCAGAGGTCTCAAGCACTGAGGAGAAAAAGTACTTTGGTCACTAGATTGTAACATTTTCCTTCAGTGATTGGGAAATGCGTGGAGGCAATTCAGAGAAAAGATAAGAGCAAGACCTGATTAGCTGACACACAAAATGGGCTGCATGATAACATGGAGCACACCCAGAGCACATGCTATGGTTCACACCTTGTTCCACAGAGCCACCCACAGAGGGCCCCAAATGAGGTGTTATGATGATGATGCTCCATTGGTTGCAGCAGTAGAAATGGGAGCTTCAATATTCACTTTAAACTATAACATTATGTTGTTGTAGATCCTATACAACTGTAGTGACTTTTTGAATGGCAGAAGGATGTAGCATTGAGGCCAGCTTGTTTCACAATGCGGTTTCCTGTATGATTTTCATTTTGCAGAGCTCCATAGTGGCACCCATGCTTAAGAATTCAAGATTTTACCTTGTTTGTCTGCAGGCAACTGCGGACCACTGTTCTAGGCCAACAAACACCAAAACTGAGTGTCTTTTAGTGAGACATCAGGGCATTCCCAGCAGTGCTTGTGGCAACAAAACCGGGCTTTCTAAGCCAAAACATGATCTTTCCCCAACCCTAACCTAGTAGCTTTTGTGCCTAAGTGTAACCACACATTAACCCAGTTCATTAATTTTCCGTAACCGCTTATCCTGTTGGGGGTCGCGGGGGGGGGGGGGGGCTGGAGCCTATCCCAGCTGACATTGGGCGAGAGGTGGGGTGGACAGATTGCCAGAGCTGACACATAGAGACAGACAACCATTCATGCTCACATTCAGTCCGATGGGCAATTTAGAGTCACTAATTAACCTAACCTGCATGTTTTAGGATCGTGGGAAGAAGCCAGAGTACTCGGGGAAAACTTACACTGACACGAGGGCTCCCCCACCCTGGGTTCAAACCAGGAACCCTCTTGCTAACCACTCTACCACTGTGCCGCCACATTAACACAGAAAAAGTTAAATGTCCATTGCCAACATTTACACCGGCGACTGGCTTGTTCATCACCATCTTTTTCTACGCGCATGCAGTATGTCCAACTAACTCTTACATGACAAGATTGAATTTCAGCAGAAGACATCCTGCAGCCAGCCTGGTGCAGGAACAACCTATACTGTCTTTCAACTGGGGCCTTCCTCTGAGACAGTAAATGCGGTGTGCAGCTGATAGCTGTCTCTCCATGTCCGGTGTGGAGTACATATGGGTGCTACAGAGGTGGGGCCAAGTCATTGCTTTGCAAGTCACAAGTAAGCCTGAAATCTTCACACTCACTCACGTGACTCAAAGTAGTCATGAAAAAGTAGTGCTGACATTGCACTTTCATGTTGCACTACCAGTATCACAACAGAATGAGTTTTGTATGTTTCCGTCGTGTCTTGCTGTATTTAAATCATCTCAGATTGAACAGATTTGAACTCATAAAATTTGTGGCTTGTCAAAGTCATGTGGCTTGATGACCTTGATAGTACAGCTCTGGAGAAAACGGGGTGGTAGTAATGTCTCAAGGGACAGGCCAGTTTATTAGTTACAGTCTTAGATTATTCAATAAATCAGAGATTGGTGACATTTTAAAGGAAACAAAGTGAGTGATAAGACCCTCCTCCCTTTGAAACCATACGGTAAAAATACTGCCTAACACCCATTGTCTCAACATACCCATTCTTCCCCAAAACAATTTCAATTGTGTAAGGTTTTTTTTTTTTTTCCTCCCAGTAGTACATGAGCAAAGTTCACCTCGGGTAAATCAAACACATTTGCTGTCTGTACACTGGATAAATGACATAAATCATTTTCAGTTAAGAAGGAATGCTGTCAGTGACACTGAATTAGATTTAAGCTCTACATTGACTTCTTTTTACTGCAACAAATGTTTGTTCTACATGGCTGTTTGTGTGCTCTCACTTTCTGTGGTCTTACAGTAGTGTTCTGTCAATCAGCTGTCTTGCAAATCTGATTCACGATTTTCTTGTTTTTGTCAAAGACATTGCATTGACTTATATTCATTCCCTGGAGACAACCCTAACCCCTAACCCCTAACCCCTAACCCTAGCACCAAACCCTAGCCCTAACCCTAGCGCACACACAAAAGCATATCAAAATTTGTGGTTTACTCTTTCAGTCCACACACACACACACACACACACACACACATTTAACAAGATGCACAATATAAACAAAATCTTACGGCTCTATTTAATTATGAAAACAAATCTAAGCTGCTAAATTAAAATTCTGTACACTTGCAGTGAAAACACTATTCAAATGTGTAGAAAAGCATGTTGAAAGACAGCACAGCAGAAGGGTTAATGTCTTTACTGGCACATAGCCAGCAACCGACAATCTAAAGGGCATTAGTGGACACCCTACATCAGTTCCTTCCCTCACAGCTCCTGTTCACCTCAATCATCCTGTCTGCTACTGGAGTAAGAGAGCCGGAGACAGGGAGAAAGAGAGAGTATATGTTTTTGTTCTGGGACAGAAAGGCGTTCTCCTGCCTCAGGATGTTGCCTTTAAAGCTGAAGAAGTGGGTTTCCTGTGGAGGAAACGATCACAGAATAGAGGAGGCTTGGTCGAGACACCGTGTTCCCAGCATTTTTTGAGCACAGGTCACCCAGCTGCGGAGCGGGCAGCACGCTTTTGTGGAGCAAAGTCAGCATCACAGGCTTGAGAGGTGAGTGAAAAGTCTTAGTTTGAGTTGTACAGCTTAACTGTTGATGCACCTGCTGACACCAATACAATCTGAGAATGCTTTTGATATCTGCTCTGTAGGGTTGTGTTCCCTAATGGATCCTGGATGCCTTGAAGACTGGTTGACTGACAGCACTCAATCCAAGTCTGAGCTTTTCTACAGGAGAATGCATTTGTGAATATTATGCAATGGACAGATAACAAGTGGATGCATCAAACTGATAACTTTTGCTTTGAGTGAATGAATGGGTTTTTCCACACCAGCTCATTATCCTGCAAGTGTCAATCCATGTCTGAGTAAGGCCACCTCTAGTTTCCCATGTCAGGTGCTTGACCAGCAGAGACATGTCCAATGACAGCTGCAACCTCCCGTTGGACACGGACACATTTGGCCTGACCTGTATCTATGGCCTGAGCTTCTCATTGGGTCTCCCCAGCAACCTGCTGTCTCTCTGGGGACTGTACCACCTGGGTCGCTCAGGTGGAGGAGGCTGCCAGCTGGTCTACATCCTCAACCTGCTGCTGTCAGACCTCCTCCAGTTGCTCACCCTGCCACTGTGGATCCTTTATCTCCAAGGTGCACACCGCTGGCCCTATGGGCAGCTAACCTGTGAGCTGGTGGGCTACGTGTTCTACGTAAACGTCTATGCCAGCGTCATGTTCCTATGCCTGATAGCGCTGGACCGCTGCCTGGCTATCGTGTACCCGCTGAGCAGCCGCAGGGTGCGGACTGTCAGGGTGGCAGCAGTGTCCGGTGTGGCGGTTTGGAGCCTCACCTTCCTGTTCTGCCTGAGTGGGCTGCTGCCATCAGTGTTTGATGCTGACAGACTGCTGTGTCTGGAGCAGTACCCCGTCAGCCCCAGATATGCCCACTTCAAGATCACCACCGTGGCCCTGGGCTTCCTGCTGCCATGTGCCATACTCGGGTGAGTTAACCCTAATGTCCCAGTGAGGATACTCCTGCATGTTATGCACTGTCGTGCTTCCAAACCTATTCATGTAAAGGTTCTGTGGTCAAATGAGTCAACTTTTTTCAAATGCACAGGAACTTTTTTCACGTCCAAATTTTTAAGGGGAAGGGGAATTTTCAAGTTGAAATCATTCAATTCAAATTTGGTAGACAATTGCAACATAAACTGAGAACATTTGTATATACAAAACATCAAGGAAACCCTTGTGACTGAGCTACTGAGCTACTTTCCTTGTGTGTGACAGCAGTTAAGCAAAATAAATGGTGTAAGTTCCTTTATTATCTATTTTCCTATAATAAACATCAAACCATTGTATATTCTGACAGCTGGAACTGCACTTAATCTAAGTATACTGAAGGTCCAGTGTCTAGGATTCAATGGTGTTTAATGGTGAGGTAGCAAAACTGAAATCTCCCATGTGCCAAGCGTGTAGGAGAACTATGCTGGCCAACGCGAAAACATGAAAACAGGAATAGCCCTGTCTATAGCCATTGTTTGATTTGTCCATTCTGGGCTACTGTAGCAACATAGCCAGCTCTGTGGAAGAGGGCCCGCTCTGTTTGTAGCTGTAACAGCTCATTTTAAAATAACGAAAACACAATTTTTAGTCTTAGGTGATTATTTGCTCATGAAAACATAAATATGAAAATTAAATTCCATGTCCCCAAAACCAGCACAATGGACACTTAATATACTTACTAGCAATGTACTAATAATGTACTTAGACCTACGTAAAAAAAAGGAGTACAATGAACTAGACTTAATGTAAGTATACTCCATGTACTTATTAGCAATGCACTAAAAGTGCGCTTTTTTATGTACTAACAATGTACTTAGTATGCTAATACTATATCATTAGTAATATACCATTAATACTGTATGCATTAAAACATACCTAAATATAACTTTAAAAAAATATAAACTTTGATTCCACTTAAAGTATTTTTAAGTAATATTTTAAATACACTAGAATTCATTACAGGTTTAAATAAATTATACTTAAAAAGTATTTTTTACCTTTTAATTCAAATATGTTTATCGCAATATTAGCATTCATCTGAAACTACATTGGAATATATTTGAAAATGTAAAGCATTAGTGATAAAAGATGTACTTAAGAATATTTAAGTGCATCTTAATGGTGTCTTACAAGGGTACGGTCAGATACACTTAATCGTATTTCAGTGTGTCTTAAGTAGCATAAATGGTATGTGTTAGTTTGTTAAGTACTCTGATTAGCACACTTTCAGTACATAATCATGTGCTAATGGAAGTTTACTAAATATACGTTATGTAAGTATACTTTTGTTTATTTGGGCTGACAGGCTGATAACTCATCTGCATCTCTGCTTCCTCCCTTAGCTACACCTCAGCCCACATCGGGGTGACTCTCCGGCGATCACCCTCCCTCTCTGACCACGAGCGGCACAAAATCGTGGGCATCCTAGTCGTGATCACCGTCAACTTCATTGTTGTGTTTGGACCCTATCACCTTGTGGGCGGATACAGATTTGTGTCCTTGCTGCTGACTGATGAGCCGTGTGAATTTGAGCGTTCCATTTTCCTCGTCTATCGCCTGTGCTACGGTCTAACCAGCCTCAACACCCTGCTGGATCCCCTCTTCTACATCTTCCTGTGCCCTGACGCCAGGCTGGAGCTGCAAAGATCCCTGCCCTGTTTGGGGAGAGGGCAAAACACCCGCAAAAAGATTACCCTCAATACCAGAGCTCGCCCAGACAACCAGAGAGAGAGTGAAACTGGACATAATAGTCTTCTGGCAATATGACTTGGACTTGACCACAGAGCTGGGATTTGGTCAAAGCAATTGCGCCACCCAGTGGAAATGCAGAGTGTGTCTCAGCTCTCGGTGAAGACGCTCATTTCAGAGAGTTTCAGCCTCATCAGCAAAAACACTTCTACTTAGTTTATAGTTTCTCTTGCTGATCTAAATACTGTGTCAGAGTAGGATGTTCAAAGACTTGAACTGTTTCTTAACATGAACTCAACACTATATAACTGAGTAGAGACATTGTTTCATATTTGTGAAAAGATCCACTCTTTTGTAATATCTATACCTATCCACTGTAGCCTCAAAGCAGACATATACAGCCAAATTCTGTCTTTTACTACATCTGCTTTTGGTTAAAAAGTCGGAGCAGTGTATGGAAATGAACCATTGTGGACATTTTACAATCAAACTATTTTTACTGTTTATGACAATTAAAAATGTATCTTAATCACCGGTTTACCGTCAGTTACTTTTAAGATGAAAGAGGTGTGAATTACTAAGGAAACAGAAACATGACTGTGGTTATAACAGCAAGGCAAATGTCACACTGCAACAGCAAAACACTTCCCTTTGTATTTATTAATGCTTACAAACTTCCCAGCATTAAAACATACAGACATTACATAAGTGGAAAGCATTAAGCATTGGAGCATATATACAGTACAACGTTTAATCTCTATTAACATCAGGTGAGAGAAATGTTTTTTTTCTTCTTTTTTTAACCTCATGTGTCTGTGACTTACAGTGCGATCCTTTTACGAATCATAGAGGCAAAAAAAAAAGGCGCAATAATGTACGTCCACCAAAATATACACATCTTTTAATCATCTGATTAAAAACTAACAAAATCATAAATTAAGCGGTATGTTTGTTCCAGCAGTTGCCATTCATTTAGGGTTTACACACTGCAGAGCAATGCTGACTAAATCCTAAATCCTAAATCCACTCTGCTGTCTTTTTTAAATGATTAGGTTTCTACCAATGAAATGTAATACTTCCTGCATGTCTTTCAAAGTAAAAGCCTACCAAGAATGGAGAGGGTTATTCCAACTGAACATGTTGGTAAGCTTTATGACTTGCATCCAGTGGGCCCTGTCTCCTAACTATTTTATACTCCTTTTTCCTGGTTGATTGAAAGCATGTCTTAGTTAATTATTTTAAAGGGACAGTTCATCCCATTATTAAAAATACATATTTTTCCTGTTAGCTGTAGTGCTGTTTATCAGTCTGGATAGTTTTGGTGTGAGTTGCCGAGTGTCTGAGATATCGGCCGTAGAGATGCCTGCCTTCTCTCCAGTATAATGGAACTAGATGGTACTCGGCTTGTGGTGCTCAAAGTGCCAAAAAAATGTATATGAAAAACTCAACAGCAATGTCTCTTTCCAGAAATCACGACCTGGTTACCCAAGACAACCCACAGACCTTGTTGTGAGCAGATTTATGTAGGAGCTATTTTCTTTCTACCAAGATACACTCACCAACTTTATCACTGCGCAGAAAAAAGCGTGAGTCTACTGCTAGCTCACCTAGCACCACTGAGCTAGCTAACGCAACAGCTTACCCTCACACTGTCATGAGCATTAGCCACTTGCTCATGAGTAAAGGCACACTAAGATACGTATTTTTGATTTTGAGGTGGACTATCCCTTTAAATGTAGTAATGTTTTGAGCACAAAGAGATATTTATTTTTTTTCTGTTTGTTTAAGTTATTTCCTTATTATTCATCTACCTCTCTTGTTTATTCCCAACCCCGTTGGAATGAAGCACCGAACACTTTCAGAGCTGCTGGATGGGTTTTACTTTGAAACATCAGTGCAGGAAGAATTGCGTTTCACTGACAGTATCAACTCAAACAAACCCATCATGGAAGCAAAGGGAATTAGAAAGTGATAAGAGGTGGATGAAAACTATATTTCTTAGCAGTAGATAGCTGAGTATGTCTTATCTGTAGTTGTAGTGGAAGTATTTACAGAGACGGCAGGTAAACATGGTATACGTTTTGCTTTGGAATTAACATCAATTGCTATCAACAGCAAATTCAAACTGGAGCAGATCAGAACACTAACTTCTAACTGAAATATGCTAAGCTATAACTGTTACAATAAAGGCCTATGTCGTATATAGATATGTTTTAAAGAAGCAAATAATAGCCTGGGCACTGTTAGAGCATTAATGCAATATTATCGTTCAGCTCTGATCAGAGTTAACAAGATCTTCAGTCTGGTCTCGTTCATCTGCTTTTGTATAGGTGGTAATAGCATTCTTCTTTAACATAACCTCGGTGGTGTTACTGAGAGAGGTGCGAGCGGTGCTGCGGCGCCGGGACAGCTCTGCCAGATCCTCAGCCAGAACGCTCTCCATCACCGCACCCAGAGAGTGTCTGATCTTCCTGCACAGATCAGGGCAGCTGAACACATACAGAATGGGGTTAAGGACACTGTTCAGGAAGCCGATGGTTGCTGCGATTGGGAGCGCACGGCTTGCAAATAGCTGTGCAGAATGCCCATTGGGGGCCATCACCTCCAAGACTATGAAGAAGTGGTACGGAGCCCAGCAGAGAATAAAAGTCACCACCACAGCCACTACGAGCCGAACAAAACGGAAAGAGCGTCGACAGCCTCTGCGCGCCAAGCTGATATTCACGGCAGCATAGCTCAGGATGATGATCAGTAGAGGGATCAGGAAGGCGAGGAAGAGTCTCAGGAGGGCCAAGGCCTCCTTACGCCGCTTACACAAAGCTTGTAGGTCAAAGGGTTCAGCAGGGAGGAGGCGAGCATAATTGTAGTAACACAGGATCTTGCCACCAGGAATAGGAATGGTATCACGGAAGATGTAGAAGGGGATGGTGAACAGCACAGCTAAGGCCCAAAGCACCCCACAAATCTTCCCCACTAGTTGGATGTTCCTGTAGTTCTGCGCCCAGACGGGTCTCAGCACCATCAGACAGCGGTCCATAGAAATGGCCGCCAGCAGGAAGGCACTGACAAACATGTTGAGAAAGAAGATGGAAGAATGGATGCGGCAGAAGGTCGGGCCCAAGGTCCAGGTGTTGCCGCGGGCCATGTAGAGGGTGAAGAAGGGCAGGGAAGAGGTGGCCAGCAGGTCAGAGGCGGCGAGGTTCAGGATCCAGATGCTGATGACAGAGCGACGGACATGGAAGCCCACTACTCCCAGGATGAGGAGGTTTTCGAATATACCAATGGAAGAGAAAATGCCATGGAGGGAAATGGTGAACAGGTTCAAGGAAGTCACCTTGGCTGTTTGGTTTGATGGGAGAAATGTGCTGGTGTTTGCTTTCTGGCTCACAGGACAGTACAGCATCTTGGAGGGAAGATGTCTTGATGTCGTCCTTTAACTCAGCCCTTGGCTTCACAGTGCTGGGATCTACAACAGAGATTGGAACTTGTTAAAAACAGGCAAGTTACAAAGCTTAGGGACAGAAAGTCTTCTAAAATACTTGCTCTTGTAATGTACACAGATGATGATAGTGTCAGGGCTTAGAGGTAAGTTTAGCGCTTTTCTCTATGTGGCTATTGAGATGATTCTAAAATAACAAATAAGGCGTTTAAATCCATCGTAAAAAACAGTTTCAGTTATTTTATAGCATGAAAAATTCACAGTTTGTGGCTATCCTGATGAGTGGTGTAGTGAAGGGGAAACACATGTATACAGGGCATACCCACCTCTTTTTCTGGCTGTTTACAGTTTACCCACTTTTCAGCCAAAAAGCCACAGGAATGTATAGAATATATACCCACTTCCTCCTGGATCACCTCCACAATTGTGCACCCACCTTATGAACCACCACTACACCACTGTTCCTTATTGCACATGTGCTGTTTTGTGGTTCCCAACTGGTCCAGCCACGGGGTCCAGATTTCTCTTTAGTCATTTGGCCATGCCATCAAGCTGGTTTGCTGTCTTTGTTAAGTAGCTGTCCGTTAGTCACTCACTCTACAGCAGGAAACAGCACTTCAAAATAAAAGCTCTGTGCTGGAAATTCAATGTACTTCAAAATAAAGTGTGATTTTTACAAACTTCACATGTTCGCAAGTCACTTGCTGTCCATTCGGAATGATCCTGCAACCCACCAGTTGGGAACTACTGGCCTAAATGTTATACCACCCACCATCCCCTCCTGTTTATTGCAAAGAATAAAAATAAAGCATTTAGGCCAGTTAGTTAACAGTTAGTAGTAACTGCTTTGACACCATTATCTTTCCTATGTGGTCAACCAGCAGTACGATGATGAGATGAAGAGCCACAAGTCCCACCATGAGTTTACCTCTCCTGTATTGAACTAGTGTATAAAAACCTCACTGACCAGGAGCCATTTGTCTTTGCAGACTTTTATTGTAAAACTTCACGTTACTTCTTATGTGTGAACCTTAAGTCAAAGAACTGCTTTTCTCACTGCATTTTTACCTCTGAAAGAGGAATCTATCACTCTGTTTGCAGACTTGTGGTGCCGCTGTGTTTTTCTGCAGTCTTATCTTTCACATTTCCCCACATCCTCTCTATAATTCTGTTCTATGCCACTTGTGTTACTGTCAGCCCGTTTCATATGATCATGTAACACAACATGAATACACTATGACTGCATATGAATAAGTTTAACATATTGTAACAAACTCAAAGGCTTACATCATATCTGAGTAATACATTTTTTTGGGAAGTTATGCACCAAGCACAATGCATGTGGCTCATCTTGTTAAACGCAGATGTACGTGCTTAAATTGGAAATACCTTTGCAACAACAACTAAATGCACTAACACAAAGATTAGAGCAAAAACCACAGGACTTCAGTGTTAGGATTTGAAATGAAAAACTTCAACGGTGAAAACGTATCACTTGTGTATCACTGACTACACCCATTGCTCGGTTATTTCTGGTAACTACTTTGCTGCTGATGTCAACTCTGCATAAGCAAAGAAACAAACTTTGCAAAGATAATCCTGGTGCTAAGTGTTAAAATCATCCTTTATCTTAGCAAATAATCAAATGACATTTCCACTGCACATTCACTTGATTTAAAATTTGGTGAGAAAAAAAATGAGTAGATATATCTGTGTCATTGCGAGATACTGACTTTAAAAGTGGAACTTGTGAAAACAATCTCCTCTTTCTTACCCTAAACATGCTAAACACACAAACCTTCCCTTTGCAATGAATCACCTACCTGTTTCTCAGTCTCTGGCAGGTCTGATGAGATTTCTGTTACTGTTAGACACGGTACCCAGCACTAGCCTCATGGGCGTACAAGTCCTAGATAATAGGAAGTCACAAACCTCAAAGGAACAAACTTAGAAGATGAAGTAGAGCTAAGTGTGACACCAAAGTAACTTGACCAGACCTCTAAGGGTCAGGCGTTTGAAGTCTGTCAGCTTTCTAAAAAGAAACTGAGTGAGAAAATGAGAGTTGTAATTCAAAGAGTTTTATGTGCTATGATTTGAGTTGATCACATTATCTCAATATGCAAAGATATTTGTAGGTTACCATTTCATAATCATTTCATTTTCGGTCTGTTGATCTAAAAAGGTATTTTTTATATTCTCTTACAGTTTTTGTTTTGCACAACATGTTGCTTTTTGGCATCATAAAAGTGTATAAACATGACCAATATGAACAGAGTGCAGTGACCTGGATATGCTCAATTAACAGGAAAACATCAGACAGTTATGATCATGCAGCATAAAGACAGAGAAATTCACATACTATCAAGCACTGGAAAATACTATTCATTGTGAGGTGCCAGCTTTACTTCCTAGATCACCAAATCAGTCAGATATTCAAGTTTTGGAAGTCATTGCCCATAGGCTGAGTAAAACACAATTAAAATGGTCTTTCTCATACAATACGTCTTCAAAAAATGGCAGCATCATGGTTTGTATATAAAAACAAATGATAATAGAAGCAAGATCATTGAAGAGCAAATAAATAGATGCACCGCACACAAGAGGGCTGGGTTTCTTCTTCAAATCTTCATTTGAAATGTTACAATCTGATGTTTCCTGTAATCACCTGCGCTAAGATAAAAGGACTGACAGCGCTGTGCATGGGGCATGTGCTTTTGAATGAGATCTCTTAAGGGCACATACAGTATAGAGCTTTTCCACCGGCAGTTTTGGCCGTGCCGTGTCAAACCATGCCACATTGATTTACAATGCTCCTCTTCCACTTCACAAGGAACCCACAAATGTCTGGCTTTTGTATTTAATGGGAAAGGTTACAATCAGCATTCACTCCAGGGTAAAATGACTCTGCCAACACATTCTCACTCCGACCTCATCGCATATTGACATTTGGTCATTGACTTTCCTTGATGTTTTGGGACACCATGTGAAGTTTACTGTTTACATTCAGTGTCTTTCAAAATAAACGTGCTACGTCGGAACGACAGTGAGAATTTACTTTTTTTTCCCTTCAACAACTAACCCATGTGGTTAGGTTTAGGCAACAAAAACATGTAGTTGGGTTTAGGAAAAAAGAACAAGGTTTGGTTTGATAATCTTACGGGATGCGAACACAGCTCTCCTGGGTGAAAGTCAGTGTTTGTTGGACCCATCCACCAACTTTCATTCCTATCCCACCACATTTTTCCCTGATGCCGCTGGCTGCTGTTACACTAACAGCGAATGGCCACGTATTATGCCAATGTAAAGGCTGCCTTTTTTCACGGGTGTCCGATGCCAGAAGTCACTGTTCCAAGTGCTGGATTTCGTCAACTTTGGAGTGAGACCTGGTTGATTCTGCAGTAGTCACTGATATTTATAGGCTCCAGCTCCTATTTGCTTGAAGCTGTAGTGATAAAAATGCGATGCAATGACAGACCACTGCAAAATACTGTCCATCTTTGTGCAAGCAGAACTCATAGTGTTTCAAATTTATTCAGCACGTAGTTTGAGAGACTGAATAAGAAACAGATATTAAAAAGATGTAACCTCTGTAATACTGGCCTTCATGTTGCTTTCTACTGTTTACTTATCTGTTTTCGGGCCTGTCTGTGATGTCGAATGTGACACACCAGAGAAAAGAAACAATGCAGATAAAGTCGTCTACTGCCAAGTCATGTGCATGGCTCTGGTCTGCTAGCAATGGGAAAGCAGTGTATCATCTATCATCTATAAATGACGTGTCATTACACTGTGATGAATATAATTCTGTCACAGCTACTTTAGTCAAAGCAGTATTTCCTGTTGTAAGGAGGTTAACTACTTTTTTTTCAGCAAGTTGTAAGAAGGTGTTGCTGATCGTTGTCGGCACATCAGAGACCCTGCCCACATTGAGGGACAGTTTGCTGCTTATGGCGATGAACTAATAAGCAGCAGATTAAGTTTTACATTCAAACTTCCTTCAGTGCAGCATTAGCGAAATGATTTCAGGAACCTTCCATCTTGTATTAGTGCACATAAAGCCCCATTAATGAGCAATATGTGGTGACTTTAACTGCATTATTTGATCTCTTGGAGTGATATGCAGATTAAAGATGATGCATGGATTTTAATTTGCAAGTCATAATTAAATGCAAGTAAAAATAATATATATATATATATATATATATATATATATTTTTTTTTTTATAACACAGTGTGCTTACACGTGAGTGTCATTATGCAGAAGACTTCAGAGAGAGAGAGAAAGCAGGCAAAGCAGAAATTACCAAACATGTGAAAACATGAGCCAATCCCTCTTTTACATCAGTGCCAAACATCACTGCTTGTGTAAATGCTGAGAGATATGGGTTAATGTTTGCCTTATCGCTGTGAGCATGTGAGATGTGTCCTCAAATCAAATACATCCTTTAGGTTTAATTGTGTTTGTGTTGTAGGTTTACGCTGACACCTGCTGGGCCACTGTGGTGCTGTCACTTTTGGTATTAAAATTGATTTTTGGCAGTTTCCTGTTGAGAGAAGCATTCAAAGCTGCACATTTTAATGCTACATCACTGTCTTTTGTCATCTAAGATTTTTAAATACATGATATGTCCTCCCAGACAATGTTCATATGGTGAATAAGCAATAGATGAAGTGACAAGCACTTCCTTCTGCTTTTTGGCTTACTGCTGTGTGCATTTGGGTGTGTGTGTGTGTGTGTGTGAGAGAGGGAGAAAAAGAGAGCATGTCTGTAAACAGAGTGACATGACAAACACGTATTCCCATGCAAAATTTACCAAACCTCTGTCCTATAATAGCCCCCCATAGCCTACACCCTTGTGAGCATTTATTCTTGTGTGGCAGTGTGACAACAACACTCTGCAGTTACGCCTATGCAGTTCCTGTGAGGTGCTGTAGAGTCTGAGTAACTCAAAACACACATAAGACACACATTAAACATGGCTTAGTAGCAACAGCTTCAAACACAAGTAAACAAATTGGCTTCCTAACTCGCAAGAGTCACAGTCAAAACACTTGCCTTTTGCTAGATGTGTACTCCCCACAAAAACAACATGCTAATGTTATTAGCACAAGCCCATGGCATTTTACATTGTATAAATTAGCCTAGTGGTTAGCAGAGTATTCCTCTATGAAGCCAGGATAAATCACACACAAGACTTAAGGTGCCATTGTGTGGGGGTTTTATTGTCTTCAGAATTCATTGTTTCTTATCTGAAGAATAAAAGTAAATAAAAGCCTTGTTTTCACTGAGGTGAATGGTTTGAAGTTTTGTTTTTTGTTGCGTCGCTGCAATATGTAGTTACATCTCTGGAGAGGCTACGGTGTGGGGTATGTGTCTACACAGAGCCTACACTATAGGTACGATGTTGATTCAACGCCGACGTATAAACCTCACTGGAAATTAGACTTGCAACTGTCAGTATGTCACAACACACCTACGACTAACCCACTTTCGTCCATAGTGATGCTAAATGGGTGATTCTGTCGTCTTTTTTGTTTTGTTTTTAAGCATTGAGTGGTTTAGGGCCAAAATACATTTCTGCTCTGCCTTGCTCTGGGACAGGTCTGCTTACTGTCCATCAAAGCTAAAAGTGAAGCAGCGTTTAGTTTTTATGCAACAAAATCCCAGAAGACTTCAGATCTTCTCCAACTCTTTTTAAATCAGGGATAAAAAAAAAAATCTGTTTGCAGCTGCACTGCTCTGTGACTGTGTTCCTGTTTAATCTGTTTTATTGTATCTAGTTCATTTCTATAACCTCTTTATTGCACACTTTTTAAATCCTTTTCATATGTATTGTTACATTGCTTTGTGTTTCTTTTGTGTGCTTTCTTAAAGCTGGGTTGTTTAATTTTGGTGTAATTGGGCAAAAATCCCATTATACAGTTTGAGCACATTGTAAATCAAGTGGACTGAGAGAGAACTACATTTCTGAACCTCCTCTTGGCTCAGTTTCCAGGCTTTAGAAAATCTAGTCAGTGACAGGAGACTATAGCCAATCACTCAGGTCATTTCAGAGAGAGGGCTTTCTACTGGCTGTTCTACAGATGCAGATGAACATGCACGCCCCCTTCAATGAAAACATGATTCAATGGCAGAAAATCCTGCAGAGAAAGTTCTTACCCAACCCCCAAAAAATGACAGTAGAAAGAGAGTCTGACAATACATGAACTAAAAACATGTTAATATCGGCGAGAGAAAATGTTGCAAATAGCTTAGCTATGCGAACCGGAGACTTAAAGCTTAAAGACTTAAAGCTGCAGTTTCAACTCCATATTTATGTAGCTAACGTTAGCTAGAACCTCAAATCAGAGAGCCTCAGCCCCAACACTACAGACCATCATGCCTAAAGGAGAGTGGGCAGCAGATCAGGGGTCTGGAGACGGACCCCCAGCCACCAGCTCAAATCCAGCCATTTTCAAGCTGCTACAGCTGCCAACAAAAGCTCTGTCTCCCAAGCTGCGGCCCGCTCTCCTTCCGAGACCACGGAGTGGCTAGCTAGTAAATTTTTGTCTCATTTGGGGTCTGATTAAAACAGAGAGAGAGAGAGAGAGAGAGAGGCCGGGGCAAGAGGGGGCTGAGTGGCCAACGCCACTTTGGGAATTTCACCCAAGATAATTATTGAGAATGCTTTGAGCTAATGAGGTCACACAGGTTCAAATTAATCCACAGGGTCAGAGATGTGTTACCATAATAAGAAGGAACTTATTTAATGGCCAGGATTTAATGATGAACTGATCTTCGATAATAAACTAATAGAACTAGCACTAGGCAGGGGAATTTAAGGGACTGAGGACAGGGCTGGGCCTTACCACGGCAGGAGGGAATCAAAAAGATGAGAGGGGTCCGCGAACTAACCATCCATTATATAACATAAGATTTAATAAATCGATGTATGAGAAACACTGGGTTACTGTATGAAGCAAATGCAGAGGGGCCTAGAACAGAGAGGAGCGAGCTACAGGAGAAGCTGTATTTTCAAATTCTGCCTTATTATTTCTTTTCCAGATTTCTGCCTACCCCAGCTTTAGTGACATTTTTTTGTCTCATGTCTTGGATTGCCT
The DNA here is from genome assembly GCF_011397635.1 of Epinephelus fuscoguttatus. Taxonomy (NCBI): domain Eukaryota; kingdom Metazoa; phylum Chordata; class Actinopteri; order Perciformes; family Serranidae; genus Epinephelus; species Epinephelus fuscoguttatus. Next base: position 27,646,767 of record NC_064774.1, read on the forward strand.
TGTTTTTGAAATGTGCTGAACAAATAAACTTGCCCTGTCTTGCCTCAGAAAAGAAAAAAGACACAAGGGAATAGTAAACATCTCATTCTGTGAAAAGGCTGCAGTGTAGTTGGCGCCCCCCTCAGGCAAATTACGGTTTTGTTCAAATAAGTGAAAACAGTCAGGTGAAGCAGGCATGTACACAAATAGACCCCTAGTGGTGCCCTTTTTGCAATGCGAACTGAAACAGTTTAAAGTGTATATGGCCGTCAACTCTCAGTTTTCCAATCATACCTAATTTCTGTAATTGTATAGGGACCCCAGTGTGCAGAACTAATTTTCAAAGATGTCCATGTTCCTTTTTCCCTCGCCAAAATTTAGCGTAACTTTGGAGAGTTATTTGGCCCCCTTTCTGACACAACATGTTTAGTACCATTGGAGTTCTTATGTCCTCTAGTTTAATACAATACCTCTGTCTGAGCCTGATACAGCAGGTTTTATTTGCTAAAAACGAGTCTGCCTCACTTCTCACCTTCAGCGCTGCCTGCCCTACCTGCTGCTCCTGTCATTACTTGCCTCTCTTCTTCTTTTAGACCTTTTCAAGACAGACCTTTTCAAGACATACCTTTTCATAGCCCCTCCCTCCCCATTGGCCTTTGGCTGGGGTCATCTTTACCCTTTGACGCCCCCTGATGGTCCCACATGAGGAAATTCTTAATGCAGCAAGGCACTATAAAACTGTGATTGTCAAGGAAAACACAGTCTGTAGGCTCAGAATGGTCGTGATAAAATATTACTGATGAAACATGCTATCACTCTCATGGATAATTCCATAATTCACCTTGACCATATCTACTGTGGCCTCATTTTTCTGCCTTCAACTCTCAATATTCATGTTATAGGAGCTGGCAACACAACAAGAAGAGAAGTGGAAAGACAGGCAAGTGAAGGTGTCATAAGGTGGAAAATGATGCGTCAATCCATCTTTTACATCAGTACCAAACATTTACACTGTTTGTGTAAATGCTGGGAGACATTAATGTTTGCCTGTGTACCCACTGTGAGGATGTGAATGCCTGAGGTGTGTCGTCAGAGCAAATACAACTTTCAAGTTTAACTGAGTTGTCTTGTAGGTTTACGCTGACACCTGCTGGACCATTGTGGTGTTGACACTGTGGTATTCTCAAACCTTTTCTGGCAGCTTCCTGTTGTGAGAATCCATCAAAGCTGCCCAATGTGCTTTTTAATGTTACATCACTTTCTCTCTCTTATTTTGTGTTGGGATAATATAAATGATGTCACCAAAACTTTTGTCATCTAAGATTTCTGAACACATGACACAGACTTACATTTTAGTAATACTTATATGGGGATTAAGCAAAAGATGAAGTGACAGGCACTTCCTTCTACTGTTTGAGTCACTGCTGTGTGTATTTGGCTGTGTGTGTGAGAGAAAGAGAGTGTGTCTTTACACACTCTTTACATGGTGACATGACAAACATTACCAAATTTAAAGGTCCAACACGCAGACAACAAAGTAGTGTTCCAGTCCATATTGATAGAGCATTTTGTAATACAACTACATAACTTTCACTGAAGTCATTGTCAGGCATCATGAATGCATAATGGTAATATTATGAAATATTTCTAACTGTGTCAAATAATGACATCATTTGTTATTTGTTGTATATATCATTTGTTGTAGTCACAAGATCTGTGTGTCCTTTGAAATAATCAATCCAAAAAAAGGGACTACTTTGGACTTGTATTTATTGGTACAAAAGGTAGTGAGAAGATTTTACAGCACTTATTATAACTGACCCATTGACCCTACGTAACCCCAAATCTTTCCAAAACGTCCTTAGCTGGTTTTGGCTGAACGTTATTTGACCTTCTGTGGTTTAGACGTGTTTTCAGATGTATAAAGTGTACCGGGCTTGCACGCACTATTACTCTGTGTACTTTTGTACACGCAAATGATGCTTCACATGACTATTTCCCTTTGAAAATTACACTAATTTGTCTGACAAGGGGTGTCAACAACACTGTAGCATTTTTACAGAATGAGATTTCTACTATTGCCTTGTGGATTTTTTCTTTTCTTAGGGCTGTCTGTGCCGTACACAGTTCAACAACATGGTAATCCAAGGCATTAAGACACATGACAGAGACATCAGACAGTTTAAAATGACACTTATGGAACAATAGCCACTTAGTACTATTGTAAAGTGAATGTACATGACATCCATATAGTTACTGTGTAATAATAATCTGTATTTAGGGTTCAAGCCTGATGGGTTTTAACCCTTTTGATTCTGCTTTGACTTCATTTTTTTCTCTCTTCCAAACCAGTGTAATAGTCTTTCACAAAATTTGGCCATCAGTCAATGAGGGGTTGTTCAAACATCATCAAAGTTGGTGGCCTTTTTCAACTAAGCCATTAAAGCATGTCCTGAAAATGTTTCTGCAGTTGACCAATAGGCCAAAGAAAAGTGTGGCCCAGAAGGGATTTGGATGTCAATAACTGAGCATAAAACCTGTTTATCTTTCATGCCAGTGTCTTAAACTGGCAATGGTCTTGATCTTACCCAGATTTACAGTTTTAAAAGTCCATGCTGGCTGCTGAACCCTGGAATTGCTGCTTGAAACAATATATTTTTTTGCTGTTTTCTGCAGTTAGAGCTAGTTGTAGCACTTAGATGTTAATCAGAGGAGGCCCGAGATTTAGGCCTTGAGGAACTCCACATCAGGGTTTTAAATATGATGGAGCTATGGGGAGCTCGGCTCCCCAGAAACAGACACGAGTTCTCCAGAAAGCTTCCTATAAGACATTTAAGTGAAGCTCTAATATTGTAATTTCTGACGACATTGTTTATTTCTGTATATTTTTATGCTTTCCTGTATATATAGGTTTCTGAGTTAAATAATGGGCTAGTAGTAAATTATCATGCTGGTTTGTAAGACTAGCAATTTCTGATCATTTGTATCTAATAAATGCAATGCTTTTCTGCTGTGGCCTCCATGTGTGGTGGTACACTCAGCACAGAGGTGTATTTGTATTTTAACGTTATCTCCAGAATGTTTTACTGTGTGGCGAGCACTGGGTGTTGTGTTTAAAGTATCTGTTGAAAATAGTGATCTTAATATAGTTTCTGGGCGGCACGGTGGTGTGGTGGTTAGCACTCTCGCCTCACAGCAAGAGGGTTGCCGGTTCGATCCCGGGCGTGGGAGCCCTTCTGTGCGGAGTTTGCATGTTCTCCCCGTGTCAGCGTGGGTTCTCTCCGGGCACTCCGGCTTCCTCCCACAGTCCAAAGACATGCAGATTGGGGACTAGGTTAATTGATAACTCTAAATTGTCCATAGGTGTGAATGTGAGCGTGAATGGTTGTCTGTCTCTATGTGTCAGCCCTGCGGTAGTCTGGCGACCTGTCCAGGGTGTACCCTGCCTCTCGCCCGATGTCAGCTGGGATAGGCTCCAGCCCCCCCGCGACCCTCAAGAGGATGAAGCGGTTAGAAGATGAATGAATGAATGAATATAGTTTCTGTAAGACCAACATTTGAGGAAGTGGTTCATAATTGTCCTGGGATGCGGTCTAGCATGGTTCTGTTTAATTAATTTCCTGACATGATGTCGCATTTTAATTAATTTCCTGACATGATCAGGACAGTAGAATGTGGATCCTAGATCTGTGTTTAAACATCTCTTCTCACAATCTCTTTCCAGACAATCATGCTTGGTGTGCGCTATGATGAGGCTCAAGCGTGTAAGATTCTTTTTAATATTTGGGGGATATATGATGAAAAGGGGGTTGAGGGGTCCTCCAAACACCTAATTTTCTAAATTCTGAGATAGAGTCAAAAAGTCATTCAGAAGGATGTTTTATACCCTTTTACACCTGTTTGCTCTGATGGGTATGACTTGTACGATAATTTCTCTCAAAATATGACAGTTTCAGGTCTCTTCTGCCATAGTTTTACATTTCCGATCTAATACTGATCAGAACTGAAAGAGAAAAGGCCATGATGCAGCAACTTTCAGTCCCCAGTGTGGGTTAAGCTCTAAAAACACTAGATCTTATATCTCAGATAATGCAACTCCGCAGACATTACCAGACTTTGGAGAGCTCCAGAGTCACAAAAGGCTCTATCCAACTCTTTTCACAGACTCAGTAGTTCTCTTCTTGATGATTTAACTGGAATTATGTGTAAACTTGCTGGGGTGCCTCTTTAAATGTACTATGAGACCTTGCTTCTGTTCAGTTTGTTGTGTGCAGTTGAGCTCTTGGTCAGTAGGGAGCAGCAGTTCACCTACAGTAGATATCACACAACTGTTACATCATGATGCTGATCCCTTTTTTTACCTTTTTAAAATAGTCAACACATCTTACTTAACTGATCCCACAACAGTTACATGTGAAGTGTAAAGATAAGTTATTTAAAGTGAACACACCGCAGAGAAAGTGCTTCTGAACATTTCAAATACACTTGCCGGGTGTGTCTACTTTGGTCCACCCACAAAGTGATGTGTTTGGAGAGACTGTTGTGGTCGACTGACGTACATATCTCTACCCTTTTTTTGAGAGCACCATCAGTACCATGACATCAACATTTCATGTCATGAGGTTAGTGGCGGTGCTCAGTTTTATGGTTTCCAGCAGAATGCACATGTATTTTGAAGTTATGAAATTTCAGCTGCCAAATTTTCTCAGTGAGCAGATCGGCTTTTAATGCATCTTAACTATCATTCATTATTTTCTATATATATATATTTATCATGGTCACGGTCTCAAATGTGTTTTTTAACCATCCCTCTTCAAAAAACGAACCAAAAAAAAAAAAAAAAAGTGTTGAAGTCCAGGACTACGTCATTAAGGTTCTGTGTTTGGCTCAACTTCGGAGTTGTTTCTCTCAAACACTCATAAAGAAAGTGATGTGTTTTTAAGTCCTGCAGCCATCTGACTAATAAGAGAAGAAAAGAAAAAAAAAACTTCTCGCCTCTGAGTTCCCGCTCTGGTCAAGCTCACTCACATCGAGTTCTACCCAAGTGGTTTTGTCGCCCTCCTCTCCCCCCACCTCCCCTCCTCACAGGATGTCTATGTGGTTTTATATGTGATGCTGTTTGTTTGTTTGTTTGTTCCACTTGCCTCACAACGACGCCTCTGCTTTTTCACCCCTCAATCTTTTGCATATATTTTTACGTGTCAATAAATTACAAGCTGATACATGTAGTCCCACATAACATAAACATAAAAAGCACTGATAAAAGGGCGCTGATGCAGCCATAAGGTATAGAGGAAAGAGGAGGAGCATTATGACAGGGTTATAACGGGGGCTGGGCTTTACTGTCTCTTGTCTGCAACCACGTTTTTTTTATTCTGGCTAAAGCTTCGCCTTCATCTTTCTGTTTTTAATATTCATCTTTCGGCAGATGTAAAGACCAAAACATTTAAGTTGTAAACTATAAACTGCAAATAAGCCACATAAAGGTATTTATGTGTTTAACAGTGCAGAAGTATAGAGGAAGCATATTTGCCCCTTACTGACCTGATTTACTTCTTACTGTCAAAAGCACAATGAAAAAGTAAAAGAAATAATATATCAGCTGCCCAAGGTGAAGCTGTGGTAGCCAGTTCACAGTGTTTCTGACCTATTTTCCAGTTATGACAAACACATTGACTACGGAAAACAAACAACCCCATGCAGACAATCTACCCCTACTGTTGATATCACGTCCACAAAAACCACTATCAAGATGCTCTATTTGTGTATGAAGAGACACAGCTGGTTTTAGTGGTTATAAAGTTTGATAAGGAGAGGGTATCACATTTAACAGCTCGAAGAAATAGCAATGAGATAGCAGATGTCGAAGTGATAAGTGTGAAGCTGACCTTTTTATATCTTTATTCATTAAAGCTTCCACTCCACAAATGACTTATGCAATAGTGAATCTCCTGATAGGCCACAGAGGCAGCCCCACTACCTATATGGGGGCTACCACTCGGGGGGGACACCATTCATAGGGGGGACACCCCTAGCCCCCATCTGCTAAAAAATAAAATAAAATAAAACAAATAAAAATAAAACACATTAAACATAAGTGAAAAATTACCCACAGACTTGACTTGAGATGATAACAGTCAGTCTGTAGTAGTACCACCTCCAGTACAAGCCTGGTCTCACTCCGAAGTTGTCGAAATCCGGCACTTGAGCAGTGACTTGCTGTGTCAGAAACCAATGAAAAAGGCATCCTTTAACATCGGCATGATACGTGGCCGGTTGCCATTATAGTTTAAGAGCGCCCAGCAGCGTCAGGGGGAAACGCAGCGGGACAAGGGCGAAAGTAAGGCAGGGAAAGACCAACTGGGGTGGGTTGGATGGGTGGTGGAAGGATCCAACAAACAACAAATTTCATCCAGGAGAGTGGTGTTCCCATAAGATTCTAAAGCCAAACCCTGTTGTGTTTTGTTAAAGAAAAAAAAAAGTCAATTTGCGTTGTTGTACAGACGTAGTGCATTTATTTTGAAAGAGACTGTATGTAAATGTTAAATTTCCTTTGAAAGAAGACAATACATGTAACAAGCAGAACTTGACATGGTGTCCCAGAACATCAACAACCAACGCATCCAGAGTAACTTGCACATCGTATGTGGACATGGAAAGTCCATGACCAGACGTCAATATGTGACGAGGTCGGCGTGAGAACGTATTGCCAGTCCTGGCAATGCAGTTCACCTTAACGTGTTCATCAGTGAGTGAATATCTCAGTCAGAACACGCTAGAGCCTGGGTCTTTAACAGGGGGTCCTCAGAGCTACTAAGCCAGTACACATAATTAATGATACGCTAACTGTTACCCATGAATCTTTATGCAATTATGTGAGCTAGCTAGACTTAGCAGCTACAGGCAAGTAAAAATGAGAGAAGGCCAAAAAATAATCAGTGCACCTCAGTTTAAAACAAAATATGTAGTAGGGAGTCCCTGCTCCATCTTTCTTTCTTTCAGCTGAGGGACGTTTGCCTGAAAAATGTTGAGACCCCTGTACTAGAACATTCAAGGGTATGGTGGAGTGGCTAGCATTAGAGTAAGATTAAATGAATGTTATCACATTGTTCGTCAGCTAAGTTGTTCGTTTTATTTCATGCTAACACTTTACAATAAGGTGTACAACAAAGAGTAGTTACTAAGGAACTAATGAGGAACAAATGAGTTACAAACCATTAGTTAATGGTCAGTTCATGAGTAACTCCCAATCAAATGTCATACAGTAACTAATCATTAGTTAATAATTAGCTAATTGATGATGACTGAAGGAACTACTTGTTTTTTGTGTACCTTATCAAAAAGTGTTACCTATTTCATTTATTTATTTTTGGTAGTGGGGGGTTGGGGACACCAGGGGAAGCTTGCCCAGGGCGCTGAATGTGTTACGTGTGGCACTGATATAATGACATGTACTGCTCTGTGGTAGAGGAGATTGAGACTACATGTGGTTTGGATGAAGAACAGTGTAGTCATGAACAAAAGCAATAAAGTCAATCAATTTATTATGACAATTTATTTTTATACCTTACTGTTCTAAACTGTCCGATTAAACTCACGTCAGCTCCATACCTTTCTGGATATTTGCCAATACTGCAACCCTGCTTGCAGCAGCTCCTTGTGGCCCTGCTGTAAAGAGATTCTGCAGTAAAATAGACAAGCTACTTTTGTCAGGTCAAGACAATGGGCATACAAACTACAGGGCAAAATGTGAGCAAAAACTTTGAATAAAAATACAAAAAAGAAAGAAAACCTCTGGGTTAGCCAGACTTAAAAAAATGAAGGAGCACTTTCTATAGTGAGCTGAATGTCAGCAGATGACCTGAGCAAAAAAAGTCCTCAGCACAAAAACACGACAGCATTGATCACTTAGCTTCAAATGATACTGAAATGACTTTGACAGAGTAAAGTTTGACAAGCAACCACGTGCAACAACTCTTCTCAATAAGAAAATTCCTTTTTTGCTGGTACTCAGCATTGAGTAAAGGCTTGGGGCTCTGCTTCCTCTTTTCAGTGTTTGCTACATGGTCTGACTCACTTTCTCTTAAAACAAGAATGGGAGGGTCTATTTTCCATTTAAGCTTTGAGAAACAACAAACATCAGGCTGTCCCATTGTCACTTTGTACGACTCAGGAAGTACGGCTGCAAGTGAGAAGAGTGTTGGTCAGTAATGCCTCGTCTCTACTGAGTCAACAACTGTAGAGCTTTCACCGCAGGTCTGTTAAAGCATGTACATGCAGACCACAAACATCAAAAGAGTTTGAGTTGCACGCAGCGGCCTGCTTTTGCTTGTTAAAGTCTACTGCATGAGTTGACGGTGCTGTGAAAACTGCAAGGCAGAAGCCAGTGGAATGAGACTAAAATACTAAATTTGCTTAAAGTGTGGGAACAGATGCAAATACAACAATCATATTTTTTCTCACCCCGACAGAAACACAAGCTCCTGCTTCATTATACACGCATAAACAGTGAAATACATTAACCACATGTTACAATCAACCACTGTGAGGCCTTTAAGCAAAGCAAATCTTCAACCCTCTCCAGCCAGTTACTCTTTAAAAGAATAATACCAGTATTATATATATATATAAGACATGCTAATAAACAGCTTTATGTTTAATAAGGTGGATTATATTTAAAGCTTTTTTTTGTGAGAATTGCCAGTTGATTTTACCATACTGAAATCAGGTTAAACCATCAACTGTCTGGGCAGCAGCAATACATTTGTCAGTCTAATGTGATATGCTAGGGAATTGTTATAGGTTAAATGTGATCTGTAACAGGCTGAGTCTTATTTATCACTTTATCTCCTGTTATGTTAGTAAAATCAGCCACCTCACTTGGAAAATATTAGTCACAGTGGCACTGTTAGCTCTTCACTGGCTACATCTCAAGAAACTTGTTATTTTTTTGTTAGCTAAAGCCACCATAGAAGGTGAAATTTTTGAGTTTTGACAGTCTGGTTATTTGTCAAAACTGCATCATGACCCACAAAAAGAAGACAGCCAATGCTAGCTTGCACCATTCTTTTCTCAGTGTGGTAAGAACATAGCAACAAATTTGCAGGAGCTGCCAGTAACTCAGCAGATGTTGCAATAACATTCAAGTTTATGTGTAGTGGGAACTAGTCTGACTCACCGGAGATGGCTAAACATTGCCCTCCTTCCGCTATCTTCCACTAACACATTGATACTGGACTCCAAGATGGCACTTATTCACCCCAGTGAAGCTGCTCACCTAGCACATATGCCCCAAAAAAACTTCTAGCTTCCAGGATTACTTCCACAGTATGCAGCCTACTGAATTTGTGCAGTAATGTTTCTCCCACTGGCTCCGCCCACAAGTTCCCTCTCAGCTCATGGATTTTGAAATCGCTCTTCTTGGCTCCTGGAAAGTTTTAGATTTATAAAACTGCCACGGCTCAAAATTCAGAATAGAAAGATTCTTAATCATCCTTGTTTTGCAGTTTGAGGTGTCCTGTCAACACTTTTACAGGTGTCCCTTTAATAATGGTGGCCTATGGGGAAAAGTCTTTTTGGGCTACAGGGGATATTTCTGCTGCAATACCCTGACTGGCCACTAGGGAAAATTGGCTGTAAGGCTGAGTGGCTTTCCTATGGGCCTGCCCAGGTACCCTGGAAGTGCACCAGACTTTGAAGCCAATTTAACATAGTGGCCAAACCATGTAACTACAGTTCTGGGTCTGTCACGACATGCCATTGTGCCCAAAAATACTTTTTTCCATAAACTTACAATGTGAAAGAGGTCAGTGGATACATTTTATAGGCATCACAACCCCCACATAATGACTTGTTTCACAATAGGGATATGATCCATTTGCTTTGATAACATTTCAAAGTCTAGAAGAGCCGCACCATTAAATCATTTCATCCCCACTAAAGCTAGAGGGGAGCTAACCTTGAAGTTAGCCGCTCCGCTGCCATAGTGTGCTTGCTCTTTGGGCCCTATGGTGCAAAAGAGCCAGGTAATCTTATACCTGGGAAGTCAAACGTTTTTGGCTTCATGCATCGATGAGGCAAATTTCATAGGAAAGAATGGGGCCCCGCCTCCAATGCTGCATTTCTCTTCATAAAGCCATGGTGTGAACTAAAACTAGGCTATCTAGCTAGCAAGCCTCCAGTTATTGAGTGCAATATCACCTTAACAGCACAAATGGTAAACGGACTTGTATTTGTATGGCGCCTTTCTAGTCTTCTGACCACTCAATGCACTTTTACACTACGGCCTCTAGTTTCGCAGACCGGGCGAGGCGGAGGCTCAGCGCACCTGCGCTTTGCCAACCGGGTGTGGCCAGGCGGATTTTGCAAGTTTGGCACACCGTGTGCGCTGGCGCAGCTACTCCTCTTTCCCACCTCCGTCCCTCCTACCTGCGCAAGTCGGAAAGAGGGAGGAGAGAAGGCGTGGAGTGGGTTTTACACACGTCACACCAATCAAATGAGCCCCTCTCCTCGCCCTTAAATGCGCCGCGCGAAGGCGCAGTGAGAGTTTACTCAATTCGCCATGGCAGAAGAGAGCAGCAGTGTCAGACGGCCAAACTTCTCCCAGGAGGAAACTGATGTTTTGGTCCAGGAGGTCCAAGCTCGCAGTGTCCGAATATATGGAACTGCGAGCAGACCTCCATGGGTTTCCATTACACGTGCCAAACGTGCCAAACGGTGCCAACCTCCTTTGATCTGACATCAGATGTGACGGGACAGTCGATATAGAGATACATTTATGTGCTGATTGCAGATAGTTGCATTGAATAGTGGTTTTTGTGGCTATTTATTGCATTGTTAATGTGCCTGATATTCTGGAAACCTGCCTGTGCGGTTTTGGTGACGTGTGCGCACTGTCCGCCGGTCAGCCAAACTTCGGCTTACACCGGCTGTGCTCCGCCTGTGCTGACAGTAGACCTGGTTTCAGCTGGCGAGCTTTTAGCGCACCTTCGGCGAAGCCTTTTGGCACGAAACTGTCACTGTGCCAAGCTGGATCTGTCGACACCTCCCCCTGCTGCGCCGCCACACCCATCTCAGCGCACCTTGGTCTGCCAAACTACCAAACTGAGCGCGCCTCGGGTTGCGCTGCTCGAAACTAGCTCTGCTCAAAACTAGCTCTGCGCGGGGTTCGCCACCCTGCGCTGCGCCGGGAAACTAGAGGTCTTTATATCACATTCACCCATTTGCACATACTCATAAACAGGTGGCTGAGGCTACCATACAGGTGCCATCTGCCACTCAGTTGCACATGTACACACACTCACACACCAATGGCACAGCAATCGGGAGCAATTTAGGGTTCAGTATCTTGCCTGAGGATACTCTGACATGCGGACTGGAGGAGTGGGGGGTCAAACCGCAGACCTTCCGATTAGTGGATGATGCACTCTACCTCCTAAGTGACAGCCACACAATGGCTGCTCCCATATACTAAATGTGGTACAAGGACAAATGTCCTAAATCACTACTGGTGAAGGCTACTTTACGTTTGTACGTCTTTGTATGTGTTAGAAAAGAGTAGGGTTAGGGTTAGGCAACAATAACAGGCTATATAGGGTTATACCATGCTTCAGTCAGCAGCACACCACGGTAGTCAGATGCCAGTCACACACTGCCATGGAGGATGTTTAAAATGAAAATATATAGCCACAATAGCTGTAGTATTGTTTTTATTCAGCAATTTGTTACACAAGCCCTGGCTAAGGGGCAGCTATGGCTCGGGTCGAGCGATTGGATTCCCAGCTATTCTTGTCCATGTGTCAATGTCTCACATAGCATCAAGGCTAATGTGCAACATAACTTTTCAAAAACATGTAAGGAAAAAATCCAAACACAGTAGAGGGCAGTGATGCAACACTGAATTAAATACATCTCGCAGTCAGAAACACCAAAAGAAAAACAAAAGCAATGGCTCTGTGCAACATTATTGTCAGTCTTCATATGTGGTTTCCCATTAAGGAGAAGCATTTGACCAAATGCCACATCTGACCTGGGGGACATCACTGGCATGATGGGGCATTAAAAAGACCAACCTGTAACCCCAGCTTGTAACTGTGAGTTATCAACAGTAACTTTAAAGTACAGTACAAGTATATGGGTTAAATGACTTGACTTGATTGTGTTTTTCTTTCTTGGCTACATCCCTCCCACACACTCTCTTTCAACCCACACACATCCCCAAAAACACTTTCTAACACAAGCAATCCTATAAATAAACATAAAGGCACGTCTAAATCTAACAAATATAATAAAAACCTGAAGAAAACAGGATGTTTCCAAATCCCCTGTAAGCACTGCGCAACACTAACATGCACCAAGCTCTACACCTCCATTCGTTCTTCTCATGATACACAAACATGTGGTCACACCTACTGTTCTCCCCTGTACAACAATGATGATGTAAACAAAAAGACCCTAACAACCCCAATTACACCTCTGGTCACCTGATCATCTTTTGTAGAAGACAGTCAGTCTAGCCAATCACAAGCAACCTACGTCTCCTATAAGAGTTGGATGCATCCGTCGACACACATGATAGAGACTGCAGAGCTACAGGGATGATGCCACTTTGTATTTTTCTGGTGCTTCTGAGTCAAATGTGTGAGTATTTTACGCCCCTTTTCACTGTTTTCATGTGCATTAATATCATTTTGAATGGGAAGGATGAGATTTAACTATTCATATTATAATTGTATGGATTTCTTTGCAGATGAGGTGCCAGCTGATGACAAGACCTCAAGTATAATTCAGCTCAGTGGGGTCATAACAGCTAAAGTTGGGGAGAATGTGACTTTGGGTTGCATTTGTCAGGATGAAGCTGTAACTTTCCTTTCTTGGTACCAGCAAAGCTTAGGAGGCAAACCTCTCAACATAGCGACTCGCATGAAGCACAGCACAGAAGCTTCCATCTCCCCGGCGTATAAAGAAAGGTTTCAAGTCCACGCAACAGGTCAAGACGGCATCAATAATCTCATAATCACAAACCTCCACCTGTCGGATTCAGCAACATACTACTGTGGGATTTTAGAATTCAACGCAATTGAATTCGGACAAGGAGTTTTCCTTCACGTCACAACATTGTCATCCAACACTCAAGCTGAGGTCCATCAGCCAGAACTGCAGCCGCTTCTGTCGGGAGAATCTGTGAATTTGAGCTGCACAGCATACTTTGAACCATGTGCAGGAGAGCAGAGCTACTACTGGTTCAGACATGGTGCAGACCAGCCTGCAGTCATGTATCCCAGTGCAGGACAGTGTAAAAATATTCCCAATGAAGATTCTCACATGAGGAACTGCACTTTAAATCTCTCTTTAAAGTCTGTGAGCTTCCCTGATGCAGGGATGTACTACTGTGCTCTGGCCTCGTGTGGGGAGATCATGTTTGGAAGAGGAGTGAAGGTCAAGATTGTAGGTAGGTGATAAAAGCTGATTTTTCCATCCTGACTTTTGATATTAACCATTACATTAATGAGATTTATTGTATGTCCAGAAATATACATACATAAAAGGGACATTTTTTTCTCTTCACTGCATGTTAGAACGTTCTACCCAAGCCACTCCTCTCCTTGTGTATTCCCTGATTGTGGCGCTGGCAGTTTCCATCGTCGTGTTCCTTGCCTTGGCTTTCATCATGTACAAGTTGCAAAAAAAGTCATGCTCTGTCTGTAAAGGTAGGACTTTCAGAATAAAAGTGTTTAACATTTGTTCTACACTGACCTAGCTTGATCATTCATGTACTTTGATTTTCAGGAACTGTTTCTCATGTGGCATGTTCTGCAGCTTCTGAAGCCACGGTAGGTGAAATAACTGATGAAAGCTCAAATAATACTTAAAGAATCATGACATAAGATTTAAAGGTCCAGTGTGTAGGATTTGGGGGGATAAAATGGCAGAAATGGCATATAATTTAGCATGTTGTCTTTAGTGTATAATCACCTAAAAATAAGATCTGGCCTGTTTTCATTGCCTTAGAATGAGCTGTTTTCTGCAAAGAGAGCAGATTACCATGTTGCACCATTATGTTTCTATAGTAGCCCAGAACAGACAAACCAACAGGCTTTAGATAGGACCATTTGCATTTCTCGTGTCGGGCACCGTAGGTAGCAGCCCCTTCACAGAAAGAGCATCATAAAAACACTGATTTGTCAGATTAAATTGCTTTATTCAGTGTTCTTAACAGTTTAAATCACCGGGTCTGTTGGTTCTTGAGAGAAAGAGACCTCTGCGGAAAATTTTGCTATCGGTTAAAACCTCCTGAGAAGCTTCAGCCTAAGTAATAAGAGACAATGTGTGAGACAATAGCACACATTAGCAGTTTCTGGGCTAGCAGCAAAACAGCATTGGAGAAACACTGATTTGTTGTGTGAAACAGCTTTATTTAGGGTTTTCACCAGTTTAAATCACTTGGTCTGTTTGTTTTGAAGAGGATGAGATCGCTATGGATAATTCGGCTCCCTGTAAAAACTTCCTGAACGTTTGGATCTCAAGTCATACAAGAAAAACGGGCGAGCACACATTAGCAGTTGCTGGGCTAGCAGCCCATCTGTGGGAGCTGAACAGCACAGGAGGAACACTACATTTTTAATGTGAAACTACTTTATTTAGTGTTTCTAAAGGTTTTAATTCCCTGGTCTGTTTGTTCGGAAGAGGAAGCAGCCTCTGTGGATAATTCAGCCCCCCCATAAAAATGCCCTGAACATTTGGATTTTAAGTCATCAGAGAGAAAAAAGGTGAGCACACATTAGCAGGCGCTGGGCTAGCAGCCCATCTGTGGGAGCCAAACAGCAAAGAAGAAACTCTGATTTGTGACTTTAAAATGCTTTATTCTGTGTTTCTAAAGCTTTTAATCCCCTAGGCTTTTTGATTTGGATAGTGAAAGACCTCTGCGGATAATTCAGCTCCCGGGACAAACATCCTGACCAGTGAACACTACAGTAATCCTAACAAAGAGAAGTTTTAGCCTGTTGCAATCTGCAGTCCTCACTGCTAGATGCCACTAAATCCCCCTTCATCCTGCACATTGCTCCTTTAAATAACAACTATTTGATTTTTTTCTTCCAGCACTGTATTTCTCACGTAATTTGCAATTGCTATTTTGTCATCACCAGAGCCAGGATGAACACGGTCTTCATTATGCTGCTCTGAGTGCGATCAGAGCCAGTGAACGACATCGTCAAGAGGACAACATGGAGAGTGTTTGTGTGTACTCTAGAGTAAAGAGCAGGAAAGAGTGAAGTAGGGGCTTTGCTTTCACATTCAACCACTTCAACAAATGACATCTCTGTCCTGTCAACCACTTGCAAAACAACAACACTTCACGTGACTAAATATACAATGTAAAATAATGGTGGAAGAAAATAAAATAAGTTTTGTCCAATGTGTTTCATTTATACTGTGTTCTGCCGAAGTCACACACGTCTCCGCACATACAGAATAAAACTGGACACAGATACAGACGAAGCAGGCTCATGAAAACCCCCTATGATCTATTTATATCTTCTTCTTGCCAGTACAGGTTGCACCTTTCAATCTATAGCCGAGTCTCACCGTTTACCTTCACTGCTGTGGTGAAGGTGGTGTGAACTTCAGAGTAGAAGTTTCCATGTGTGGAAACACAAGTCCTAGCAGAGCTTAAACACAGGAAGACCCATACAGTAGCGTCCAGGCCACAGTGTCTTGCACACCAGTGAACCTGGTCTCAGCACTTTGCAAAACAAGCATCATGTCTTAGATGCAAAACAATGGTGTGTCTGAATAAAGGGAATGCACATTACAGATATACAAGTGAAAGAATTTATACATACCTACAACTCCAACAGTCCAGATTGATTTCTTAGCTCATGTGGAAACTGGTCCGAGTGAAACTGGTAATTCAGTCAATCAGAATGTTGTTTCAGTCACCAGGAACAGTTTAAGTTTCACAATTTCACTTCCCTAAAACTCATATGTTCAAATTTAACTTGAAGATCTTTTTTTTCTAGGAAACCCGTCTTAATGCTTCATTAGTTTCCTGGTTGACTGCAGTAAGTCACAGTGAACTGATCATGCAGAAACATTCATCCGCTCATAAAAACGACCACATTTTACTTTACTACAAATACCATCGCAAAGAGGTGGGCAATAATGGCTACAAATAATATGAAAGATTTTCTATTACTGTCAGTATCATGGACATCATGTGCAATTATAAATTAATAAAAAATAAATTATATCAGGGGTGAATCATGAGAAGAGGAATCCTCCAGTAGGATATCTCCACAGTGAACTTGAAACACCTTTCACATAACCAAACTGGCCCTTTTCAGATACTGTCCACTTCCAAAATATGATCACATAAGCAAGCAGAAATGATGATTCATATTTCAGTTTTGTTTTTAGGTGGTGACCTCTAGTGGCTATAGTAATTATTACGGAAGGAAGTCAGGCAACTTAAAATAAAGAACGAGAAGCTGCCTGTTCTTACTTCCAGGTTGTCAAATACTGACACTTTGTCACTCCCCTTGGCGTGTCATATCATCGCCAAAGGCACACGTTAGTGTCTTTGGTAGCACTTTATAATACAGCCCGTGTTTTACGACGTAACTCCCCGTGTCTTACGGCGTAACTTCCCGTGTCTTACGGCGTAACTCCTCTAAGACCTGCCGGGGTCTTACAGTGGAACTGCTACTGTCTTATGCTGTCACTCCCAGTGTCTTATAATGGAACTTCATGCGTCTTACCTTGCACTTACTGGGACTTCCCGGGTGACTCTCTGACATCTACCATGACATTTTGGGGGAGCCTATATGGTTTAGTTTCACTTATGACTTACAGTGTAACTCGCTATGTCTTACAGTAAAACGTCTTACAGTCCAACTCCTTTTGTCTTACCATGTAGGCCTACTTATTAAAACTTATAACTATAAAATCAGATATGATTTACAGTTTTAAAATACACGAAAATCATATATGTATGTATATATGTATCAATATGTAACCTGTTTAATCACACAATGACAACTTCAGAGTTATAAAATATCTTTATTCTTTACCACGCAGACACCTGGTACTTACATGCTAAGTGCCCAAGACTTCCCCTGTAAGTACCAGGGACCGGGCTGTATTGTAAAGTGCACACTGTTCACCCTTCCTTACCATGCAGGTACCTGGTACTTACACTCTAAGCACCCGAGACTTCTGCTGTACCTACCAGGGACTTTCCCTGTAATTACCAGAGACCTACACTGTACTTATCAGGGAGCAGGCTGTATTATAAATTGCACACTGTTCACCCTTCCTTACCATGCAGGTACCTGGTACCAGGCAAAGTGCATACTGAGACTTCTGCTGTCTCAGGTGCTTTCCTGTAATTACCAGAGACCTACACTGTACTTATCAGGGAGCGGGCTGTATTATAAATTGCACACTGTTCACCCTTCCTTACCATGCAGGTACCTGGTACCAGGCAAAGTGCATACTGGTAAATAAACAGTCTCGGGTGCTTAGAGTGTAAGTACCAGGTACCTGCATGGTAAGGAAGGGTGAACAGTGTGCACTTTACAATACAGCCCGGTCCCTGGTACTTACAGGGGAAGTCTTGGGCACTTAGCATGTAAGTACCAGGTGTCTGCGTGGTAAAGAATAAAGATATTTTATAACTCTGAAGTTGTCATTGTGTGATTAAACAGGTTACATATTGCAGTATGATTTTCGTGTATTTTAAAACTGTAAATCATATCTGATTTTATAGTTATAAGTTTTAATAAGTAGGCCTACATGGTAAGACATCAGGAGTTGGACTGTAAGACGTTTTACTGTAAGACATAGCAAGTTACACTGTAAGTCATAAGTGAAACTAAACCATATAGGCTCCCCCAAAATGTCATGGTAGATGTCAGAGAGTCACCCGGGAAGTCCCAGTAAGTGCAAGGTAAGACGCATGAAGTTCCATTATAAGACACTGGGAGTGACAGCATAAGACAGTAGCAGTTCCACTGTAAGACCCCGGCAGGTCTACTGTAAGACAAGCGAAACTACACAACAGGTTCCTCTAAAATGCCATGTAGATGTCAGAGAGTTACCATGAAAGTCCCAATAAGTATATGGTAAGACACGGGGAGTTACGTCGTAAGACACGGGGAGTTACGCCGTAAGACACGGGCTGTATTATAAAGTGCTACCGTGTCTTTCTGAGATGCTAGGCTTTAAAGGGATTATCTACTCACCCATATGCCGAGGGAGGCTCAGGTGAAGTTTAAGAGTCCCCACAACACTTGTGGAGATACCAGGAGAGAGAGGCTAGCACAAAACTCCACCTAATGCAGGCTGGGCACCCCAGATTAAAACGTCCAAATCACAAAATATCTCCATACTGCTCGTCCGTAGTGATCCAAGTGTCCTGAAGCTCCGACATAAAAAGTTGTTTGGAAAAACGTCATTTGAACTCTGTTTTTAGCCTCATTGTAGTCTCTATAGAAAGACTCTACATTCAGTGAATGTAGAGTCTGTAGGCAAATCCCGGAAGAAGAGCGGAAGAGCCCTGGTTTCCGGTTGTAGGCTGTTTGTAGTCCGCGTGATATTGACCAATCACGTTTGAGCCAGCTGCAGTTGTTGCCAGGTTAAATGGTCCATGCGGTGAACTAACGAGGCAGAACATAATTGGCGTTACTGCAAACTCTGAATCCATCGCAATGGTTCAGCATATTTACTTATATATAAATGGAAGTCGGAAACGGAAATTCGCCTCCTCCGCCCAAATCAAACCGGAATGCCAAAAAATCGGGGGTCTGCCCCCAGAGGCTGTATCGCCGTCTGCCGGAAGTCAGATGCCGAATACAGCTGATGGGTTCCGAGGATGGCCTCATTGCAAGTGTGCACGCGTGAGCTCGGTGTACACAGAAGCAGTCAGAGCTACAGGCTACAATGAGGCTAAAAACAGAGTTCAAATGATGTTTTTCCAAACAACTTTTTATGCTGGGGCTTCAGGACACTTGGATCACTACGGACGAGCAGTATGGAGATATTTTGTAGTTTCAATTATGTGTTTTTGGACGTTTGAATCTGGGGCGCAGCCTCCATTAGGTGGAGTTTTGTTTCTACCCCCTCTCCCCTTGGATCTCCGCAAGTGTTGTGAGGACTCTAAAACTTCACCTGAGCCTCCCTTGGCATATGGGTGAGTAGATAATGGCTGAATTTTCATTTTTGGGTGCACTATCCGTTTAAGCTAACTCCAATGTAAACCCATCTGTGGCAATACTTGACACTGAGAGCAACTGTAGTATAAAGAACAAGAAAGTCTGCATAAGGTGGGAGGGTGGTTAGGTGGATGGGTCAAACAAAACCAGACTTTCACCCAGGAGATGGCAGTTTGTGTCCCATGTAAAGCCAAAATTCACTGTTGTTTTTTCAAACGCAACATTGTGTAATTTACATGCAGTCATTGCACACTGAATTCACCCATGTGACATATTTGTGTCGCACTATGATACTTCATAAACGCTCTTATTTTAAGCAAGAGGTGATCTTTTTTCTAAACCTACCCAAGTAGTTTTGGTGCTTAAACCTAACCGCTACCATATCACAGCATAATTTTTAATTGTAATGTTTTTTTTTTAATTTTATATACTTTATTAATCCCTGAGGGGAAATTAATTTTTTCACTCTGTTGTCAATTACACACAGGTCCGAACACACACATGCACAAACAGGACCTATACATGCACTAAGTGATCTTTTTTCTAAACCTAACCATGCAGTTTTGGTGCAACTGCTACACATGTTAACACTGCGACTGCTAATAGTCATACAGGAGCTATTCTATTGTCCACTGGTTAGGTGCGCTAATTTTGGTAATGCTCCAGTGGGTCGTATTTTGAGGTAGCAACATAGAACCTTTGTAGTCATTTAGGTTGGAGGACTTGAATGGTAAATGGATTTGCACTTACATTGCGTTTTTCTAGTCTTTTGACCACTCAAAGCGCTTTCACACTACTTGTCACATTCACCCATCCACACACACTTACATACATTAGCATACCACGTGCCAGCTGCTTCTCATTTTTTTAAACATTCAAATGCACAGAGCAATTTGGGGCGCAGTATCTTGTGGAATAAAGGAGCAGGGGATCAAACTGCCGATCTTATGACGAGTGGACAACCTGGTTTGCCTCCTGACTACAGTAAAGCACTATATATCTTCTTTGTAGTTTCAAAAAAAAAAAAAAAAAAAAAAATCTGACCAAAAGAATATAAATGTTATTATCAGGTGGTCAGATAAAGCTCAACCTCTCCAGTGTGTCTTTTGTAGAATCACAGATTTTGTTTTAATTGGTGACAGGGAGTTAACACACACATGTGTAATATGTGTCTTATAATGTCAATGAAAAAACAGCAGGTCTAAATATACCAAACAGTAATGGAAGGTCAAGGGGAGGAGTCTTGTCCCTCCTCCTCATAACACATCCCAGCCACAACCATTTTGAACAGTGTTATTTTTAGAGACATTTCACAGTCTTCTGCATTTAAACTGCTACGGGTTAGGCCTTTAAAAATATCATTTAAATTTGGGGTCCAGCTCTCCTAAATAAGTCCTGCTTTCTTGCCAGATCCAAATTCTGCTTTGATTTCCATTTAAAAAAATCTCTCAATAACCAAAATCAACACTGTAGGGGGCAGTGACCATGTGATTCTTCAGAGGCATCTCTGATTGCCCAGTCAAACACAGTCTTCTCTTTAAAAAGCAGACAACGTAAAGAGATTCTGTCAATTGGTCACGACAATTCAACAAAATGACACCTCCAATGTTTGCTTTCTATGTGACATGTCTGCTCTTGGGGAGAGTAGGTAAGTTTTATTTTTTGTTGGTACATTTTATCACTTATTTTTCTTCTTCTGGTATTTTCCAATACATTTTGAGTGTTATTATATGGCCGAGTCATGATATAAAGATAATTGTCCATTTTTCTTGTTCTCCATTTCCTCCTCAGCTGATATGACGGCTCTTAAACTATCATCATCTTTACGCTTCGTGTCAGTCAGCGTTGGTGAAACAGTGACTTTGGAATGTTTCTATAAAGATAATGTGGCAGTGATGTTTTACTGGTATAAACAGACTCCAGGGCAGAAACCACAGTTGTTGTCTAAATTCTACAAGCATGACAAAGATGCCATTTTGAATAGTGAATTTAAAAATGACCCACGCTTTGGATTGGACGTAACCCCTGGTAAAAATCACTTGACGATCTCAGATGTGCAAATTTCGGACTCAGCTACTTACTACTGTGTAAGTGGTTATTCATATGTGTATGACTTTTTGGAGGGCTCTATCATCCACATAAAGGGTTCAGGTTTGAGTGCCCCAGCTTCGGTCCATCAGTCAGCGTCTGAGACCATCCAGCCAGGAGGCTCTGTGACTCTGAACTGTACAGTATACACTGGGAGCTGTGATGATGGAGAACACAGTGTTTACTGGTTCAAAAACTCTGAAGAGTCTCATCCAGGACTCATTTACAGCCATGGAGGCAGGAATGATCAGTGTGAGAGGAAACCTGACACACAAACACACACCTGTGTCTACAACCTGCCAATGAAGAGCCTGAATCTTTCTCATGCTGGGACCTACTACTGTGCTGTTGCCTCATGTGGACACATACTGTTTGGAGACGGGACCAAGCTGGACTTTGAAGGTCAGTAACCCTCTGGCAAAGCTTCTGTTAGTGGTTAAGTAGTGATTGACACTTTCTATAATATTTGGTGGGAGTAAAAAACTTAAAATGTTCATCTGCAGATGAGGAAGACTTTTTTGTCTCGGTGTATTTCTTGAGTGGAGCTCTGGCATTCACCACCATCCTGGCTGTTTTCCTGGCTTACACAGCATGTAAACTGTACATGACAAACAGCTGCAAATGCAAAGGTAGGTAAAACTAATGTTGTTCAAGTTTTATAGCATTTCTAATGTGGAAGATATTGAAGATCAGGTAAGAATTAAATATGAATTGGCTGTCTTACCATAAGCATGTTGAATTTTGAAGAAGGCTTTTGTTATTTTTTTCACAACCAGACTCTCAAGCAAGATCCTCAGCTGACTCGACTTCTAATGCAGAGGTAGGAATTTTCAAAGTGTTGCAACAAACAGAGCGAGAGAGTGCACACAAAAGAGCAAAGATTAAAGGAATACTTCACCCACAAAATGGTCATTGGTATATCAGTTGTTCAACCCATGTTAAGTGGAATTCCTTTCATTTTTCTTGCATGCCTCCATAGTGCACGAAGAATCCAAAAACAGAAAATTCCTGATGAATTGGAGTGAATGGGGTCCGCATTTAATAACAGTAAAACTATATCAAAACATCAGTTTACAAACTCTTACACAGCTCGTGCAGTACAATCCAAGGCCCAGTCCTAATACACCCTACCACTTAGCCCTTACCCCTACATCTTACATGCTTATGCTGTGCTTACATGGCCCTCCAAATGATGGCTTTTCAGAGGCACACACCAAACTGACTGTGATGTAAAATTGATGGTGAGATGGCTGCACAAGCAACAAAAGAAACCCACAAATGTATTTTCTTCATTGTCATAGAAAAAAAAAATGGCCATAACCATCCTAGTGTCTTAGTTTAATGTCATTTCAATGTATTCTGGGCCTTTTGTTTATAACAACAGTAGTATGCTGATGTTGAGGTAGCTAACTAGCTAGCTAGTTAATGTTACATTGGTATTGCTGATTTGCTGCATGACAGTTCAGCATTTTGACATATTTCTATGTTGCTCTAGGGGATAGTCTCTATATACAGACTCTACATTCAGTGAATGTAAGTCTATAGGCAAACCCCGGAGATCTTGCCTCCGGAAGAAGAGCGGAAGAGCCCTGGTGGCTCCGTGCGGTGAACTAACGAGGCAGAACATAACTGGCATCACTGCAAACTCTGAATCCATCGCAATGGTTCAGCATATTTACTTATATATAAATGGAAGTCGGAAACGGAAATTCACCTCCTCAAACTGGAATGGCAAAAAATCGGGGGTCTGCCGCCAGAGGCTGTACCGCCGTCTGCCAGAAGTCAGACGCCGAATACAGCCGATGGGTTCCAAGAATGCTCTAGGGGGAAGTTTTATCACTCCCCAATATCTCATGTACACACATCTATGGGGAGTTATGAGGCCAGAGTCTAGGCACTAAACTGTTTATTCTGTTGGTGAAATAAACATTTCAAATGTGAGTCGTCTGACTGAAATCCAGTTGTATTCTCAGTACTTCCCAAACACATGTATTTTCACTAAAACCATAATACTGAAAACACATGGGCAGAGGAGTAGCGCACCAGGGCAAGCACACAATTGACTTGTGGATTCCACTGAGCAGAGTTCAGACACATGCGCTTGCCTAGGCATGCTGTGTGTGAGAGTATTTAATATACAAATGATCATTTTGTGGATGACGTGTTCCTTTACCACCTGTACATCTGTAAATCCAGTTCAATATTTTCCATTAAGTACTACATACCAGTTGTGAGGACTGATTGTAGACTGTTAAGCACTGGCTGATGGCCATTGTGCAACACAGAAGTTGGTACTGTTGTTCTGGATTGCATTATTTTGGGGGGTGCTTTTGTTATTTTTTTCACCGCTTGAAATGCAAAAACCACAACAAGACATCTCTTATGTTGTGTTCACACCAAACGCGATGCGAATTTTCATGTCCCATTACTTGCGCCAGTTTGAATGCTAGAATATTTTGTGTTGATTCGCTTCATTTGCATGTGAAATTGTTGAATTGAAGAATGAACTTCTGCCGGTATGTGCTTGGCATCATACATCCCCGAAGAATTTCAATGCTGATTGGCTATTGCGGCGCTGTTCAGATTTTTCAACTCCCGCGAATAGGAATTTGGCGCAAAATCTTGTTACTCGCGTAATTCGTGCTACTTAAAAACAAAACGTAAATGTCATTTGCATCACATCCAACGCACCGCCTGGTGTGAATTTGCATCTAATTGCATCTTTACATTGACTTTTCATGTAATTGACTCACATGAATTGTTTTACTTGCGCCCCATGTGAACACAACATTAGAAGTTAGTTTTGGAGGGGTTTGCTAAATATAAATTGCATTAAACCCTGCAAATGTGACTAATGCTCTACTTAATCTCTGTATCAGTCATGAGACATATACTAATATGACAATGAACTCTTTTATATTTCATTCCCAGGGCTGCCAAGGTGCAGACAGCCTCCATTATGTTGCTTTAAAGGTGAACAGGGCCAACAGATCAGCAAGACAGAGAGATGACACGTGGACTGAATGTGTGTACTCCAGTGTGAGGCAGTAGAACTGGACATTTGTACTTTGTGTCTGTGTTACTAGATGACAATTAAGTTTGCTTTCACCTCCATATACTGAATGTAAAAACTGACCTTGCAAAACACCCAATAAAGTCTTCCCTCAGCTACAAAAAAGCCCGGACTCCTTAATGTCAGGTGCAAAATTTCCACTCTCACTTCACTCGTAGTCAACGATGCACAAAAGCACAACCACACATACTAACTGATGACTGTGGTGACTGTGGGCTCGAGAGACAGAGAAAGTTTACACGCCTGGAAAATCAGTATAAAAATAAAGTCAGTATCCACTGCTGAAGGCATAATGTTTCCCCCTTCACACAAAAAACATATCTGGTTCTTGATTGTGGTTATTCAATGAATCAATAGCACATCAAACTGTTGTCTACACTATCTCAGAGCCTGTGGGACAATCGGTACGGCATTGCAAACATCAAGCACGTCTGACTCCTTCAACACATGGTAGTGTGCAGAAACATCAGAGCCGCCTTTCTCACAGCAGGGTGAAAACAAGCCCCTCCAACATGTGGTGTATAACATATACGTTGCATGCAGCATGAATTAATGGGTGAGAGCCCACCCTAAGTGTACCGATAGTGTGTATTAGTCCTCACAGGTTGTTTACTGTAAAGATGCCCATTGCACATCACAAAGCCAGAGATGTAAGGTTCGTTTTCATAGCCTCGCTGTGGTCGGCAGTCAAAGATTAATTCTCAGTGTACTTTGGTCACGTGCTCTCTAGGACCCTCTGCTCTCTTTGTCTTTGTGGTTTCAAACAGGAAGTTTGCAGTGCTTGTATGCACAGAAGCCACACAGCATCTACTGCCCAGACTATTTTAAGAAGATCAGAGGACTGTTCTAAAAAATCAAACTAATATATTAAACTGTGACATATGCAGATGCTTGTTAGGTGCAGTCAAAGTCAATATGGTATTCAGAGCATGGGCTAAGACACAGGCATTCCATTTACTACTGTTGTATCAATGTAACAGTGGAACAGTGGCCATGATGTGTGTACTTGGGAGGAAGTGACTGAGGCAATGACCATCCCTGTAAAACAAGTTACTGTTACCTGCAAAACTAGTCACATGTAGCAACAATAACCACAACAAAAGAAATTGCTGATTTATTCCAGCAACACAACAGCATGCTCTTCCCATTGGCATTGGTCATTTTGTTTGTTTAATTCTGAAAAAATGTTCCAGCCCCTGTTGTCCCAAACAATATTGGTCAAAAGTCCATAGTGGATAAGAATTATGCATATTATAGACCCATCATACCATTGCTAATATGTGGAAAGTAAAAAAAAAAAAGTAAAATAAATGAGTCTTCAAAGTGCCTCATAGCATGCGGCTAATGAAAAATTTGAAATCACACGAGTGCAACGTCTCTCTAAAGACCTTTTTTGAGCTTATAGACCTCTCTTACTGAAATGCATCTAAGGCAGCACTGAACATGTGTTGTTTCCAAATCAAAATTTAGGCGTTACTTCTCGGTAGCCAATCAAACAGCATTTTCTCTCTTAAGGGTGGAGAATGTGTTGAGATTCATTCATTCAACGCAGCATTTTGAACACGATGACATCTCCGAGGTTTGCTTTGTATCTGACCTATCTGTTCTGGGGAACAATAAGTGAGTTGTCTACTAACTAATAACTCCACAGTGTTTTATTTATTTAATAAGATTACAATAGAAATAGCTTATATTGTTGAATTAAATGTGCTCTTTCTGGATGTCTTTTCAGCTCAGATGACCCATGTGGAATCGTCCATTTATGTGCGCCAAGACAGCGGTTTTATATCAGCGGATGTTGGTGAAAGCGTAACTTTGCGATGTTTCTATGAAGGTGTTGCAGTGATCATTTACTGGTATAAGCAAACTGTAGGACAGAAACCAAGGCTCATCTCTACCTTCTATAAACATGATAAAAGTGGCACCTTTAGGGAGGAATTTCAGAATAATACTCGTTTCACACTGGACACAGGAAACGATAAAAATCACTTGACAATCTCCGATTTACGCTTTTCAGACTCAGCTACTTATTACTGTACAGGTTGCTATACATATGATTTAGAATTTGTAGATGGGGCTACTGTCAGTGTGAAGGGTTCAGGTTTGAATGTCCCAGCTTTGGTCCATCAGTCAGCGTCTGAGACCATCCGGCCAGGAGGCTCTGTGACTCTGAACTGTACAGTATACACTGGGAGCTGTGATGATGGAGAACACAGTGTTTACTGGTTCCAAAACTCTGAAGAGTCTCATCCAGGACTCATTTACAGCCATGGAGGCAGGAATGATCAGTGTGAGAGGAAACCTGACACACAAACACACACCTGTGTCTACAACCTGCCGATGAAGAGCCTGAATCTTTCTCATGCTGGGACCTACTACTGTGCTGTTGCCTCATGTGGACACATACTGTTTGGAGACGGGACCAAGCTGGACTTTGAACGTAAGTAACATTTCATACAGTATATACTGATCACTACCACCTCAGTGTTCTAGAGCTCTGTAATGTCTCCTATCATTAGGGTCTGCAGATGAAGGTGATTCTTTTGTCTTGGTGTATTTCTTGATCGGAGCTCTGACTTTCACCATCATCCTGGTTGTTTTACTGGCGTATGCAACATATACAATGAACAACAGAAGAGGCTGCCAATGTACAGGTAGGCTAACTGTCAATTGTTGCTTTTGATAGTGTGATTTTTTGCACTTACAAGTTAAGGCAAAAGTTGATAGGAATAATAAAGGCAAATATCTACTAATTCTACCATGCAGATTATTGTTTACTGATTCATTTAATGTGGATATGTGCTGTGGTTCATTTTCCATCATACGTATTACTCATAAAGAATGTCAAAGCATCAGTCGTCTCTCTTCTAGCTTAATGAAATTTGATTTTTTTTTTTCCCAGACTCAAGACCTTCAGCTTCCAGGACTCCAGTGGTGAGTATTTCTAAATTATTTTACCACTGCGAATAAATGTTTCAGCACAACATCACTGTATAGGGGAAGAAAACAAAACAACATTTGTGCAAACTGGTGCAATTCAGTACAATAGCTCTGAAATACAAATACAAGCATGCAGCTGTTGGTCTTTTTCACTACAGGAACTTACCAACCAATAACCTGGACTTTCGAGACACTGTTCTACAGGCCACCACATTACATTGCGGTGGCCTAAATTGTGTTACAATTACTTGCCGGCACCACGGAAACAATGCTAATGGCAAGTCATCTAAAATCCTTTGTCGTTGGTGACACAGGAATTCCCTGAACAATTTAATGCAGTAGGTTGTATAAGGAGCGAGGCAGTCTGCATAGGGAGGAGGTCTTTGAACCAGGAGATTGTGTTTGTGGGCTCTATTTTCGCAAACCGGTCGAGGCGGGGGCGCAGCGCACCTGCGCTTCGCCAACTGGGTGTGGCCAGGTGGATTTTGCAAGTTTGGCACACCGTGTGCGCTGGCGCAGCTACTCCTCTTTCCCACCTCCGTCCCTCCTACTGGCGCAAGTCGGAAAGAGGGAGGAGAGAAGGTGTAATGAGAGTTTACTCAATTCGCCATGGCAGAAGAGAGCAGCAGCATCAGACGGCCAAACTTCTCCCAGGAGGAAACTGATGTTTTGGTCCGGGAGGTCCAAGCTGGCAGTGTCCGAATATACGGAACTGCGAGCAGACCTCCACGGGCTGATGATGCAAAGGTAGCCTGGGAGGAGGTCACCACAATTGTAAATCAATGTTGTGTTTCTCTTGTGCGCGCGCTCTCTCTCTTTCTCTCTCGCAGTCTCACTGTGTTTCTTTTCTTTTGGCTTTCCTAAGATGACAGATGCTGAATATATACTCCCTATCTGATGCTGTGGCTGTTTGTGGTTGGCTGAGAGGGATGTGAACTCATTAGTTTGCAGCTGTGTTAATCAAATCAGGTTGGGTTTCCATTACGCGTGCCAAACATGCCAAACGGTGCCAGTCCCCTTTGATCTGACATCAGATGTGACAGGACAGTCGATATAGAGCTACATTTATGTGCTGATTGCAGATAGTTGCATTGAAGAATGGTTTTTGGCTATTTATTGCATTGTTAATGTGCCTGATATTCTGGAAACCTGCCTGTGAGGTTTTGGTGACGTGTGCGCACTGTCAGCCGGTCAGCCAAACTTCCGCTACAGCAGTTGCGCTCCGCCTGCGCTGACAGTAGACCTGTTTTCAGCTGGCGAGCTCTTAGCGCACCTTCGGCGAAGCCTTTTGGCACGAAACTGTCACTGCGCCAAGCTGGATCTGTCGACACCTCCCCCTGCTGCGCCGCCACACCCATCTCAGCGCACCTCGGTCTGCCAAACTACTAAACTGAGCGCGCCTCGGGTTGCGCTGCTCGAAACTAGCTCTGCGCGGGGTTCACCACCCTGCGCCACCTGCGCTGCGCCAGGAAACTAGAGCCCCGTGTCTTCTTTGAAACCAAAAGTCAACATTAAGTTATTTGAACTTTAAGTAATTATGTACTTTATGGAACTTTGTCACATTACGTGGTGTGGTTATGTTGGTTACGTGATGTTTTGTGGTGTAATTATGTTATGTTGCTGCATACTGGCGTCCTGGATGTACTTATTTGTACTGAATCTATGACCTTTTACTAAACTGAGCCCAATATTTTTCCACTAACCTAACCAATGTTTGGATATATGTCACTGATAGCATGTAACTGTATATGTTGCATGAGAATGCCAATGGACTACATGTGTAGTTACGGGTTGTTTTGTTCCTGTGGTAGAAATAGCCCAAAGGTACTATTTTTTAACTCCTCCATGCCAGTGACAACCGTGGCTGAAGGCATTATATTTTTGGGTTGCCTGGCCATCCATCCTATTCCCATGAACTCAATATCAAGGTTGAACTGAAGAGTTTGGTGGTCAGAGGTCAAAGGTCAGGGTCACTGTGACCTCACAAAACATGTTTTTGGCCATAACTCAAGAATTCACAAATTAATTATGACAAAACATCACACAAATGCCTAATAGAATAAAATAATGAAGTGATGACATTTTATATCAAAAAGGTCAAAGGTCAACTCTCGTCATGACATCATAATGTTCTGCAAAAACACAACTGGTGACACTGATCTTGGGTGTCCACCTTGAAACTGCTTAATATATAGATCTTATGTGCTGCCAGATTGAAAATGTGTGTGAAGCATCAACATTTTAGAATTTGTAGTGTCTTTGCAGAGACGTCCATATTTGAAGCACAGTCATAGCTACATACGAGTCTGGACAGACATGGATGTAAAGTCTTACTGCACTGACAACTTCACTGATTTCAGGAGGTCAATACTATGCATGTGTGTATCATACAAGTGATGTATTAATATGGTGATTAAAAGTTAAAATATGTTTCATTACCAGGATTACCAAGATTCTGACAATCTGCATTATGCTGCTTTAAGGGCACACAAGGTCAACAGATCAACAAGACAGAGGAATGACACACGGAGTGAATGTGTGTACTCCAGTGTTAAGCACTGAAGCTCACACTGTTTCATCTTATCTTACTATATAATGACGAAAACTCTCTGTCTGTGTCTCTGTTCCATGTTTTTCTCCTCACTGACTTGATCAATCCATGTGAAATTTGGCACAGTGGTAGAGGGTCATGGGAGGATGCGAATGAAGCAATATTATATCAATTGGCCAAAGGGTGGCGCTATAGCAACCGATTGAAATTGCAAACTTTGAATGGGCATATCTCATGCCCCGTATGCCATAGTGACATGAAACTTTGCACAGAGATGCCTCTCCTCATGAGGAACAAATTTGCCTCAAGAACCCATAACTTCTGGTTATATAGATTTTCCGCCATTTTGAATTTTTTGAAAAACACTTAAAATCGATCTCCTCCTAGGAAGTTTGACCGATCTTCATGAAACTCGGTGAACATAATCTAGGGACCAATATCTAAAGTTCCCTCTTGGCAAAAGTTAGAAAACTTACTAAAACTGAGCTTCTATAAGGCAATGAATATTGCGGAGGGCGTGGCTCATCACATAAAGGTGTGTAACATCTCAAGGGTTTCACCGATCACCACGCAGCTTTGTAGGCATATGACCACACATAATCTGAGGGGACCCCTCCATTATTGACCCCATCAAACAAAATGGGGGTGCTAGAAAGCTAATTTCTTATCTAGGCCTAACCGCCATATCGATTTTTACTAAACGTGGTAGATATGTAGAACAGGACGCCTCAAGGTGACTGGAGAAATTTAACTCTTAATTGGCAACTGGGTTAAAAATGGCTAAAATGCAACCGATCGCTGTGGCTCCCCCTGTGGCTCCCCCTGTGGCTGAATGTTTGTTTGTTTTTTTTTAATTTTTGGTATGACTAAGTCATGGTATGGTATGCTGTACATAATCACAGAAACTGTCAGTGTGTCATTCTGTCAGTCCCATGTTTTTCTACTCACTGACATGATCAATCTATGTGAAACTGCACATAGGCATTGAGGATTGGCATAGGTAGAAGGTGACAAAGCTACCAATGGGTATGGACTAGTCTGTAACTATTTTATGAATGTATCTATCAAGCTGAAGTAAGGATTTGTAGTCAGATTTCACCTCAACATATTGTATGTAAAGTCCTGCCTTGCAGTAAACTAATAAAACCATTGCTTTCAATTGAGGCTCTGCTTCATCATTGAGAATGTGTGCATGATTACAGAAAGCGACCACACTTTAGAGATGCTTTGTCGTAGTTATGTCTCACTTCCTGGGTGTTACTGAAACCTTGATATTTGTACGGTGACCACACTGGACGATGAGCTGATATCATGCAGCAGCACATTGTGCAATTTGTGCATATGCTTATTCAAAAAAATATGCAAGGACCTTCATTTAGCCTTGGTGCTGACAGCCCATCAAAGATTAGCTGTATATATACTTAAGTCATGTACTTCTCTAAGACCCTCTGCTGTTTTTGCCTTTGTGGTTTCAAACAGGAAGTCTCTGCAGTGTTTTTAAGTACAGCAGCCACACAGTATAACTCTAATGCCCAGGTTATTTAAGTAGATCATGTCAGTAAGTTAATCTGTGTCAAAAGCTAAATCAACAACAACTCTGTAACATTGGTATATATAGCCAACCATTCCATTTTTTTTAAAAAAATTTGTATAATTTAGAGTATAGAGTAGAGCTACTTGCTGCAACAGCTATAACTGCTCTCAATAAACATGCTAGCAGCATGCTAGTGGTATGGCTCAATGATGGTTGTGCAGTTGGTCCACCACTTTGATCCAGACTCAAATATCTATGATTTAATACCTTGTGGTAATTTCTTCAATCAATTCTTGATTTAACCCCCCCCCCCCCGTGGGTGTGAATGTTGGAAAATGTTGTCCCCCTGCCCATATATCCTAATGGCTGGCCTGCCTCTAGTGCCACCGTCACAGTGAAATATTTGGTTTTATGTTAGATGTCTTGCACTCTGCTTTTGCCCAGCATCACAGTTTATTGTTATTGTTTATTGAGTATTTGATGAAGGTCATAAAATTCACTTGACAAAAGTCAAGAGGGACCAAATGTTAGCATTACCAATAAATTGTGATGTAGGGCAAGAGCAGCATGTGGGATCTTCTTTTCAAGAGTCAAGTGATACTTTCTAATGCACCTGCGCCTGAGATAGCTGGGTAGGCTAATATCTCCCTTTAAATATGTTACATTTCTTGACAGCTATCAACTAGATGGAATTTCATGGAATTTGGTACATATATGCATGCAGAGGATAAACTCTGGTGACTGTAGGGATCCCCTGATTTTTCCT
The DNA here is from genome assembly GCF_011397635.1 of Epinephelus fuscoguttatus. NCBI lineage: Eukaryota > Metazoa > Chordata > Actinopteri > Perciformes > Serranidae > Epinephelus > Epinephelus fuscoguttatus. The sequence goes on from NC_064774.1 coordinate 27,678,909, forward strand.
GTAGCACCCCCAACAGATCAGAGTTCTGCCCATCCTATCACTACGTCTATTCTATCTACTATTAATAATTGACAAAATATTAGTGGTCATGGTCCCCAGAGGCTGACTCCCTCTGACTTTGATGATCCCATGACTCTTCGACAACCACCAACATGAGGTTCACGTTCGCAGTTGTGAGTGAAATGTCTTGACTGGTATTGGATGGATTGCCATGAAATTTGGTATGCCCATTCATCTTGCCATACATTGCCATCATCCTAAGCTGTATTTTGTCTCAGATAAAGTAAACCAAGATGTATTAGCACAGCTGTACCTAAGTACAGCCTAAAAACCTAAGCCTGTGACACACCTCAACAAAGAAGCCACAACTGATGAATAGTGTTATTGTGTGGCAAAGGCTCATTTAACATAAATTATTCCTATCAAATGACAGTAAAGAACACAAGGTATAACAGGTATTAGACTAGCTGCATTTTAAAGCTAGTTGCATTTCAATCTAGCCCACTCTCATACACCTTTACCACCCCTGTGGTGAAGGTTGTGTGAACTAGTGAACAGTTTTCCATTGGTGGAAACTTGGGTTATAGCAGAGCTTGAACACAGGCAGACTGACATCTTGCTTGAAATATGTGATGACTTTGAAAGGCAAAGAAATTACTTTGTTGAATAAAGTGTGACACGTGTTTTTCCTTGTGGAACAGATGGTTTGTTGGCGACAGGGCAACTTTGCATTTGTGTCTAGCTCAGCAGTGTTTTGATGTGTTTATCTGGGCTGGTGTAGTAGATCAAATGACATTTATACATCCTTATACAGTAAGTATCTGAGAGGAAATGTCTTCTTGTGTTTATGTCTCTTGGTTCTAAAAAGTTCTCTCTAAAAAAACCTGCTGGGACCAGCTCGAGCTTTTTCTTGTTACCAAATACTTTCTGTTGTTTGTGATTTTAAACATCAGGCTTACTAATCACATTGTGGTTCTGGTTCCTCTCCACGTGTCTAGAACCAAAATTGACAATGTAGGGGGCACTGAACATGAGTTCACTGTTTCCAAAATAGGACATTCAGTGTCACTTCTTGTCAGCCAATCAAACACAGTCCCCTCTTCAAGAGTAGAGACGTATGGAAGATCTCAACATTCATCAAGACATTTTGATCACGATGACATCTCTGGAGTTTGCTTTATTTCTGGGTTGTCTTTGCTCGTGGAGAGCAGGTAAGTTTGAATCCTTACATACATGCATTGCTAATATAATTTCAAATCATTGTGATAAACTTGTATCATTGCACTCATTGTGCCTTTTCTTGATCTCTTTTCCATTCAGCTCTGACAACTACTTTTAAATTGTCCTTGTCTGTGCGTCAAGAGAGTGGTTTTGTATCAGCAGACGTTGGCGACAGTGTGACATTACGATGTTTCTATGAAGGTGATGTTGCAGCAGTGTTTTACTGGTATAAGCAAACTCTGGGGCAGAAACCAAGACTCATCTCTACCTTCTATAGATATGATAAAAATGGCACTTTTAGTGATGAATTTAAAAACGACCCACGCTTTACATTGGAAACTAATAATGGTAAAAATCATTTGACGATCTTGAACTTGCAGATTTCAGACTCAGCTACTTACTACTGCATGAGTTGCTATGCGTACAAGTTTCAATTTGCAGAGGGCATCACTGTTGATGTTAAGGGTTCAGGTTTGAATGTCCCAGCTTTGGTCCATCAGTCAGCATCTGAGACCATCCAGCCAGGAGGCTCTGTGACTCTGAACTGTACAGTACACACTGGGAGCTGTGATGATGGAGAACACAGTGTTTACTGGTTCAAAAGCTCTGATGAGTCTCATCCAGGACTCATTTACAGCCATGGAGGCAGGAATGATCAGTGTGAGAGGAAACCTGACACACAAACACACACCTGTGTCTACAACCTGCCGATGAAGAGCCTGAATCTTTCTCATGCTGGGACCTACTACTGTGCTGTTGCCTCATGTGGATACATACTGTTTGGAGACGGGACCAAGCTGGACTTTGAGGGTAAGAACTGAAATATTCTAGCAGAGAAGTAGTTGCAATTACCTCTTTTTAGAATTTTACTCGGACACAGAGACAGCAGCTAAAAGGTATAACCTGCCCAATACTGGATTTTTGAGGTAGATGCTGATATCGATATTACAATACAAAGATACAGTACATACTGAGCGGGATATATTACACTGTAAGAATCAACTTGTCAGTGCTCTCTGGTGGACGGACTCTGTTATGAGGACATCATTTTCTAAACCTAGTTTGGCATTTCTTGTTACTCATCTACCAACATATATACTGATACTGACATAAGTTAATTTTGGCTGATTCATGGGTCTATTGCTACTAGAAAATTTCTAACCTCTCCTTATCTCCAACTATCTCCAGATGAGACTGACTCTCCCGACTCTCTTGTGTATTTCTTGAGTGGAGTTTTGGCATTCACCATCATCCTGGTTGTTTTACTGGCTTTCTTAGTGTGCATGATGTACAAGAGAAACTGCTGCCAGTGTAGAGGTAACTGGTACTGATTTTTACTAACGGCGTGTATGCTTGTATTGGTTGAACATAGCTTTTGAATAAAGAGCTTTTTCTATGTTTCACAACAGAGTCTGAAAGAGTTTCAGCTTCCACAGCCACAAACGCAGAGGTAACTATTATCTAAAACAATTTTTAAAGGTCCAGTGTGTAGGATTTAGGGGGATATATTGACAGAAATTGAATATAATATAAAAAATATGCTTTCTTTAGTGTATAATCACCTGAAAATAAGAATTGCTGTCGTTTCCTTAGAATAAGCCATTTATATCTACATAGGGAGTAGATCCTGGTTTATGGAGATCACCATTGCCACCGCCATACTTCTACAGTCGCCCCTAACAAACACACTGCCTCCAGATTAGGTTATTTGCCTTTTTGTGTCAGCCACTGTAGACAGAAGACTTGACATGATTTAAATTCCCTAGGGTCCCATTTAAAAAACAATGCGTAGGATCCATACTAAAAATGTATGTACGAATAACAGTCAAAAATGGCGTGCTCCAAAAAATATTTGACAATTTCTACAATCAGTCTTCCACCTCCCCTTCTGCATCGCCAATTTCCCATCTCCAAAATGTTAGTAAGTCTGTTTTTATAGATCACAACTTTGCGTGGTAAGTTGTGTACGCCTCTTTTAGGCCCTGTTTTGTGAGATACAATGTTTATATTGTTTGGCGAGAAATAGAACTCTGTGGACAATTTGGCTCACGTTAAAAACTTCCTGCATGGCTAGATCAGAAAAAGGTGAACACACATGAAGTTATCTAAGAAAAATATGAGCGCACAAAAGCATATGGTGGGCAAGCCGCCCATCTCCACCATGCCAAAAAACCATCAGAGAAACATTGATTTGTAATGTGAAACTGTTATAGTAAGTGTTTTTACAATTTTTAATCACCGTCCGTTTGTTTTGGAGATGAAAGGACCTCTGCGGATAATTCAGCTCCTGGTAAAAACCTCCTGAACAATAAATACTGAAGGAATTCTACCCAAGAGAAGTTTCAGCTGGTTGCAATCTGCAATCATCACTGCTAGATGTCGCTAAATCTCCCTAATACCTACAAACTGAACCTTTAAGTTCTGACATGTAACAATATTATTACAACAATAATGGTGTTAATAGTGTTGTGGACCTATTTCTTTCACTTAATTGTGATTTATTACATATTTTTCTCACCAGTGTTATCAAGATGCAGACAACCTCCATTACGCTGCTATACAGGAACACAAGGCTAACAGATCAAGGAAACAGAGAGACGACACCATGTCTGAATGTGTGTACTCAAGTGTGAAGCAGTAGAACTGGACATTTTTCATATTTATGTTGTGTTTTTATTCCTCCACGCCAGCGATAGCTGCAGCCAGAGGCATCATGTTTTTAGATTGTTTGTCTGTCTGTCCCATCCTTGTGAACACGATATTTCAAAAACAGCCTGAGGGAATTGAGAGACCACTTGGACTCAAATATGAACTGATTAGGTTTTGGTGGTCATAGGTTAAAGATCAAGGTCACTGTGGCCTTGTCTGCCTCATTCTCATGAACGGAATACCTTAAGAACACCTCGAGGGAATTTCTTCAAATTTGGCACAAAGCTTGACTTGAACTCAGGGATGAGCTCATTAGAATTCAGTGGTCAAGGGTCAAAGGTCAAGGTCACTGTGACCTTGCATCTCTATCATTCTTTTGAACGCAACATCTCAATAACAGCTAGGGGAAATTTATTTAAATATGGCACAAATGTTTACTAGGACTCATCAATGAACTGCTTGGATTTTGTTGGTCAAAGGTCAAGGTCAATGTGACCTTGCATCTGTTTCATTCTTGTGAACTTGATAATCTCAAGAACACCATAAGGGAATTTGGAATTTGGACTTTGGACGTCCACTTGCACTGAAGAGAAAGCTGATTAGAATTTTCTAGTCAAAGGTCAAGATGTGGGTGGTGACCTTACAAAATATGTTTTTTTTGGCTTTAACTCAAAAATTCATATGCCAATTATGACAAAAATGTCTGATAGGATTAGATAACGAAGTGATGACATTTTATATCCAAAAGGTCAAAGGTCAGCATCACTGTGACATCATAATGTTCTGCATAAAACACTTTTCTGGCCATAAATCAGTGTCTCAGGAACAGAAGGGGAAATATTTGGTCAGATACTTAATGGTGACACTCATCTTGGGTGTCCACTTTAAAACTGTGCTGATTGTATAGAACTTCTGTGCTGTCAGGGGGAAAATGTGTGTGAAGCATCCATGTTTTCACAGACATGAATGTAAAACTGTAACAGAAACTTGACTGGTGTGCGGGGGTATACAACCACAGGGCGGTAATTCTAGTTTTTCTGAAGATGTTATTTTGTTAATACCTCGTAACACATTGAGAAGGGATATGGATTTTCTTAAAATAGAATAGGTATACTGAATGCAAGGCCTTGGGTTGCAGGAAAGTTCTTAAACAAGATTATGCAATGACAGTTCAGCTGTCTAATGTGTTTTTTTATGTGCAGGCAAATGTGCCATACTACCACTATACCTATTTTATCAGCCTCTGAAAACAAAAGACGTACAATTTTATTTTACCAAGCCAAACCTTAACCACTGACAATGTGTATGTTTAAGCATCAAAGAAAACAGCAACATATTGCTCTGCACTCCTCTGGGCTGGTCAGTACTGAATGCTTTATTCTTTACATATATTTGTAGATGTTGCAACAACCCCACTGATGTAAGAATCTTTGTGTGGCTTCCCTTGTGGTCTGCAGTCAAAAGATGAGATGTATGCTTCGTTAAGGTTTAGAGGCATGTGTAAATGCAAGCTCTCTTTGTTTTTGTGTTTTAGTGGGTTCAAGCAGGATGTCTTTACATTGTAAATGTGTTTGCTCCCTTTTTTGTAACAATTTTGTGCTTTACTGTTTTAATATTCATTGTGTTCAACTAAATGCAATACTATGAAAGTGCATTTTCTGTCATTAATAACTAATACCATGACTCATGTTACTCTGTGACATTGAGCTAATGTGTCTGTGTATAGTATGTAAACTATGAATATCTACAAATACAGCGCTGTCATGTCAGCAATAGCGGGGCAGGCTACATCAACACTGCTGTGGTAATATGATGCTAACTGTGGATTTGATGTCATTAACGACATCACCACTTTTCCCCCTCTACAGTCAAGCAACAAGACCACAGTGAGACAACCACCGCACTGTAGAGACCACTGCACACATCTGGATTAAATCTCAAGGACTACTACCTCCAAGTTAGTTGTGTGTTCCAATGAACACACCTTGAAATTAATGAAATGGGAAGCCAGTGAGGGATCACATTTTAGCTCCTTGATTGCACTTCAAAAGAAGCTGTCTTCACCCTCTTCAGCCGACAGAGAAAATAGAGACAAGGACTTGCATGAGGAATTGTTTCAAAAGGAAATGTGCAGTTTGTGCTTGTTAGATGCATACAGTGTTTTTCAGAATGAACTTATAACGTCACTAAAACACCTTGTTTTAATGTTGATTTCCTTGTACAACAAAAGCATTCGGTTAAGTTTAGGCAATAAAAGCATGTGATTTGGTTTAGAAAAAACCATCATGGTTTCACTCAATATTCACGCAGGAAGCGACAGTGGGCTCCCAGGTGAAAGTCGGGGGTTTGTTGGACTTATCCACTTCCCCTTCTTCCTGCCTTGCAGGGACTTTGCAGCTCCTTATATTACACTGTTACCAGCGTTGCGTCAAACTGGCACCATCCACAATTGGTGCCTTTCTGCATCGGTGTCTGATGCCAAAATCACTGATAAAGCATTGCTATTTGATGAGTCATGAATGAGAATAGGCCAAGAATACTCATGCTCAAGAGACAGATGAAATCAAAACCTCTTAAGCACCTTGCAAAATTCCCCTTAAATGCCTAGCCAAGCTATACCCAAAGTAAATTAATAGCTGTTCTTGTTCCATTTTTAGCACATGTATATTTATGGTCTCACTTAAAGAAGACCTAAACTGATAAGACTGGGTTATACCTTTAAGACAACAGATAAGCCATTTGTTTATCATTATCTACATTTATAACTGTTTATGATGACAATAAGGGATTAAAAACTCCTCTGAAGGTGAGGTGTGTCATTGACTACAAAACCCATAAGCCATTGGGCCAATTGCTGGCTATTGATTGGTGTTAAGGTCACAGGTACAAGGGTAGGCACTACCTTCAACACAGGCCCTAATGAAGCCTAGACTGTCAGTATGGAAGCTCCTATTGGCTCAAGTGAGGTGTCAATCAAAAGGTCAGGAGTTCACCACCATTTTGACACAGAGTTTGTCAAAATGGTGGATATTTGTGGATATCTATGGATGCAATAATGTGTTTGGATTAAATATTTCACTGGATTTAGATCGTCTGGATCTTTGGGAATGTATGACGGCTGCATGAGTAGCATTTTTGTTGGCATAATATCAATATGTGGATTATAATAACACTTTATAGGTGAGTTATAACTCTCTGCTTGTTTGTTGTTTGTCTGACAGAGGCGTTTATTGAACCTGCTGTGGTGGATGTACCTGGAAATAGTCCGAATAAATCTAATCGCAATTGGAGTAGCTTTCAAACGACAGGTTATATGACTAAACCACTTAAACACAGCAAATGCAGCAGTTGTCCACATATCAATGTCATATCATATCGTCCCAATGGATGGGCCGTCAGATTTCTAATTAACACACTTTGCTCAGTGTAAAAGCTTTTATGGCATAAAGCAGTAGTTATGCTCTATATAATGTTTCATTTTGGCACTGCTCATACTATGAATGCAGAAACAATAGAGACCTTTTAACTTTACCCCATTCTTTAGCTTTGTCAGTGCACCAGCTATTGTGGTTTTCTGCAGGATGTGGATGTGGTTGTGCATTTTATAAGTACTCGACAATATTACTTGTTATTTTTGACAGGTAGGTAAATTATCACACCTGCATGTTACTGTAGTATCTGCTGATCATAATGATGGTCAGTCCACTGCCAAATATTGAGCATAATTAGACTCTAGTGTACATATATTTAAAGGACAACCTCTTATTTCCCCCTAATTTTACATGTGATACCATGATAAAGAAAATATTTTCTTCATATATCTCACACCATGTGAATCTTCTCAAGAAATTAACGTGACGGAAGTGAGCATGTAATCGTGTCATAAGTAGGGCATACAGTGTGACATCAGGTTGGGCAATCACGCGTTGTCTCTGAAGTGTGGGGAAAGTATCAGGGTTCTTTTCACTCAGCAGAAGAAACTGAACACGATGGCATCTCCAAAGTTTGTCTTCTATCTGACATGCCTGTTCTTGGGAAAAATGGGTGAGTTGTGTTTTTGTGGTTCACTTTCTTTCTTGATGTTTATAGAACTCTTCAGGGAAACGTTTTTAATATTTTTATAATAATTTTTCCGAATTCCATCACAGTATTTGCTTTGTCTCTCATTTCACTTCAGCTCATACGAGTGATCTGAAACAATCCTCATCTGTTCGCCAAGAGAGACGATTTGTATCATCGCATGTTGGAGACAATGTGACTTTGCAATGTTTCTATGACGGTGAAGATGCTGCATGGCTTTACTGGTATAAACACTCTCTAGGACAGGAACCAAGGCTCATCTCTTCCTTCTATGTGTATGATAGAGTCACTTTTTCTCATGAATTTCAGAATGATCCACGCTTCACACTGGACACTGAAAACACTGCAAATCACTTGACAATTTCAAATTTGCAGATTTCAGACTCAGCTACTTACTACTGCGCAAGTAGCTATGCGTATGTGTTTACCTTTGCAGCAGGTACTTCTCTCAGTGTTAAGGGTTCAAGTTTGAATGTCCCAGCTTTGGTCCATCAGTCAGCGTCTGAGACCATCCGGCCAGGAGGCTCTGTGACTCTGAACTGTACAGTACACACTGGGAGCTGTGATGATGGAGAACACAGTGTTTACTGGTTCCAAAACTCTGAAGAGTCTCATCCAGGACTCATTTACAGCCATGGAGGCAGGAATGATCAGTGTGAGAGGAAACCTGACACACAAACACACACCTGTGTCTACAACCTGCCGATGAAGAGCCTGAATCTTTCTCATGCTGGGACCTACTACTGTGCTGTTGCCTCATGTGGACACATACTGTTTGGAAACGGGACCAAGCTGGACTTTAAAGGTCAGTAACTATCAAGCTAAAGTTGTTTGATTTGATAAACACGCATTGGTACTACCTAAACAAACTTAGATAGAAAATACCTGCTCTAAGCCCTGGCTCTGTTTTCTGTCACTGCAGATCAGGCACACTTAGTGTATTTCTTGAGTGGAACGTCGACATTCACCACCATCCTGAGTGTGTTATTGGCTGTCTCAGTGTGCATGATGAACAAGAGAAACAGCTGCAAATCTTCAGGTAACTTGTAATGTCTATATCTGACAGCTTGTATTCACAGAATTTGGCTTTTAATTTAAGATCTTTCTGTTTCACAACCAGAGTCTGAAGCTACGTTCCAAGCTCCCTCCACAGCAGATGCACAGGTGAATACAACCTGTTTACTATATAATGATGGCTAAAATACCATTTAGCTGTGCCTTACCTTTTTATTACAGGAGACATTGTTTCCTGGGAAATATTCTGTCAAGGACAAAATAATAATCAACTCATATATATTTTCTCACCAGGGTTACCAACATGCAGAAAAACTCTATTATGCTGCTTTAAGTGTCAACCTGTCCAACAGATCAAGAAGACAGAGGGATCAGACCTGGAGTGAATGTGTGTACTACAGTGTAAAGCAGTAGAACTGGACATGTAACATCTGTACGTTGAGTAAGACAGGATGTTCTTAGTGCCTCTTTTGACATGTAATGTACATTTATATACCTTTGAAATAAGTATGCTCTTATAGTGTCTTTGCGGTCTGTTCTTTGCTAAAGTGCATAAATTAGGATGTCCTTTTTTCTTGTCCGAGGCTGGATATTACCACAATCTTTCTTTGTTTCTTACATATAAACCATGTATCAGAAATTATAAGGTTTTTTTAATCATATATGAATGTTTCTGTGATACAGTCAGTATGTTTAGAGACTCAGATTCACTGATGCTGTGAAAGTCACCCACATGCCTTTAGAATCAACATAGTCTTCTACATTTTATCCTCAGTGGTTTTCAACCAATCGTATGGGTGTTTTTTGTATGAATCTTATGTTGTTAATGATCAAATAAACAATCACAATTTGGAGCATTTTCAGCTTCAAAACAATGTTTATGTGTTTATAGATGCTTCTTTATGAAAACCACAGAGTGTGGTTGACCCCACTGACCCCAATAAGTGGTGAAACTCAATTGTTCCAGTGCTAAAGTAAAATGGCGCAGGAAGGCTAATTTTATGAGGTAAGAAAATGTGGTCTTACTATTTTACTGTATTGTACTGTTTGGGTGCAAATGAGTTCTTTCTACCCTCCAGACACTTGTTTATGAACCAACCTGCTGTGCTTATACCAGTGAAAGGATATAATAGTGTAACTGGTGTAGGATAAGTGCAAAAATCACAGTACAGAAGAGAACAAAGGTTATGATATTGTAACCCTAGTTCTATTAGCACAGTCACAGCCCTCCGCCAGACCCTTTGGGTAATAATACTCTTCCAATCACAAGTAACCATTCATACATAAATAAATAAATAAATGTAGGCAACCAATAAGAACACGCCTACCCAAATGCATGCAGAACCCAGGATGCATAAGGAGGTGGCTCACCCACTGTCAGGCATCCTACGCCCTTTTTTATGCCCTTTTTGTTTTGTAGTATGGTCACTCTTCATGCAAATGTCACATAAAAATTAACAATGCATTTGCTTTGTCTCTTGTCTTTCATATCAGCTGCTGGAAAGTCCACTTCATTTGATCATGAAGAGAACAGTTTTGTATCAGCTAATGTCGGTGAAAGCTTGACTTTACCATGTTTCTATGATGGTGATGATTCAACAAGGATTTTCTGGTACAAGCAAAGTCTTGGACGGAAACCACGTCTCATCTCTACCCTATATGCGTTCAGTAAGAATGGCACTTTTCATGATGAATTCAAGAACAACCCACGCTTCACACTGGATACTGACATTGGAAGAAATCACTTGAAGATAACAGATCTGTGCACTTCAGACTCGGCTACTTACTACTGTGCAAAAAGGGTTTTATTAACTATTGAATTTGCAGCAGGTACTACTGTCAGTGTAAAGGGTTCAGGTTTGAACGTCCAAGCTTTGGTCCATCAGTCAGCGTCTGAGACCATCCAGCCAGGAGGCTCTCTCTTCTCACCCGCACACCCGGAGTTCCTCATCTGTATGCTCCGGCTCAAACAGCTCAAATAAACGGGCCTTTTTCCCGAACGCTCCTCTGGTCTCCTGCTCGTGAGTGATTCATTACAATATCGTAACATGGTTTAGATTTCTAAATAAACATTTACCTCGTCGCTAGATAGACCTACTCCTGAAAAAGTCATGCGCAAGGCTTTTTGTCCCTACGAGGCCACCGTCATTTACCCGACGGGAGGGGTGAGCGAGTGAGCCCTGCAATCTAGAATTTGACCACTGATGTCACTGTTTTCAACCCATTTTACACACTGGCCCTTTAAAACGTAGGAGCTTTACACTCATCTTCAACACAAAGCAGGACTGAAGATCTATTCAATCACCACAGTTTCAAGGTGGACACCAAAGATTATAATGGCCAGACAAGTGTTTTTGCAGATGAGGTCACAGTGAAGTTGACCTTTGACCTTTTGGATATAAAATGTCATCACTTCATCATTTTAGTTTATTAGACATTTGTGTGGAATTTTGTTGCAATTAGTGTATGAATTCTTGAGTTGTGGCAATAAACATGCTTGTGAGGTCACAGTGACCTTTGACCACCAAAATCTAATAATTTCATCCTTGAGTTCGAGTGGACAGTTGTGCCAAATTTAAAGAACTTCCATCAAGGTGTTCTTGAGATACTATGTTCACGACAATAGGATGAACGTACAGACAACCCGAAAACATAACGCTTCCAGCCACATCGCTGCCAGTGTGAAGGCATAAAAACACAATCCAGCAGAGAACAATAACAATACTTACTACAGTGAAACACTACTGCTACAATATAAGTGTGTTGAAGATATGCATCTGTTGTGCATTAATCCCCCCCACCTAGAGGTGGGTGTTTACCATAAACCTGCATATATGCACTTCTACACCTCTGGTTGGGAGGAGATGAACATGGTATTGGCCCTGACTGACTTGTTTGTGAGCACAGTGCATGCCCATGCATCAGCTCAGTATCTGTCAGTACAGCAGTTATTGTGGTTATCAGCAGGATGTAGACGTGGTTGGCTACACTCATACATAGATGCTCTTTGAAGCTTGGGTCTACGATTTCTAACATATGTCATAATCATTATCTTCAATATGATGGTGTTTATGACTGAAAAGTACTCCCTCTGTGTTACAAACAGCAAAAGGACCCAAAAAAAATCCACCCTCTCTAGCAGCCACAGGCTTGCTAAGAATCCAACCAATCCAAGCATCACGGGCCAAATGGGCGTATCACCTCAGTCAAGTTTGCCCATCCCCTTTTGCATCCGTCTCCTCCCCGTTCTCCCTCAGCGTCCTCCCTTCCAACCTCCTGCTATGCCCCTCAACACTCAAACAAGTGACGCGGCTTCCCCGACTGCGCAACACAGAGAAAACTTCACCCAGTGCACCACCTCCGCCGCCTCTGCTTGCCCAAGCATCCAAGAAAGGAAGGAAGAGAAACCCTGCCGCTGAAAAAGCTGAGACTAAAGAAAGTCAGATCAAACCAGAGGACAATCACGAGTAAACATAGGGGCTTTTCAGCGCTGGAGGCAGCTCCGGGATTCACTGGGTCTTAGAAATGATACCACAACAGCAGCGTTTTTGTTGGACAGGTTATCTTTTATGTTATTGTGGAAGTTGCGTTATGTTTATGGAACAACTTACAGTAATGTCACTGTATGTAACGCAGAGATGGGACCAAGTCACATATGTGCAAGTCTCAAGTAAGTCCCAAGTCATTTTTTCTTGGACAAGTCAAGTCAAGTCAAGTCCTGTAAATTAATTTATTAATTTTATATTCAAACTGAAAGGAGATATGAAAAACACTCAAGTCATTCAAGTCTTCGTGTCTCAAGTCATGTCAAGTTTTTATTTTTTGTCAAGTCAAGTCACAAGTCATCAAAACAGCGATTCGAGTCAACTCGAGTCCAAGTCACAATGACTCGAGTCCCCATGTCTGATGTAACGTTATCCTATGCGGCGCGATCTGTAACTTGAATGCCAGTTTACGACAGAAAAGCTTGGCTAGTGACAGCTAGTGTCGGCTAGTGACAGCTACTCGGTCTCAAAGTAATGTTAGCATCTATGCCGGCTAACAGCACTAATCTGTTCCCTCGATATGTGAACATATTTCATGTATACAGCCTCTAACAGTTACCTTGTTCACTGTAATGATTAACCCTATGGGCCCGAACGATGCATAGTGCATCCAAATTCACACCTGTTCTTCTCTATGTATTTTCTCCGCAACTGTTTGTCATAGCGAGAAGAAACAGCGGAATCGTAGCTTTCCGAGAAGACCAAGCACTTGTCGGTAGACCAACGTTTTCACAGCGAAATTTTTTTTATAAAGTTACACTAAAATTATGTATAACAGCTTTCATACAGCTTTGCACACACATTACTCTTGGATAGATTACCCGCAAATGCAGGGTCGCAGATAAATGCCACACGTATCACATGAAAGTGCAGGAGCAGAGCTTTCCAGTGATGCCACACACATCATTGTGCTGTCATCCCATCATGCTATACAGATCAAGTGTATACAAAATAAAAACCTGACGAATTTAATTTTTAATAGGATACCAAGATAAAGAGATTTTTTTATACTTCATATTCCTCTCACCATGTCTTCTCAAGAACCAAACATGACACTATAGATAGCAGTCACCATGTGATCATGTTTCCTAAAGAGGACATACAGTGTCACACCAGGCGGGCCAATCAAAAACAGTCTTGTCTCTGAAGAGTGGAGAAAAGATCAAGATTCTTCAGTCAACACAGGAATTCAAACACAATGACACCTGCAAAGTTTGTCCTCTATCTGACATGTCTGTTCTTGAGGGAAATGGGTGAGTTTTTGTGACTCCAGTTTCTATCTTTTTGCTCAACTTCAGAAATACTTTTAACATTTTTTAATAGTGCAAAATGCTGTCAGAGGTAATTTACTGTGTATTTGCTTTGTCTCTCATTTGACTTCAGCTCATACAAGTGATCTGAAAGTGTCCTCGTCTGTTCGTCAAGAGAGACAATTTGTATCAGCGAATGTTGGAGACAATGTGACTTTGCAATGTTTCTATGATGGCTATGAATCAGCATGGCTTTACTGGTATAAGCAAACTCTGGGACAGAAACCAAGGCTCATCTGTAGAGGCTATGTGTATGATACAAGGGTCACCTTTTATCATGAATTCAAGAACAATCCACGCTTCACACTGGACTCTGAAAACACTGCAAATCACTTGGCAATTTTTGATTTGGACATTTCAGACTCAGCTACTTACTACTGTGCAATTAGCTATGCATATGAGTTCAGCTTTGGAGCAGGTGCTACTGTCAGCGTAAAGGGTTCAGGTTTGAACGTCCCAGCTTCGGTCCATCAGTCAGCGTCTGAGACCATCCGGCCAGGAGGCTCTGTGACTCTGAACTGTACAGTACACACTGGGAGCTGTGATGATGGAGAACACAGTGTTTACTGGTTCAAAAACTCTGAAGAGTCTCATCCAGGACTCATTTACAGCCATGGAGGCAGGAATGATCAGTGTGAGAGGAAACCTGACACACAAACACACACCTGTGTCTACAACCTGCCGATGAAGAGCCTGAATCTTTCTCATGCTGGGACCTACTACTGTGCTGTTGCCTCATGTGGACACATACTGTTTGGAAACGGGACCAAGCTGGACTTTGAGGGTAAGTAACTTTCAAGCTAAAGTTGTTTGATTTGATAAACACGCATTGGTACTACCTAAACAAACTTAGATAGAAAATACCTGCTCTAAGCCCTGGCTCTGTTTTCTGTCACTGCAGATCAGGCACACTTAGTGTATTTCTTGAGTGGAACGTCGACATTCACCACCATCCTGAGTGTGTTATTGGCTGTCTCAGTGTGCATGATGAACAAGAGAAACAGCTGCAAATCTTCAGGTAACTTGTAATGTCTATATCTGACAGCTTGTATTCACAGAATTTGGCTTTTAATTTAAGATCTTTCTGTTTCACAACCAGAGTCTGAAGCTACGTTCCAAGCTCCCTCCACAGCAGATGCACAGGTGAGTACAACCTGTTTACTATATAATGATGGCTAAAATACCATTTAGCCGTGCCTTACCTTTTTATTACAGGAGACATTGTTTCCTGGGAAATATTCTGTCAAGGACAAAATAATAATCAACTCATATATATTTTCTCACCAGGGTTACCAACATGCAGAAAAACTCTATTATGCTGCTTTAAGTGTCAACCTGTCCAACAGATCAAGAAGACAGAGGGATCAGACCTGGAGTGAATGTGTGTACTACAGTGTAAAGCAGTAGAACTGGACATGTAACATCTGTACGTTGAGTAAGACAGGATGTTCTTAGTGCCTCTTTTGACATGTAATGTACATTTATATCTACCTTTGAAATAAGTATGCTCTTATAGCTTTGTTTTAAGCAGTCAAAGTTGAAGTGTTCTATGCTCCGCTATTGTGTATATTTAAACCGGATATCTCCATTCTGTTTTTTTTTTCTTGGAAATTAACCATGTGTCAAAAATAAGTTACATTTATAAATATGAATAATTATTTTTTATAACTTAATCGGCACATCTAGACGGTCGGTTTTGTACTTTTTAACCAACCATATGTGTGTTCTTGTGTGTGGATTTTATGTTGTTAATAATCAAATAAACATAATTACAATTTAAAGCATTTTGAGCCTGAAACAATGTGTGCATGTGTTCAAACCAGTGGCTTCTTCATACATGTTTGTCAGAGAATGTGCTTGACCTCACCCATATCCAATAAGAGAGTGAGTTGTGAAACTCGGTGTTTCGGTGCTAAAGTCAAAAAGCACAGGAAGGTTATTTTACTGACCTAAAAAATGTGACTCTACTATTTCACAGTGGTACAGTTTGGTGAAAATTAGGTCTTTCTACCCTCCAGACACTTGAATATGCACCAACATAAAGTGCTTATATGTGTGCAAAGATTTAATATTGTAACTGGTGGAGGATAAGTGCAAACTAGAATTACTGTCTCACAGTTGTATGCTTTTGCCAACAAGTCAAGTTGCACTTACAGTTCACATCTATGTCTGTGCAGACTTATATGTGGCCATGACCGTTAATGATGTTTCTAATATGGATGTTGCTGCAAAGAAGCTACATATTTTAAAACTTAGGAGCTTTACACACATCTTCAACACAACGGTCACAGTGACCTTTGACCTCTTACCACCAAAATCTAATAATTTCATCCTTGAGTTCAAGTGGACAACTGTGCCAAATTTAAAGAACTTCACCCAAGGTTTTGAATTTTTTTTTTCTTTTTTTGTGGTTATTTTGATAGAGGCTCTGTCGATGCAGTAAACAGGAAGTACACACAAACGCCCCAAGTAAGGGGGAAAAAATACATATGTTTTGCGTGTTTTTGTGAGGTGGAGGTTGAGAAGTGTCTGCATTTGCATTTTCACACACAGGCCTCTTTGAAGGAGGGGGTGCGGGTGGGGGGGTGGGTGGGGGGGGGTGGGGTTGAGAGGTGTCTACTTGCATTTTCACATGTATGCCTCTTTGTAGGGGGGTGAAGACATGTAAAGTATCTCCTTTGTGTATATGATAAGTTGTGGGTACAGAGGTGTCTACCTTTGGCTTGTCTACTTGCACCTTAGGCGGGGGGTTGTAAGATGTTAACTTGCTATAGTACTATGGACTTGCGTCTGGTATCCCTGCCCCGTCAATTGCAGAGCTACTGCAAACACGTTAGCAGAGGGCTTGGTGAGTTACATGACAATATTGGATCAAATTTAAAACTTTACTGTTACTTACAAGTAGCTAATTATTTTTTCTTTTTCTGTAGGACAACCACATCCAGAGTGAGTTGTCATCACTGCTCTGAATAGTGACCGAAAAGACTGGACGTCAGACGACTCCAAAAGACTTCTTGTACATTGTATTCATTTTCAGTTTTTTTTTTTTTTTAAATATAAAATAAAATGAAAATTATATTTTGACAAACAAATAACACTAACAAAAGAAAAAATAAATATGCAAGAAAAAAAAATGATTAGCTGCTCAGATACTTTAGTAACACTGATGTGGTCACTGAACACAGGTTTTTATCCTTAGAACCTAGATGGGATGAAACCCACATAGTTGCCATTGGGATCAGGAAATGTGTCTCTGATCCTCCACACACAACAGCTGGGGATAACAACTCGACGCCCACCTCCAAGTGACCCATACTGTAGGACCATCTATTGTCTGTACGCTGCATATCTGAATTGTCTATTACTGTGCCCCGGGTAATTCTGATCCTCTACAGCCCTCAGATCGTTCCAGATTCTCCTGGCTATGCGCAAGTGACCCCCCATCAGTACATAAATGTCCATGTGTGGCATGATGGACAGGCATTCATCAGGTTGGTGGCCACAGCACTTTCTCTCCAGGTCTGTCGGCATTTTGCGGCACCTCCCACACACCTCCCTCACACCATGAGTGTCCAGCAGTGGACCCTGGGACGGGTAGAGCACCTGATGTGACTGATCTCAGGTCAAAAATGTAGGACGGGTCATTCTGCAACACAGCCCGGAGTCAAACTTGACTATTTTCCCAAAGATTTATTTAGAAAGTTTATGACTAAACTTGACCATTATTATAAAAAAAATATTGTTTTATCCTTTATAATATTTGAAAAGTAAATTTAAAAATTACAAAACAGTTCAAACTATACCATCACCACTGCACTCTTGTCTTCTGATGCAGTGTCCCAATGATAAAACACAGAAAAAGAGGATCACAGTCAGAGGCTCAGTGTTAAAAAAAAGATT
Organism: Epinephelus fuscoguttatus; assembly: GCF_011397635.1. Classification (NCBI taxonomy): domain Eukaryota; kingdom Metazoa; phylum Chordata; class Actinopteri; order Perciformes; family Serranidae; genus Epinephelus; species Epinephelus fuscoguttatus. Next base: position 27,696,628 of record NC_064774.1, read on the forward strand.
TCTTTACTCCATTTCTGCAGAAATTGTATGTTTTGAAAATTACAAAGGCATATACAGCACAAAGGTGTCTTGCTTATATGCTAGAGTTTTGTTTTTTCTATGGAGTACATTTACAATGCATTTGTATTGTGCTGCTTTCTATCAGTCATCTGCCTCTTAGTTACAATACACATCCTGTGTTTTGCTGCTGAGGTAAGGTACAATAGATGGAGCACATATTGAATGCACTCAAAAAACAGAAATACACACTTCTATAGAAATGTGTGTGTGTGTGTGTCTGAGTTTGATGTTTATATCAGAACAAAAAAACACAAGTAATAATATACATACATCCTGATAAGCGATCCGCTCTGCTTGGAGAGCCTGTATCCGCTGCAGGCCCTCCGGTTCCAGCTGTAGTTCCGACAGTAAACCGCAGCCGGATCGCCATCCTCTACCTCTTCCTCCTCTCCCACCTCAACCCCTTCGTCCGCGGCCTCGAGCGCGACCTTGGCCCGTGGACGTGCTCGGAGCCGGGGATCCTGACGTGCTGTCATGTGAACTCAAAAAATTATTAAAAAAAGGTTCATATATATCAAGTCATTCACAAAAACAATGTTTATCTAACAAGTGATAGACATCGTTGTTATTGTTAGCTTTTCCTTGTTATCCCGACGGTACAAGAGCTAACGTTAGCTGTTTACTCATAGCATTACATTGTTATGACATGACACGTTTGTTTCAACATGCACTGTAATAACTTTACAGTTTGTCATAGTTACCTGTGACGTTGTTGAAACTTGTAGCTAAGTGACAACGTTGCTCATGGTGCAAGTCAGTCCTCTCTCTCCTCTCAAAACTCACGCTGTGCCGACTCCTTCTCCCACCTGAGGAGGTGTGTCGGTAGGCGGTGGAAAGGGGAGGGCGAAACGGAGCTCAGAGGGGAGGACGCATGACGTCAGACGGAGCACAGGAGGGAGGAGGAAGAGTGTGGAGAAGATGCAACTTTCAAATCTCTCCAACATCGTAGACTCCAGCTTTAAGCTAAAGACCACCAAAACATCAAAAAACAGTGGAGTTCTCATTAGACTGCATTTAAACACACAGCAAAAGCTAATACAAACATTAATACCAGTAGTACAAATACAAATACTTTTAATACTACAATAATGGAAATTCTTAAAACATTACTTAGTTAAGACACTAGAAGGGCCGTTACATAGTCGATGCAAGCAACACGAGCAAGCGACACAAGCGACGCGAGCAACGCACTTCCTTTCATAGTCAACACAATGAACGCAAGCGACGCGGGCGACACTTGGAATGCAACACATAGCTCGTGCAATAGGGGGTAGCAGAGTCACTGGTACATTCCAGCTGGCTAGTACTGCTTTAGCTAGCTAGTACTGCTATTTTATTAGAGTGCAGGGCACTAGAACTGTCATATAAATGGGGGTGTGCCCATACGAGTTCGCAAAGTTTTTCCTCCTCGCCCGCCATATTTCATACCTGCTTCTTCTGTGAATAACAAAAAGTGGTTAATTTCAAGTATGTCTCCTGCATTATCACCCCCACTGGCAAGGCATGGCATTACATGCGTCGCTACGTTGCGTATCAAAAAAATTGACTACACATTTTGAGACACAAGTGCGCATCATGGCAGCCAATGCGTCTCGATGCGTCCCACTGCGTTCGCGTCTGTGTGCCTTTGTGTCGACTATGAAACAGCCCTAAGACTGGGCGACTTACAAAAACGTCAACAACGAATAGAATTAGGGATGTCAGTTTGGGTTAATTCTGCTTTTGATAGCCGGACACCCATTATCAGGACACTGACCGGTTATTTTTTAAGAAAAAAAAAAGGCAAAAAGACGTGAAATACAAGAGGTCATTTCTTTTAGTCCGTCGCTTCATTCCAATGATAAATTACTGAACAGACCTACTGGGCGCAGGCCCAGGGACCCAAAGTGTCAGGGTGCCCCCTGGCCTGGCTGAACCCCTTTAGTTGTTACTTACTGTAAAACTCAAATTAACAGCCTGGGCTATTATTTGCTTAAATCATTGAAATCAACAGGCCTATATTTGGGACAAACATTACACATCCAAAGAACGTATATATAAAACTGCTTGGCAACAGACCAGGCATCTTAAATGTGTAGTCACACCAGGCTAGTAAAAGGAACTGGGCGTTTAATTGGGACAAGCCTTTTACATGAAGTTTTACCGTGTGTTAGCACCCTTAGCTGTGCTGACATGGCTAATGGTGCTAACATAATTAACAATGCTAAAAAAGGTTTGTGGCCCAAAATTGAGCAGCTAACCTTTGGGATGACCTGGGGGGAAGACTGGAGGGTGGAGACAATGTTTCCACAGTAGTTGGGTCAGGACAGCGTTACTAGCATTATTTGCCAAATGAGCTGCTAAGCAGCTGCCGCCAGATGTGGGTGATGCGCAGTGTGATAAACTAACTAGGGAGTGACAAAATTAACCAATAGACTGACATGTATAACAGGGCAAAAATGTTTTCTGTGGTTAATAATGGTTAATAATAGTAATGATGATAATATTGTACTGAGGCGTCATGGTGGTACAGTGGTTAGCACTGTCGCCTTACAGCAAGATGGCTCCTGGTTTGAACTCGGGGTGGGGGAGCCCTTCTGTGTGGAATCTGCATGTTCTTCCTATATCAGCGTAGGTTTGCTCCGGGTGCACCGGGTTTATCCCACAATCCAAAGACATGCAGGTTAGCTGGTGACTCTAAATTACCTGTAGGTGTGAATGTGAGTGTGAATGGTTGTCTGTCTCTATGTGTTAGCCCTGTGATGGTCTGATGACCTGTCCAGGGTGCAACCCCAAACAGGATGGGTGGTTATGAAGAATGAATATGGAATGACTGACTATTATTATTTTATCTTTTTTATTATTGTTATTATCATTATTATGAGATCTATGCTCGTAGGCAGGTGATTTAAAGTCTTCTAAACTTGTGTCATTTCTGTTAAATTTTCCGAAAACATAGGTGCATAGATAGAATCAGTCTACACTTGTGGCCAATGCATCAACTCAATCTATACATATTTTTCATTTCTATAAATACCCAACATTATGAATACTGATGCTTTTTTGACAGGTAGAGAAATGATGAATCCTGCATATGCGTATGTCTGCTGCTGAATGTAAAGCAAAAGGACTCTACTGTACATCACTACTGATGTTTAGATACCTGAAATATATTTTCCTTCATTCTAAATAGGATACCAAGATAAAGAGATTTTTTTTTTACTTCATATTCCTCTCACCGTGTGTTCTCAAGAACCAAACATGACACTATAGATAGCAGTCACCATGTGATCATGTTTCCTAAAGAGGACATGCAGTGTCACACCAGGCTGGCCAATCAAAAACAGTCTTGTCTCTGAAGAGTGGAGAAAAGATCAAGATTCTTCAGTCAACACAGGAATTCAAACACAATGACACCTGCAAAGTTTGTCCTCTATCTGACATGTCTGTTCTTGGGGGAAATGGGTGAGTTTTTGTGACTCCAGTTTCTATCTTTTTGCTCAACTTCAGAAATACTTTTAACATTTTTTAATAGTGCAAAATGCTGTCAGAGGTAATTTACTGTGTATTTGCTTTGTCTCTCATTTGACTTCAGCTCATACAAGTGATCTGAAAGTGTCCTCGTCTGTTCGTCAAGAGAGACAATTTGTATCAGCGAATGTTGGACACAATGTGACTTTGCAATGTTTCTATGATGGCGATGAATCAGCATGGCTTTACTGGTATAAGCAAACTCTGGGACAGAAACCAAGGCTCATCTGTAGAGGCTATGTGTATGATACAGAAGTCACCTTTTATCATGAATTCAAGAACAATCCACGCTTCACACTGGACTCTGAAAACACTGCAAATCACTTGACAATTTTTGATTTGGACATTTCAGACTCAGCTACTTACTACTGTGCAAGTAGCTATGCATATGAGTTCACCTTTGGAGCAGGTACTACTGTCAGCGTAAAGGGTTCAGGTTTGAACGTCCCAGCTTTGGTCCATCAGTCAGCGTCTGAGACCATCCGGCCAGGAGGCTCTGTGACTCTGAACTGTACAGTACACACTGGGAGCTGTGATGATGGAGAACACAGTGTTTACTGGTTCAAAAGCTCTGAAGAGTCTCATCCAGGACTCATTTACAGCCATGGAGGCAGGAATGATCAGTGTGAGAGGAAACCTGACACACAAACACACACCTGTGTCTACAACCTGCCGATGAAGAGCCTGAATCTTTCTCATGCTGGGACCTACTACTGTGCTGTTGCCTCATGTGGACACATACTGTTTGGAGACGGGACCAAGCTGGACTTTGAGGGTAAGTAACTTTCTGGTTGATGAATAGTTATTCATGGTTACTTTCCGATCCAACTTTGTCTAAACAAAGGTATAAAAGCTTTGTTTCTGATGACTGGCTCTCGACAGATGAGGAAGCTTCTCTTGTCTTGGTGTATATCTTGAGCGGAGCTTTGGCATTCACCATCATCCTGGTTGTGTTACTGGCTTTCTCAGTGTACAAGATGAACAAGAGAAACAGCTGCCAATGTACAGGTAAGCAGTACTGCTTACATCTGACAGCTTGTATTCACTTAACAGAACTTTGGAGTAAAAGAGCCTTTTCTTTGTTTCACAATCAGAGTCTCGAGCAAGATCATCAGCTCCCTCCACAGGAAATGCAGAGGTGAAACCTACTTTAATAATTCCCCTTTTATTGCGCATTAAGTTGTATTTTAAATTTGGATATTCTAATCCACTTCTATACTTTGTCACCAGAGTTACCAAAATGCAGACAGCCTCCATTATGCTGCTTTAAGCGTCAACCTGCCCAACAGATCAAGAAGACAGAGAACCATCACCAATGATGACTGTGTGTACTCCAGTGTAAAGCAATAGAACTGTAACATTTTTACTTTTTCAGTAAAATTGAATTAGTTATTGTTGTTATTTTCTAATTATTTCAAATCTGATGTAGATTTTTTTTGTCTGACATGTTTTATTGTTTGTCTAACTTCCTTGTGGTCTGCCACCTGGTTGCTACGTTTTTAGAAAAAACCCCACCTCACCTCACCTCGTGTGCTTTGGCGGTATACACAGATAAATGTCTTGAACGCAGAAAATAAGAGGAAAAACTGAGGGGGAGAGATTGAGGGGGGGTTACTTTTGTATGAGTCTACATATTGTTGTAAGGAAAATCCTGCATAGTATATCTGTAGCTGATTGTCTCTTGTAAACATGCCAGTGTGAAAATTGAACAGCTAGTTATTTCTGAATTATTAGACATGTAACCAAACAAAATGCAGATATTAAAATAAGATAATTTGGCCTATATCTATCGGACGTATAAAACATGTTACCTGTGTCCTTTATAGATTATGAAACCCAGTAAATTGTGAGGAAGATCACGTTAGTTTTTGGGTTGCTGGAAATAAATCTTGACAATGATTTGATTTTAATCAAGGACAACTCTGATTACATACAGACTCAGGATCCAGGATTATTGCTGTGTCAATTTGGAAGATTGCCAAAATTAAAGTCCAACATATGTGCAACTTGAAATAGCTTTATTTGAAATACGTATGGTGTGAACGTTGTTGGGTTGTAACTAACTGCAGTCGTTGAAGAAATATTATGATTTTTTTTTTGGAAAAAATGAAACCGAGATTCCAGAGAGAAGCAGACAGAGGGGTCTACAGTCTGTGTTTGAAGGATATATCCAGGATGTCAAACTGACTCAGCAGCAACAACAGGTCAAAAAGACAAAGACAGTTAGAAGCTAAAGCCGAACTATAGGCTACAGATCACAGTGTAAATGTGAACCACCACATCACTGCTGATCGCCACAGAAGACAATGAATATAAAGGGAAACTTTGCTGATATTGAACCAGCTGTGTGGCATCGCAGTGTGTGCAGATGAACAGTGTTTGGCTTCGCCCCCGTGCTGCTGCCAGCACCCGTACCTCTGCCGCTGGATGGGCAGGGATCTCTGGGGGAAGTCAAACAACGTTCATCTGCACAGAGTGCAATGACACACAGCTGATTGAATATCGGCTTCCCTTCACTTGTTCCTGTACAGCAGGGTTGGTCTTTTTTTCACTGTTATAATCATTAAAAAGCAAAAGCAGCATGTGTATACATTCAGTAGGCTATATCTTCAGTAGCTAGCTAGCTAACCCTACACTTTTCAGGGTGTGATTTTGGTTTTGGAACAGGGAAGAAATATCTTTTTCCAACCTCTCCAGGTAACAAGTATCATTAATACACGACGTGCCCCAGACTCAACATTTAGCTCCAAATCCACAAAACCAGCCTGAAAATGAAGGAAATCTGAAACGACTGCATTAGAGTCAATGGAGCACAGCTGTGTTGTTGTAGGACCCTTGTCTGAGCCAGCCTGATGCTACGTTATGATTGGCCGGTCTGCGTCCAGGGTTGGGACTTAGCAAAAGGTCAATTGACACATTTCTTTGCTTTAATCCATTGTCCAGAGGTGCACTCTAAATTATAGAGAAACATCCCAATGCTGACATGTACACATTTACATAGGATAAAGGTAGCCTGGGAACAAGATCTTGGACCTATATCTGAGGACCAATAGGTCTTTATTCTTTCAACAATACATAGATCCTCACTTTGTGTAAGACAGGCCTTATAGCAATTTAAGGTGGTCCATAGGGCTTTTAGGTCTCCTGTCCAAAATCCTATTGTTGCATTGTCTGGCATTGCTAGTGGAGACAAGCCCAACCTGACATCTGCAGAGCACTGTGTGGGGACTTTTGCTCTGCTCTTGGCCATGCTATCTTATTAAAATAGAAGGAGGCTGCCCTGCCCACATCTGGCCAGTGGCTTTGAGACGTTATGTCCTGCCTAAAATAAGAGATGTTGTGCTTCTCTGCCAGTGGTTCAGAGAAAAAAATCCTGGAGACCTGGAGGCCCCTTTTATCCCATTTTTACTATACCCAAACAACATCATCTCTCAATGCGTTTTAATACAGCCCTTGACATAAAGAATATAAAGCAAAATCTGATTCCATGGATGGTGCTGCTCTGCATATTAAATCCTAGACATTGTGCCTTAGAAATATTTAAAGGAAGGAGAAATTTGGGGATAGGACGATGGGTGGGTGGGAAGGGCTGTTGTATCATACAAGGTATTACTGTAATGGCCTCAGGGGCAATTCTACTTTTGTTTGTTCTGCACACTGATGTATACTGTGTGGTGATGTGGAATATGTCTGCCCAACCCTGGCATCAGACCAGAGTTCTTATCTTGACCCAGAACTGTGGATAATATTGGCCTTTTTTAATCATAAAAACAAGCTTTCCTTAACCTTTACCAAGTTGCCTAACCCTACCCATGTTTTAATCATAAATATAGTCTATATATAGATTGAGTGAAGAAGGGGAGGGTGTGCAAAGAGCACCTGTGCTACAGACACCAAGCTGGCAGCTGCCTGAAGGAAAAGAAGCACCACCTGTCTTTTGACCGTGATGCAACGATGATTAAATCCCAGAACAAGAGGCAGCTCCCAGAGATAATCCCTGACAACATCAACAACGCTTACATGTTTCAGATGATATGTCATGTTTGTAGTCGACGAATGCTTTTCTATTTACCTGAAATCCCTAGTGCAGAGCTGATTTTCTTCCAGGCGCTGTTTATAAGTGTGTAGGCCTATCATCAGTGGGACAGATGTAAAGCTCTGGGTAGCCCTGATTTATCACAGACTTATATTTATGTACGAAGGGAAAGATATCTGACGGCTGTGATTGGTTTGTAATGTGACTGCTGAGCGTGGCCTCTCCCTGTGTTTCTACTTTCAAATTAATTTCCTACATGGTCCAGTCATAAAGGTTTTGATTTATTTTGACAGGGTACAGTTCCTAATTTAGTTTCACATTTGATTTTTGTTTTTGTTTTTTCCTCTGTGACTAAACCAACAATGAAATCTTGCCACCTCACGACCTTTCTGGTCGACTAACATTTGGTCGACTATAAGGGGGCAGCCCTACAAAAAAGACAATATTTACATGATGAAGTGCCTCCCAAAATAAACTTAGATCTCTATTTTAAAAACTAATTTAACCATCCACACATGCCCCCTGGAGAAGGGCCAACAATAACCTGCTATTTAAAAGTTACAAGCATGTCCAACTTTATGCCTAGTGGTACTGTATGTGAAGTACATAGGAGCTTCTTATCTTGGCAATAGGTCTAAAATCAGTAAAAATGAATGATCTTCAAATCCAATACACACAGGGAACAAACACATTGGGCTTTTTTCTGTTTGATGCATTGTGTATCATAAACAGTCATACATTTCCATTAAAATCCACTGGACTGGACTGGCAGCAGAAGACAACTAAAATCATCTACATGAATAAGTACTGTATGTGTCAAAAAGGTGCAACACATTTGCTAAAAAAAAAAGGCTTGACCCTATTGGTGGCAGTAACCATGTGAGCAGTGAGGTTTCCTGATTAGGACACACACAGTGCACCTCAGGTTGGCCAATCAAACAGAGTCTCGTCTCTTTAGAGTGGAGGAAGGATTCGTGTCTTTTCTTTTCACACAGAAATTGTGCACGATGGCATCTGCAATGTTTGCTCTCTACCTCACATGTCTGTTCTTGGGGATAACAGGTGAGTTGTGTTTTTGTCGCTCAAACTTGTATCGTTTGGTGTAAGATCACTGCTTATGCAAATGTTTTCCAACACTTTTAATGTACCGATTATTCTGAAGTCTGTCAAATTAAATTAAATCTACAATTTCTTTGTATCTTATTTCACTTTAGCTCAGATGACTGATCTGGAATCCTCATCTGTTCATCCTCACAGTGGTTTTCTATCAGTTAACACTGGGGAAGACTTGACTTTGAAATGTTTCTATGGCGGTGCTACGGCTGCAAGGCTTTACTGGTACAAGCAAACTCTGGGACAGAGACCAACACTCATCTCTACTTTCTATACATATGATAAAAAAGTTTATTTTGATGAAGAGTTCAAGAAGAGTTCGCACTTCTCACTGGATACTGAAAATGGCAAATATCACTTGACAATCAGAGACTTGCATATTTCAGACTCTGCTACTTATTACTGCATAAGTTGCTATCTATACTCATTTGACATGCTGCAGAGCACTTTAATCACTGTAATGGATTCATTGAACGTCCCAGCTTCGGTCCATCAGTCAGCGTCTGAGACCATCCAGCCAGGAGGCTCTGTGACTCTGAACTGTACAGTACACACTGGGCGCTGTGAAGATGGAGAACACAGTGTTTATTGGTTCAAATACTCTGAAGAGTCTCATCCAGGACTCATTTACAGCCATGGAGGCAGGAATGATCAGTGTGAGAGGAAACCTGACACACAAACACACACCTGTGTCTACAACCTGCCGATGAAGAGCCTGAATCTTTCTCATGCTGGGACCTACTACTGTGCTGTTGCCTCATGTGGACACATACTGTTTGGAGACGGGACCAAGCTGGACTTTGAACGTAAGTAACCTTTGAGCAAAAGTTGGTGTGTCTGATAAGAACTCATTGATACTACCTAAACAAACTTAGTAAAACTCTGTTTCTGATGTCTTATTATCTGCAGATGAGGCAGACACTAATGTCTTAGTGTATTTCTCGAGTGGAGCCATTACCCTGAGTGTGTTACTGGCTTTCTCAGTGTGCATGATGAACAAGGACAAGAGAAACAGCTGCAAATCTACAGGTACATGTAACTGCTGCTGTTATTATCTGACAGCTTGCTTTCACTGAATTTGGCTTTTCATTAAAAGCTTTTTCTGTTTCACAACCAGAGTCTGACGCAAGAGTTCCAGCTCCCTCCACAGCAGATGCACAGGTGAGTACAAACTGTTACCAGCCAAGTAACCATTTTGATTGCACAATACATTTTGTTTGTTTTAATTTTTGTCAAGAACATAATAATAATAATAATAAACTGATAAATATTTTATCACCAGGGTTACCAACATGCAGAAAAACTCTATTATGCTGCTTTAAGTGTCAACCTGTCCAACAGATCAAGAAGACAGAGGGATCAGACCTGGAGTGAATGTGTGTACTACAGTGTAAAGCAGTAGAACTGGACATGTAACATCTGTATGCTGAGTAAGACAGGATGTTCTTAGTGCCTCTTTTGACATGTAATGTACATTTATGAAATAAATATGCTTTTATTGTTTTTTTGTACATAAATTAGGATACTCTGTATTATCTGTGGGGTCTGAAGTGTCTCCACAATGTTCTTGAAATTACAAGATTATTTTGAGCACATATAAATAAATGCTTTTAGGACTTAACCTGTATATTTAGAAGCTCAGATCCATTGATGCTGTAAGAATCACTCAGGTCAAGATTATTGTATACTATTGTGTTTATCCTCATTGTTTTTTTAACCAAATCTTATGTGTGGTTTTGTATGTGAAATCTATGTTGTTAATAATTAAATAAATAGAATCAGAATTTTGGATCACTTTCAGCTTGAAGCAATGTGTGCGTGCACTTCATACATGAGTGGGTGGTGGCACCATGTTTATCAAAGAGTGTGGTTGATCTCACAGACGGACGGACTGACGGACGGACAGACAGACAGATAGACTGCCATTTGATGTAATAATATTATCTGGACTCAATTTGAGGATTAAGTATGTCCAATTTAACCAGATCAATGTACTGTATGTGCTTCACATATGTTCTTTGATCAAACAAAGCTAATATATTCATGGGACACTTCAATCTTGGGACAACATATATACATGTGTGTTTACTCGGTGGTAAAAATCCCTCTGGCTCTATCATTCTTGGCTGGTAGCATCTTGCAAACTGTATCAGAAAAGCATGCAAATGACCTCATCCACTCCAATGAAAGATCAGTTGAGTTGAAACTCAGCTGATCTGATATTACAGTTACATGGCACAGGAGGGTTTTTAAATTGACCTTCAGTAATTGAGTCCTACACTAGTGATGCCCAATTTGATGACTTGACGGGGACTGCCCATTGTTCTGACTAGGCATGTGCCGGTATGAGATTTTGACGGTATGATAACCGTGGGCAAAAATACCATGGTGATTGGTACTACCACGGTCATAATAATAATAATAACAATAATAGAACAGGCGTTGTCCTATTTTCGTGCTGTACACTTTAAAACGGTAGGCTAATATTCGTTTGACTGTTCATAAGCAACAGCACGTACCAGGCATCCCCTGTCAGTGCAACGCATCATCACACCAGTTGTTTAAATGGCTAATATAGACCCGTTAAAAGTAATAGAGCCGTTTCTTAACTTCACAATGGTGACTCCGGCCAGCGGCTTGTTGAGCTCCTCGTGGTTGCGGACAGCCAGCTGCAGGTGACGGGGATGATACGGGTCTTCTTGTTGTCGCAGGCAGCGTTTCCAGCCAACTCCAGATGGGGGCAGCGGCACTGACATGCTCCGCATAGTTTCCTTTGCACAGCAGCCTGTGAACACGGCCAACTGGGAAATGGAGCCCAGCGCGGGAGGAGTGGATCTTTGCTAGGGATGGGTATTGTTAAGATTTTAACGGTATTACTACTCTTATCGATACTGCTTATCGATCCGGTATTTTAACGGTACTCTTATTGATACTTTTTGAGGAAGAAAAAAACAAATTAAGAACATAAATTGCTTTATTTTCTCAATTCTCATTATGCAACAAAATATTTTTTAACAAAACATTTTACTTTATACAACTTGAAATGTAAAATACATAAAATAATAGTGTTGTCATGGTACCAAAATTATAATATGTAAAGCCACACATATGACTGTTTGGCTCTCTCCGCCATTGTTATCTATCTAAAGGTAGGCTACGAGCTTGAGTTGGTGTGTGTGTGTGTGTGTGTCACTGGAACAACAGCCCCGCCCCCCTGCTCTCCACTCACACACAGCAGGCAGCCAGGGTGAGTGAGACAGATCTCTCGTCTTCAGGGAGAATAGCGAAAATTATGATACAATGACGCATAATTGATGGAGCTGGTGAGATAAATGTGCAAGATAACGTTTATCCTGTAAAAAAAAAAAAAAAAGCGACTGCTCCAGTACCGATAGCAGAACCGTTAAGGTCAGAGCTTATCAATACTTTGGTCTTGAAGAATGTAGCCCCAGGGCTCACTCAATACCGGAGTTCGGTACCCATCCCTAGTCTTTGCCTTGGCTCTGGGGGTTCTTCTGATAGCCTAAATGGTCCCACACCACCGACTTCATCCTTTTCGCCGGTGGGAAAAGTTCAGCTTCGCCTCCTCCAGCCATGTTTGCTGTTTGCACGTGAGTGGATTTACACTGATTACTGACATACTGACTGACTGACTGAGGCTGCCCCCCCAGTAATTGTGCTGACTGCAGCGGCTGCACATGCATGATTTCAGAGTGTGTGCCAGTTAAAATGTAGACTGGCACAGAGTTATTTCTGAGTTTTGAGTTCCTGAAGTTGCCATTTATGAAATGTAGCATAGGTTACACCATCGGCCTGTGCCATCAGAACGGAAAATAGGCGGTTAGTGACACCGTGACATTCTTTTACTGTGGTAAACCGTGACGCCGGTAACCGGCACATGCCTAGTTCTGACATCCTCATATTCGGCCTCAGTAGTCTGAGAAATGCGCCATTGGACTGAAAGTCCATTTGTCTGACAGTCTAGTATCTCGAAGACAAACGAGCATTGCTCCCAAGGGCTGTTTCTACTCTGCCTTTTATTGGCTAGTACTTGTTGCCTTTGTTGGTTGGTTTATCGTTTAGGTTTAAGCATAAGGAGTGACCTTCACAAAAAATGAGGTCCTGAAAGTTGTGCTATTGTTTCGGCTACAATGGCTTCATGTCTACCCTCTGGATGGTTATGCATCAAGTACTCTTAAGTCTACGCTGATGACTTTCTCTTTTATAGAAACAAAGGATGCCTCTAACATTTCAAAGCTGTCTGAAGTGTTTGTAGTCTATGATTATGTAGCTGTGAATACTATTATTACACTCATTATTACACTCCAGGTCTGCGTGCTTAAATGAGATTCTCTTTCAACTGCTTGCTTCTTTGTATACGCAGTCACAAGTGATCACATCTATATGATTAATTGTCATGTTGGATTAATCATGTTGCAGAAAAGCAAGGATCAGGCTTTGCTGACTCAGCATTATAAGAGTGTACTTTATCTTAAATCAAAATAGTAAACATAAGTGCTAATAGCGTAGGCAACTGGACTTGCTTGCATTTCTTGAAGACGTTTTGCCCCTCATCCAAGAAGTTTCTTCAGTTCTAAATGACTGGTATGAAGTTGCAGGCTATAAACCCTGTGTGGGTGGGAACCCTTGCAGAGTCGTAGGGGTCATGTGAGCTCTTAGTTTCAGAGTCGTTAAGGTCACAATGTGAGTCGTTGACCCACCTGGCCACCATGTGAGTCGTTAGGGTCAGGTGGGACCAGGGGTGAGAAGTCGTCTGGGGAGGGATCCCAAGACTGCATTGTAGGTGGGGGATAAGTAGTGTCATAAGCCACCCCCTCTGTTTAACAACGGTGGTTCCAGCTTGACGTTGACCAAAACAGTAAACTCTCTCTGACCTTTTGGTGCCATTGCTCATTTTATTAAATACACTGCCTTCAATTGGTCTTGATGATTCTGCTTACGCCTGGTTCAAATCATATATTTCTGCTAAAATTCAGATTATTGTTACCAGTGGTTTTAAATCAAGTTCCCACATAGCTGATAAAGAAATCAATATAAGGCTTCTGGTGCTTATGTCCAAATGAAAATTTACATCTTGTATGCCATTGTCTTTACCACAAACCAGGCCTTTACCTTATTAAAAGTTTGCCTTTGAAGACCTCCTGATCCTTTGCCATGCAAAGCTTGCTAAACTCCAGAATGACAAAAGTGAATGCATTTCACAAGAGTGCTGAGCTTTAGAGTTCCTGCCCTGATCCATACTCTTAATGCAAATCTAATGCTTATTTAAACAACCTACACTGAATTATGGATACATGCTACAAGCTCACATTAACCAGAAACCAATGGACGCCATTGACAACAGTGCCATTCAGGTTTTAAACATATGCATTTCTTCCTGAAAGGGGGGCCTACAACCGTCCTCCACCACTTTCATATTTCATGTGTGCCCCTTCATGAGATGCTTAAATGTTTTATCACCATAAACTACAACAGTATGAACATATGTAGAAAAGAAATGAAACAATCATTACTCTCTGACCTTCTTAACCCAACATGCTTATTGCATGTATTGTAGTGCACTCAATATGTTTGTGGTTTTCGGCAGGATGTAAGGGTGTTGTCACTCTGAAGAGGACATCTCTTAAGCCAGAGACCACTGAAGAGAAATATGTAATGTGTGATATTGGGCTATTTAAATAACACACAGAACTGATTTTATTTGATTTATGCTGCCAGTCCAGTACAGTGGATTTTAACAGAAATATATGACTGCTTATGCACTCACAGTGTCAAACACATTATATATAAAAAGCCCAATGTGTCTTGTTCCCTGTTTGTATTGGAAATGAAGATCATTTTTCACTGATTTTAGATCTATTGCCACATGGGAAGCTTTTATGTACAGTATGTCTCTGTCACAAAGACACACACCTCTGCTAGAAAAAAAACAACAAAACTTGACCCTATTGGTAGCAGTAACCACGTAAAGTTTCCTGATTAGGACACACACAGTGCACCTCAGGTTGGCCAATCAAACAGAGTCTCGTCTCTTTAGAGTGGAGGAAGGATTCGTGTCTTTTCTTTACACACAGAAATTGTGCACAATGGCATCTGCAATGTTTGCTCTCTACCTCACATGTCTGTTCTTGGGGATAACAGGTGAGTTGTGTTTTTGTCGCTCAAACTTGTATCGTTTGGTGTAAGATCACTGCTTATGCAAATGTTTTCCAACACTTTTAAGGTACCGATTATTCTGAAGTCTATCAAATTCAATTAAATCTACGATTTCTTTGTATCTTATTTCACTTCAGCTCAGATGACTGATCTGGAATCCTCATCTGTTCATCCTCACAGTGGTTTTCTATCAGTTAACACTGGGGAAGACTTGACTTTGAAATGTTTCTATGGCGGTGCTACGGCTGCAAGGCTTTACTGGTACAAGCAAACTCTGGGACAGAGACCAACACTCATCTCTACTTTCTATACATATGATAAAAAAGTTTATTTTGATGAAGAGTTCAAGAATAGTTCACGCTTCTCACTGGATACTGAAAATGGCAAATATCACTTGACAATCAGAGACTTGCATATTTCAGACTCTGCTACTTATTACTGCATAAGTTGCTATCTATACTCATTTGACATGCTGCAGAGCACTTTAATCACTGTAATGGATTCATTGAACGTCCCAGCTTTGGTCCATCAGTCAGTGTCTGAGACCATCCGGCCAGGAGGCTCTGTGACTCTGAACTGTACAGTACACACTGGGAGCTGTGATGATGGAGAATACAGTGTTTACTGGTTCAAATACTCTGAAGAGTCTCATCCAGGAGTCATTTACAGCCATGGAGGCAGGAATGATCAGTGTGAGAGGAAACCTGACACACAAACACACACCTGTGTCTACAACCTGCCGATGAAGAGCCTGAATCTTTCTCATGCTGGGACCTACTACTGTGCTGTTGCTTCATGTGGACACATACTGTTTGGAGACGGGACCAAGCTGGACTTTGAACGTAAGTAACTTTTAAGGAAAAGTTGTGACACATACTCATCGGTACTATCTAAACAAACTTAAATAGAAACTAGAATTACTGCCTCACAGTGGTATGCCTGCATGCACTAGTCAAGTATCTTTCACAGTTTACATCCATGTCTGTGAAAACATGACTGCTTTACACACAATGGGTCTCATTCATGAAAAGTGAGTAAATCTGTGTGTAGATTTGCACATAAAAGCCTACGCTACTAAAAACCTACTCCGGATTCAGGAACGCCACGGGAAGCTCAGATTTGATCGTAAACACGTGTGTATGATCATGAATGCCAATCCATCGTAAATTGACAGTGCGCTCCTGGTAATCAGCAATCAGCATAAATCCCCGCCCATGAACAGCCAATGACCACCATATAAGGAGGTGTAGGTGCATCCAGTTGATCTGTCAGTCATGGCGCAAGAAAGAAGAAACCGAGAGAAAGAAAAAAGAATTTTTCCGAAGTGGAGATCGAAGTAATTTTGGGTGTAGTGGACTTAAGAAAAAACATTTTATTTTCTTCAGTTAGTAGTGGTGTGACAGGGACAGGCAAAGAGAAGGCCTGGAGGGAGGTAACAGATGCTGTTAATGTTGTCTCCGTAGTACAAAGGACCATGTCAGAGGTGAAGCGTAAATGGTTTGATATGAAACTGGAGGCAAAGAAACGCATAAGCACACACAAAAAAATACAGCGGTCACCAAACAAACAGAAGATTCATTTGTGGGGTTTTGAATGAAGTGGGAACGGGAAACCAGAGATGTTTTGTGCGTAATGGATAAACTCTAAATCAGTGACGTCTGTCGGAATGTAGAGCAATTTAACATTTATTTTAACAAATGATCGTCTTCAAATTATTTGAATCTTAATAGCCTAGAGCTCTGTTTTATACAACGTAAATTTAACATTTTTCAAATCAGATTTATTCATTCAAATGATCAAAAAGCCACAAAAAAACAACAACCGTGTTGTCTCAAATAATTCTTTCACCCAGGCACCGAGGCCAAAGAGGCTGTGATCCAGCTGTCCTTACGGATATTTTTTATTATCATCATTCAACATGTAGAAAGAACGTGTAATCTATTGAGTCAATTTACATAGATAGTTCACAATCACGAACCTAATCTGGATCTTAAACCTGCTAATTGCCAACTAATTTAACTAAATGTGCTATATTTTTAATATTTTGTCATGTTTAGATTACGTGTTTCAAAGGCATCTGTGTATTGTGTGCATAACAGAGCGCAATACAAATTAAAATTGTAATTTCCAATAGTGACAAGCAATATCTATGTGCTTTACTAAATTTACTCAAGCACTACGAGTGGTCAGGAGCAGGAGTAGATTTTGTTAGTAGCTACGAAAAGATCGGAGCTACTAAAATATTGATGAATACGGACATGCACGTAAATTTCCGTCTGCGAACAGTTTACACACAAATTCCTTCTGCTCACGTTTCATGAATGAGACCCAATGTACCCACAGGAGCACAGAAGATCTATACATTCAGTATAGTTTCAAGGTGGGCACCATAGATGAGTGTCACCAATTCAGTATCTGACCAAATGTTTCCCCTTTGGTTCCTGAGATACGACATTGGCTAATGGCAAGAAAGGTGTTTTATGCAGAACATTATGATGTCACAGTGAAGCCAGCGTTTCACCTTTTGGATAGAAAAAAATGTCGTCACCTCATCATTATATTCTATCAGACAATTGTGTGAAGTTTTGTCATTATCAGCATATGAATTCTTTTCTTTTTTCTTTTGACCCCAAAATTCAAAGCAGTTTATCCATCAGTTCAACTGGAAGTCTAAAAGAAGAAAAAAAGACATTTAATTGAAGAAATTCCCTTGAGGCGTTCTTGAGATATCACATTCACGAGAATGAGATACATGCAAGGTTACACTGACTTTGACCTTTGACCACCAAAATCGAATCAGTTCATCATTAAGCCCAATTGAACCTCTGTGCCAAGTTTAAAGAAATTCCCTCGAGCTGTTCTTGAGATAACGCATTCATGAGAATGAGATGAATGCAAGGTCACTGCGACCTTGACTTTCACCCTTCACCACGACAATGTAATTAATTCATTCTCGAGTCCAAGTCAACCTTTGTATCAATTTGAAGAAATTCCCTCAAGGACGTTGTTGAGATATCACATTCACAAGAATGAGACAGGTGTTTTTCCTTATCCGCTGCGAGGGTCCTAAGGATAGAGCGATGTTGTATGCTGTAAAGCCCTGTGAGGCAAATTGTGATTTGTGATATTGGGCTTTATAAATAAAATTGATTGATTGACTGATTGAGACAGACAAGGTCACAATGACCTCTGACCTCTGACCTCTGACATATGACCTCCAAAAATGAATCTCATTGAGTTCAAATGGTAATTTTTGAGAAATTCCCCTTGAGGCGTTCTAGAAATACCGTGTTCACAAGGAAGGGATGGATGGACAACCTGAAAATGCAATGCCCCTGGCCACAGCTAACCCTGGTGCAGAGGCAGAAAAACCTCCTGAAAGCTCTGTTTCTGATGTCTGATTATCTGCAGGTGAGGAGGACTCTCACGTCTTGGTGTATTTCTTGAGTGGAATGTTGACATTCACCACCATCCTGAGTGTGTTACTGGCTGTCTCAGTGTGCATGATGAACAAGAGAAACAGCTGCAAATCTTCAGGTAACTGGTACTGTTAATATCTGACAGCTTGTATTCACAGAATTTGGCTTTTAAATAAAAGCTTTTTCTGTTTCACAACCAGAGTCTGATGCAAGAGTTCCAGCTCTGCATAGCCTTCTGATTTCTGTCAAGGACAAAATAATAATCAACTCATATATATTTTCTCACCAGGGTTACCAACATGCAGAAAAACTCTATTATGCTGCTTTAAGTGTCAACCTGTCCAACAGATCAAGAAGACAGAGGGATCAGACCTGGAGTGAATGTGTGTACTACTGTGTAAAGCAGTAGAACTGGACATGTAACATCTGTACGTTGAGTAAGACAGGATGTTGTTAGTGCTTCTTTTGACATGTAATGTACATTTATATCTACCTTTGAAATAAATATGCTCTTATAGCTTCTTTGTGCATAAATTAGAATACTCTTTATTGTCTGTGTGGTCAGAAACAATCTCCTTGCAATTACAAGATTAGTTTGAGTACATATGAATAAATGTTTTTTAGGACGTGTAAATGTAGAAGCTCAGATCCACTGATGCTGTAAAAGTCATTCAGATCAAGACCATCATATACTTTTGTGTTTATCCTCATTTTGTTATTATCACCAAATCATATGTGTGGTTCTGTATGTGAAATGTATGTTGTTAATAATCAAATAAACAGAATCAAATTTTGGATCACTTTCAGCTTGAAACAATGTGTGCGTGCACTTCATACATGAGTTGCTGGTGGCACCATGTTTATCAGAGAATGTGGTTGATCTCACAGTGGTCACAATTCACACATGGCAGACACATCCTATAATAGTCATTCATACATGGAGTCATGGCACACTGACACAAGAAAAGCAATTCAAGGTACAAAACTACACACACCAACCTGCCATGCTTATACAAGTGCAAGGATTTGACATTGTATTGTAGCTGGTGTTAGCATAGGTGAAGAAACACAACACAGCAGAGAACAATATATAGTATTCACTATTATGCAGCATTAGCTGTAGCACAGTCCTGCACTGGGTCTGGTACCTGTGGGTACAGGTAAGCCGCAAAAAGCTGTGTAATGGGCATAGGTAAAAATGAACTATACGCAGGCAGGCAGGCAGCAGGTGAGATTTTATATTTCATTTTTCAGAAGAAAACATGAAAAAATGGGCAATATGTGTGTAATATCAAGCTGCAATTCCTTTTATTTTGAAAGTCCATGGCAGAAGTTGAACCTTTGACCCCATCATCATCACATTAGTCCCCAGTGTGGAGGAGTCCAGCCATAGAACTCTGCAGCCCTAGGATGAGATGGCAGCCTACATCCAGTTCAAGACACCCAAGGAGGATGCTTTCGAGGTTTTATGGTGGTGAAAGGCGCATGCTAAAATATTTCCTAACCTGACAGTGATTGTGTGAAATGTTTTCGCCATCCCAGTCTTGAGCGTAGCCACTTAAAGACTTTTCCTCAGCTGGATTTGCAATCCAAGAACAGAGAACCAAGCTTAATGCAGGTGACCGTAGGCTGTATATGTTTTATCACTAGTGCAGGTCGGGTCGCAGGACTTTTATTAACGGGTGCGGGCGGGTGTGGCTTTGATTTAGACATAATGACGGGTAACAAGTGTGTTCTGGTTTGAGCTTTACGGGTATGGGCGGGTGCGGGTTTTCAAAAATGAACCCACGCAGGACTCTGAGCTGTAGCACCACAAAGTATACATACTAAGTTCAATGCGCAATACTAATGTGTGTGAGCACCTGCCACCCAGTGCTACAACTCATGGAGGTATGTTACCAAGTGCGATGGACTAAAAGCCAGACTGGCATCATGTCATCAAGCATCAATGGTCAAGGCCACGCCCCCTTTGGAGGGGAGTTGCGCTGTCAAGTGAGGAGAGAAACAGGAAAATGCTGAAAAACTGTTGTGTAGCTGGTTGTGACACAAATAAACACAAGAATTCAGATCTTCAGTTTCCCATCCAGATTTGAGAAACATAAGATTTGTGAATACTCACTGTCAGTGTGGTTAATGGCTAAATGACGCTGGCAACAGTTACTACAGTTGGTTAGCTAATGTAAGCTGGAGTGGGAGGCTGCTTCAGTACTGTCAGACAGATTAGGAGCAATCAAGATTGTTCTCCAACTGCATCTCAGCCTGGAGATCAAAAAGTTGGCTGACTGAAGGGAAATGACGACGATCAACCTTAATCTATTTGAAAATTGCAAAAGCTCAGGTTCAGACAAGGTAGCAAAATAATTATTAGACCAATTTCTAAACTTTTTTTTTATTATGAAATAAATACATTCAGAAGTATCAAAATATAATCCAAACCATTGTGCTGCATTGGATCTTCAGGTTTCTATCCCCTCAAAAAGGACGTGGTCTTGACCTTTTGAAGCACCCCAGTCTGGACCATGGGATGAAAGAATTCCCACCCACTAAAGCTCTTGCTCTAACACCTTGTCTGGGAAATCAACAGCAATGTGAAAACTGGCCACGTGCCCAACACTACAAAACAGTATGAGTAACTGTACACAGGGAATTTTAGGATCATACAGATGAAAAAATAAAGTGATATAGCCCCAATGAAAGTTCACCCCCTTGTTTCAAACCCTGTGTTCAAATCTCTTGATTAAAGTGATTAACAGTGTAAAAGTATAGCTAACATTTGTGATTACTGCTATTGCCAGTGTTAACTTTTGGTCAACACACAGAAAAGGAAGTATCACCTACATCATTGATTGACCGACATTACTGTTTAGAACAACTGTAAGACACAATCCACTTTCTAACCTTTTAAAAATCAAGGCAGCACAGATTAATGTATCTTGGTCTAACAAATCATTTTTGGCCATGCATAGTGAAATGCATATTTACTGGGTCAAACAGTTGGTACTCTCAGACCTGACACCCTTCACCTTGTACATTTTGGGTTGTATCTTTGTCACAGTTGCAGCCTTTGTGGTTTCAGCAGGATGTCAGGGCGTTTGAGCTCTCGCATGCACTCGCCTCATAATCCAAAGACCACTTGCAGTAAACATCCGGAACAGTAGAGTATTCATCAGGTCATATTCATCAGTACAGCCCCTACTGATATTACTAAGTATGCTCATCAGAATACTTTTAGCTGGAGTACAACTGACAACAATAAACAAGTGATTGGTGTGCAGTTTTCATTTCGCGTTACAGCACTCAGTATTAGTGCATAACATTACATAAGGTAGCACAACATGCAGGAAGGCAGTGAGTCTTGTTTGTCTAGCAAAGCATTTAAATGTTATGCAAGGGTCACATCTTTGGCTCGCATCAGAGCAGTGGTTCCCAGCCACAGGTCCAGATTTCTCACACAGTATAAGTTTAAGGTCCACACAGTTTAATTCATTCAGCGTCACACTTGCATTTGGCCATGTCATTGAGCTAGTTTGCCGTCTCTGTCAAGTAGCTGTTAATCCTCACTCTACTGCAGGCAACCACACTTCAGATAAAAGCTCTTTGCCAGAAATGTATTGTTTTTATGTATTTGTTTACGTCTCTTGCTGTCCATTCAGAATGGACCCGTGACCTACTTTGGTGGTGACTACCACGACCCACCAGTTGGGAACCACTGCATCAGAAAATAAGTCCTGACCTCTTTTTGAGGCTCCAGCTTTGATGTTTGAGTGGTTAAGCGACTGACATTTTACGCTGGTTTTCCTGGCTTTCTCTTGATTTTTCAAGTGGTTGTACTTCGCAATGCAGAATACACCAGCCAATATTTAACTGATAAATAAGACAGTTTAATTATTATTATTGTGAATTCCGATAATTACATACATTAATGAATAAAGGAAGTTTACTCTAAATAACCTGCTGCTTCTCTAAACAGTGAAGAAAGAATGTCAGGTAACCATTAATCAGTCCAACAGCACGTAAAGTTATTCCGACATATTTAAGGGCTGTACACATGCTAAGTCTTTAACTGCCCCTGAAAATGCAAGGTCAGGCACTGCGTGCTATTCTTGTGCCTTTTTTGTTCCAGCTTTATAAGAGCACAGCAGCAGGTTGCATCTGAGGTTGCTAAGCAACCTTAACAGGCACCGTATCATAGGCCGTTTACCTGAAATCCTGAGTGCAGAGCTTATCTTTTTCCAGGCACTGTTTAAAACACATATGTCAAAGTCAAGGCATATGTGGAATGAATTATCTATGGCCCCCGGGATGATATTTAATTACTATTGAAACCGGTGTTTTGCACGCACCAACACTACATTCCCCACAATGCAACGGTAGCCCGCGAACTCACTGCAGCGCAGCAAGCAGGCCTCGGCTTCATTATTCATCAGCAGTCAGAGCAGATGTCAACTTTCAGCTACCCCCTCCCCAAAAATGGCTAAATGGAAGGTGGACGCTGAGAACAGGGGGTTTCAAGCCAGGTGGGAGGCAGAGTACATGTTCACGGAGGTAAAAGGCAAACCTGTGTGTCTTCTGTGTGGAGAAAGTTTGGCTGTAATGAAAGAATATAATCTAAGAAGGCACCATGAAATGTCTCAGAAACACAAAGACAAAGACAAGAATATGAACACGGAACAAAGGCTACAGAAGGTGGAAGAATTAAAACGAGGTCTTAAGTCCCAGCAGGCTCTGTTCACAAAAGCCAAATCACAAAGCGAGGCTGCTGTCAAGGCTAGTTTTATTGTGGCAGAAGAGGTCGCAAAATCAGCCCGGCCATTTACAGAGGGAGAGTTTATCAAAAACTGTATGCTTAAAGTTTGTGATGCAGTGTGCCCAGACAAAAGGCAACTATTTTCAAACATGAGCCTGAGCAGAAACACCGTTGCTGAACATGTAGACCAGCTTTCCACCAATCTAAAAGAACAGCTTGTGGGAAAGGGAAAAGATTTCATCGCATATTCCACTGCTGTGGATGAGAGCACCGACACATCTGACATTGCCCAGCTGTCAATTTTCATCCGTGGAGTGGACTCCAGCCTGAGCATAACAGAAGAGTTTTTGGCATTACGTCCTATGCATGGCACAACTACAGGACAAGATCTGTATGAAGAGGTATCCAGATGTGTAAATGAGATGGGGCTGCCTTGGGAAAAACTCGTGGGATTGACAACAGACGGAGCACCCGCGATGTGTGGGCACAGGAGTGGATTGGTGGCAAGGATGCGTGAGTGGATGCGGGAGGAAAACGTCACAGATGAGCTGACAGCTTATCACTGCATCATACACCAGGAGTCGTTGTGTGGCAAAGCCTTGAAAATGGAACATGTAATGAGCACCATAACGCGAGCAGTTAACTTCATCAGAGCCAAAGGTTTAAATCACCGCCAGTTCAAGGCATTTCTGGGCGAATTAGATACAGAGTATGGTGACTTGCCCTATCACACAGAGGTGCGATGGCTAAGCCAGGGAAAGGTGCTGCAAAGATGTTTCGAGCTGCGTGAGGAGATCTGTCTGTTCATGGAAAGCAAAGGGAAAGACACAACAGAGCTCCGAGATGAAACGTTCCTGTGTGAAATGGCGTTTCTGTGCGACATCACGAGCCATCTGAATGTGATGAACCTGCAGCTGCAGGGGCGTGTCATCTCTGATATGTACAGTACAGTGAAGGCGTTTAAAACCAAGATGAACTTGAGCCAGTTTCCCAGCTGCCAGACCATGAAAGAGAAGCTCTCTACCGCTGTGTTCCCGAGTGCACAGTTTGCTGATAAACTCAACATACTTGCCGCCGACTTCCGATGCCGATTTGCTGACTTTGAAGCCCAAAAAAACAGGTTTGAACTGCTCAGCAATCCTTTTGCAGTTGACGTGGAAAGCGCACCACCAAACCTACAAATGGAGTTGACTGAGCTCCAGTGCAATGACACACTGAAGGAAAAATATGAGAGAGTGGGTGCTGCTGAGTTTGCACGTTTCATCCCCATAATGACGGGTAACAAGTGTGTTCTGGTACTGAGCTTTACGGGTACGGGCGGGTGTGGGTTTTCAAAAATGGACTCACACAGGACTCTGAGCTGTAGCACCACAAAGTATACATACTAAGTTCAATGCGCAACACTAATGTGTGTGAGCACCTGCCACCCAGTGCTACAACTCATGGAGGTATGTTACCAAGTGCGATGGACTAAAAGCCAGACTGGCATCATGTCATCAAGCATCAATGGTCAAGGCCACGCCCCCTTTGGAGGGGAGTTGCGGTGTGAGGAGAGAAACAGGAAAATGCTGAAAAACTGTTGTGTAGCTGGTTGTGACACAAATAAACACAAGAATTCAGATCTTCAGTTTCCCATCCAGATTTGAGAAACATAAGATTTGTGAATACTCACTGTCAGTGTGGTTAATGGCTAAATGACACTGGCAACAGTTACTACAGTTGGTTAGCTAATGTAAGCTGGAGTGGGAGGCTGCTTCAGTACTGTCAGACAGATTAGGAGCAATCAAGATTGTTCTCCAACTGCATCTCAGCCTGGAGATCAAAAAGTTGGCTGACTGAAGGGAAATGACGATCAACATTAATCTATTTGAAAATTGCAAAAGCTCAGGTTCAGACAAGGTAGCAAAATAATTATTAGACCAATTTCTAAACTTTTTTTTTATTATGAAATAAATACATTCAGAAGTATCAAAATATAATCCAAACCATTGTGCTGCATTGGATCTTCAGGTTTCTATCCCCTCAAAAAGGACGTGGTCTTGACCTTTTGTGAAGCACCCCAGTCTGGACCATGGGATGAAAGAATTCCCACCCACTAAAGCTCTTGCTCTAACACCTTGTCTGGGAAATCAACAGCAATGTGAAAACTGGCCACGTGCCCAACACTACAAAACAGTATGAGTAACTGTACACAGGGAATTTTAGGATCATACAGATGAAAAAATAAAGTGATATAGCCCCAATGAAAGTTCACCCCCTTGTTTCAAACCCTGTGTTCAAATCTCTTGATTAAAGTGATTAACAGTGTAAAAGTATAGCTAACATTTGTGATTACTGCTATTGCCAGTGTTAACTTTTGGTCAACACACAGAAAAGGAAGTATCATTGATTGACCGACATTACTGTTTAGAACAACTGTAAGACACAATCCACTTTCTAACCTTTTAAAAATCAAGGCAGCACAGATTAATGTATCTTGGTCTAACAAATCATTTTTGGCCATGCATAGTGAAATGCATATTTACTGGGTCAAACAGTCGGTACTCTCAGACCTAACACCCTTCACCTTGTACATTTTGGGTTGTATCTTTGTCACAGTTGCAGCCTTTGTGGTTTCAGCAGGATGTCAGGGCGTTTGAGCTCTCACATGCACTCGCCTCATAATCCAAAGACCACTTGCAGTAAACATCCGGAACAGTAGAGTATTCATCAGGTCATATTCATCAGTACAGCCCCTACTGATATTACTAAGTATGCTCATCAGAATACTTTTAGCTGGAGTACAACTGACAACAATAAACAAGTGATTGGTGTGCAGTTTTCGCATTTCCGCCGTTACAGCACTCAGTATTAGTGCATAACATTACATAAGGTAGCACAACATGCAGGAAGGCAGTGAGTCTTGTTTGTCTAGCAAAGCATTTAAATGTTATGCAAGGGTCACATCTTTGGCTCGCATCAGAGCAGTGGTTCCCAGCCACAGGTCCAGATTTCTCACACAGTATAAGTTTAAGGTCCACACAGTTTAATTCATTCAGCGTCACACTTGCATTTGGCCATGTCATTGAGCTAGTTTGCCGTCTCTGTCAAGTAGCTGTTAATCCCTCACTCTACTGCAGGCAACCACACTTCAGATAAAAGCTCTTTGCCAGAAATGTATTGTTTTTATGTATTTGTTTACGTCTCTTGCTGTCCATTCAGAATGGACCCGTGACCTACTTTGGTGGTGACTACCACGACCCACCAGTTGGGAACCACTGCATCAGAAAATAAGTCCTGACCTCTTTTTGAGGCTCCAGCTTTGATGTTTGAGTGGTTAAGCGACTGACATTTTACGCTGGTTTTCCTGGCTTTCTCTTGATTTTTCAAGTGGTTGTACTTCGCAATGCAGAATACACCAGCCAATATTTAACTGATAAATAAGACAGTTTAATTATTATTATTGTGAATTCGATAATTACATACATTAATGAATAAAGGAAGTTTACTCTAAATAACCTGCTGCTTCTCTAAACAGTGAAGAAAGAATGTCAGGTAACCATTAATCAGTCCAACAGCACGTAAAGTTATTCCGACATATTTAAGGGCTGTACACATGCTACTTTAACTGCCCCTGAAAATGCAAGGTCAGGCGCTGCGTGCTATTCTTGTGCCTTTTTTGTTCCAGCTTTATAAGAGCGCAGCAGCAGGTTGCATCTGAGGTTGCTAAGCAACCTTAACAGGCACCGTATCATAGGCCGTTTACCTGAAATCCTGAGTGCAGAGCTTATCTTCTTCCAGGCACTGTTTAAAACACATATGTCAAAGTCAAGGCCCGCGGGCCAGATCCGGCCCGCGAATGAATTATCTATGGCCCCCGGGATGATATTTAATTACTATTGAAACCGGTGTTTTGCACGCACCAACACTACATTCCCCACAATGCAACGGTAGCCCGCGAACTCACTGCAGCGCAGCAAGCAGGCCTCGGCTTCATTATTCATCAGCAGTCAGAGCAGATGTCAACTTTCAGCTACCCCCTCCCAAAAATGGCTAAATGGAAGGTGGACGCTGAGAACAGGGGTTTCAAGCCAGGTGGGAGGCAGAGTACATGTTCACGGAGGTAAAGGCAAACCTGTGTGTCTTCTGTGTGGAGAAAGTTTGGCTGTAATGAAAGAATATAATCTAAGAAGGCACCATGAAACGTCTCAGAAACACAAAGACAAAGACAAGAATATGAACACGGAACAAAGGCTACAGAAGGTGGAAGAATTAAAACGAGGTCTTAAGTCCCAGCAGGCTCTGTTCACAAAAGCCAAATCACAAAGCGAGGCTGCTGTCAAGGCTAGTTTTATTGTGGCAGAAGAGGTCGCAAAATCAGCCCGGCCATTTACAGAGGGAGAGTTTATCAAAAACTGTATGCTTAAAGTTTGTGATGCAGTGTGCCCAGACAAAAGGCAACTATTTTCAAACATGAGCCTGAGCAGAAACACCGTTGCTGAATGTGTAGACCAGCTTTCCACCAATCTAAAAGAACAGCTTGTGGGAAAGGGAAAAGATTTCATCGCATATTCCACTGCTGTGGATGAGAGCACCGACACATCTGACATTGCCCAGCTGTCAATTTTCATCCGTGGAGTGGACTCCAGCCTGAGCATAACAGAAGAGTTTTTGGCATTACGTCCTATGCATGGCACAACTACAGGACAAGATCTGTATGAAGAGGTATCCAGATGTGTAAATGAGATGGGGCTGCCTTGGGAAAAACTCGTGGGATTGACAACAGACGGAGCACCCGCGATGTGTGGGCACAGGAGTGGATTGGTGGCAAGGATGCGTGAGAGGATGCGGGAGGAAAACGTCACAGATGAGCTGACAGCCTATCACTGCATCATACACCAGGAGTCGTTGTGTGGCAAAGCCTTGAAAATGGAACATGTAATGAGCACCATAACGCGAGCAGTTAACTTCATCAGAGCCAAAGGTTTAAATCACCGCCAGTTCAAGGCATTTCTGGGCGAATTAGATACAGAGTATGGTGACTTGCCCTATCACACAGAGGTGCGATGGCTAAGCCAGGGAAAGGTGCTCCAAAAAGATGTTTCGAGCTGCGTGAGGAGATCTGTCTGTTCATGGAAAGCAAAGGGAAAGACACAACAGAGCTCCGAGATGAAACGTTCCTGTGTGAAATGGCGTTTCTGTGCGACATCACGAGCCATCTGAATGTGATGAACCTGCAGCTGCAGGGACGAGGGCGTGTCATCTCTGATATGTACAGTACAGAAAAGGCGTTTAAAACCAAGATGAACTTGAGCCACTTTCCCAGCTGCCAGACCATGAAAGAGAAGCTCTCTACCGCTGTGTTCCCGAGTGCACAGTTTGCTGATAAACTCAACATACTTGCCGCCGACTTCCGATGCCGATTTGCTGACTTTGAAGCCCAAAAAAGCAGGTTTGAACTGCTCAGCAATCCTTTTGCAGTTGACGTGGAAAGCGCACCACCAAACCTACAAATGGAGTTGACTGAGCTCCAGTGCAATGACACACTGAAGGAAAAATATGAGAGAGTGGGTGCTGCTGAGTTTGCACGCTTCATCCCCATAATGACGGGTAACAAGTGTGTTCTGGTACTGAGCTTTACGGGTACGGGCGGGTGTGGGTTTTCAAAAATGGACTCACACAGGACTCTGAGCTGTAGCACCACAAAGTATACATACTAAGTTCAATGCGCAACACTAATGTGTGTGAGCACCTGCCACCCAGTGCTGCAACTCATGGAGGTATGTTACCAAGTGCGATGGACTAAAAGCCAGACTGGCATCATGTCATCAAGCATCAATGGTCAAGGCCACGCCCCCTTTGGAGGGGAGTTGCGGTGTGAGGAAAGAAACAGGAAAATGCTGAAAAACTGTTGTGTAGCTGGTTGTGACACAAATAAACACAAGAATTCAGATCTTCAGTTTCCCATCCAGATTTGAGAAACATAAGATTTGTGAATACTCACTGTCAGTGTGGTTAATGGCTAAATGACACTGGCAACAGTTACTACAGTTGGTTAGCTAATGTAAGCTGGAGTGGGAGGCTGCTTCAGTACTGTCAGACAGATTAGGAGCAATCAAGATTGTTCTCCAACTGCATCTCAGCCTGGAGATCAAAAAGTTGGCTGACTGAAGGGAAATGACGACGATCAACCTTAATCTATTTGAAAATTGCAAAAGCTCAGGTTCAGACAAGGTAGCAAAATAATTATTAGACCAATTTCTAAACTTTTTTTTTATTATGAAATAAATACATTCAGAAGTATCAAAATATAATCCAAACCATTGTGCTGCATTGGATCTTCAGGTTTCTATCCCCTCAAAAAGGACGTGGTCTTGACCTTTTGTGAAGCACCCCAGTCTGGACCATGGGATGAAAGAATTCCCACCCACTAAAGCTCTTGCTCTAACACCTTGTCTGGGAAATCAACAGCAATGTGAAAACTGGCCACGTGCCCAACACTACAAAACAGTATGAGTAACTGTACACAGGGAATTTTAGGATCATACAGATGAAAAAATAAAGTGATATAGCCCCAATGAAAGTTCACCCTTGTTTCAAACCCTGTGTTCAAATCTCTTGATTAAAGTGATTAACAGTGTAAAAGTATAGCTAACATTTGTGATTACTGCTATTGCCAGTGTTAACTTTTGGTCAACACACAGAAAAGGAAGTATCATTGATTGACCGACATTACTGTTTAGAACAACTGTAAGACACAATCCACTTTCTAACCTTTTAAAAATCAAGGCAGCACAGATTAATGTATCTTGGTCTAACAAATCATTTTTGGCCATGCATAGTGAAATGCATATTTACTGGGTCAAACAGTCGGTACTCTCAGACCTGACACCCTTCACCTTGTACATTTTGGGTTGTATCTTTGTCACAGTTGCAGCCTTTGTGGTTTCAGCAGGATGTCAGGGCGTTTGAGCTCTCGCATGCACTCGCCTCATAATCCAAAGACCACTTGCAGTAAACATCCGGAACAGTAGAGTATTCATCAGGTCATATTCATCAGTACAGCCCCTACTGATATTACTAAGTATGCTCATCAGAATACTTTTAGCTGGAGTACAACTGACAACAATAAACAAGTGATTGGTGTGCAGTTTTCGCATTTCCGCCGTTACAACACTCAGTATTAGTGCATAACATTACATAAGGTAGCACAACATGCAGGAAGGCAGTGAGTCTTGTTTGTCTAGCAAAGCATTTAAATGTTATGCAAGGGTCACATCTTTGGCTCGCATCAGAGCAGTGGTTCCCAGCCACAGGTCCAGATTTCTCACACAGTATAAGTTTAAGGTCCACACAGTTTAATTCATTCAGCGTCACACTTGCATTTGGCCATGTCATTGAGCTAGTTTGCCGTCTCTGTCAAGTAGCTGTTAATCCTCTCACTCTACTGCAGGCAACCACACTTCAGATAAAAGCTCTTTGCCAGAAATGTATTGTTTTTATGTATTTGTTTACGTCTCTTGCTGTCCATTCAGAATGGACCCGTGACCTACTTTGGTGGTGACTACCACGACCCACCAGTTGGGAACCACTGCATCAGAAAATAAGTCCTGACCTCTTTTTGAGGCTCCAGCTTTGATGTTTGAGTGGTTAAGCGACTGACATTTTACGCTGGTTTTCCTGGCTTTCTCTTGATTTTTCAAGTGGTTGTACTTCGCAATGCAGAATACACCAGCCAATATTTAACTGATAAATAAGACAGTTTAATTATTATTATTGTGAATTCGATAATTACATACATTAATGAATAAAGGAAGTTTACTCTAAATAACCTGCTGCTTCTCTAAACAGTGAAGAAAGAATGTCAGGTAACCATTAATCAGTCCAACAGCACGTAAAGTTATTCCGACATATTTAAGGGCTGTACACATGCTACGTCTTTAACTGCCCCTGAAAATGCAAGGTCAGGCGCTGCGTGCTATTCTTGTGCCTTTTTTGTTCCAGCTTTATAAGAGCGCAGCAGCAGGTTGCATCTGAGGTTGCTAAGCAACCTTAACAGGCACCGTATCATAGGCCGTTTACCTGAAATCCTGAGTGCAGAGCTTATCTTCTTCCAGGCACTGTTTAAAACACATATGTCAAAGTCAAGGCCCGCGGGCCAGATCCGGCCCGCGAATGAATTATCTATGGCCCCCGGGATGATATTTAATTACTATTGAAACCGGTGTTTTGCACGCACCAACACTACATTCCCCACAATGCAACGGTAGCCCGCGAACTCACTGCAGCGCAGCAAGCAGGCCTCGGCTTCATTATTCATCAGCAGTCAGAGCAGATGTCAACTTTCAGCTACCCCTCCCAAAAATGGCTAAATGGAAGGTGGACGCTGAGAACAGGGGTTTCAAGCCAGGTGGGAGGCAGAGTACATGTTCACGGAGGTAAAGGCAAACCTGTGTGTCTTCTGTGTGGAGAAAGTTTGGCTGTAATGAAAGAATATAATCTAAGAAGGCACCATGAAACGTCTCAGAAACACAAAGACAAAGACAAGAATATGAACACGGAACAAAGGCTACAGAAGGTGGAAGAATTAAAACGAGGTCTTAAGTCCCAGCAGGCTCTGTTCACAAAAGCCAAATCACAAAGCGAGGCTGCTGTCAAGGCTAGTTTTATTGTGGCAGAAGAGGTCGCAAAATCAGCCCGGCCATTTACAGAGGAGAGTTTATCAAAACTGTATGCTTAAAGTTTGTGACGCAGTGTGCCCAGACAAAAGGCAACTATTTTCAAACATGAGCCTGAGCAGAAACACCGTTGCTGAACATGTAGACCAGCTTTCCACCAATCTAAAAGAACAGCTTGTGGGAAAGGGAAAAGATTTCATCGCATATTCCACTGCTGTGGATGAGAGCACCGACACATCTGACATTGCCCAGCTGTCAATTTTCATCCGTGGAGTGGACTCCAGCCTGAGCATAACAGAAGAGTTTTTGGCATTACGTCCTATGCATGGCACAACTACAAGGCAAGATCTGTATGAAGAGATATCCAGATGTGTAAATGAGATGGGGCTGCCTTGGGAAAAACTCGTGGGATTGACAACAGACGGAGCACCCGCGATGTGTGGGCACAGGAGTGGATTGGTGGCAAGGATGCGTGAGTGGATGCGGGAGGAAAACGTCACAGATGAGCTGACAGCTTATCACTGCATCATACACCAGGAGTCGTTGTGGCAAAGCCTTGAAAATGGAACATGTAATGAGCACCATAACGCGAGCAGTTAACTTCATCAGAGCCAAAGGTTTAAATCACCGCCAGTTCAAGGCATTTCTGGGCGAATTAGATACAGAGTATGGTGACTTGCCCTATCACACAGAGGTGCGATGGCTAA
Organism: Epinephelus fuscoguttatus; assembly: GCF_011397635.1. Lineage (NCBI taxonomy): Eukaryota > Metazoa > Chordata > Actinopteri > Perciformes > Serranidae > Epinephelus > Epinephelus fuscoguttatus. Next base: position 27,729,054 of record NC_064774.1, read on the forward strand.
GCCAGGGAAAGGTGCTCCAAAAGATGTTTCGAGCTGTGAGGAGATCTGTCTGTTCATGGAAAGCAAAGGGAAAGACACAACAGAACTCCGAGATGAAACGTTCCTGTGTGAAATGGCGTTTCTGTGCGACATCACGAGCCATCTGAATGTGATGAACCTGCAGCTGCAGGGACGAGGGCGTGTCATCTCTGATATGTACAGTACAGTGAAGGCGTTTAAAACCAAGATGAACTTGAGCCACTTTCCCAGCTGCCAGACCATGAAAGAGAAGCTCTCTACCGCTGTGTTCCCGAGTGCACAGTTTGCTGATAAACTCAACATAATTGCCGCCGACTTCCGATGCCGATTTGCTGACTTTGAAGCCCAAAAAAGCAGGTTTGAACTGCTCAGCAATCCTTTTGCTGTTGACGTGGAAAGCGCACCACCAAACCTACAAATGGAGTTGACTGAGCTCCAGTGCAATGACACACTGAAGGAAAAATATGAGAGAGTGGGTGCTGCTGAGTTTGCACGTTTCATCCCCGACACAATGCCCCAGCTGCGCATCCAAGCTGCTCAGACGCTCTCTATGTTTGGCAGCACATACCTGTGTGAACAGCTGTTCTCTTTGATGAAGCTAAACAAAATATCACACAGGAGCCGTCTTACTGATGAACACCTTCACTCAATCCTGAGGATTTCCTCAGCTCAGAGCCTGACCCCGAACATTGATGAACTTGTACAAAAGATGAGACACCACCAAGTATCAGGCTCAGCCTCAGACAAGTAAGCATCACAGAGCATTAACGTATTTTCAGTTTTTAATTCAGTTAAATTTTTACATTTGTTTCTGCAAGACATGTGATTTTTGAAGGAAGTATTGTTTTGTCTGTGTGCCATAGATTTTTGTATTTTATTTTATTGTATTTTATTTATTTATTTATTTATTTATTTATATTTATTTTTCAGTTGAATGGACTCAGGGAAAACTGCAGATAAGAGCCATGAGAAAGAATACAACTGATTTGATTTATTTTTTTTATTTTCTCATTTTACTATTTGAAAGCAGTGATTGGTAGGATCATAGAGCAGCACAATAACGCATTTTCAGTTTATAATGCATGCAATTTCATTTATGCATTTATCTTGATATTAAGGAACATATTTTGTTTTTGAAGGACATTTACTTTTTTGCTATTTGCCTGTTGAAAATGTTTTCCCTTGAAATTACTGACAGAGCCATAAGAAAATATTGCTTTATTCATTTAATGTACAGGACATGTGATTTTTCTTTGAAGGAAGTTCGTTTTTGTCTGTGTGCCTGTTGAAAAATGTTTTCACTTGAAATTACTGACAGAGCCATAAGAAAATATTGCTTTATTCATTTAATCATTAAATAATATACACTGTGTTAGGTCTTGGTTCAATAGGCTATGTGCAATCATTTCAATATGTTTTAATAAACATTGAACCAGTCCGGCCCTCGGCTTGTAGCAAATTTGGTTTTTTGGCCCTCTGTGATATTTGACTTTGACATCCCTGGTTTAAAAGAACAGACAAAAAGCTCTGCACTGCAATGATCACAGTCTTCTCTTCTTACTTGTGCCATGGTAATAATGTATGTGCTTTTGACAGTCATCTGCGTCTTTGAATGTGATTCCAGTAAGCAGACTGCACAGTATTTTTGTCAGAACTGGAGGTGGATACATCTCTTTGTTCATTCTCACCTTCTCTGGGCTTCCTGCAACACATTTTTGATGTTGCTACGCGGCTTTTTCTTTCATTGCCTTTTACTCTGCTGTGACTTCTTGACGTCCATGTCCTGACCCCCCCTTTCTGTGCAGTTTGCCACATGGAGTAACACACAATGAAAATAATTCTGATAATAACAATCAACGCTTCTCACCTTTACGTACCGATAGTTTGATGGAACTGCTCAAAATCATTTCTTTGTTTCCTGTTTAAACACACTGACAACCAGTCCATTACCAAATATTGAATAAATACACTGCATTGTGTCTTGTTACTGGTCTGTGTTAAGAGTCGTTCTCCATATACCTGTCAGAATTTGCATATTATGTCTAAAACCAAACTTGACACTATAGATGGTAGTGAGCATGTGACCATGTTTCCTACACAGGGCGTATGGTGTCATTTCAGGTTGGCCAATCACATGCTTTCTTGTCTCTGAAGAGTGGAGAAACCATTGATTTTCTTTTCATTCAACACAGCAGTTTGAACATGATGACATCTCCAGTGTTCACTCTCTATCTCACCTGTTTGCTCTTGGGGAACATGAGTAAGTTACATTTTTGTGAGTCCAACTTTTATCTGTTAGACAGTATGATGTTTCAAATATTGTTCAAAATACAGATTACATTGAATCTGTTTCATTACACTTAGTTTACATTTGCTGTTTCTCTTCTATCATTTCAGCTCAGATGACTGAACTGAAATCCTCTGTTTGTCAAGAGAGTCGTTTTGCGTCAGTTAAAACTGGGGACAAGTTGACTCTGCAATGTTTCTATAAGAGTGATGTTCCAACAAGGCTTTCCTGGTTTAAGCATTCTCTGGGACAGAAACCAAGGCTCATCTCTACCTTCTTTAAATATGACCTGAACAAGACTTTCCAACCTGAATTCAAGAACAATCCACGCTTCACACTGGATACAGAAAATGGTAAAAATCACTTGACGATCACAGATTTACGCATTTCGGACTCAGCTACTTATTACTGCATTAATTATTTATACACAATAGAATTTTCAGAGAGCATTACTGTCAGTGTAAAGGGTTCAGGTTTGAATGTCCCAGCTTTGGTCCATCAGTCAGCGTCTGAGACCATCCGGCCAGGAGACTCTGTGACTCTGAACTGTACAGTACACACTGGGAGCTGTGATGATGGAGGACACAGTGTTTACTGGTTCAAAAACTCTGAAGAGTCTCATCCAGGACTCATTTACAGCCATGGAGGCAGGAATGATCAGTGTGAGAGGAAACCTGACACACAAACACACACCTGTGTCTACAACCTGCCGATGAAGAGCCTGAATCTTTCTCATGCTGGGACCTACTACTGTGCTGTTGCCTCATGTGGACACATACTGTTTGGACACGGGACCAAGCTGGACTTTGAAGGTAAGTAACTTTCTAAAAAGGGTTGTCTTTTTTGATAAATTGTCCTTCCTACTACCTCATCAAACATAAATTGAAAAGATCCTGAACGCACTGAAAGCTCTGTTTCTTTCTGCAGATCAGTTGGACTTGCTCGTTGTGGTGTATTTCTTGAGTGGATCTCTGGCATTCACCATCATCCTGGTTGTTTTACTAGCTCTCTCAGTGTACAAGATGAAGAAGAGAAACAGTTCCTCAGGTAGAGGCAGTTGTAAGGGTTTATATCAGACAGCTTGTATTTATTGAATTTGGCTTGTGAATAATAATATGATTAATGATAATAATTTTGTGTTATACAACCAGAGTCTGAAGCAAGATTTCCAGCTCTGTCCACAGCAGATGCACAGGTAAATTGAATGTCTTCAGATTATTTGATGTTTTTAATTACTGTCAGAGACTATGTTATGATCTACTTCTTATATTTTGTTACCAGGGTTTCCAAGACACAGGCAGCCTCCATTATGCTGCTTTGGGTGTTAACGTGCCCAACAGGTCAAGAAGACAAAGGACCAACACTGATAATGACTGTGTGTACTCCAGTGTAAAACACTAAGAATTGTTTAGTTTGCATTTGAGCAAGATGGCAGTATCGTAGAATCGTGTGAGGAGTAATGTCGATTTAGGTGTAGATACTGAGATAAACAAGGTTTATTGTGTACTCTTGTTTTTATCTTGGTGTTTTCCACAGGTTTTATTGTTTTCTGTATCTAAAATCCTAACATCATATTATGTTAGTACTTATAGCAATACATTTAGTGACATGTCAATTTTTCCACTCTACGACAAGCTTCTGTTGGGTTTTGAGGACCTCCATGCAAATAGGTAGTATTATTTGTCTTAATTTTTAAAGTTTCTTTATGTGTATCGTGCATTTCTGTGTACTTGTTGTGCTATTAAGGATCAAATAAATATAATCTATCACTGGAAACTTTAACTTTGGACATGTTCAATTCCAACCCTGTCTCACTCCCAACTCATCAAACACTGATGCTTGGGCAATGGCCCTCGGCGTCAGATACCAGTGCACAACATGGGCATTACTGTGAGACACACTGGGCAGCATCTTGATGTTTTGAGCAACTGCTGTAGTATACAGAGTGTAAATGTCCGGGTTGGTGAGCTGAAGTAGATGTGGATGGGTCAAATCAACTTCAGTCTTTCACCAAGGAGACCGCTGTTTGTGTCTCATGTCAAACTAAAAGTCAGTCAAGTTACTTTTAAGATCCAGTGTGCACAATTTAGAGGGATTTACTGGCAGAAATTGAATATAATAATAATAACTATGTTGCCATTAGTTTATAATAATAATAATATAAGGTCCTTTATCATGAAGCCAGCCATGTTGTTCTACTGTAGACCAGAACAGAAAAACCAAACACTGGCTCCAGACAGGGCCATTCATGTGATTGTGTTCGTAATAATGATAATAATAATAATAATAATAATAATAATAATAATACATTTTATTTGTTAGGGCACCTTTCAAGCCACTCATGGTCGCCTTACAGCAGAGATTAAAAAAAAAGCATACATTAGACAAGAAACACAGCATACAAAACATCATACAAATACATTAAAATAGAGGGGAAGACAGTAATGGGCAAGTCTGAACAGATGTGTTTTAAGTTTGGATTTGAACAGATTGACAGATGTGGTGTTTCGGAGGTCAGGGGGAGTGAATTCCAGAGCTGGGGAGCAGAGCAGCTGAATGCTCTGCTTCCCATGGCAGCCAGGCGGGCGGGGGGATGTGATGTTTCCGGAAGATGTAGCCAAGGGGGAGTAAGTAAATGATGAATAGCAAAGGCCCCAGGACAGAGTCCTGGGGTACACCTGTGGTGACTGGGAGTGGTTGTGATGTGAATGATTTGAGCTGGATGAACAGAGTGCGGCCGGTCACCGTAGTTCTCTGACATGCTTGGCACCAGGGTCCAAAACCGGAATTTCACTTACCAGCCAGGCTGGCCAGGCTCCATCTCTTGGTCGTCGGTAGGTAAAATCTCAGCCTCAGCAGGTTCTTTTGCTTTAGTTTTTTGTTTTTTTGCGGGAGGCTCCGCAATACCTGGCCAGCATCTTACTTTTTCTTCTTCTACGGGGGTTCAGAGCATGGAGGTACATTAACAACAGCTATCCACCTCGGCATGCTGTGATGACATCATGACTGATGCACTTACGTGACCAAAGACCGTCTCTGCCTGAAATACACATTACTCTGCCAGGAAACCAGCTGATACCAGCATCATTCTCTAGTAACAAAAAATGCATTTTTCGCTAGTAAAAAAATAACTCACCAGAGTGGCGAGTGGTCTTAAAAATTTACCAGCCAGAGACAAAATATACCCGTAAGCGAGTGGCGAGTGTTAGTTTTGGACCCTGCTTGGCACATAGGAGAAGTTTCTGTTGGTTGCAGTCTGCAACCTCATCACTAGATGCCACTACATCCTACATACTAGACCTTTAGTTATGACATAGCTAGAGATACATGTCACGTGAAGTATGTGACATTAGAAGGGATGCACGATATTATCGGCACATCATCAGTATCAGCCAATATTGGCTTTAAAATGAAATATCGGAATTGGCCAACATGCTTTTTGTTATTTTGCACAAAGAATGAATATTACATACATTGTAAAGCATTGTATTTCATGTCTCTATCTGCTGGTGGGCCATCACAATAAGAGTATGATGTTAATTCCGCTACAGAAGAGATTTGATGATCACTAAAATTAGATGGAGAAAAAAGTGGATATATCGAAGTTGGTTATGCGACAAATGAGTTGTTGAATATCAGCATATTGGATATTGGCACAAAAATCCAATATTGTGCATCCATAGACTTTAGTTATTCATTTCAAGCCATACCTGCATATTTTTTGTAAATCCAACCATGTACCTTTGTTGCCGGAACCTAAGGAAGTAAACCTAAAGACAGAGTAAACTTATATTGGAAGTTTATTTTTAGAAGAGTGTTTTTTAATTTAACAAGCAGGAACTGTACATTTCCTACAAAGTTTATTGAAGACACTGCATGTAACAAGTGTAACTTGAAATGCCATGCCGGAGTGTTCACAAACTGACACTAAAGACGTTGAGCATCATAGTGTGACATGTAGGGCCACTGTCCAAGCATCGGTAATTAATGAGTTGGTAATAAAAAAGTGGAATCAATCTCTGGTAGTAGGGCGGCACGGTGGTGTGGTGCTTAGCACTGTCACCTCACAGCAAGAGGGTTGCCGGTTCGATCCCGGGTGTGGGAGGCCTTCTGTGCGGAGTTTGCATGTTCTCCCCGTGTCAGCGTGGGTTCTCTCCGGGCACTCCGGCTTCCTCCCACAGTCCAAAGACATGCAGATTGGGGACTAGGTTAATTGATAACTAAATTGTTTGTCTCTATGTGTGAGCCCGAATCCAGGGTGTACCCTGCCTCTCGCCCGATGTCAGCTGGGATAGGCTCCAGCCCCCCCGTGACCCTCAAGAGGATGAAGCGGTTAGAAGATGAATGAATGAATCTCTGGTAGTGACACATCTTGCTTCATCAATATGCACTAAGTGTACTGGAGACAGCATGACGTGACTGCTCTCACTCATCCCTGTCTCATAGTGGAAATAAAAAATAATTCATGAGCTTTCACCTGCTTTTTCAACACACATTTGGTGTAGATATGAGGAGAGCCAAAGTGCACTGGTTTAGATAGCGTTTCCTGTTACTCATGTACAGAAGCCCTCTTAAGACCATAGAAAAGGGTTGTTCCCAAGCAATGATCAAAAAGGCAAACACCTTGACAAATAGGAAAAATGGTCATTTTAGTTGTGACGGCTAAAACTTGTCAAAAAAAGTAAGAACTAAAAGGGACATATATCTTCCTTGCTTTTAGCGAATAAAACGAGTCAAAAGAAAGTTCAGCCCACAAGGCAAAAATTTACACTTCACCTCCCACACACACACACACACACACACACACACACACACACACACACACACACACACACACACACACACATCTTCTTTGGTCATTGCCTTTCTGTCTTCTTCATCCTCTCATCCCCATATCTTTACTCCGTCTATCTCTATGCTGAAATGCCAAACTGTCACAACAGTCTGCGTCCTTTCAGAACACTTACGGCTCCAGTGGTTAGTGTTGGGTTTACGATTAGGCCTATCTACCTTATAGTCATTACTCTGGGACCTGTTGACCTCCACCCCCATACTTCTTTGCTTTGCATCTATCACAGTGCAGCAGGCTTTGTGGTTTTGGCAGGATGTAGAGGTGTTTGCACTCTTATATACAACAGATGCCCCTTAAAAGAATAAGCACACCTCCAAAAACAGTTCTGTGATCATAGATTATTTGTTATAAAACTCCTAAACTAAAATACTGCAAACACCAAGAGAAGAATGACCAATAGAATATTGGTTCTAAAATATCATATTGAAGTTTATAGTCACTAGTCAAAAGAAAAGGACACATTTAAATATATATTTTAACTGAAGAAATTAGAGTGTCTGCTACTACAATTAACTAACATGTTATAATTTACAAAAAATAAAGAACTTCAAAGTCAAACGCCTCTCCAGACTTCACCGTTGTATCTATTTGCTTTTAAAAAGGTCCTTTATTATGATTACCTGAACCTCTTCTGAAACTATTGTAAACTATTCTATAAACACACAGCTTTGACAGCATTACATTTTCAGTATTACTGAGCCAGTTAGTCACCTATTGTCAAATGAGACGCAGAGCTTAAGAGGGCAACTACTTATTGAAGCCCAAATTATTTATCATCCACCCAAACTGGAACAGTCAGAAGGTTGCAACACTGGTGTCAGAACATCACGCGAGGGGCATGATGAAGCACAAGTATTTGACGAACTGGGATGAGAGCGCTATGGAAATACCGGGTGTCACTTTTCCTAATCCACTGGCCCTTTACCTTCTTCCAAAGTGAAAAACTACACCAACAATCCATGACAAGTAAATAATCTAACAGCTAGCTTGTACGTTTTTATTTGTAGCCTATTATACTCACATTTCCTTAGCATTAGCTATGTTGTCAATTGCTGTCATTATCATTTTTGTTACAGTGTAGCTTGGGTAATCAGCAAGTAACATTGCCAGGTGTATGGAATAACCTGACCTCATCGTCCCAAACAACAGCCCTCAGTTCTAAAATTACTGTAAACTAGTCCATACCCACTGAGTGCACAGTTGCCCACGTACAATTTCACGTGGTGTGTGTTTGGGATACAGGTCATAGGAAATTGCAGATTAAATAGTCAACTGAACCCATTAAGAAGAGCAATGTATTCAGACAGAGTTTTTGTGAATTTGATAGTACGATTGCAGCCACAGCGATCGGTCGCATTTTAGCCATTTTTCTGTTGTTATAGCACCACCCAGTTGCCAATTAGAGTTAAATTTCTCCAGTCACCTTGAGGCGTCCTGTTCTACATATCTACCAAGTTTAGTAAAAATCGATATGGCGGTTAGGCCTAGATAAGAAACTAGCTCTCTAGCACCCCCATTTTGTTTGATGGGGTCAATAATGGAGGGGTCCCCTCAGATTATGTGTGGTCATATGCCTACAAAGTTGCGTGGTGATCGGTGAAACCCTTGAGATGTTATACACCTTTATGTGATGAGCCACGCCCTCCGCAATATTCATTGCCTTGTAGAAGCTCAGTTTTAGTAAGTTTTCCAACTTTTGCCAAGAGGGAACTTTAGATATTGGTCCCTAGATTATGTTCACCCAGTTTCATGCAGATCGGTCAAACTTCCTAGGAAGAGATTGATTTGAAGTGTTTTTCAAAAAATTCAAAATGGCAGAAAATCTATATAACCGGAAGTTATGGGTTCTTGAGGCAAATTTGTTCCTCATGAGGAGAGGCATCTCTGTGCAAAGCTTCATGTCACTATGACATACGGGACATGAGATATGCCCATTCAAAGTTTGCAATTTCAATCGGTTGCTATAGCGCCCCCCTTTGGCCAATTGATGTAATATTGCTCCATTCGCATCCTCCCATGACCCTCTACCACTGTGCCAAATTTCACATGGATTGACCAAGTTAGTGAGGAGAAAAACGTGGAACAGACACACAGAGTTTTTGTCATTATATAGTAAGAACATGGCCTCTCATGGCTTTTTTCTTAATTTTACTTCTGACACAACCTCAGTACAATGGAGGTGAATGGATTTTTGCTTGTGGTGCTTAATCCCAGTTAAGACTTGAAAAATTGAATTGAAAAACAAATAACTTTCCACTAAGAAGAACCTCATTACTGTGTATAACCCACATTTTTAAGGTTTGATTGAAAGGAAATATTCAATAATTTATATGAATGTTAACTTAATGTCAAAGTTACAGCCTATTTCCACCAGATGCGTGTTGGTTGCGTCTCCGCTCCGGCACGGCAGCGGAGCCGACAGGATTCAATTCTAGTGAATGTGTGTGTTTCCACCGGCTGCGGCTGTGCTGCGTTCCGGCTCCGTCTCAGCTCCGGCACTCCGGAGCCCTCCGCAACAGATACGGAGGACTTCTATTTTTGCCGGACGCTGGAGCACAACGCAGCAATTCAGCACAGAGCAGATCGTGCGGGGCAGGAAGTCGTGCATAGAATCACAATAAAACATCCGGTTAATTTTCAAAATAAAATACACAGTGTTCACGGCGGATCATATTTCCCTGCCCTACACCTTGAAAATTACATAATGGGCATAATATTATTTTTTTGGGCTTTTGCCTTTAATGAACAGGACAAAGTGAAATGGGGTGAGAGAGAGAGCGGGGGGGTGACACGCAGCAAATGGTTGCAAGCCTGAGTCGAACCTGCGACCGCTGCAGTGAGGCATCGCCTCTGTACATGGGGTGCCAGCACTATCCACTACACTACCAACGCCCCCAGGGTCAGTTATATTTTCACCTGTTTATGAACTGCTAAGTGTCATTTGCCATGCTATATCTCTGTAATAGGCAGGTAGTGTAGTGTGCAAAGAATCATGCCTGTATGTTAGTCTGCTCTACATAAGTAGTTCATGTTGAGCAAAAATGAGCGCAGGTGTGTCTTGTTACTGGTGATACAAATCAGGAATTTTTTTAGTAATCCAAAATGTAATGCCAACATGAATAAGCACTAGGTCCACAGTACCTCTCACCATGTGATTCTATTCAAGGAAACAAATGACACTGTAGGGGGCAGTGAACATGTGATTACATTTAACCAATAAGGGGACATAGTGTGTCACTTTAGGCTGGCCAATCAAACAAAGTCTTGTCTCTGAAGACTGAAGAAAAGATCAAGATTCTTTTCATTCAACACGGCAGTTTGAACATGATGACATCTCCAAGGTTTGTGTTCTATCTGACATGTCTGATCGTGGGGAAAATAGGTGAGTTGTGTTTTTGTGATTAGAACTTGTATGAAGGTCACACCTCGTGCAAATATGTCTTATAATCAACTATGCTGAATTCTATCACATAAAAATTAACAATGCATTTGCTTTGTCTCTTGTCTTTCATATCAGCTGCTGGAAAGTCCACTTCGTTTGATCATGAAGAGAACAGTTTTGTATCAGCTAATGTCGGTGAAAGCTTGACTTTACCATGTTTCTATGATGGTGATGATTCAACAAGGATTTTCTGGTACAAGCAAAGTCTTGGACGGAAACCACGTCTCATCTCTACCCTATATGCGTTCAATAAGAATGGCACTTTTCATGATGAATTCAAGAACAATCCACGCTTCACATTGGATACTGACATTGGAAGAAATCACTTGAAGATAACAGATCTGTGCACTTCAGACTCGGCTACTTACTACTGTGCAAAAAGGGTTTTATTAACTATTGAATTTGCAGCAGGTACTACTGTCAGTGTGAAGGGTTCAGGTTTGAACGTCCAAGCTTTGGTCCATCAGTCAGTGTCTGAGACCATCCAGCCAGGAGGCTCTGTGACTCTGAACTGTACAGTACACACTGGGAGCTGTGATGATGGAGAACACAGTGTTTATTGGTTCCAAAACTCTGAAGAGTCTCATCCAGGACTCATTTACAGCCATGGAGGCAGGAATGATCAGTGTGAGAGGAAACCTGACACACAAACACACACCTGTGTCTACAACCTGCCGATGAAGAGCCTGAATCTTTCTCATGCTGGGACCTACTACTGTGCTGTTGCTTCATGTGGACACATACTGTTTGGAGAGGGGACCAAGCTGGACTTTGAGGGTAAGTAACACTCTAGCTATTTTGATAAATAGTCATTTAAGGTTACTTTACAATCAGCTTAACATGAACACAAAGATAAAAGCTAAACTCTGTTTCTGATATCTGGCTCTCGACAGATTCTCTTGTCTTGGTGTATATCTTGAGCGGAGCTTTGGCATTCACCATGATCCTGGTTGTGTTACTGGCTTTCTCAGTGTACAAGATGAACAAGAGAAACAGCTGCCACTTCACAGGTAACTGGTATTTTATAAATCTGGTGGCTCGGGTTAATGGAATCTGGCTTTTGAATTAAATAACCTCTTCTGTTCTTTACAACCAGAGTCTCAAGCAAGATTTTCAGCTCCCTCCACAGCAAATGCAGAGGTGAGAGCAGTTTACATTGACTGGTAAATTATCAGGCAAAAATGTACAACAATTACTTGTCTTTAAATTTTTGTCAGGAAGCATATTGCAATCAGCTTTTAAATATTGTGTTACCAGGGTTACCAAGATGCAGAAAACCTCCATTATGCTGCTTTAAGCGTCAACCTGCCCAACAGATCAAGAAGACAGAGGAACAACACCAAGAATGAGTGTGTGTACTCCAGTGTAAAGCAGTAGATCCTGACATGTTACATGAATATTTTGTGAGTAAGATGGCAAATTTGATGAATCTCTCTGAACATATATTATACATTTAGATGTAGAGCTAAAGGTCTGTTTAGATATTTCTTGTGGCCTTAACATGAATATACAGCATCTCCAATGTGCTGTCTGAGCAGGTGATGACTCTTAAAGTGAAATTCATTTTTATGGACATGGACCGTTAGCTGTTCCAATGATCTATGCAATAAGTATCAACCCCCACGGGGTCATCCCTATTGTTCCCCGGGTCCTATGTTTCCCCCTATGTTCTGACATACATAAAATCACGTAAAACCGATAGCCAATTACAACCTAGAATAACGTAGTATTTGGAAATGCGCGTCACATGGGCTATATCTTATTATGCAACATTAAACTACGCGGGAAAATGCTGAATTAAATCAAGGAAGGCCCGCATCGGCTATCTGTCGCGGAATTCAGCAATTATAGTGGAGAAAATAAGCCCTTTCTAAATATATGTGACTCTTGGGGAGTGTTGCCTGCGCCTTTGGGCATTGAATCGAGCAATCACATGAGGTAAGCGCGTTTTTCTTTCGCATTTTAAGGGGAACATCAGACCCGGGGAACATAGGTCCCTTTTTCGGAAAAAGATGCATGTAAAAATGTTCCCTGGTCCCTGTATTATGGGGGAACATAGGACCCAGGGAACATCAACCACTATCAAATTTTATCTGAAGCTGTTGCTCATCACAGCCACATGTCTATCTGTATTGTAATTAAAAATGTGATACTTTGGCCATACTTTAAAAAAAAAAGGACGACATGATCAGCTGTTGCCCTGGTTACCCAGAATTTGTGGAAGAAGCCACTGGAAGAGGACGATGGGAGAGGATGGTACTGAGAATTATTTGAAGAGAGACTGTGCACATAAGAAAAGAGGTTTCTGGGGATATTTTGGGTAACACTTCATAAGTCAGCCCGCGTTTTAGAGTGTACCTCTCGCCCACTTTCCCAGGAGTTAGCGTATAACTCCTGGGAACTTACATGTACTTTCCCGGGAGTTAGAACATAATTCCTCCTGCTCACTTACCATATACTTTCCAGGGAGTTAGTGTATAGCGACGCGGTCACTTGGCATATACAGTACAGGCCAAAAGTTTGGACACACCTTCTCATTCAATGCGTTTTCTTTATTTTCATGACTGTTTACATTGTAGATTCTCACTGAAGGCATCAAAACTATGAATGAACACATGTGGAGTTATGTACTTAACAAAAAAAGGTGAAATAACTGAAAACATGTTTTATATTCTAGTTTCTTCAAAATAGCCACCCTTTGCTCTGATTACTGCTTTGCACACTCTTGGCATTCTCTCCATGAGCTTCAAGAGGTAGTCACCTGAAATGGTTTCCACTTCACAGGTGTGCCTTATCAGGGTTAATTAGTGGAATTTCTTGCTTTATCAATGGGGTTGGGACCATCAGTTGTGTTGTGCAGAAGTCAGGTTAATACACAGCCGACAGCCCTACTGGACAACTGTTAAAATTCATATTATGGCAAGAACCAATCAGCTAACTAAAGAAAAACGAGTGGCCATCATTACTTTAAGAAATGAAGGTCAGTCAGTCCGGAAAATTGCAAAAACTTTAAATGTGTCCCCAAGTGGAGTCGCAAAAACCATCAAGCGCTACAACGAAACTGGCACACATGAGGACCGAGCCAGGAAAGGAAGACCAAGAGTCACCTCTGCTTCTGAGGATAAGTTCATCCGAGTCACCAGCCTCAGAAATCGCAAGTTAACAGCAGCTCAGATCAGAGACCAGATGAATGCCACACAGAGTTCTAGCAGCAGACCCATCTCTAGAACAACTGTTAAGAGGAGACTGCGCGAATCAGGCCTTCATGGTCAAATAGCTGCTAGGAAACCACTGCTAAGGAGAGGCAACAAGCAGAAGAGATTTGTTTGGGCCAAGAAACACAAGGAATGGACATTAGACCAGAGGAAATCTGTGCTTTGGTCTGATGAGTCCAAATTTGAGATCTTTGGTTCCAACTGCCGTGTCTTTGTGAGCCGCAGAAAAGGTGAACGGATGGATTCCACATGCCTGGTTCCCACTGTGAAGCATGGAGGAGGAGGTGTGATGGTGTGGGGGTGTTTTGCTGGTGACACTGTTGGGGATTTATTCAAAATTGAAGGCACACTGAACCAGCATGGCTACCACAGCATCCTGCAGCGACATGCCATCCCATCCGGTTTGCGTTTAGTTGGACGATCATTTATTTTTCAACAGGACAATGACCCCAAACACATGTCCAGGCTGTGTAAGGGCTATTTGACCAAGAAGGAGAGTGATGGAGTGCTGTGGCAGATGACCTGGCCTCCACAGTCACCAGACCTGAACCCAATCGAGATGGTTTGGGGTGAGCTGGACCGCAGAGTGAAGGCAAAGGGGCCAACAAGTGCTAAACACCTCTGGGAACTCCTTCAAGACTGTTGGAAAACCATTTCAGGTGACTACCTCTTGAAGCTCATGGAGAGAATGCCAAGAGTGTGCAAAGCAGTAATCAGAGCAAAGGGTGGCTATTTTGAAGAAACTAGAATATAAAACATGTTTTCAGTTATTTCACCTTTTTTTGTTAAGTACATAACTCCACATGTGTTCATTCATAGTTTTGATGCCTTCAGTGAGAATCTACAATGTAAATAGTCATGAAAATAAAGAAAACGCATTGAATGAGAAGGTGTGTCCAAACTTTTGGCCTGTACTGTACTTCTCCAGGAGTTAGAGTATCCCTCGCGGTCACTTAGCACATACTTTCCCGGGAGTTAGAATATAACTAGTCACTTATGTAATTTCCCGAGACTTATGGTTTAATTTCCTCATATGAATCTGTATATGTATGAAGTGCAATAAAAACAAATGCTTTTACCCTTTGCTCATGGCAGTTGATTCAGTCACTTTTATGTAGCCTTTGTGTCATTAGGCAATTTCACACACACTCCAGGGTTTTAATATTTATGTTTTGTTTACATTTCACTGTATGAGTTTGAATAGAAAGTGCAGTATACTTTCTCTGTAGAGTAGAGTTTATTTCTTACAATATTCCCGTATCATCCCTCAATTGTCTTCAAGTTGCTTGAATGTTTGTTTGTTTGTTTGTTTTTACCTGTCAATCTAACTACATCACTCTGGCATAGTCTTATTGATCAAACAAGGTGTCAATCTCAGTCACTCTGCTTAGACCAGCTGTCATTGGTCAAACGGGGAGGTGCAGCAAGGAGCTTGTACTCATAGGCGCAGGAATGACACGAGCAGACAACAAAGAGAAACGAGTGAAATTACACAATGTCTACGGTGAGAAATGTTGATATAAACACAAAGCTAACACTCCGAGATACTCGCAGGAGACGTGAGGGAGGAACCGAGGACCTGTGCGATGGGAGTTTTACTGCGTTTATCAACGTCTTGGTGAGTTAATGTTAACGCAGCTAGCGATGTCAGCTTGTGCTGCAGATGATATCGGTGCCCGCCACCGTGTAAAGTGTGTGCTTCCCTCTAACTGTTACACCACACTAACTTGGCGTTGCGACCTACTCCTAACAGTAAAGTGCTACAGTTGTGTTGCCTCGAGGTCGTTGCCGTTTGTATTTGTGTTAGTAGTGTACTGAATACATCTTCACTATTACAGTTGGTTATGGATGTTATTAACGAGTAGTTATAGTCAAGCGTAACACAGTGTGTGTACTGGTGTAGCCCACAGTTTCGAAACATGTGCATACATGATTTTGTTATTCATAGGTAAGTTGAACAATGTTAAACAAATGGTTAAAAACATTAACTTTGTAGTTCAAAAGGAAATACATAGTATTTGTAATTGACTAATATGCTTAATAATCACAAGTTATGGATTAAAAGGCTAATAATTCATGATGTGAAATGTAAAGACAGGATGAAGTATTCCATGCTGAGAAAAACTGTACAGTTAAAAGTTATTCATCTGCTCACTTTGTGTTACTGTGATGTATTTATGTGATATTGATTATGGCCATAAAACAATTGAAGTTGATGATGCAAAATAGTAATAGCTCTGTTTCTACACAGGTGAGGTTTTTGAGATCCTATGGAAAATTACGTGTGGATTTGAGATTCTACCTGACGAGTGAGATGGCGAGCCACCCATGAACCTGATCTCTGCCTTGACCCAAGGAGTTGGATCAAGATCACCTTTTATCTGTAGGAGCCCATCCATTCTTCTATCTCCATCACTTGTGCGTCACACTCCAGTGTGGTGGTAGTATCACAACGACCTTTTCCACTTGACTTGTGACTTAAAAAGTGCATTTGTCAAAATAAAGGATTAAAACTAAACTGAACAGTTTATAACAGAAGGAACAAAACTGAACTTGAACTTGAATAAGACAACCAGTGGAACTCTGTTATTTTTTGTCAGGGACACTGGCTGGCAACGGTTGACACTGGTAATATTGTTACCTTGTGAAGCATTGAACTAACTGTTTTTAAAGGGTTAACATGAGTGCCAAGCTACAGACTAAGGACGGGCAAACAGTGCAAACTTCATAATCCAGCCCGGTCTCTTTTGTTGCTATATACTTAGGTGGAAAGTACTGCCTAGTTTCCCTGTAAGTTTTGGTGAAAGTACGCTGTAGATGTGAGAACAGCACCTACCATGTGGTTTCCGTGTAATTAAATAATAAAAACATTTTATAACTTTTCATGACTCATTATTGTGTATTTTAAGATATATATAGGGTATTTTATTACATTACTGTATTGTTTGTGTTTCGTCCTCGGATGGCACTACAAGATTTCCAGAGATATGCACTTGAGAGAGGTAAGTTAGCTTTGTACTCCAGCCTGCCCGTTAATTAGGCAATTCGCAGAATATAGACCCATTTCTTGACATATTCATATTAAAACTCATTCAATGAAATGTAAACAAAACATAAATGTTAAAACCCTGGAGTGTGGGTGAAATTGCCTGATGACACATACACTACATAAAAGTGACTGAATCAACTGCCATGAGCAAAGAGCAAAAGCATTTGTTTTTCTTCATACAAATTCATATGAGGAAATTAAACCATAAGTTTCAGGAAACTCCTGGGAAAGTGTGCTAAGTGACCGCGAGGGATACTCTAACTCCCGGAAAGTATGTGGTAAGTGACTGGGAGGAATTATGCTCTAACTCCTGTGAAAGTACAGGTAAGTTCCCAGGAGTTATACGCTAACTCCCGGGAAAGTGGGCGGGAGGTACACTCTAAAACGCGGGCTGACTTATGAAGTGTTACCATTTTAGTGTGGGGCAGATTGCAGAAAATGTAATCCGTGGATCTGCTGTGCATCATCGTGCCTTGCCAGTGTGAAACATCACTCGGCCTTAGTGCAGTGGGGAAGATGCTGCATTCTTCACTGTGTTTCGTTCTGTTGACAGATTCTTTGTCATAAGATTTAGTAAGCTGCATAATAAGGACCCACTACTGTCTTTGTTATTTTTGTATGTGTGGTTCAAAGGATGTCTACAGGATGTTACTGTTATGAGTTTTTCATTACAAAAAACATGCATCTGAAATCTTAATTATATAATTACTGCAAGTAAACCAGAGGGACAGATTCATTGATGCTGTACAAAAACCTGCTCTTGGGCCACTAGGACCATAATGTAAAATATTTACCAATAAGTGGCATTATTTGTCTTTTATGCTTAATGATTTTTATCCAAATTAGTTGGATTGTCCATTTCCATAAACATTTTATGCCAAATAAAATAAATTTATGAAATCTATTTACAAAACACTTTGACAATGTTTGTGTGCTTTTGTTCAGTCCATGGTAATATGACATACCATTGGCTTTTGTTGGGACCAAGGGATTCCACGGATGTTTTATTAATGGACTCTTAATGTGATATTGCAGAAACTCCATTTCCTAGACTCCTCAAGTTCCCCACAATCCTAGGTGTGAAACCCTGCACATCGAGCCAGTCTTCATTCACCATTCATCACTGTAGCATGAAATATAGCATATCAAAATGTGGCGAGGGGAGAGGAGTATGGATAGTAAAGCTAAGGTTGTCAACAACGCCACCCTGGGAATTGCACCCAGAGAATTATTTTAGCACTACAAGGCACACAGATACGGTTACTCAAGAGGTGTGAGACGTGGTTCCAATTGATAAAAAAAATACACTTTATTAAACAAACTGTGTAAAAACCGTAATTAAAATGTCACACAGGGAGGGGAAAAAGAAACTAATCAGGGCTGAGGCCTAGTTGATGGACAAGGCCTAGTGCAGGGGAAGGATCCACCAAATAAACAGAAATCAACTTATATCACCGGACACACGTGGCAGACACACACTCAGTGAAGTAACCCACTCCCAGGAACACAGCAGACAAGACAGAAGGGTGCCAACACCAGATCACCAACACCGCCACCACTGGCCTCCAGCCACTGAAAAGAAGGGAAGATAAAACAAATTAGTGGGGTTGCAACAAAAACACAAAGCAAAATCTAACAAAATTGTAATTAAAGGGGCAGGGCACGAACTTAAACTGAACAAAATATATCAACCAACAACTACCCAATTCGGTTTTAAACAAATATAACCCAAACAAAAAGGAAAATAAAGAACAGAAAAACAAAACAATTTCCTAATTGCATAAAGAACCTTTCAAATTAATTCAATTAATTAGCAAATGAGTTACACAAACAGACCGAATCAAGTTCAACCCAAACAAAACATACAAATAAACCTATACAAATAACCAAAAATAATGGTGTAAACCCACACTTTCACACATGCATTCCATATAAATAGAGAACCGTGCCCCGGCGTGCAGCCGAGCAACTACCCGCACCAGACGTTGAAACAGAGTCACCAAGGGTCTATTTTGTTGAAGCAGAGCTACAAAGCGGTTTAACAGACCGCCGCGTGGCGCCGTGCCATAAAAGCGAAGCCGCAGCAGAGACACGCCGCAGATGCGGTGGAGACAAAGCAGCAGCCACAGTGGAGACAAAACAGCAGACAAAACGGCAGAAGCAGGGAAGACAGCCACAGCCGCAGTGGAGACAAAACAGCAGCGCCCCAATAAGCTGGTTACAGTAATTCCTAATCAAGAAAAATACTATTAGCAATATTAAGTACACTGATGATGACGCGGTGCACGTTATGCTACACATACATACCTTTTTAGCAGCGATGGACACACACACACACTCACGAGAGGAGGGAGGGAGAGAGGACCCCTGGCAGCCACCAGCATTTACCTGTGATCACACTAGCATTAGCCACCAGATAGCATCAACCATACTGCAAAGAGAGAGGACACCTACCACAGACACACGCAGCAGCGCATACAGGGGGGGCCGGAGCAGCACACAGGCAGTCGCCCTACAACACAACACCAATGCCTTAAGCACACTGAGAGACACAAACAACCAGCGAAGTGAAGCAGCATGCAGTCATACCTGTCGGATCAAATGACCGCTGACCCAGAAGTGACAGAGGTGACGGAGGCGCAAAGGAAGAACTGGTGGGTGAACTACCGCTTTTATACTGGCCCACCTCATCAGCAGCCACCAGCGGCGCTCACATAAATAACAGCACAGGTGCTCTGTTCATGGAAATGATAAACTTTGAAAATGCCTCATGTTCTAATGTTGATGATTTGTTGAACTCTGTTACTTTGAGTGTTTTGAATGTTCTGGACACCATTGCCCCTGTGAAGGTTAAAATGGTTAAAAATAAGCAGAAGGCGCCATGGAGGAATGAAGACTCGGTCAGGGCACAGAAAAGGGAGTGCCGGAGGGCCAAGCGGAAATGGAGCAAGTCGAAGCTTCATGTTCATTATGAAATTTATAAAGAAAAGTTGTACGTGTTCAACCGGATCTTACGTAGAACAAGGGAGAGGTACTTTTCGGAAATTATTGGAAACTGCAGTAACAACTCGCGTGTCTTATTTGCAACAGTGAACAGATTAACAAACCCTCCAGCTCAACTGCCGTTGGAACTGATCTCCACATCTAAGTGTAATGAGTTTGCAATATTCTTTTGCGACAAGGTTCAGACCATTAAAAATGCCATCAATTCCACAACACCAATAACAACCCTGCAGCCACCTAGACACTTAGAGCTGACTCATTTTGCACCTGTAACTGACAAAACTGTCCAAGAGATCATCACCAGTCTGAGTTCGTCTACATGCTGCCTCGATATGTTACCCACTAGATTTCTAAAGTCTGTGCTGAGCAGTTTGTTACCACCACTCACTCACATAGTTAACATGTCACTACAATCTGGAACATTCCCAAAGGCCTTGAAAACTGCGGTCATAAAGCCTCTCCTAAAGAAGAGCAGTCTTGATGCCACAGTACTGAACATTTCAAATCTGCCGTTTTTAGGCAAAGTCCTTGAGAAAGTTGTTTACCAACAGCTTACTGACTTTCTCCTAAAGAACAACTCCTTTGATGTTTTCCAGTCAGGTTTTAGACCCCATCACAGCACTGAGACCGCTCTTATTAAGGTGACAAATGACATCCGCCTGAACACTGACGCAGGCAAAGTCTCAGTTTTAGTCCTGCTAGATCTGAGTGCTGCTTTGGACACTGTCGATCATGAGATCCTTTCACAGAGACTAGAGGACTGGGTGGGCATCTCTGGCACTGCCCTAAATTGGTTGAAGTCCTATCTAGAAGACAGGAAGTACTTTGTTGAAATTGGTAACAGTGTCTCAGACCACATGGCCTTGACCTGTGGGGTGCCCCAAGGGTCAATCCTGGGACCCCTTCTGTTCAATCTCTACATGCTGCCTTTAGGCCAGTTAATACAATGTAATAATGTGTCCTACCACAATTATGCAGACGACACTCAGATCTATGTCTCACTGACAGCAGGTGAATATGGACCAGTGGATTCACTCTGTCACTGCATCCAACAGGTCAGTGTGTGGATGCAAAACAACTTTCTCCAGCTAAATTCAGACAAGACTGAAGTCATCGTATTTGGTCCACAGAAACAAAGAGAAAGTGTCAGCAGTCACCTCCAGTCTCTCTAAAACCTACAAATCAGGTTAGAAATCTCGGGGTAATAATGGACTCAGACTTAAACTTTAACTGCCACATCAAATCAATAACATCAGCAGCTTTTTACCATCTAAAAAACATTGCCAAAATCAAAGGTATAGTGTCTAAACCTGACTTGGAGAGACTTGTCCATGCATTTGTCTCTAGTAGGTTAGACTACTGTAACGGCCTGCTCACTGGCCTCTCCAAACGGGCCGTAAGACAGCTGCAGTACATCCAGAATGCTGCTGCTCGGGTCCTGACCAGAACCAGGAAGTACGAGCACATTAGTCCTGTGCTCAGGTCTCTACACTGGCTTCCTGTGGCTCAGAGAATAGACTTTAAAGCAGCTCTGCTTGTGTACAAGTCTCTCCACGGCCTAGCACCAAAATACATCTCTGACATGTTAGTGCCATATGAACCATCTCGGACTCTGAGGACCTCAGGGACCGGCCTCCTGCTGGTGCCCAGAGTCAGGACTAAACATGGGGAATCAGGATTCCAGTTTTATGCAGCTAAAATCTGGAACAGTCTTTCTGAAGATGTGAGACAGGCCTCTACTCTGACAATGTTCAAATCTAGGCTCAAAACAGCTCTATTTCACTGTGCATATGACTGAAAGGATCTTATCTGCTCTCTTCTCTTTTAAAGTTCATTTTATAATGATTATTTATGTTTTTATTTTGTATTGTGATTTTAATGCATTTTCTTGTTCTGTAAAGCACTTTGAATTACTTGGTGTACGAATTGTGCTCTACAAATAAACTTGCCTTGCCTTGCCTTGCCTATAAACAGTGGCAAATCACAAAGGATAAACACCTCTATGCTGCTACAAAAATTATTATTCGATCATCAAAAAAATTAACGATCAATTATCGATTAATTGATAAGCGAGTATTTGAAGAGAGAAAACAAAAGAGTGCAGTGCAGACTGTAGCCGCAAGAGAACGCAACTGCCCCAGTTTTGAGCTTCAACCCCCCAGGCCAAAGAGGAAGAATGGTGCGCATGTGCAGTTCACCCCTGGGTATTTACAACCGTTGCCAGCCAGAGGTTACAGGCTTCAGTTTTCAGCAAAACCTCTGTCTTTCAATGGCGTAGTGTTTTCAGAGGACTCAAGGGAAGCTGCCGAGGCTTTTGAGAGTGATGAGAGAATCCGTCTGGTTATGATTTTTTGCCTGACATAGGTCCAGCAGGGGGTCTCGTAGAGCCGCCGTGCTCGCAGGCCCAGCGAGCTGCCATGACTACGAGGCCCGCCAAACCAGTTCCAGATAATCGAGCTGGAGCCTCGTTTAGGAACAAGCTCCTCGCTGTCTGGCGCGTCTGCTCCACCTTCCGCCATTACACATGTGGAGTTGGGCTGCGAGTGCGTCGCGCATATGTCATAAATGTGAATTTATCATTTTTATTGTGAGATGAAAAATTCTTACCGTGGGGAAATTTTTTGACGGTATATCGCAGACGACAACATATCGCCCATTCCTAGTAACTGCTAAGTCGGTATTACTATACTTCATACAAACATATGTATTTGCATTCAACTTACCAACCTTTATACTAATGCAGCACCTCTTTCCTACACAGACTATACACCCCAGGATTTTGGTGTACCCCAGGGTTCTTTGTTGGGTCCACTGTTATTTTCAATATATTAATAGTCTTGACCAAAACATGGATGGTGTCAATTTTCATTTTGATGCTGACGACACAGTGACATATTGTGCCGGCTCAACCATTATGGAGACTGTGGTCAAATTGTAGGCTGTCTTTAACCCTATGGGCCCGAACGACGCATAGTGCCCTGTTCTTCTCTATGGATTTTCTTCGCAACCGTGCGTAATAGCAAGAAGACACGCATATCACGTGAAACAGTGGTAGCTTTCCGACAATACCAAGACTTGTTGGCAGTGCAATGTTTTCACAACGAAAAAAATGATAAATTTACACTAACATCATGTATAACAAAGCTTTCATACAGCTCTGCACACACATTACTCTTGGATGGGTTACCTCTCTCGCTCTCCCTCTGCCATTTTCCGCACACTGTTTTTGAAATCTTCCACGATCACCTGCCCCTCGCATTACTCGTAGTTCACCTACTTGACTGGCTTGTGGAGTGAAAAGAGGAGAGGAGGGGAGGTGGAGGTATTGTGCATGTGTGGCTTCCGGGTGTGTTTGATTTGTAACACAAGACAACAAGAGTAAACTGACAACTGAGCCGTAGGCTCGCTGCGAACAACACTTGACTCTGTAGCTCCTCTTAAAAAGAAGTTAAAAAAGCAAAGAAAGTTCGCTCCTTGGTATAACTCTCAAACCCGTAAGTTAAAACAAATATCGCGAAAATTTGAAAGGAATTGGCGATTAACCAAACTGGAAGAGTCTCGTTTTTCTGGACAGACAGTCTCAAAACTTAGAAGAGGGGCCTCCGCAATGCCAGAGCAAACTATTACTCAGCATTAATAGAAGACAATAAGAACAACCCCAGGTTTCTTTTCAGCACTGTAGCCAGGCTAACTGAGAGTCAAAGCTCTATTGAGCCTTGTATTCCTTTAGCCCTTAGCAGTAATGATTTTATGAGCTTTTTTAATGACAAAATTCTAACTATTAGAGGCAAAATTCATGACCTCCTGTCCTCAGATAGTACCTATCTAACCTCAAACACAGCTGTAAAACCTAATATATATTTAGATTGCTTCTCCCCAATTTCTCTTAAAGAATTGACCGCAGTGATTTCTTCATCTAAATCATCGTGTCTCTTAGACCCCATCCCAACTAGGCTACTTAAGGAGGTCTTTCCTTTAGTTAACACTCATATATTAGATATGATCAATATATCCTTATTAACAGGCTATGTACCATAGTCTTTTAAGGTAGCTGTAATTAAACCTCTACTAAAAAAGCCCACCCTGGATCCAGAGGTGTTAGCCAACTATAGACCAATATCTAATCTTCCCTTTATGTCAAAGATCCTTGAGAAAGTAGTCGTAGACCAGCTGTGTGATTTTCTCCATGATAATAATTTATTTGAGGAATTTCAGTCAGGATTTAGAGTGCATCATAGCACTGAGACAGCACTAGTTAAAATTACAAATGACCTTCTGATTGCTTCAGACAAAGGACTTGTCTCTGTACTTGTTTTATTAGATCTTAGTGCGGCGTTTGACACAATTGACCATCAAATTCTACTGAAGAGACTGGATCACTTAATTGGCCTAAAAGGTTCTGCACTAAGCTGGTTTAAATCTTATTTATCTGATCGTTTTCAGTTTGTTGACATTCATAATGACTCATCCTTACGTACCAAAGTTTGTTTTGGAGTTCCGCAAGGTTCTGTGCTTGGACCAATCCTATTTACTCTATATATGCTTCCTTTAGGTAACATCATTAGAAATCACTCTATAAATTTCCATTGTTATGCGGATGATACACAGTTGTATTTATCGATGAAGCCAGAAGAAAGTAATCAATTAACTAAACTCCATAACTGCCTTAAAGACATAAAAAATTGGATGAGCACCAATTTCCTGATGTTAAATTCAGACAAAACTGAAGTTACTGTTCTTGGCCCCAAACAACTCAGAGACTCTTTATCTGATGACATAGTTTCTCTAGATGGCATTGGTCTGGCCTCTAGCACTACCGTAAGAAACCTCAGAGTATTATTTGATCAAGATTTGTCTTTTAATTCTCATTTAAAACAAACCTCACGGACTGCATTTTTTCATCTGCATAATATTGCGAAAATTAGGCCTATCCTGACCCGAAAAGATGCAGAAAAATTGGTCCATGCTTTTGTTACCTCAAGGCTGGATTACTGTAACTCTCTATTATCAGGTAGCTCCAGTAAGTCCTTAAAAACTCTCCAGCTAATTCAGAATGCAGCAGCACGTGTACTAACAAGAGCTAAGAAACGTGATCATATTTCTCCTGTTTTAGCTTCTCTGCACTGGCTCCCTGTAAAGTCCAGAATTGAATTTAAAATCCTACTGTTAACTTATAAAGCTCTAAATGGTCAAGCTCCGTCATATCTTAGAGAGCTCATAGTGCCATATCATCCCACCAGAACACTGCGCTCTGAGAACGCAGGGTTACTCGTGGTCCCTAAAGTCTCCAAAAGTAGATCAGGAGCCAGAGCCTTCAGCTATCAGGCTCCTCTCCTGTGGAATCATCTTCCTGTTACGGTCCGGGAGGCAGAACTAGACTTAAGACTTTCCTCTTTGATAAAGCTTATAGTTAGGCTGACTTAGGCCTAGTCTGCCGGAGGACCCCCCTATAATACACCGGGTACCTTCTCTCCTTCTCTCTCTCTCTCTCTCTCTCATGTCCTATTACTGCATCTTGCTAACTCGGCCATTTTGGATGTCACTAACTCGGCTTCTTCTCCGGAGCCTTTGTGCTCCACTGTCTCTCAGATTAACTCATATCGCAGCGGTGCCTGGACAGCGTGACGTGTGTGGTTGTGCTGCTGCCGTGGTCCTGCCAGATGCCTCCTGCTGCTGCTGCCATCATTAGTCATTAGTCATACTTCTACTGTTATTATACACATATGATTATTGTCACACATGTATACTGCCAGATATTAATACATATTTTCAACATATTGTACCACAGTAGCCAGAACTATAACTATAATATTATTACTTTCATTAATGTTGTTGTAAGCTACTGTCATTACCTGCATCTCTCTCTCTCTCTCTCTCTCTCTCTCTCTCTCTCTCTCTCTCTCTCTCTCTCTGTGTCATTGTGTCATACGGATTACTGTTAATTTATTATGCTGACCTGTTCTGTACAACATCTATTGCACATCTGTCCGTCCTGGAAGAGGGATCCCTCCTCAGTTGCTCTTCCTGAGGTTTCTACCGTTTTTTTTTTCCCCGTTAAAGGGTTTTTTTGGGGGAGTTTTTCCTTATCCGCTGCGAGGGTCCTAAGGACAGAGGGATGTCGTATGCTGTAAAGCCCTGTGAGGCAAATTGTGATTTGTGATATTGGGCTTTATAAATAAAATTGATTGATTGATTGATTGAAGAGGCGCATAATCATTTTAAGTCGATTATTTTGTTTTCATAATCGTTGAAAGCCCAAATCGTAATCTAGATTAAAATTCGATTAATCAAGCAGCCCTAGTACCCACTGATCAAACTCTTTTTTGCTCGGTTTAACACAACCCTCCCCTCTTAAGCTCCAGCTGCTGTAGTCAAAACTGCTTTATAGTTGTTTGTAGGTTGTACGCAGAGTTTACACCATAGCCTACGCCACTGTAAGCATTTATACTTGTGTATACCAGCTAGCAGTCTTTTCCTCTGTCCTCTTATTAAGCTTGGAACAATGGGAACATTTAAAAAAGGCAATGTACAAAAGTCAGCTCCATTACAACCTCACAGGCTTCACCAACAAAATAACTGTTTTATATGAGAGACGTTTCCCCCACATGCTAATGTTATTAGCATAAGCTTACGCCATTTCTCATTGCATAAATTACCCCAGCGGCAAGCAGACTTTATTCTCTAGATTACTCACATGAAGCCAAGTTGAATCACACACAAGTCTTCAAATGCTATTTTGTGGGGACTCTACTGTCTTACGAATTTATTGTTTCTTATCTGAAGAATAAAAAGAAAATCTTTGCTTCTGCTGATGAAAATGATTTTCTACAAAAATGAACAGGAGCTCTGTATCACCACGGCATGTAGTTACATTTCTGGGTAGGTGCACCTCAGTCATTCTGTGTCTAATGGAGAGTGCACAGCCTTTAACCATTATTGTAGCTTATGGATTTGTAATAAAGGAACAGTAGTCAAAAACAGCAGTCAGTTAACAGTATGGACCAAAACAAAAAGCCCTGAGAGAACATAGTACAGGACTGTTGGTACCCATGGCTTTATCAGCACATATTTATTTCAAAAGAGCAGCGAGAGAGATGGAAACACCGACACTCATGTCATCACTAACTCCATCCAGTGGTGTAATTTCATCACTCACTCACTCATTCACTCAGTCACTCACGTTTATATGGCTGGCCTCACATTCTGCTGTCCAGCCAAAAATAGACAGCAACAGATCTTTCCAGACAAAAAACGCTCTGATTATGCCAAATACTAAACAATTAAAAATTTGAAAACAATTATTTATCTGTAAAATTGCTTTTGATATCGTTTTCACAATGGCACTGATTATAGACAGAATTCACTGGACTTTATCTTACAAAGAGAGTTATATATCATCATATATGGATGAAATGGTCAAAATCATAAGAAATAGGATTCAGTTTGTGTATTTGACAAGTACCTTGCAAATTACTGTATATATAATAACTATATATAACTATAATTAATGTTCCTGCTGATTATACTGTATGGATAACATTCATTTTTTAGTGATTTTTAATGTAATGACAAGCGGGTAAGCTGTTATGTTCTCCATCTCATCATTTGATTCTCTTCAAGAAACAAATTGACACTGTAGATGGCAGTGAACCTGTGTTCATGTCTCCCATATGGTGACATGGTGTGAAGTGTCAGCTCTGATTGGCCAATCAAATACAGTCTTGTCTCTTAAGAGTGGAGAGAGCATTGAGATGTTTGTCATTCAACGCGGCAGTTTGGACATGATGACATCTCCAGTGTTTGCGATCTATCTCACATGTTTGATCTTGTGGAAAACGGGTGAGTTGTGTTTTTAGAGTGTATGGTCGCTCATGATGCATTCAAAATTATTTTTGTTGGTTATACTTTGTTCCATGAAAATAATTGTGCATTTGTTTCATCTCTGATTTCACTTTAGCTCAGATGACTGAACTGAAATTGGCTTCATCTGATCATAAAAAGAGAGGTTTTGTATCAGCCAATGTTGACGATGATGTAACTTTGCAGTGTTTTTATGAAGGTGAAGCTACAATGCTTTACTGGTATAAACAAACCCTGGGACAGGAACCAAGGCTCATCTCTCACTTCTATAAGCATGGAGATAATGGCATTTTTTATGATGAATTCAAGAACAATCCACGCTTCACACTGGATACTGAAAATGGTAAAAATAACTTGAAGATCTCAGATTTACAAGTTTCAGACTCAGCTACTTACTACTGCGCAAGAAACTATGTAAATATTTTTAAATTTGTAGCGGGTATTACTGTTGATGTTAAGGGTTCAGGTTTGAATGTCCCAGCTTTGGTCCATCAGTCAGCGTCTGAGACCATCCGGCCAGGAGGCTCTGTGACTCTGAACTGTACAGTACACACTGGGAGCTGTGATGATGGAGAATACAGTGTTTACTGGTTCAAAAACTCTGAAGAGTCTCATCCAGGACTCATTTACAGCCATGGAGGCAGGAATGATCAGTGTGAGAGGAAACCTGACACACAAACACACACCTGTGTCTACAACCTGCCGATGAAGAGCCTGAATCTTTCTCATGCTGGGACCTACTACTGTGCTGTTGCCTCATGTGGACACATACTGTTTGGAGACGGGACCACGCTGGACTTTGAACGTAAGTAACATTTTAGCAAACAATCGTCTCTTTGAAATTGAATTTGATGAAAGAACTAAAAATGTTCTTATGTTTGGATGTACAGATGAGGTGGACTCTCTGGTCTTGGTTTATTTTTTGAGTGGAGCTTTGACATTCACCACCATCCTGGTTGTTGTACTCACTTTCTCACTGTACAAGATGATGAAGAAGAAAAACAACGACCAGTCCACAGGTGGGTAGTGTTGTCCCTGTCTTACAGCTCCTATTTAGAAAGCATGGCTTTTAAGTTAAAGACCTTTTTCCTGTGTTTTCTGACCAGAGCCTCAAGCAAGATTTCCTGCAAATGAAGAGGTGAGTTTGTTTTGACCAGCTATTACAATTTAAACACATTTTATTGCACAAAACTTAATTTCTGACAGGTCCACTATTGTGATATATGTGGTTCCCAGGGAAACCAAGACACGGACAATCTCCACTATGCTGCAATTGGGGAAAGCACGTCCAAAAGATCAAGAAGACAGAGGAACTACACAGAGAATGAATGTGTGTACTCCAGTGTAAAGCCATAAAACAGGATGTTGGATATTTCATTTGTACTGTGTGAGTAAGATCAAAAAAATTCTTAGCCTCTTTTCTGAGGTGTAAAGTTAATTTAGACATATGCATTGATTTAAAAATTGGACCTTAAGTATGGCATTGTAAATAATTCTTCAACATTTTTTTTTTCGTATGATATCCTCAATTGTTCCAAACGACTTGCTGTAAGTTTAATTTGTGTCAACAATAATAAAAACACATGTTTTGACAAAATGTATGTGTGGGTTTGCATTGTTATCTTTGTGAGAACCAATTTCAATGTTTTAAACATTCCTAGTGAGGATATTCCTGCATTATGAGGACATTTTCACCAATCCTTAATACATCAGGAGTGGTTTGAAAGTTAAAGAAACAGTTCACCTCAAAATAAAATACACATTTTTCCTCTTACCTATTGTGCTATTTATCAGTGTAGATTGTTTTGGTGCGAGTTGCAGAGTGTTGGAGATATTGGCCGTAGAGATGTCTGCCTTCTTTGAAGTGATGGAACTAGACGGCATTCGACATGTGTTGCTCAAACCGCAACAAAAAAAAAAAGGAAAAAAAATTGAAAAACTCAGCAGCAATGTCTTTTTTCAGAAATCATCATCCGCTTACTCAAGATAATCCACAGACCTTGCCGTGAGCAGTTTCATGTAGGAACTATTTTCTTTCTATCAAACTATAGCTGCAAACCAAATCACACACTTTGAGCACCACAAGCCAAGTGCCATCTACTTCCATTAAAAGAGGCAGACACCTCTACTGCCAATATCTCCAACACTCTGCAACTCACACCAAGGTATAGTTTTTTTATGCAGTGATAAATAGCACTACAGGTAAGAGTAAAAATATGCATGTCGCATAAAGTCCAGACAGATAAACAAATGTGTGTGCACATTCTGCTGGGAGTCGCATTGTCATGTAGAAAGCTTAAAAAACACAAGGCTGTAGCAAACAAGTAACAGAGAGCAAATACAAATATTACTGGTCTGACTGCTAAACCCATTTACTGTACGCCTTTATTATGTCAGAAAAATATTTAATATATAATTATGATTTCCATTGTTTTACTCCAGATTCACAGGGTCTCTGCCCCTGAGTTCTCTCTAATTTCCAGACCAGAATTCTCCTTTAGCTGGTAGTGGACAAACAGGGTGTCGGCCCTGACCAGCTTGTCTTTGCTCTGTAAACTGATCTGGTCATAACATTGGTGCAGTGGTTAGCATAGCTGTCTCTCAGCAAGAGGGTATCTGGTTCGAATCCAGGGTTGGGGCTCCAAACCCTGAGGTGGGGGAGCCCTTCTGAGCCGAGTTTGCATGTTCTCCCCGTGACAACATATGTTGGATTTTTTTAACCCTTTACACTCTCCCCTGCTTTTTTAATGTCTCCTGACATTTGTCTGTAAGTCGAGATGTACTTGAGACTGTGATATGTCAATATGTCTGGGTGAAACAGTTGTAGTAGTAAGGGTGTGGATGTGTGAAGTATGGGATGGGCACAGCACCAAGTTGCCTTGGGAGAGGGTAGCTTGGTAGTAATGAGTTTACCCCTGCATTCCACTGCTGGTAAGACAGCTGTCCTATTGTGCCATAGGTAAACATCTCCTTTGGTCTAGCTGTTCGTTGGGATCTTCTGACTGTCTTCGCCTCCACTCGGTGTCCATCCTCTTCCACTATCATATCCTCTAATAGTCTGTCATGTGGCTCTTCCTCCAATAAAACATCCCCAAGCACTCTATCCTGTGCTTGTGGGGTATCTTCTTAAAAGAATACTCCAACGATTTGGGAGTTATGCCCTTTCTCTATCATTTTCATAGTGAGACAACATGATCGTTATCTTTTTTGTGTCTGTACGTCCAGTGGCTGGGTCTCAGCGGTTAGCATTGTGGCTTAGCTTAGCGAGTACAATTGAAGTCAATAGGGGGTCAGTAGCCTACTTGGAAAAAATGAACAAATAAACGTTACAGAAACCCTGAAGCTGACATTTCTGCACGTGCATTTAAAATAAACATGTTTAAACATTAATTCGAAAAATGAGAGTTGTTTTAGTCGTTTTAGAATAGGTTCGATACACGGATTTATGGTGTGTTTACGTCCTGCGCTGTGATCCGTGGAGGGATACACCAGTGAGCAGGCACAGGCACAGATGTAGCCTGTAAACAAAACTAAGTTGTTTATTTAGCCTAATGATATCTCCAGACTATAGTAGCTGCAATGGACGACTTTGAACGCGATTTTGAAGATTTTCTTGTAGCGGACACAGATCCAGAGCCATACCTGTTTGAGCCGGAGTATACAGATGAGGAACTCCAAGTGTTGGATGCTGAGCAGGCGAGAAGAGAGGCTGAATCCTCCGAGGCAGCGGAACAGCAAGGGGCCGAGGAGAGACGGAGGTCAGGGGAGGATTGGTGGTGTAGCTGCAGGGCTTGCCAACCTGTGCCTATGGAGGTGGAATCATTTTTGCTGCACCAAATGGGATTCGGTGCTACCATCGTTGGGGAGGCTAGAGATATATCATCAGGAAGAAAACCGCTGCAGAGAGCGCATCACAAGGAGTGAAAACTTTGCATCAATCACTAATCCTGGCGTGATTGAAACATTTTTTCATGTTCCTAGGATTAACTGGAAAAAACGCCCCAGGCCTGCAGGAGCTGATGGACAGCTTTCAGTCGATGAGTATTATCGTCCATGTCGTCACTTTGTTTGCTTTTACTGAGTGACCTAGCGTACCTGTCCCAGAGCCAGCTGCAGTTGTTGCTAACCGGTGTATCCCTCCGCGCAAGGTGTAAACACACAATAGTTCCGTGTATCAAACTTCTTCTAAAACGACTAAAAAGGACTCTCGTTTTTCGTATTTATGTTTAAACATGTTTATTTTAAATGCACGTGTAGAAATGCCAGCTTCAGGGTTTCTGTAATGTTTGTCTGTTCACTTTTACCGAGAAGGCTACTGACCCCCTATAGACTTAAATTGTATTCGCTAAGCTAAGCCACAATGGTAACCGCTGAGACCCAGCCACTGGACGTACAGACACAAAAAAGATATCGATCATGTTGTCTCAATATGAAAATGATAGAGAAAGGGCATAACTCCCAAATCGTCGGAGTATTCCTTTAAAGCAGGGTGAAACTCACAGGCTTTGGCACTTAGCTTTAGCTCAGGATGGTGCCCTGTTTGATGATGCTCAGTCTGTTGAGATCTCACTAACCTGTAGCATGGGATCTGCTGGTAAGTGTACTCATCATCAGAGCTGTCTGTATTTTCTTCATGACTGTTGGTAACTGCCTGTTTCTGGTTTTTTTTTTTATTTGGTCTGTCTTGTCTGACTTCGTGCAGGAAGTGTTTTTTTTTTTTTCCAGGAGCAGCTCATTCACTGGAAGAAGTAGGTTCCTGTGGAGCACACGGAGTGTCTTGTGTTCGTTCTCAGGTTGGATTTTGTAAACTGGTCCATTATCAACTCTCTCCACAACACGGTGCAATCCCTGCTCCCAGTAAGCCCACAACTTGCCAGACCCGCCTCTCTCACACAGGTTTTTGACCTGGCTGTGGTACAACACCCCTGACTGCTCTGTCATACAGTTTTTTGCCTTTGGCTGAAGGTTTGTCACTGTTGTTTCCTGCGATTTCATATGCAGAGCGCATTCTCTGTGCCCATTTCTGTGCATATGTCTGCCGATCAGCTGTCTCAGGTTCTCTTTTGGGTGGAAACAGTAAGTCAACAGGCATGGAGGTTGACCGTAAAAGAGGAAGAATGGGGAAAAGCCTGTGGCCTCATGCCTGCAGTTGTAGGCAATGGTATGGGAAAGATGATCCTTCCACTGACTCTTTTTCCTCTTCCAGGGTATGCATCATCTGAGGGAGCATGCGGTTTAGTCTCGCCACTGTGTTACCATGCGGGTGGTAGGGTGTGGTACGTGGATGACAGATTCCTGCTAGCTGCTGTAATCTATTGAACAAACTGTTCCCAAACTCCTTCCTCTGATCATTGTGAAGCTTCTCAGAATATCTGAAGCAGGGGATGGAGTTATGGAAAATCTTATTGGTTGCTGTTTTTCTAAATTCATTTCTCGTTGGGTATGCTTCAGCAAAGCGTGTGAAGGTGTCAGCCAGGAGGAGGATGTACTCGTAGCCTTGACTTTGCTCCAGGTGGAGGTAGTCGATGCACACTAACTCGAATGGACTGCTTGTGGAGATGTGTCCCATGGGCACTCCCTGTGGAAGATCAGGATGTTTCTGTTTAATGCAGGTGCATCTTTTGTTGACATAGTCCTAAATTACTTTCCCTGCACCAACATAGCCCATGTCATTGTGCAAGGCTTTAAGACCCATGGGTTTCAACTTCAGAGAGGACGAGCTGCTGGTGTTGTTTCGATAAAGAATCCTGTCATTCACCTCCAGCTTATTCCATTCATACAGCAGTCTCCTTGTCTTTTTCTTAATGTTTCTTTTGTCTATTTCATTGGGGATCCAGTTTTTAACTTTTAAATTGACAACCTCCCTGATGACTGAGTCCTCTTGCTGAGCTGCACAGAAATTATCTGATGTAATACCTCATTCTCACCATGCAGTTGCAAGGCTGTGACCCAAGGCACATCACTTTCTTGAACTGCTCTGCTGCCCTGCCATACCGCAGACACACCTTTAGGTGACATAGTCTCTGTTTGCTCTTGCATGCTTTTCTCAAGTTTCAATGGGCACCATGACAGAGTATCAGCGTCTGTGTTCATCTTCCCGGGCCAGTACTTTATATCAAAGTGAAAGTATGTGTGTGAAATGGAGCATAATACAAGCGGTCTCGAAACTTGTCACAGAAAGCCCATTTGAGGGCCAAGAACTCAAGTTTGCCAGAGAGGAGCTGGTAATTTCTCTCAGCAGGTGTTAGAGTTCTTGAGTCATATCCAATGACCCGCAGCTTGTTGTCTTGACGCTGGTATAGCACTGCTCCTAAAACACCACTGGACGCACCAGTGTGTAGTATGAATGAGAGGTCAAAGTTCGGGAAAGCTAGGGTAGGAGGATTAGTCAGTGTGTCCACTAGATTGGCTACGACATCCCTGTGTTCTGCTTTCCATGTAATGGGTGTTTTTGACAGGAGCTGTCCTTTATCTCCATTTCCAGATCTATCTCTACTTTCACATTTCCAAACAATCTCTACTTTTCCAAACAGTGGTTTAGCAAGCTGAGAGAAATCTTGGATGAAGGAGCATTAGCATCCCAAACACTCCAGCAGGGACTTGACATCTCTAACTGTGCGAGGCTCTCTCTCTTTAAGTGCTATCACTGCTGCCAAATCCTGTTGATCGATCTTGACTCCCTCTCAGGACACCAGACAGCCAAGGTAACAAACTTCTCTTTTAAACAACTCGCACTTGGTTGGTCTCAGTTTAATGCCATGTTCCCTCATGAAACTGAGAACTTGTCAGAGGTGGTGTATGTGATCTTCAAAGAACG
The DNA here is from genome assembly GCF_011397635.1 of Epinephelus fuscoguttatus. NCBI lineage: Eukaryota > Metazoa > Chordata > Actinopteri > Perciformes > Serranidae > Epinephelus > Epinephelus fuscoguttatus. Next base: position 27,763,597 of record NC_064774.1, read on the forward strand.
TTCATTCATCCCGAAACCCTTCCAGCACACCCTCAATAAACCCTCTGGAAAGTGGCAGTGCGTTTGTTAAGCCAAATGGGATCCATACCCATTCATACAACTCCCACGGTGTACTGAAGGCTATAAGGTGTCTGGACTCTTTGCTCACAAACCCCTGGTGTACACGCTGCCTTGATCCAGTATGGAGAACCATGTGTTTCCCCCCCAAGCTGTAAAGCAGGTCTTGGATTTGTGGCAATGGTTGATGATCTGGATAAGTTTTTAGGTTGAGCCCTCTGAAGTCCACACACAGCTGCAGACTGGTCTTTTTTCTGGACACAGACCACTGGGGAGGAACATGAAGACATAGATTTGCGGATCCAACCTCTGTCTAGGAGATTTTGCACATACTCTTTCACCTCCTTGTACAAGGGCTTGGGTATGGAGTTATAGCACTTCTGAACAGGGCTGTTGTCCACAACATTGATCTTTAGCTGCAAGTTGGGTATACAACCTATATCACCTTCCCCTCTAGCAAACACATCGGACTCCTCGAAAAGCATCTGATGCACAACTTCCTGCTGTTGTTGATCAAGAGGCCTAAATTGACAGGAGGATGCCACTTTTCTTATGCTGAGCTGCTTGTTCTCTCACTGGTGACGCTGGATGGGCTAAGCTGTGTGGTGCATAGTTAAGTGTTACTGTTTGACTTTGCAGGCTGTTGGGGAGGTGAACACAAGTTTATTGGCCTGCTGTCAATGATTTCTTCTATACTGCCTAAAACTGTTCTTGGTGACAGAGAGATGTCATGCTTGGTGGCGTTGCAAATTGGAATCTTCTATCGCTTTGGAGGCACCAGGGGGCACATCAACTACTGCCAGAAACAGTTCTAGCCCCTCTGGTGGGACACTATCTAAGGTGGGTTCAAAAAGCATTGTTCCTCCCTGTGGCAATGACCTGACATGACACTTCACATATTCGACCACTTGGGACTTTGAGACCTCTCTTTCCTACTCTAATGGTATTATTTATGGTCTTTTCTTGAGATGTTCCTGATTATGTAGACAATGGATTTAGCTGTGTCTCCATGGAGCTTTAATGCTTCTGCTAGTAAATTAATTAAACTGACACTCCCTGGCTTTTCAAGACTCTCTAGGGTGATTTCCTCCATCACATTGAACCGAAGCAATAGATCACTAACACAGCTCTGGGTACATTAATGGCTACTTGACCATGTACTGCACTTTTGATTTCCACCAGTACCCCTCAAAAGGTACCTCTGTCCCATTGGCTGCTGTGATTCTTAGTGGATCATCTGGCAGGACGTCTTCAAGTGACTGGATTTTGGCATCCGGTAAGTGTTTTTTTAGCCGAGACTTTCCCAGTATGGTAACCTCAGCTCCACTATCTAGTAACATATTAGTTTGCACACCACTGAGATAACAGGTAAGGTACCTTTTGCCTATCAGTTTTCCTACATGATTTCCTTTTCTTACTCTGTGTTGAAATGGTGGCTGGATTATAGCTGTAGTCACAGAGCCATGGTTGGTTACTGTGACAGGGAACTCTGGTACTTGCTTGGTCACTGGTGGTCCCTCCCCGGTGACCCAATCACGTTTCCCGTAGATTTAGTCTTTGAGAGGCAGTCGACAGCTCGGTGCCCTTCCTGGCCACATCTGAAACAGTGGTTACAGTTTGTAGTTCCTCAAGCTATACATGGCTTGCATTTCCACCCTGTGGCAGACTTGGGTGGTTGCACTGTAGTGACTGAGTTGGCTTGTGACAGCTCCAGGGTACTGACCAGAGGGGTGAGAGCCTTCTCCATAGTTTTTGCTAAGGCTGAGACATGGGCTGTTAGCTCATGAATCACTGTGTGGTTTGCCTGGACTTCAGCTTGAGTTTCAAGAACGCTGGCTTGAACTTCAGCTGGAGGCTGGACTGTATGCCGTGTCATCCCTTTTCGCGTGGCATTGATTGTGATTGTTTGGTTTGATGTGTCTGACCTAGGTGTGCGAGACACGCAACCTCTTTAATGACTGACTTGGTCATGACCTCTAGGATAAAATCATCAGTTATACTTGTGTTGGTCATGAGAGGTCTCGTCTAACATATGCATATTTCTCAATTATTCCCTGACACAATGAGTGCAGGAATACTCCATGGACAAGTTTACTGTCACTCTGAAACTCTGAGCTACATTGCTGGAAAGCAAACAGTACTCTCTGGTTTAGCCCCATTAACCAGTACATTAACTGTTATGGGATTTCTCTGTCCTGTTGTTTCGTATTGCCAAGCTTCTGAAATAACTCTGCATTACTCTTGTCTCTTGAGTGTGCTCTGAGGAAACGCTTAAGCTCAGCTTTGGTTTTGGCTTTGGTCATCAACATGACTTTAAAACCACCAGGCTGGATTATCTTTAGGACAATGCGAATTACTTCTGCTTCTGTGATATTCTCAGCTAGCCATTCATCTGTCTGCCTACACAGTGAACTATTGCTAACATCAGAATCTGTGTCAGAAATATGTCCACTGTGTATCTTAAATTCTCTACGAGGCAGTAGAACAGCCACATCTGTCAACTTTATCACATCAGTTACCTGACTGGTCACAACTGGTGATCTGTCTGCTTTAAACTTTAATGCTGAAGGTGCTACAAGTGATTCAGTGTCTGCTGCTAACTCACACTGCTCTTCTGCAGCCACTGGAGGTTGTTGCAGTTCAGTGATGAGATCGTTGAAGACTTACAGCAGGTCGTGCCTTGGTCCCCTTGACTTGCCACCTCGCCACTTAATAAAGTTGTAGAGTTCCACCTCTGTTGCATCATCCCCTGGTAGATCTTCGTTTAACTCATTGCTGATGGAGGCTGCCAACTTGAAGAGCACATCAGTTTTAGCGGAGCCAATCAGCTGATGGAGCTGCCACTGGATTTCCCTCTGCAGTTCCTGTATGGAAGTCAGCTTTACACTCTGGAATTGGTACTGAAACACGTTGGTTCAGGATCTTCACTTCAGGTTCATTTAGGGTTGACTAGCTGTCATCCGGAAAAAGCACTAATCCCGAACGAGCCCGCAATTGTTGCTGGCCTCAGGCCGACGGTAGCCTGGGCCAGTAGCAAACATGTTGCTTATATGTCTGTATGTATAAACAAAGAGCCGCAAAACTTTAGCTTAAGTTCAGCTCGGCTGCAGGATTTATTTGCCTCAGAGGGGTTTTAGGATCCTGCCAGCTCAATACACCATCTAGTGACCTGTTTAGATCCTGTTTATATCAACACAGTAACAAGTAAAGTACAATGAAAATGTATTACTATTTGAGATACAATAAAATAAAAAAAGAATGTATAGGGTGGTTTGTTTTTAAACACATTTAACATATTATTTTAGACATGAACTGTACCATAGCCATGACTTTGTGAACACATTTAACTTATGTCATTTTTGTACATCCTGTAAATACATTTTAACTCTTCACACAGACAGTTGACATCGTTTTTTAAATAAAATAAAATAAATACAAAAACAAACAAACAAAAGCAGCTCTATAATGGCATAATACTACTGTTGCGGTTACAGTTTGACCTGTCTATATCCCTCAGAAACCTATGTGCCCACATTTCTTTTTTGCTCTCTTTCCCGTTTTGTGCAATGGGCTTTGTGGTTTTCTGCAGAATGTATGGTTGTTTCCACTGTCACATACCATACATTCTCTTTAAGACAAAGACCACTCAAGCACCAAAGGTCAATGTGTCCTGATTATGCTAGATAATAAAAATTTAGAAAATTAAAAAGAATCATTTATATGTAAGATAGCTTTTGTCTTCAAAATGGCACAGATTACTGTTTTAATTCACCAGACTTCATTTTAGGAAGAGATACGGATAAACTGATCAAAATCATAAAAACAGAGTTCAATTCGTGTCCAACAAGTATCAAGCAAATTACCATGCCTAGAAAACATTTATTTTTCAGTATTTTTTATTACAAAGCAAACATGAGAAGCTGTTACGCTCTCCATGTATCTCTCATCATTTGATTCTCTTCAAGAAACAAATTGACACTGTAGATGGCAGTGAACCTGTGTTCATGTCTCCCATATGGTGACATGGTGTGAAGTGTCAGCTCTGATTGGCCAATCAAATACAGTCTTGTCTCTTAAGAGTGGAGAGAGCATTGAGATGTTTGTCATTCAACACGGCAGTTTGGACATGATGATATCTCCAGTGTTTGCGATCTATCTCACATGTTTGATCTTGTGGAAAACGGGTGAGTTGTGTTTTTAGAGTGTATGGTCGCTCCTGATGCATTCAAAATTATTTTTGTTGGTTATACTTTGTTCCATGAAAATAATTGTGCATTTGTTTCGTCTCTGATTTCACTTCAGCTCAGATGACTGAACCGAAATTGGCTTCATCTATCCATAAAGAGAGAAGGTTTTTATCAGCCAATGTTGGTGACGAGGTGGCTTTGCAGTGTTACTATCAAGGTCAAGATCCAGTGCTTTACTGGTACCAACAAATTCTCGGACAGGAACCAAGGCTCATCTGTCACTTCTATAAGCATCAAGGTATTGGCATTTTTCATGATGAATTCAAGAACAATCCACGTTTCACACTGGATACTGAAAATGGTAAAAATAATTTGAAGATCTCAGATTTACAGTTTTCAGACTCAGCTACTTACTACTGCGCAAGTAGCTCTTCATTAATCATAATATTTGCAGAGGGCACCACTGTTGATGTTAAGGGTTCAGACCCAGCTTTGGTCCATCAGTCAGCGTCTGAGACCATCCAGCCAGGAGGCTCTGTGACTCTGAACTGTACAGTACACACTGGGAGCTGTGATGATGGAGGACACAGTGTTTACTGGTTCAAATATTCTGATGAGTCTCATCCAGGACTCATTTACAGCCATGGAGGCAGGAATGATCAGTGTGAGAGGAAACCTGACACACAAACATACACCTGTGTCTACAACCTGCCGATGAAGAGCCTGAATCTTTCTCATGCTGGGACCTACTACTGTGCTGTTGCCTCATGTGGACACATACTGTTTGGAGACGGGACCAAGCTGGACTTTGAACGTAAGTAGCTTTCTAGCAAACAATCGTCTCTTTGAAATCGAATTTGATGAAAAAACTAAAAATGTCCTAATGTTAGTATCTACAGATGAGGTGGACTTTCTTGTCTTGGTATATATCTTGGGTGGAGCTTTGACATTCGCCACCATCCTGGTTGTTGTACTTGCTTTCTCACTGTACAAGACGAACAAGAAAAACAACGACCAGTCCACAGGTGTGTAGTGTCGTCCCTATCTTACAGCTCCTATTTAGAAAGCATGGTTTTTAAATTAAAGACCTTTTCCTGTGTTTTCTGACCAGAGCCTCAAGCAAGATATCCTGAAACTGAAGAGGTGAGTTTGTTTTGACCAGCTATTACAATTTTAATATATTTCTTAAAAAAAATTAATTAATAAAGTATATAAACTTAAAAATTACTGCACAAAACTTACACTATTGTTACATATTTCTTCACCAGGGATACCAAGATACGGACAATCTCCACTATGCTGCTTTAAGGGAAAGCACGTCCAACAGATCAAGAAGACAGGGGAACTACACAGAGAGTGAATGTGTGTACTCCAGTGTAAAGCCATAAAACAGGATGTTGGATGTTACATTTGTACTGTGTGAGTAAGATAAAAAAAACAACTGTTGCCACTCTTTGAAGGTGTAAAGTTAATTCACACGTGTATTGATTTAGATATCAATTTTTTGTCTGGAGTAAAAAGATTAAACTTTTGCTAATGTTTAGCTGTACTGGATGCATATTTCGGAACCTCCGATATTTTTTCTGTCTTTGAAGTTTCATTCAGCTTGTTGAAGTACAAAGCAACCAGTCCTTGAAAACTTGGACCTTAAATATCATATTGTAAATACTTCTTGTACTTTTTTGTATTTCATTCTTAATTGTTCAAACCACTGGCTGTACGGTTAATTTATCAATAATAAAAAATCACGTCATGTAATATGACATTTTGACAAAACGTGTGTGTGGGCTCATATTGTTATCTTTGTGAGGACCAATTTCAGTTTTATTCTTAGCTTCTCTTCCAAGGTGTAAAGTTTATTCAAGCATATGCATTGATTTAAAAATTGGACCTTAAGTATGGCATTGTAAATAATTCTTCAACTTTTTTTTTCGTATGATATCCTCAATTGTTCCAAACGACTTGCTGTCAGTTTAATTTGTGTTAATAATAATAAAATCACGTGTTTTGACAAAATGTATGTGTGGGTTTGCATTGTTATCTTTGTGAGGACCAATTTCAATGTTTTAAACATTCCTAGTGAGGACATTCCTGCATTGTGAGGACATTTTCACCAATCCTTAATACATCAGGAGTGGTTTGAAAGTTAAAGAAACAGTTCACCCCAAAATAAAATACACATTTTTCCTCTTACCTGTTGTGCTATTTATCAGTGTAGATTGTTTTGGTGCGAGTTGCAGAGTGTTGGAGATATCAGCTGTAGAGCCGTAGAGATTTGAAATTGAAAAACTCAACAGCAATGTCTTTTTTCAGAAATCATCATCCGCTTACTCAAGATAATCCACAGACCTTGCCGTGAGCAGTTTCATGTAGGAACTATTTTCTTTCTACCAAACTTCACCTGCCAACCAAATCACACACTTTGAGCACCACAAGCCAAGTGCCATCTACTTCCATTATATTTGAAAAGAGGCAGACACCTTTACTGCCAATATCTTCAACACTCTGCAACTCGCACCAAGGTATAGTTTTTTTATGCAGTGATAAATAGCACTACAGGTAAGAGTAAAAATATGCATGTCGCATAAAGTCCAGACAGATAAACAAATGTGTGTGCACATTCTGCTGGGAGTCGCATTGTCATGTAGAAAGCTTAAAAACACAAGGGAGCGCAAATATTATTGGTCTGACTGCTAATCCCATTTACTGTATGCCTTTATTATGTCAGAAAAATATTTAATATATAATTGTGATTTCCATTGTTTTACTCCAGATTCACAGGGTCTCTGCCCCTGAGTTCTCTCTAATTTCTAGGGATGCACCGAAATGAAAATTTGTGGCCGAAGCCGAATAATATTAAGCGCTGAATACCGAGTACCGAATATCGTTGTTTAGTTTTTCATTAGTTTTTGCAGATGAACCCCTTCCAGATTAGTGTTGTCATGGTACCAAAATTGGGACCCACTGTACGATACCGGTGAAAATATCATGGTTCTGAGTAGTATCACAATACCACAGCGAAAATGAGACAGATGTACCTTTTGTCATTTATAAAAAGATAAATCACTTCTCTATAATACATCAATGATATTTCAATGGAATAAATTACTTACTGACTTATTCATACTTCAAAAACAGCATCAATCAGTGATGAACATAGGGGGGATCAAAATAAAATAAATAAATGAAATAAAAATCAACCAGCCACCCTCCTCCCCTGACAAGTCCCTTCATAAGTAAAGAACAGTCCCTAAAGTGCAGTGAGGTTTGTGGACCGTGAACGGCTCGTTTCTCCTCTGACACATCACGTACGGTCTGTGTTCGGCTGGCTCAGCTGTTCAGGTACTTCTGGGCAGTCATGACACCAAGAAGAGGATATTATTGGAGCCAACTTCTCCGTCGCCTAAGCCGATGGCTGCCGAAATTGACAGGAATGCATTACTGTCTGTGTCTGTGATCCCCGTTCAACCCACAACCGATGGGATTCGCCTTTCGTTTCTGCTGGTGGTTGAAATCTGTAGGCTGCTCGCACAGCGTGCTGAATGATTTAAGCCTATTTTGCTCGCTCAAAACTATTTTTAGTTGCAAATGCGAGTGCGGTGATGGACGGATCGCCACACTGCCGACATTTTACATGCTGTCTGATTGCGTTATCAAAACACACTGTTATTCGGCCTTGCTTTTGACTTATTCCACCGAATAGCGAATGTGTGTTTTTTTGCAATATTCGGCCGAATATATTCGGTTACCGAATATTCGGTGCATCCCTACTAATTTCCAAACCAGAATTCTCCTTTAGCTGGTAGTGGACAAACAGGGTGTCGGCCCTGACCAGCTTGCTTTTGCTCTGTAAACTGATCTGGTCATAACATTGGTGCAGTGGATAACTGTCTCTCAGCAAGAGGGTATCTGGTTCGAATCCAGGGTTGGGGGTCCAAACCCTGAGGTGGGGGAGCCCTTCTGAGCCGAGTTTACATGTTCTCCCTGTGACAACATATGTTGGATTTTTTTAACCCTTTACACTCTCCCCTGCTTTTTTAATGTCTCCTGACATTTGTCTGTAAGTCGAGATGTACTTGAGACTGTGATATGTCAATATGCCTGGGTGAAACAGTTGTAGTAGTAAGGGTGTGGATGTATGAAGTATGGGATGGGCACAGCACCAAGTTGCCTTGGGAGAGGGTAGCTTGGTAGTAATGAGTTTACCCCTGCATTCCACTGCTGGTAAGACGGCTGTCCTATTGTGCCATAGGTAAACATCTCCTTTGGTCTAGCTGTTCATTGGGATCTCCTGACTGCCTTCGCCTCCACTCGGTGTCCATCCTCTTCCACTATCATATCCTCTAATAGTCTGTCATGTGGCTCTTCCTCCAATAAAACATCCCCAAGCACTCCATCCTGTGCTTGTGGGGTATCTTCCTCCTGGACCCGTGTGTTGGTTTCCTCTCTGAAAGCAGGGTGAAACTCACAGACTTTGGCACTTAGCTTTAGCTCAGGATGGTGCCCTGTTTGATTATGCTCAGTCTGTTGAGATCTCACTAACCTGTAGCATGGGATCTGTTGGTAAGTGTACTCATCATTAGAGCCGTCTGTATTTTCTTCATGACTGTTGGTAACTGCCTGTTTCTGTTTTTTTTTTTATTTGGTCTGTCTTGTCTGACTTCGTGCAGGAAGTGTTTTTTTTTCCAGGAGCAGCTCATTCACTGGAAGAAGTAGGTTCCTGTGGAGCAAACGGAGTGTCTTGTGTCCCTTCTCAGGTTGCATTTTGTAAACTGGTCCATTATCAACTCTCTCCACAAAATGGTGCAATATCTGCTCCCAATAAGCCCACAGCTTGCCAGACCCGCCTCTTTCGGACAGGTTTTTGACCAACACTCTGTCACCTGGCTGTGGTACAACACCCCTGACTGCCCTGTCATACCGTTTTTTGCCTTTGGCTGAAGGTTTGTCACTGTTGTTTGCTGCGATTTCATATGCAGAGCACATCCTTGGTGCATATGTCTGCTGATCAGATGTCTCAGGGTCTCTTTTGGGTGGAAACAGTAAGTCAACATGCATGGAGGTTGACCATATAAGAGGAAGAATGGGGAAAAGCCTGTGGCCTCATGCCTTGTGCAGTTGTAGGCAATGGTATGGGAAAGATGATCCACTGACTCTTTTTTTCCCTTTCCACATCTGAGGGAGCATGCGGTTCAGTCCACTGTGTTACCATACGGGTGGTAGGGTGTGGTACGTGAATGACAGATTCCCGCCAGCTGCTGTAATCAAGGCCGTAACTACCACTGAGGACACCGAGGTCATGACCTCGGTATTTTTTCCCGACCTAAATGAATGAATAAAATGAAAATAAAAATAAACCATTTCATTTGTGTGGTGAAAGTACGTGGGAGGACCGATGGAAGGTGATTGAGTGACTCTCTCTTTTTTTAATATTTCCATGTTCTCCAGTTGTCACTCCATCAAACTTTGTATGACAAGACCAGCCACTTTGGCCCTTTAGCCCTTTGCGCACCCAGACAACTGTAGCCTAAAGCGTGACAGGGCCGTAGTCACCATATACGAGGGGGGACACGTCCCCCCACAATGTCCCCCCAATATATAACTGAAACTGAAAAACAACAACAAAAAATTTTCAGGTCAGGCCAAAGAGCAGCACAGAGCACAGAGAAGTAAGTCAAGATCATGTCGACAAGAAAACGTCCACAATTATTTTTTTACTGCAAAGTGGCAAATATTATCTTGGAGGAGATCATTGCAGTTGGTTGACTATTTTTCTATTATCTTAGATGTAAATATTGCATGTTTATTTCAAATGAAACACATTTTTGACTTGTGAATGAGTCAAAGGAATTTCTTGCAATAATGAAAAAATACTGGCAATCATGTCTGCCTGGCACAAACTACATGTTTTGGATAGCTGTGAAGTGACAGAATGTCCCACCATCATGGTTCTTATATTGCCAGATTCCAGAGAGTCTCCCCTCTTCATCGTCGTCGTCGCCGTCGTCGTCCTCCTCCGCTTATCCAGGTCCGGGTCGCGGGGGCAGCAGCCTCAGCAAGGAAGCCCAGACAGTCCTCTCCCCAGCCACTTCCATCAGCTCTTCCGCGGGAACCCCGAGGCGTTCCCAGGCCAGCCGAGTGATGTAGTCCCTCCAGCGTGTCCTGGGGCGGCCCCGAGGTCTCCTCCCGGTTGGACATGCCCGAAACACCTCCCAAGGGAGGCGTCCGGAAGGCATCCTTACCAGATGCCCGAACCACCTCAACTGGCTCCTCTCGATGTGGAGGAGCAGCGGCTCTACTCCGAGTCCCTCCCGAATGTCTGAGCTCCTCACCCTATCCCTAAGACTGAGCCCAGCCACCCTGCGGAGGAAACTCATTTCGGCCGCTTGTATTCGTGATCTCATTCTTTCGGTCACTACCCAGAGCTCGTGACCATAGGTGAGGGTTGGAACAAAGATCGATCGGTAAATCGAGAGCTTCGCTTTCTGGCCAAGCTCCCTTTTCACCACAACGGACCGGTTAAGCGCCCGCATCACTGCTGACGCTGCCCCAATCCGCCTGTCAATCTCCCACTCCATCCTACCCTCACTCGTGAACAAGATCCCGAGATACTTAAACTCCTCCACCTGAGGAAGGACCTCCCCCCTGACCTGGAGTGGGCAATCCACCCTTTTCCGGCTGAGGACCATGGCCTCGGACTTGGAGGTGCTGATTCTCATCCCAGCCGCTTCACACTCGGCTGCGAACCGCCCCAGTGAGAGCTGGAGGTCACTGTTCGATGGAGCTAGGAGGACCACATCATCCGCAAAAAGCAGGGACGAGATCCTCCCATCACCGAACCTGACACCCTCCACCACTCGGCTGCGCCTAGAAATTCTGTCCATAAAAGTTATGAACAGAACCGGTGACAAAGGGCAGCCCTGGCGGAGTCCAACCCTCACCGGGAACAGGTCCGACTTACTGCCAGCCATGCGAACCAAACTCATGCTCCTTCGGTACAGGGACTGGATGGCCCTTAGCAAGGGCCACCCACCCCATACTCCCGGAGCACCCCCACAGGATGCCCCTGGGGACACGGTCGTAAGCCTTCTCCAAATCCACAAAACACATGTGGACTGGTTGGGCGAACTCCCATGCCCCTCCAGCACCCTGGCGAGGGTAAAGAGCTGGTCCACGGTTCGCGTCCGGGACGAAAACCACATTGCTCCTCCTCGATCCGAGGTTCAACTATCGACCGGACCCTCTTCTCCAGCACCCTGGAGTAGACCTTACCAGGTAGGCTGAGGAGTGTGATCCCCCTGTAGTTGGAACACACCCTCTGGTCCCCTTTCTTGAAAATGGGGACCACCACCCCGGTCTGCCACTCCAGAGGCACTGCCCCGATGTCCACGCAATGTTGCAGAGGCGTGTCACCCAAGACAGCCCTACAACATCCAGAGCCTTTATTTTTCCGGGACGAATCTCATCCACCCCCGGGGCTCCTCCTCCTCTTATTTGTTTCACCACCTCGGCGACTTCTGCCCCGGAAATTGGACGACCCGCCCCCGAGACCCCCGTCTCTGTTTCCTCACTGGAATACGTGTTGGTGGGATTGAGGAGCTCCTCAAAGTATTCCTTCCACCACCCGACAATGTCCCCAGTTGACGTCAGCAGCTCCCCGCCTCCACTGTAAACAGTGTGAGCAAGTTGCCGCCTTCCCCTGAGGCGCGGACGGTTTGCCAGAACCTCTTTGGAGCCGATCGATAGTCTTCCTCCATGGCCTCACTGAACTCCTCCCACGCCCGAGTTTTGCCTCCACGACTGCGCCGCCACGCCCGCTTGGCCGCGGTACCGTCAGCTGCTTCCAGAGACCCACAGAACAACCATGCCCTGTAGGCCTCCTTCTTCAGCCTGATGGCTCACCTCACCTCTGGTGTCCACCAGCGGGTTCGGGGATTACCGCCGCGACTGGCACCAGCAGCCTTGCGGCCACAGCTCGCGACCGCCGCCTCAACAATGGCAGAGCGGAACAAGGCCCATTCGGACTCAATGTCCCCCTCCACCCTCGGGACGCGGTTGAAGCTCTCCCGGAGGTGGGAGTTGAAGATCATCTGGACAGGTTCTTCCGCCAGGCGTTCCCAGCAGACCCTCACTGTTCGTTTGGGCCTGCCAGGTCTGCGTGGCGTCTTCCCCCACCATCTGATCCAACTCACCACCAGGTGGTGATCAGTTGACAGCTCTGCTCCTCTCTTCACCCGAGTGTCCAGAACATATGGCCGCAGGTCAAATGATACGACTACAAAGTCGATCATTGACCTGCGACCTAGGCTGTCCTGGTGCCACGTGCACCGATGGACATCCTTATGTTTGAACATGGTGTTAGTTATGGCCAAACTGCAACCCGCACAGAAGTCCAATAACTGAACACCACTCGAGTTCAGATCGGGCAGGCCGTTCCTCCCAATCACGCCCCTCCAGGTCCCGCTGTCATTGCCCATATGAGCGTTGAAGTCCCCCAGCAGAACAATGGAGTCCCCGGTTGGGGCACTGTCCAGCACCCATCCCAGGGACTCCAAAAAGGGTGGGTACTCTGAACTGTTGTTCGGTGCATAAGCACAGACAACAGTCAGGACCCGTTCCCTGACCCGAAGGCGCAAGGAAGCAACCCTTTCGTCTACTGGGGTAAACCCCAACGTACAGGCAGAGAGTCTGGGGGCTATCAGAAAGCCCACCCCGGCCCTCCGCCTCTCACCCGGAGCAACTCCAGCAAAGGAGAGAGTCCAACCCCTCTCAAGGACTAGGGTTCCAGAGCCGGAACTATGTGTCGAGGCGAGGCCGACTATATCTAGCTGGTAACACTCAGCCTCTTCCACAAGCTCCGGTTCCTTCCCCGCCAGAGAGGTGGCATTCCATGTCCCAAGAGCCAACTTCTGTAACCGAGGATCGGACCGCCAAGGCCCCCGCCTTGGTCTGCTGCCCAATCCACATTGCACCGAACCCTTCTGGATCCCTCTACGGGTGGTGGGCCTGCAGGGGGACGAACCCATGTAGCCGGTTCGGGCTGGGCCCGGCCGGACCCCATGGGCGAAGGCCCGACCATCAGGCGCTCGCCCACGGACCCCAACCCCAGGCCTGGTTCCAGGGCGGGGCCCCAGTAACCCTCCGGGCCGGGTACACTTGTCCTTGGTCATAACCATCATGAAGGGTCTTTTGAACCGTTCTTCGTCTGACCCTTCGCCCAGAACCAATCTGCCATGGGAAACCCTACCAGGGGCAAAATGCCCCCGACAGCATAGCTCCTAGGGTCATTAGGGCACTCAAACTCCTCCACCACGATAAGGTGACGGTTCTCGGTCCTCTTCATATATGGTAGAATATGTCATCGTCCAACTTGCTATGGTGAGATACATGTAAAAATGTAAGAATTTAGTCACACGGATTTGTTTTTTTCATTGACATAAAAATTAATTATAATTATAAATACCCACAAACAAAGTCTGGTGAAAGGCAATTACGCTATAGTATGAAGTGGGAAGAGAAACATGATAAGATGGGATTAATCTAATATGATGTGTGTAGTTCTTTATAGATGTAGCCTCTTAATTTGGCTGTCAAAGTGCACCAGATTGAAGGCTTTTGATATATAATTGTCAAAAATTTCTGACCCACTCACGTGCACCATGACTAAATGACCTCGGTATTTCAAAAATCCTGCATACGGCCCTGGCTGTAATCTACTGAACAAACTGTTCTCAAACTCCTTCCCCTGATCATTGTGAAGCTTCTCAGAACATCTGAAGCGAGGGATTGGAAAATCTTATTGGTTGCCGTTTTTCCAGATTTATTTGTCATTGGGTATGCTTCAGCAAAGCGTGTGAAGGTGTCAACCAGGACAAGGATGTACTCGTAGCCTTGACTTTGCTCCAGGTGGAGGGAGTAGATGCACACTAACTTGAATGGACTGCTTGTGGAGATGTGTCCCATGGGCACTCCCTGTGGAAGATCAGGATGTTTCTGTTTAATGCAGGTGCATCTTTTGTTGACATAGTCCTAAATTACTTTACCTGCACCAACATAGCCCAGTTTTTAACTTTTAAAGTGACATCCTCCCTGATGGCTGAGTCCTCTTGCTGAGCTGCACAGATGTTATCTGGTGTAAAACCTCATTCTCACCATGCAGTTGCAAGGCTGTGACCCAAGGCACATCACTTTCTTGAACTGCTCTGCTGCCCTGCCATACCGCAGACACACCTTTAGGTGACATAGTTTCTGTTTGCTCTTGCATGCCTTTCTCAAGTTTCAATGGGCACCATGACAGAGTATCAGCGTCTGTGTTCATCTTCCCGGGCCAGTACTTTATATTAAAGTGAAAGTATGTGTGTGAAATGGAGCATAATACAAGCGGTCTCGAAACTTGTCACAGAAAGCCCATTTGAGGGCCAAGAACTCAAGTTTGCCGGAGAGGAGCTGGTCATGTCTCTCAGCAGGTGTTAGAGTTCTTGAGCCATACTCAATGACCCGCAGCTTGTTGTCTTGACGCTGGTATAGCACTGCTCCTAAAACACCACTGGACGCACCAGTGTGTAGTATGAATGAGAGGTCAAAGTTCGGGAAAGCTAGGGTAGGAGGATTATTCAGTGTGTCCACTAGCTTGGCTACGACATCCCTGTGTTCTGCTTTCCATGTAATGGGTGTTTTTGACAAGAGTTGTCCTTTATCTCCATTTCCAGATCTATCTCTACTTTTACATGTCTGGTTCTAAGTGTTATTTTCACCAGTTTCAGTGGGTTTCTGCAGCAGTCCAAACAGTGGTTTAGCAAGCTGAGAGAAATCTTGGATGAAGGAGCGGTAGCATCCCAGACACTCCAGCAGGGACTTGACATCTCTAATTATGCGAGGCTCTCTCTCTTTAAGTGCCATCACTGCTGCCAAATCCTCTTGACTCCCTCTCAGGACACCAGACAGCCAAGGTAACAAACTTCTCTTTTAAACAACTCGCACTTGGCTGGTCTCAGTTGAATGCCATGTTCCCTCATGCAACTGAGAACTTGTCGGAGGTGGCGTATGTGATCTTCAAAGGACGCTGAGTAACACAAACTATCATCGATGTATGGAGCCAGGGTCCAAAACTAACTTTTTTACTTACCAGCCAGGCAGGCCAGGCAGATATTTTACCAGCCAACCAAATAAAAATTGCTTTTAGGTGTTGTAATTTGCTATCAGTATTATTTAGCATGTCATTTGGGTCTTGTATGCGATTCTCAATCAATATTTTAATAGTGTGCACTAATATTAGTAATAATGTATGCTAAAATATGAATAACTGTTTCAACAGTTAAGTGTAATATTTGGGTTAATAAATTCTGTAGTATTCTTACTACAGTGCAAAAAGAATCTTTCATTAAGGAATTTTACATGAATCACTGACTTTAGTCTCCTTTGGACAGTTGATACTTAAGATTTTAGCTCGACCAGACTGCAACAGCAGGGCCTGCCCTATATCAACATGAATGTCTGTCCAGTGGTGGACAAAGTATTAAAGGACATGACTTGAGTTAAAGTAAAGATACTCTTGGTCAAATATTACTCCAATACAAGTGAAAGTTGTTCAGTCATTTTATTTACACAAGTGAAACTGCACCAACTGATTAACATAGCGGGGATCGAAATAAAATAAATAAATAAAATAAAAATCAACCAAAAATCAACCAGCTACCCTCCTCCCCTGACAAGTAAAGAACAGTCCCTAAAGTGCGGTGAGGTTTGCGGACTGTTAACCTGCCACAAAGAGAGAAATGTGAATGGCTCGTTTCTGTGTGCTGCCACAGCTCGGCTGTTAAGGTACTTTTGGGCAGTCATGACACCAATTATTGGACCTGGAGCCTGGCTTCTCGGTCGCCGGTAAGCCATTATCTTGCGCTGCGGAGCACTATGGCCGCCGTATTTGACAGTAATACGTATTCCTGTCTGTGACCCCCATTCAATCCACAACCCGCAGGATTCGCCTTTCGTTTCTGCTGCTGGTTGAAATCTGTAGCCTACTCGCACAGCGTGCTCCTGAATGATTTCTTTTGCTCGCACAAAATTATTTTTAGTCGCAAATGCATGTGACGCACCAAAGATCGTCTCTACCTGAAATACACAGGAAACCAGCCGATACCAGCATCGTTCTCCAGTAACAGAAAATGCATTTTTCACTGGTAAAAAAATAACTCGCCAGAGTGGCGAGTGGTCTTAAAAATTTACCAGCCAGAGACAAAATCTACCCGTATTTGGCGAGTGGCGAGTGTTAGTTTTGGACCCTGGATGGAGCACAACATTCATCCCGAATCCCTTACAGCACACCAAACCCTCTGGAAAGTGGCCAGTGCGTTTGTTCAGCCAACTGGCATCCATACCCATTCATACAACTCCCACGGTGTACTGAAGGCTGTAATGTGTCTGGACTCTTTGCTCATGAACCCCTGGTGTACGCGCTGCCTTGATCCAGTATGGAGAACCATATGTTTCCCCCCCAGGCTGTAAAGCAGGTCTTGGATTTCTGGCAGTGGTTGACGATCTGGATAAGTTTTTAGGGTGAGCCCTCTGAAGTCCACGCACAGCTGCAGACTGGTCTTTTTTCTGGACACAGACCACTGGGGAGGAACATGAAGACATAGATTTGCGGATCCAACCTCTGTCTAGGAGATTTTGCACATACTCTTTCACCTCCTTATACAAGGGCTTGGGTATGGAGTTATAGCACTTCTGAACAGGGCTGTTGTCCACAACATTGATCTTTAGCTGCAAGTTGGGTATACAACCTATATCACCTTCCCCTCTAGCAAACACATCAGACTCCTCGAAAGGCATCTGACGCACAACTTCCTGCTGTTGTCGATCAAGAGGCCTAAATTGACAGGAGGATGCCACTTTTCTTATGCTGAGCTGCTTGTTCTCTCACTGGTGACGCTGGATGGGCTAAGCTGTGTGGTGCACAGGTAAGTGTCAGTTTGACTTTGCAGGCTGTTGGGGAGGTGAACACAAGTTTATTGGCCTGCTGTCAATGATTTTTTCTATACTGCCTAAAACTGTTCTTGGTGACAGAGAGATGTCATGCTTGGTGGCATTACAAATTGGAATCTTCTATCGCTTTGGAGGCAGCAGGGGGCACATCAACTACTGCCAGAAACAGTTCTAGCCCCTCTGGTGGGACACTATCTAAGGTGGGTTCAAAAAGCATTGTTCCTCCCTGTGGCAATGACCTGACATGACACTTCACATATTCGACCACTTGGGACTTTGAGACCTCTCTTTCCTACTCTAATGGTATTATTTATGGTCTTTTCTTGAGATGTTCCTGATTATGTAGACAATGGATTTAGCTGTGTCTCCATGGAGCTTTAATGCTTCTGCTAGTAAATTAATTAAACTGACACTCCCTGGCTTTTCAAGACTCTCTAGGGTGATTTCCTCCATCACATTGAACCGAAGCAATAGATCACTAACACAGCTCTGGGTACATTAATGGCTACTTGACCATGTACTGCACTTTTGATTTCCACCAGTACCCCTCAAAAGGTACCTCTGTCCCATTGGCTGCTGTGATTCTTAGTGGATCATCTGGCAGGACGTCTTCAAGTGACTGGATTTTGGCATCCGGTAAGTGTTTTTTTTTGCCAAGACTTTCCCAGTATGGTAACCTGAGTTCCACTATCTAGTAACATATTAGTTTGCACACCACTGAGATAACAGGTAAGGTACCTTTTGCCTATCAGTTTTGCTAAATGATTTCCTTTTCTTACTGTGTTGAAATGGTGGCTGGATTATAGCTGTAGTCACAGAGCCATGGTTGGTTACTGTGACAGGGAACTCTGGTACTTGCTTGGTCACTGGTGGTCCCTCCCCAGTGACCCAATTACGTTTCCCGTAGACTTAGTCTTTGAGAGGCAGTCGACAGCTCGGTGCCCGGTGGCCACATCTGAAACAGTGGTTACAGCTTGCAGCCCCTCGAGCGATACATGGCTTGCATTTCCATCCTGTGGCGGACTTGGGTGGTTGCACTGTAGTGACTGAGAGGCCGTTTACACGTACACGGTGATTTTGATAAACGGAGACATCTTCCTTCATTTGTGCCCTTCGTTTACACGTAAACGGAGATTTCTCCTCTGAAAACGAGTCTTTCTAAAAACTCCGGCCAGAGTGGAGATTTTGGAAAACTCCGGTTGCGCGTTTGCATGTAAACTGAGATAAACGGAGATAAACGGAGTTATAGGCAGCCGACGTCACAGTATGCGCCGTATCTTGCACCTGTGTCAAAAGTGCGACCTATGTTGCTATGGTGACAATGGATACATGGAAGGCTTGAGCTTCTTGTTACACTGCCACCTACAGGTTTGGCGTGCTCTTGTGTATATATACACGGGTAAGTGTAAATGAAGATCTTTTTGAAAACGGAGACGGTGAAATGTCCGTTTATGAAAATAGCCGGCAACGTGTAAACGGCCTCTGAGTTGGCTTGTGACAGCTCCAGAGTACTGACCATAGAGGTGAGAGTAGGGATGGGTACCGAGTTCGGTACTTTTATTGGTACCGACCGAATTCGGCCGGTAATCCCGAGTATCGATTCATGTAAAATCAAACGGTACCACATTTCGGTACCTGAACGCATCCTAGGGACTTCGAGAGTGGAGGAGTGACGTTTTCGCTGCCTATCATGAACGCAGCATTGTACGCACGAGAGCGTGATCACGTCAGTAGCAACTATCAACAAAGCAGCATGGCTGAGAGAAAGAGGTTGAAGATGTGGCTCCATATCTCAAAGTTTGATGTAGACTACGCTCGCTGCAGTATTTGCGACACAAGGCCAGCTACGGAAATACCTCAAACCTGAGGAAGCACCTGGTCAAGCACAAGGTGTTTTTAAAGGCTGACGACTCCACAGTATTTGATAGCCTGAAAGCTAAGGCTACTTCTCCCGGCGTTAGCACACCTGCAGCTAGCGGCTCGTTGTCATCTGCAGCCAGCATCGGGGCAGAAGAAGTGAGATTAACGTCCGATGATGACGACGGTGATTAAGCAGGGCATCAGCTACATCGGTTCCAGGTAATTAATAAGCTTAGTGTTTAAGATGATTGGGCTTTGTTCTGGTCATTCTAACGTTAGCTTCGCATTTTAACTTGCCTTAGTTATTATCATCTCGGTTTCTCGTATTCTCTAAATTTAACGTTACACTCCCCCACACATATTTTTCCCAGAGGGGAAAGAGGAGGAATAGGAGGTATTAGGAGTGGGTTCATTTTGTGCAATAAAAAGAACTGCTGCATAGTCAATTATATAGGCTACCTTTTGATATTATGTTACAGTGTTAGATGTTGTTTTATCCTTTTTGATATTGAGAAATAAATGTTAGTTTTGACCAAAAAAAAAAAATTCTAAATGAAATACCCTTTATTACCACACATACATGCAAAAAAAGTACCGAAAACAGGTACCGTTGCGTACCGGTATCAATTCCCAGGTACCGGGTATCGGTACCGTATCGGTTCAAATGTGAAAGGTCCCTAGGTGAGAGCCTTCTCCATAGTTTTTGCTAAGGCTGAGACATGGGCTGTTAGCTCATGAATCACTGTGTGGTTTGCCTGGACTTCAGCTTGAGTTTCAAGAACGCTGGCTTGAACTTGAGCTGGAGGCTGGACTGCATGCTGTGTCATCCCTTTTTGCATGGCATTGATTGTGATTGTTTTGGTTTGATGTGTCTGACCTAGGTGTGCGTGACTCGCAACCTCTTTGCTGACTGACTTTGTCATGATCTCTAAGATAAAATCATCAGTTACACTTGTGTTGGTCATGAGAGGTTTAAGGTCTCGTCTAACATATGCATATTTCTCAATTATTCCCTGACACAATGAGTGCAGGAATACTCCATGGACAAGTTTACTGTCACTCTGAAACTCTGAGCTACATTGCTGGAAAGCAAACAGTACTCTCTGGTTTAGCCCCATTAACCAGTACATTAACTGTTACGGGGTTTCTCTGTCCTGTTGTTTCGTATTGCAAAGCTCCTGAAATAACTCTGCATTACTCTTGTCTCGAGTGTGCTCTGAGGAAACGCTTAAGCTCAGCTTTGGTCATCAATATGTCTTTAAAACCACCAGGCTGGATTATCTTAAGGACAATGCGAATTACTTCTGCTTCTGGGAAATTCTCAGCTAGCCATTCATCTGTCTGCCTACACAGTGAACTATTGCTAACATCAGAATCTGTGTCAGAAATATGTCCACTGTGTATCTTAAATTCTCTACAAGGCAGTAGAGCAGCCACATCTGTCAACTTTATCACATCAGTTACCTGACTGGTCACAACTGGTGATCTGTCTGCTTTAAACTTTAATGCTGAAGGTGCTACAAGTGATTCAGTGTCTGCTGCTGACTCACATTGCTCTTCTGCAGCCACTGGAGGTTGTTGCAGTTCAGCGATGAGATCATTGAACACTAACAGCAGGTCATGCCTTGGTCCCCTTGACTTGCCACCGCGCCACTTAATAAAGTCGAAGAGTTCCACCTCTGTTGCATCATCCCCTGGTAGATCTTCGTTTAACTCATTGCTGATGGAGGCTGCCAACTTGAAGAGCACATCAGTTTTAGCGGAGCCAATCAGCTGATGGAGCTGCCACTGGATTTCCCTCTGCAGTTCCTGTACGGGAGTCAGCTTTACACTCTGGAATTGGTACTGAAACACGTTGGTCCAGGATCTTCACTTCAGGTTCATTTAGGGTTGACTAGCTGTCATCTGGAAAAAGTACTAATCCCGGACGAGCCCGCAATTGTTGCTGGCCTCAGGCCGACGGTAACCTGGGCCGGTAGCAAACATGTTGCTTATATGTCTGTATGTATAAACAAAGAGCCACAAAACTTTAGCTTAAGTTCAGCTCAGCTGCAGGATTTATTCTGCAACACTTGCCTCGGAGGGGTTTTAGGATCCTCCCAGCTCAATACACCATCTAGTGACCTGTTTAGATCCTGTTTATATCAACACAGTAACAAGTAAAGTACAATGAAAATGTATTACTATTTGAGATGCAATAAAATAAAAAAAGAATGTATAGGGTTGTCTGTTTTTAAACACATTTAACGTATTATTTTAGGCATGAACTGTACCATAGCCACATATGAACTGTACTTTAGTCCCAATGACTTTGTGAAAACATTTAACTTTCAAACGTCCTCTTTTGCCCGGACATGTCCACTTTTCATGTCCCGTCCGGGGCGTCCGGGGGGGGGGGGTTTATAAACTGATGATAATGTCCGGTTTTCCGTGTGTTTGTGTGTGTGTGTGTGTGTGTGTGTGTGTGTGTGTGTGTGTGTGGTGCGGCACGGGCAGCATATTTCTGTCCGAACCCGACATTATTTAATGAGCAAAGCACTGAGTTTGTGTCACACAGTGGTTCCAGGCTTTTTAACAGGCCGGGCGTGCGCCGCGGGTGCTCAGCTGCGGAGAGGGAGACCTCCGTGTTTGAGACGGGAGCAGGAGGCGGGAGGTCCGACGCTTCTAGCAAGAGAAGAGGGAGACATAAAACAAAATAAGATAAAATAGGAAAAACCTGTCTCTCTCTTTTATTTTATTTTCAGTGTTTAATCAAGGCGGAGGCAGACGGCTGAAGGTCCGAGGCTTCCAGCGAGGGGAGAGGTAGAAACAAACAGCCAATGTGTCTGTGTGTGTTATGTTCAGGTGTTGTCACGTAAATAACAGTGCCCAAGCAATAAACAGGACAGACAATAGGATTTTATTTATTTTTACACTACATTTTCACTGAAAGCTGACCGAATCCAACCCAAGCCCGAATACAATTTATAGCTACATTTTTGACCAAACCCGCCCGACCCGTCGGGTACCGCTGGGCTCAGATCACCACACTCTAGTGTGTGTATGTGTCCCCTACTGGGGCCTGAATTTCTGTCTTTGAGAGATATTATTTTGTAATATAACTGAATTTTCTATCCATACATATACATTTTAAATATATTAAAATTAAATATATTAAAATTATAAGGCACCTTTGAGTAAACTGCGAGTATCATTTAAGTAGACTATGTCGTGGCCAGCCGAGTGTCCTCTTTTTTGGAAATCAAAATATGGTCACCCTAATTTTAACTCTTTACACAGACAGTTGATGTCATTTTTTAAAAGAAAATAAATAAAATAAAATAAAATAAAATAAAATAAAATAAAATAAATACAAAAACAAACAAACAAACAAAAGCAGCTCTATAATGGCATAATAATACTGTTACGGTTACAGTTTGACCTGTCTATATCCCTCAGAAACCCGTTGGTGCAGAATGTATGGTTGTTTCCACTGTCACATACCATACATTCTCTTTAAGACAAAGACCACTCAAGCACCAAAGGTCAATGTGTCCTGATTATGCTAGATAATGAACATTTAGAAAATTAAAAAGAATCATTTATATGTAAGATAGCTTTTGTCTTCAAAATGGCACAGATTACTGTTTTAATTCACCAGACTTCATCTTAGGAAGAGATACGGATAAACTGATCAAAATCATAAAAACAGAGTTCAATTCGTGTCCAACAAGTATCAAGCAAATTACCATGCCTAGAAAACATTTATTTTTCAGTATTTTTTATTACAAAGCAAACATGAGAAGCTGTTACGCTCTCCATGTATCTCTCATCATTTGATTCTCTTCAAGAAACAAATTGACACTGTAGATGGCAGTGAACCTGTGTTCATGTCTCCCATATGGTGACATGGTGTGAAGTGTCAGCTCTGATTGGCCAATCAAATACAGTCTTGTCTCTTAAGAGTGGAGAGAGCATTGAGATGTTTGTCATTCAACACGGCAGTTTGGACATGATGATATCTCCAGTGTTTGCGATCTATCTCACATGTTTGATCTTGTGGAAAACGGGTGAGTTGTGTTTTTAGAGTGTATGGTCGCTCCTGATGCATTCAAAATTATTTTTGTTGGTTATACTTTGTTCCATGAAAATAATTGTGCATTTGTTTCATCTCTGATTTCACTTCAGCTCAGATGACTGAACCGAAATTGGCTTCATCTATCCATAAAGAGAGAAGGTTTTTATCAGCCAATGTTGGTGACGAGGTAGCTTTGCAGTGTTACTATCAAGGTCAAGATTCAGTGCTTTACTGGTACCAACAAACTCTTGGACAGGAACCGAGGCTCATCTGTTACTTCTATAAGCATCAAGGTATTGGCATTTTTCATGATGAGTTCAAGAACAATCCACGCTTCACACTGGATACTGAAAATGGTAAAAATAATTTGAAGATCTCAGATTTACAGTTTTCAGACTCAGCTACTTACTATTGCGCAAGTAGCTCTACAATAATCATAATATTTGCAGAGGGCACCACTGTTGATGTTAAGGGTTCAGACCCAGCTTTGGTCCATCAGTCAGCATCTCAGACCATCCGGCCAGGAGGCTCTGTGACTCTGAACTGTACAGTACACACTGGGAGCTGTGATGATGGAGGACACAGTGTTTACTGGTTCAAATATTCTGATGAGTCTCATCCAGGACTCATTTACAGCCATGGAGGCAGGAATGATCAGTGTGAGAGGAAACCTGACACACAAACACACACCTGTGTCTACAACCTGCCGATGAAGAGCCTGAATCTTTCTCATGCTGGGACCTACTACTGTGCTGTTGCCTCATGTGGACACATACTGTTTGGAGACGGGACCAAGCTGGACTTTGAACGTAAGTAGCTTTCTAGCAAACAATTGTCTCTTTGAAATCGAATTTGATGAAAAAACTAAAAATGTCCTAATGTTAGTATCTACAGATGAGGTGGACTTTCTTGTCTTGGTATATATCTTGAGTGGAGCTTTGACATTCGCCACTATCCTGGTTGTTGTACTTGCTTTTTCACTGTACAAGACGAACAAGAAAAACAACGACCAGTCCACAGGTGTGTAGTGTCGTCCCTATCTTACAGCTCCTATTTAGAAAGCATGGTTTTTAAATTAAAGACCTTTTCCTCTGTTTTCTGACCAGAGCCTCAAGCAAGATTTCCTGAAACTGAAGAGGTGAGTTTGTTTTGACCTATTACAATTTTAATATATTTCTTAAAAAAAAAAATTAATTTCCCCTCGGGGATTAATAAAGTATATAAACTTAAAAATTACTGCACAAAACTTACACTATTGTTACATATTTCTTCACCAGGGATACCAAGATACGGACAATCTCCACTATGCTGCTTTAAGGGAAAGCACGTCCAACAGATCAAGAAGACAGGGGAACTACACAGAGAGTGAATGTGTGTACTCCAGTGTAAAGCCATAAAACAGGATGTTGGATGTTACATTTGTACTGTGTGAGTAAGATAAAAAAAAAAACTGTTGCCTCTCTTTGAAGGTGTAAAGTTAATTCACATGTGTATTGATTTAGATATCAATTTTTTGTCTGGAGTAAAAAGATTAAAGTTTTGCTAATGTTTAGCTGTACTGGATGCATATTTAGGAACATCTGATGTTATTTCTGTCTTTGAAATTTCATTCAGCTCGTTGAAGTACAAAGCAACCAGTCCTTGAAAACTTGGACCTTAAATATCATATTGTAAATACTTCTTGTACTTTTTTGTATTTCATTCTTAACTGTTCCAAACCACTGGCTGCAAGGTTAATTTGTGTGAATAATAATAAAACACATGTCATGTAATATGACATTTTGACAAAACATGTGTGGGCTCATATTGTTATCTTTGTGAGGACCAATTTCAGTTTTAAACAATTGTAGTGAGGACATTTCTGCATTGTGAGGACATAACAGCATTACCCATATTAGATAAAGTCCATCAAAAGTTATCCTTTGTAGTGGTCACAAATTATGTCAAAGCAGATTTTTAATTCTATTATGTTTTTCATAGCTTGGAAACCAGACAAATCTGCAAGCTCATGTTTCATTTGTTCTGGCAGATGCGTCTTGTCCCCCTTCCATTCATTCCATTACCTAATATCGGGCTGGTTTGATACAGTGATTGATGACGAGTGTCAAGGGTCCAGATTTGAGAAGTCACATGTCACACATTTCACTGCTCTAAGTAGTTGTAACAGCATCCATTCCGCTACGTCCAGCGCAATGCACCAGGCTCAGCACACTCAGATCAAACAGTCAAACTAGAATCAAGATTCTGTTACTATCTTAAATGTATTAGGATAGGATACACATTTTGTGTACTGTTCAGCTGTAATTTTATGAAGTCTGTGACCAAGCAGCCATTTTTTTCCTGCTTGAGAGCAGGGGTCCGTCTCAAGTCTCTTAAATTACTGCTAGATATCTTACCTAGCCGACTTTGCTAGCTGTTTAGCCCCTCCCATCTAGGAAAAAATGCAAGGAGCTAGCGCTAGGAGCGATGAGCGAGCATTGTCGGTGTAAGAGACATGAGACATCCTTTCCACTGAAGCGTCACACGAAGCGACGTCCATTCCTGATGACGGCGGCACCACTGGATCTGCTCCATAACGCAGCCAGCATCTGGCGTTACTATGGGTACATCCCAAGTCTCATTATATTCCCTGACCAAAACAGTAATCCCCACCCCCTGCTGTCATGACTTTGGTCACACACTTTTTCATGTATTGCCATTGTTATTGAGTCATTTGTCGAAGTCTGTGCAATTACAGAACGGTCTGTAGCCCTGCCACTGTCACTGTGATGAGCATCATTATCATTATTATTATCATCACTATTATTAACTCCACTCGCCATCATTCAACAAGTCAGCTGCTGAGTGACTAAGACATATCAGACCTGTCAGTCTGCCTCAATCAGTTTTATTTATAAAGCCCAATATCACAAATCACAATTTGCCTCACAGGGCTTTACAGCATACGACATCCCTCTGTCCTTAGGACCCTCACAGCGGATAAGGAAAAACTCCCCAAAAAACCCTTTAACGGGGAAAAAAACGGTAGAAACTTCAGGAAGAGCAACTGAGGAGGGATCCCTCTTCCAGGACGGACAGACGTGCAATAGATGTCGTACAGAACAGATCAACATAATAAATTAACAGTAATCCGAATGACACAATGAGACAGAGAGAGAGAGAGAGAGAGAGAGAGAGAGAGATGCAAGACAGACAGTCTGCTGTCTGACAGTAGCTTACAACAACATTAATGAAAGTAATAATATTAATTAATATTACCTACAAGCTATTAAACATTATTCCACACACATGACATGCAGGACAATTCATGGTGTGTGTGTGTGTGTGTGTGTGTGTGTGTGTGTGTGTGTGTGTATGTGTGTGTGTGCATGGTGTTATATCAACACATGTGGTTCAAGACATGAGCAGCTGCACATTTAACAGCCACACATCACCGACAGTCCGCTGAACAACGCAACGGGTTGTGAATGAAATAAACTTAATTACAACATGACAGTCTTGCACGAAATATCATCAACGTTACTCTTTGTAGTCACGTAGGAATGTGAATTACAGCGTTTCGTTGCAAAGAATGCATGTAACGGGTACATTTGCGCTGTTTCTCTGCCATCTCATTCAAATGAGCCAGATGTAGAGGGCGGGTATTTATACATCATGGCGTTCAGCTGAAAAACTCTTCCGGATAGGAAGCTTTCGACCATCCTAGTTCATAGCTGCTTAAAGCTTGCTGCTAGCTCCTAGCGCTAGCTCCTTGCTGCACAAATAAGAGACTTGGGACAGCCTAGAAGATGGCGGACCTCAAATGACTTCTGGTTTCAGCGAGGAGCTAGCAGTAGCACTATAAAAATAAGAGACTTGGGACGGACCCCAGGACAAGCACCGCCCCAACTTACATGTGTCGATAAGCACTATGTCATGCTAGTGGCATGGCTGTGGGAATGGCCATGTCAGACTGTCAGTTGTTTGGTCGGTTCACCACTTGGGTCTAGACTGAAGTATCTCAGCCATTATTGGATGGATTATAATCAAGGTTTGTACAGACATTCACAGTACCTAGAGGATGAATCATACTGACTTTTGCGATCCCTTGATGTGTTCTTCAGCGCCACTCTGAGGTTCATATTTGTGGTTTTGGGTTAAATGTCGCCAAAACTATTAGAGGGAATGCTGTGACTTTTGCTACAGATTTTCATGGTGCCCAGAGGATGAATCCTGTATGACTTCAGTGATTTTCTGACTTTTCCTCTAACATCAACAGCAGGTTAAGGACAACAAAAATTAGCATCTGCATCAAACAACATGCACTTTTGACAGTCTAAAAGTCCATTCACATTGAGGACGAATATCCGCGCGGATTATTCTCGCGTAAAAATACATAAGCTGATTTCATGGGTTCTTATGGAAGTTTGCACACCAGGGCAGAACTTTCGTGCAGTGAAAAAAGTTTCCGCCCAGACTTTGACCCCCTGCAGAATTCACCGGCGGAACTACACAGCTGGGCCAATGAAATTGTTTGGTTATAGTGACATCGCACAGACCCGGGAGAGTCCAAAATCCAGTCAGGCATGACAGTATGGGAGAAAGGTTGATGAACCTCATCTCACAGCATCCCGTCCTTTTTGAAAAAAGACGGGATGATTTTATGAACAATGAATTAAAGGACAACGTCTGGCAGTCCATTGTCCAGCTTGGTGGCTGCAGTGAGAGTGGTAAGTGCTAAAGAATGTTGATGTTGACGCTTGTTAAACGTCGCTGCTGCTACTCTTGTCCATGTTCACCCACACCCGTTCACACTGCACGGACTTGGAACACAACAATGTGAAATTCTGCAGCGCATCCATACCGCGCCTGTGTGTATGGTGTAAACGCGGAAAAGCACTGCGCGAATATTCCGCAAATCCGTCCTGCATTTCCGCATCGCGGCAGTGAGAATGAACCTTAACTAGGATATTTTGACAAAACACAGCCCAGAACATATAATTTACAAAGCATGCTTTTTATTTATGTAACCCTTTCACCACCTGTTCATTAAGTATTTAATTACTTGATGTTTTGCTAAATAAAGTGTTAAACCCCTTTAAACTCAAATCTGTTATGATATGATGAAACAGACATCTCCATGCAAATACACTGTCTAGGCTAAGCTTTGACTCTCACTTTCACAAATTATTGATTAGAATAAGCCTACTCATAGGTCTTCATCTTCTAACCGCTTCATCCTCTTGAGGGTCGCCGGGGGGCTGGAGCCTATCCCAGCTGACATCGGGTGAGAGGCAGGGTACACCCTGGACAGGTCGCCAGACTATCACAGGAGGCTGACACATAGAGACAAACAACCATTCACGCTCACATTCACACCTACGGACAATTTAGAGTCACCAATTAACCTAGTCCCCAATCTTTGGACTGTGGGAGGAGGCCGGAGTGCCCGGAGAACATGCAAACTCTGCACAGAAAGGCTCCCACACCCGGGATCGAACCGGCAACCCTCTTGCTGTGAGGCGAGAATGCTAACCACCACACCACCGTGCCACCCCCTACTCATAGGTTTCTTTCTTAATAAAATGCAAATGAAATATACGAGGGTAGCACGGTGGTATGGTAGGCCCCAGCCCCCCCGCGACCCTCAAGAGGATGAAGCGGTTAGAAGATGAATAAATGAATGAATTCATGAAATATATGAATAACCTTGTTAATGTAAAAATCATGAAATGACACAAACACAGTATATTGCCATTTTATTAAAGATATATTAACACATTTCAAACGCACAAAAACACAGAAACTCTCTAATGAAAATAATAAAAGAAAATACCCCAAGTGGTCTTTAGTCTGTTCAACCTTTTTGAGTGCACTCTGGATAGTTTTTTTTTTTTAGTAAGCTTGCATTTCTTTTCGTTGGCACGCATTAAAGTTGGAGCTCATGAAGAAACAGGGCATCAGTACTTCCGTATGGCCAGTGGGAATAACTCCTACCGCGAGGAAAATCCCTTGTGTGTCTCTCTGACTGTTGCGGCACAGCAGCGATGAGCAGCGCAGTCCTCAGCCTCCAGCAGCAAGAGGAGTCCATCCACGACACCTGACACACACCCGCGATGTCCACTGAAGCTCCGCAGGTCCTGCGATCTCCTCCAGCATACATACAGGGGAAAATGCCAGTAGGGACTCTCCCGCAATGGCGGTGTCTAAGCTAACTTGGCTAACTCAATTTGCAGCGAAGAAACCACACTCGGTCTTGCGGCAAACAGTCTGACTCACTCACTTAAGCGCGAGGTAACTGGCAACTGCGATACAAGCGATAAACATCACACAGTCTGTATCCAGTCTCACACAGTTCTGAATAGCTGCCATTGACCTCTCTGCTCGTCAGCAGCGCGCTTCCTTCTTCTTCCTTTTCCCCCAGGTGAACCGGAAATACCACTTTCTCTGGGGTCATTACTCCTCAAAGGTAACCAAAATTACTTTTTAGCTTTTTAAAACACTGAAACAATGAAATATCTTTTAAGGCACATATTTTTAACTATAACTTATTTATGCATTTTAACTTATTTAATTCTAATTCACCTCCATGTAATATGAACTTAACTATGACAACTGAATATTAATCAGGCGTCCTATTAATAACTCAAAAATAATTACACTTTTTAAGGAGAGAAATAAAGGAAAATATAACTGATATCTATGAGGTTTTTACATTTATTTTATATTCTGACCCTTTATAACAGCACTGATGACAGCCTGGTTTATATGGCCCACAGTATGGGAAAAACTGTTGAGTATTAAAGAATTGCTCAAAATATTGGTGATCAAGCAAATCTATTTTAACTATTAAATAACGACAAAATCTGGCAAATAATCCTAACTCTGTTGTATTCTTAGTGTATGTGACAGATAGTTGCTGAATTATTATGCATTTAATTATTTTTTTAGTGCCAAAGGTTTGGCATAACTGAGTACTACCATACATTGTTATCATTAACATTATCATGAAACCTCAAACTGAATTATGAATCAACATCTTAACTTCTTAAGACTGTAACTAAACACACCATGACTGTTAAACCAGTTTTCCTACAGTGGCAGTGAGCATGTGATCAGGTTTTCAAAAGAGGCAGTGTCACTTCTGGTTAGCCAATCAAAGGCAGGCTTGTCTCTGAAAAGCGAAGAAAGGACTGAGATTCTTTTCATTCAGTACGACAATTTGAACAAGATGACATCTCCAAAGTTTGTTTTCTACCTGACATGTTTGTGCTTTGGAAAAACCGGTGAGTTTTCTTTTTCTCTGTAATTTGAATAGTTTTAAGTGTATGGCCACTCCTCATGGCATTGCTTCTGATATTTCTTTATGTTTTTCATGTGTTTGTGTTTGCTTTGTCTGTCCTATCACCTCAGCTCAGACAACTGATGTGAAATTCTCCTCATCTATTCAGCAAGAGAGTGGTTTTATATCAGCTACAATTGGGGATGACTTGACTTTGCAATGTTTCTATGAAGGTGATGTTGCAGCAAGGTTTTACTGGTATAAGCAAACTCTGGGGGAGAAACCAAGGCTCATCTCTACTTTCTACAAGTATGAAAGAAATGGAGTTTTTCACGATGAATTCAAGAACAATCCACGCTTCACACTGGAAACTGAAATCGGTAAAAATCACTTGAAGATAACAGATTTGCAAATTTCGGACTCAGCTACTTACTACTGCGCATGTAGCTATTCATACAAGTTTGAATTTGCAGCAGGTACTTCTCTCAATGTAAAGGGTTCAGGTTTGAATGTCCCAGCTTTGGTCCATCAGTCAGTGTCTGAGACCATCCGGCCAGGAGGCTCTGTGACTCTGAACTGTACAGTACACACTGGGAGCTGTGATGATGGAGAACACAGTGTTTACTGGTTCAAAAACTCTGAAGAGTCTCATCCAGGACTCATTTACAGCCATGGAGGCAGGAATGATCAGTGTGAGAGGAAACCTGACACACAAACACACACCTGTGTCTACAACCTGCCGATGAAGAGCCTGAATCTTTCTCATGCTGGGACCTACTACTGTGCTGTTGCCTCATGTGGATACATACTGTTTGGAGACGGGACCAAGCTGGACTTTGAGGGTAAGTAACTTCTAGCTGAAGCTGACTCATTAATTTTTCAGTATAATAGGCTACTACCTATTGACACTTAAATTCTGTAATGTCTTGTGGTGTATGTCTCTTTACAGACGAGCCGGACTCTATTGTCTTAGTGTATTTCCTAAGTGGAGCTTTGGCATTCACCACCATCCTGAGTGTTTTACTGGTTTTCTTACTGTGCATGATCACCAAGAGAAACAGCTGCAAATGCACAGGTACTGTAACTATTCTTTGTCACTTAAAGCATGTACTCACATTACACAGCATTATAACAAGGGAACTTTTCATTCTTTTTCAGAGTCTCATGCAAGAGTATCAGCTCCCTCCACAGTGAATGCAGAGGTAGTTTTTGTTCAGATTAACTATTGTATTACCATTTTCATAGCACAATATTTTTGGACATAGTTTTGATTTCTCTCAAATACTATATTGTGGTTTATATTTTACTATCAGGGTGACCAAGGTGAAGAAAGCATCCATTACGCAGCTGTAGGACAACACGAGGTCAACAGATCTAGAAGACAAAGGGACAACAGCAAGTCTGAATGTGTTTATTCAAGTATAAAGCAATAGAGCTATATGTTTTTCTGTCTGTGTAACAAGACAAATAAAGGCTTATACAGAAGAAGTGCAACGGGATTATGTAATGAAGAGCGCACCAGTCAAAGTTTAAACAAAGGAAACCAATGGATGTATAATAATGGAGAGCACACCGGACAATGAAAAGAGAAAGTCTTGAACAACTAACATTACAGCTGTGTATGTGCTCTTAGAAGAACTCTGGTAACAGCCCTAGCATGGTAAAAGCCATCCAGAGATGGTAAAGAGAGCTTGCAGTGACCTATGCAATGACGGTAGGCCTGTGTCTTATTTGCTCAATCTGTTTTCAGTGTACTTCGTCGCATTTACTATTAAAACTACCCTAAAAACTTTTTTGTGATAGATTTTTAAAATCTTTTGGCATTTCCACTCAGGTTTCGTTATGTTCAAAATCATCTGAATCCAACAGGAGAAGGAGGATCTTGCCACCAGCAATGAAATCTAGTGCAGAGAGGGGCAAATTCACAAAGAATGTATTGCGGCCATTGTTAGCACCATGAATTTTGGATCATTTGCAACCGCTCTTTGCACTATCTCAAGGTCCAATTCACAGTAGATATTGCGCATGATATTACAGCACAAACTCACCCATAAAATTTTGCAGCTGATTGCAGTTTGCCTTTTTTTGCATCTGATTAAAATTACCCATGTGGCAAAGTACAAATGTTGCCTTTGTGCCATTTCTTTAAGGAATATGAAGCTGACAGTCACTTACTACTATACAAATAGCTTTTGAATTTGCAGAAGGCACTTAGGTGAGTAGGAAGGGTTCAGGTTTAAACGTCCCAGATTTGGTCCATCATTCAGCATCTGCGACCATCCAGCAGGAGGCTCTGTAACTCCAAACTGCAGTACACACTGGGAGCTGTGATGAAGGAGAGCACAGTGTTCCCTGGTTCAAAAAACTCAATTTTTGTGTCGGCCACTGTAATAAGCAACTCTTCTATGAGCAACCAAATAGTATCAGAAAAACACCGATTTTTAATTTGAAACTGCCTCATTCAGGGTTTTTTTTTTTTTACCAGTTCAAATCACCCGATTAGTTTGTTTTGGAGAGGAAAACACCTCTGCGGATAATTCAGCTCCCCATAAAAACACTCCTTGACATCTTTAAAATTATCAATGAAAAAAGGTGATCACAGCTTAGCGGGTGCTGAGCTAGCGGCCTTTCCGACATGCCAACCAGTATTGGAGACACACTTGTTTGTAATGTGAAACTGCTTTATTCAGTTGTTTTAACCTATTTAAATCACCGGGTCTGTTCGTTTTGGAGAGGAAGGGATCCCTGCAGATAACTTGACTCTCAGTAAAAACCTCCTGAACAATAAGCACTGAAGGAATCCTAACCGGGAATTCAGGAATGGCACATGGGAAAAGTTTCAGCTGGTTGCAATCGGCAATCCTCACCACTAGATGCCATTAAATCCTACTTAATGTTCATTTAATTAGACGGGACCACATAATTGTTACTCTAAAAGTGTAATGCAGACATATCGTAAATATATTTTTATCTCAGTATGAATAATGTAAAGCCTCATCATGCAGTGATCTGATTAAACAGGCTTTTCTACAGACAACATAATAAAACAAACTAATTCCTACTATCTCTGTGACAACAGGTTGCAATAGGCTTCCTTGTGTCTGGTGCCATCATAGCTACTGTACTGATGGCTTCCACAGTCTTACTATAATAACAAAAACTCTGTCTGTGTGTCTGTTCCACGTTTTTCTCCTCACTGACTTGGTCAGTCCATGTGAAATTTGGCACAGTGGTAGAGGGTCATGGGAGGATGTGAATGGAGCAATATTACATCAATTGGCCAAAGGGGGGCGCTATAGCAACAGATTGAAATTGCAAACTTTGAATGGCCATATCTCATGCCCCGTATGTCGTAGAGACATGAAACTTTGCACAGAGATGCCTCTCCTCATGAGGAACAAATTTGCCTCAAGAACCCATAACTTCCGGTTATATAGATTTTCCGCCATTTTGAATTTTTTGAGAAACACTTAAAATCGATGTCTTTCTAGGAAGTTTGACCGATCTGCATGAAACTCGGTGAACATAATCTAGGGACCAATATCTAAAGTTCCCTCTTGGCAAAAGTTGGAAAACTTACTAAAACTGAGCTTCTATAAGGCAATGAATATTGCGGAGGGCGTGGCTCATCACATAAAGGTGTGTAACATCTCAAGGGTTTCACCGATCACCACGCAGCTTTGTAGGCATATGACCACACATAATCTGAGGGGACCCCTCCGTTATTGACCCCATCAAACAAAATGGGGGCGCTAGAGAGCTAATTACTTATCTAGGCCTAACCGCCATATTGATTTTTACTAAACGTGGTAGATATGTAGAACAGGACGCCTCAAGGTGACTGGAGAAATTTAACTCTAATTGATTAACTGGGTGGTGCTATAACAACAGAAAAATGCTTAAAAATAGCTAAAATGCGACCGATCGCTGTGGCTCCCCCTGTGGCTGAATGTTGTTTTTTTCTCATTTTTGGTATGACTAAGTCATGGTATGGTATGCTGTACATAATCACAGAAACTGTCAGTGTGTCATTCTGTCAGTCAGTCATTCTGTCTGTCCCACGTTCTTCTACTCACTGACGTGGGCAATCTATGTGAAACTGCACATAGGCATTGAGGATTGGCATAAGTAGAAGGTGACAAGCTACCATGGACTAGTTGTATATGAAAGTGCAAAAATGAAATCATTGTGTGTGTAAACCAGTATTGCTGGCTAAAATTTAGTGATGCTCTGTGCTGAGCTAGTGTGACACTTCTAACTTGATGTGCATGTGTGTGCAAACCACAAAAGGTTATTTTCAAGTGTGGTGAACTAAATATGAACTAATGAAAAGAAATGGAGCTCAGTGGGTGTCCTTTACAAATTTTTTTGGTTGTATGATCAGTGAAATCATATTGAGAGATATACCATTGTACAATTCTCTTTCTGCTTTGAGGTTTCTAGGTATGAGTGTCTCAGATCATTTCCAGAAAGCATCTGGGAGGAAGTCACTTTTTTACACAGACATTGCAGAGTGTAGGGGACTCAATACAGTAATATAATAACTGTTTCAATGTACAAAAGGGTATGTGGATGTTTTGAGACACACCTGAAAAAATTCAAAGTATTGATTAAGACAAACTTCATGAGAATGGTCCTCTCACTGTGAACAGTTTTCAGTGGAAGTCATTTCTCCCGTCTGAACAAAAACTTGTACGGTGTGTGGCAGTAAAAACCCAGCCAGAACTTCCAAAGTTCACTGATTAACATGTTGTTTCTCGTGTGCCTAAGTGTAAAAACCCAATCAAGTTAAGTACAAACTTCTCAGCTTATTCTAAATAAGAAAGCAGATTACTATATTTCTAAAAAACTTCCTTAAAACACGTTTTCACTACTGAAAGATGGTCTTTTACAAAATGAGGCTGTTTTTGCAGTAGAAAGAGGTGGAAAATGCTTTTGGAATTGGAACTATGTGACCAGAGAGAAAAGAGAAAAAGGGCTGTGGCACTTGCTTTTGCTCAGGCTACCAGAATGTCTTGCACCAAACCAGACCAATAAACCCTAATCCTAGTGGGTGATGTGCTGCAAGTTGAGACTTGAGATGCACCATTGAGGACTTGGCTCAGATTCTGGAGTTACTCTCTTACCCTGAAGCCTCCTCAAGGAATCTGATCCCGTTTGATTTGGTGGTGGGAACCTCTTGTGACCACATGCCTTTGCTGATGTCGACCCCAGTGGGATTTCAACCCTGGACCTTCCGCAGGGGTGATAAGATGAATGCTCCAACCACTACACTAGGAAACCCCAGAAAGAGTAAGCTACAATTTGTTCTTGAAAACATTTGAGGTGAGCTATAGGCAACTGAGGAATGCAATCTTGGTTTATATTTTATCAACACTGCTTTGTTTTTCTGTTTCATCATTCCACCTGTGTTTTAACAATACAGGGAACAGTATGGCATCAACTTCCTGTTTACACACTCTCGTATTACAACCAAGCAGCACACTAAAATATGCATCTGAGGACATTTTAGGGTCATCAGCTGGGTACCCTCCTTCCCTGGTGTTTCAATGATAGGCCCACTATATCTCCAGAGAGCTCATGAGCAACATCTGGCGTGCCAGGTGCCCCCCAGTCCTGCTGCCGATGCTGTCATTTTGTGGCCCAAGTGGGGGTTTCCCTGTTAATCCAGAGCCACTGGCTTTTCTTGTTGACCTCTAATAAGATCCAGCCATGTGGATGAATGTATTTTTACCAGCTGTGTAATATTCGTCTTTGAGATTTCTGCCTCTAATCAGAGTAATCAGAATTTGGTAAGTGATGCTCACAAGATTAAAAAACAAATTAATTTAAAAATTTAGCAAAAGCATGTCTGTCCATAAATAGTGTCCATGTTGCAGGTGTAAGTGGAACTATGTACTTTTTTACTTTTCTTCCCACCCATACCAGCGACAGCTGCGGCTATAGAGACACTATATTTTTGGGTTGTCTGACCATCCATCCATCCATCTCATTCTGGTGAACATGTTATCTCAAGAAGGCCTAGGGAGAACTTCTTCAAATTTGGCACAAACGTCCACCTGAACTCAAGGATGAACTGATTGAAACTTGGTGGTCAGAGGTTACTGTGACCTGATCCATCTCATTCTTGTGAATGTAATATCTCAACAACGCCTTGAGGGAATTTTCTCCAATTTGGCGCAAACATCCACTTGAATGCAAGGATGAACTGATTAGATTTTGGTGCTCAAAGGTCATTGTGACCTCAATCACGTTTTTGGCCATAACTCAAGAATTCATTCGCTAATCATGACAAAATTTCACACTAATGTCTAACAGGACAAGATGATGAAGTGATGATATTTTACATTCAAAAGGTCAAAGGTCAACTTCACTGTGACATCATAATGTTCTGCAAAAACAGTTGTCTTCACCACCATTCCTCAGGTTTAGCAGGGGAGACATTTGGTCAGATACTGAATTTGCAACACATAACTCAGGTGTCCATCTTGGAACTTTGCTGATTGTATAGATCATCTGATTTGTGTAAAGCATCCATGTCCTAGAATTTGTAGCTTTTCTGCAGCAACATCCATATTTAGAAGCACTGTTATGGCCCCATGTGAGTCTGGACAGACACAGATGAAAACTGAAACTTGATTGGTTGGCGGTGACATACGGTAAAACTTTCTTGCACTAATTGTAGTTTTATTATCTACAGTATTCTATTTCTCCAGATGGCTCACCTCATATAGGTCAGTGCAACCAAGTGCTAGTGTATATACATATATATATATATATATATATATATATATATATATATATGTTTTTTTGTTTTTTTTTTGATCCATTACCAATACCCACATTTTCTCTCTTACCAGCCTTTTGCATTTAAACACACATTCAGTCTGAAGTCATCTGTCCCTTTGATAATTCAACAAAAACAAAAACTTGTTTGAACATTCTTCTGGAAAGTTTGCATCTAAATTGCAGTTTCCATTTTGCCACCCTCATTGTGGTTTACCTGTGTGTTGCCATGTAATATCAATGGGGTCATGACTTGTTGTCTCTTTACACAGAACAAGCATAGTGTGACAACAAATCATCAAACTATTTTAAACTCTGCTGACACTGATGTAAAAACAGGCCAGGATGAAGGGGTTTTTTGCTTTAGTGTGAACCAGCCAATTGTGTTCTGCAAGACCTGGCATATGTGGCCGAATGTAGGACAAGGGG
Organism: Epinephelus fuscoguttatus; assembly: GCF_011397635.1. Taxonomy (NCBI): domain Eukaryota; kingdom Metazoa; phylum Chordata; class Actinopteri; order Perciformes; family Serranidae; genus Epinephelus; species Epinephelus fuscoguttatus. Next base: position 27,801,218 of record NC_064774.1, read on the forward strand.
TGAATCTCTTTAGTCTACTGTTGCTTCAGTAAGTCAGAACAGCTGTGGAGAAGAAGCCGGATCAGTGAAGCAGACAAGATGCTGTTCTTTGTGAATGTTTCCCTGCTCTGGTCTCTGTGTAAGTAGCAAACATCCACTTATAAAACATTTTCATTAGCGTAATCACACAGAGAAGCTGATTATATTGTGTTTGTGTATTTCAGGCGCGGCACAGTTAAGTGAAATCTCTCAGCCTGTTCGTTTCCAAACAGTGAAGCTCGGAGACTCGGCTACCATTGAATGTCACATAAGAAGTGAGCTGAAAAAAAGGGTGTGGTACAAATTCACCACAGGGAAAGGACTACAGCTTGTGGCAGCATTCAATTTTTTCTTTAATCGGAGTGTATTTGCTGATGACTCTCATCACCATTATTCAGTCAAATTTGACAAAATCAACAGTCATCTGAGCATATCTGAAACAACATGGGAAGACACTGGAACATACTTCTGTGGAGTCATGCACTTAAACAAAATTCAGTTTGGATCAGGGACCTTTCTGATGCTGAAAGGTATTTATTTTCTGTAGTTAATTATAATAACAACCTCGTCGCCAGAAGAAAATGTTGGCATTGTACATTATGGTAAACCACAGACACATTACATTTGTACATTTCATACATATCATATCAATGTTTCTAAAGTGACATAGTATATTTGGGGTCAGATGGCAAGACACTTGCCAAGCCGCAGGCCACTGGTGACCATTTTTCAAGACCAACAATCAAAGCTGGTTGTGTTTTTCCAGCTGCTTCTTAGACCCTGAACGTGGGCGTTTGTTAGGGACCTGTCGCTGTTCTTCCATCTGGGATAGTGCCATGAAAAGCAGTTGTTTTTTACTGGACATTGCTGTGTTTCCTGATGAAACAGTGGCACAAAAAGCAGTTGTCTTTTAGTGGGTATTTCAAGCCAAAATACAATGTTTTCCGAACCATAAGCAAGTGGTTCTTGTGCCTAAACTTCATAATAATGTACACATGTAACCTATCCATGTTTGGCTACATTTTTTCTGGCGATTAGGTTGTCAAAGCTATCTTATTGCTCAAGGTCATTTCAGCTGAATGTAAACATAATGTCCCTTGATTTCTCTCCCAAGGTGTGAACATAATCAGTGACTCTTCAATCCAGCAGTCGGAGTCTAAATCAGTCCAGCCAGGAAACTCAGTGACTCTCAGCTGTTCTGTACATACAGGCCACTGCGCAGCAGAACACACTGCTGTCATGTGGCTGAAAAACTCTCATCATTCTGCTCCACAAATGATTTACTCCTCTGGGAATAAGATCTGCCAGAAGACAGGGAGTGGAGACTCTACCTGTGTGTACAACCTTCACATGGGGAACCTCAGCTCTGATGATGCTGGAACCTACTACTGTGTTGTGACTTCATGTGGATGGACACTGTTTGGGAACGGGACCAGGATTTATATTTACAGTAAGCCAGAAATGATAAATACAAATTTACAAGTGTTGATTTTGCAGTAACGAAATTGTGTTTACAGTGCCTTGAGCCCCACAAACAAATTGATACACACTTTTACTGTCCTTAGAGCTGTTGCCAGATACAATCTTAATGCAGGAAAAATGTGTGTGTGTGAGCTTTGGGTGAACTTACCCTCTAAATATCAAGTACTGCATGATATTGTCAACAGTAAGTGGCCCAAACTGGAATTCACTCGGCCCAGTTTGGTCCAATCACTTGTCACGTCCAAAGCAGAGAATACATAAGGCCCTGTGTCCACCAAAGCATTTTTTTCCAGCTGAAAATGCCAGGCGCTCCTCAGGAAACACCCAGCTGGGAGCGTTTGAGAGCGCTTTGGAGACACTTTGCATCTGGTTGTTATGATACAGTATATCCACAAAAGCAAACATAACGGCACAAGGTAGAGAACTTACCCTGGATGAGGGGAAGGCTGAGGCATGCAGGGAGAGAGGACAGACCCGCCAGCCTGTGTGTGTTCATGAGAGGAAACAAAATATATATACAGTATATTAACGTATTTGTCAGTGAAAAGCAATTTTACCCAAAGTTGAACATTTTACAACTCTTTGCGGTGAGAGATAATAAAAGCCTAACCAATAGTGCTCAGCGCAAAATTCATGCCTAGCGCCTTGCCATACTACTGGCATTTGTAGTGCAGTGTGAATATGTGATGCCTGACCTCTGTTTATAAAAATGGAGGACATTGCACTGCACTTTTTTTGTATTAAAAATCAAAATGACGCACTGTTTGTTTGCTTCTGTTCATCGCAGACGCTGCTGTCACCAGACCAGCTGAACTGAGTCCAACCATTATTGCACTTATGTTGTCGAACATCATTTTTGGGACTGTAACACTCGTTCTTATATGGACACTTTGCAAGAGACAGAAGAGAGATTCCCCAGGTATTTAAAGTCATATTAACAGCTGTATATCTGCAGCACAATCAGATCCTTATGCAGTAACCACAACTGACTTATCCTTGTTTCCTCAGAGGCAATCGATGTATCATCTGAGGGCAATCAGGTAAGAATTTGTCTCAGTACCAACAGTGTCATTTGTCAGCTGTATATGACCTTTCTGTTTGATTTGCACATCTTTCTGTGTCTAGCCTTCAGAACTCTTCATTTTCATTCCTCACAGAGTGATGCAGTTACCTATGCAGCTGTGCGTTCTGCCCCAAGAAGCCTCCACCCAAAACGAGCTACAGAGAAATACAGTGGAGACTCTGTGGTTTATTCTGACATCAAATACTGTCACCAGAACCGAGAAGTTTCATCTGGGCAGGGCAGACACACCAGGGAGATTGAAGGCTGATGGAGTTGGAATGCCTTGCTATCAAATGTATGCATTACTGAGTCTGAATTTGTCTGGCATCATGATGTATGATATTACTGTTTCTAAATAACACATGATTTGTTTCATTTCTATTGTACCTGCTTTTGTTTTTTTACTTGTCATTTTTCTGTGGTTTCATCAAATAGTGAACTACTGTGTTAGGCCACATCACAAATCAAGCTGTCAAAGGTTGACGATCAAGTGTTGATACAGGCTCTAGTCTGTTAGTGGCCTGTGGTAAAATTAGGTGCTTGTACATGTATGGCAGTCATATTTGGCTTGTAGGGACAGGTGAGCGCACCAGTATCTGCATTTAGTTCAACCAACTAAATTACCTGTATTCATATCTATATTAGGATAAATGGGGTGTGAGTGGGTGGAGCTTACACTGAAAATGGGTGGGGTTTAACCAGAAGTTGTTATTTCAAGCCTGAAATTGATAGGGGTTGATAAGAAGATGCTATATTTATTATTTATTAGAAAACAATTTACAGAACAGCCTCGGAATTGAGCTTGAGGTTATTTTTGATAACAAGACTAGAAGTCTGAATATACCTACCCAAATGAGGATTTTCCTTCATCACGAGTACGGATATTGACGCATTTTACTCAAATACTCGTACTCTTAAAACGTATATTATCTGTACTGAAAACTCGCTTCATTCGATAATTCAGCTTAACCATATTGGCTAGTTTTTGAGTGACTGGACATTGACTCATTTGATTTGAGAGGAAAGTCCACTTTTCTTTTTTTCTTTTTTTTCTTTCCAAGGGGTGTTTTCATCAGTTGTAGATTAAAATGGCCCTGAATCCAACTGTATAGACCTACAACCAATCAGAGCAACGAAATGTCACATTGTGCTGAGCGACAGACAAATGTTAACAGGCTACAGCCTGCAGAGATCGGTTGTGATGGTGCAGCATCAATATGTCTGCAAACAAGTGTTAACATTTTTGCCATTAGAATTTAAAAATAGCACTTCAACAAAAAGTTCCACATCAGCTGCAGCCATCTTGGCCGTTTTCCAAAATGGTACAGCACTTCTCTTTACCAAGGTAGGTTTACGCCAAAAAAGACGCCATCAAGCATCAAGTATGACGCGCAAAAGCTACGTAAGCTGTTGGTCATCATCTCAAACACGCCCCTAAACTAGATGGTTAACCATTTAAACTAAATGGTTGTGATTTGCCTAAAGCGTGCCAGGTGAGCTGGAAGTCTGGAGAGAGACCAGACGAATCTGCCAGAGCAAATGGAATGTGAGCTCACAGATTTGACTGGTTACTAGGCTACCAGTTATCGACCCACGGGCATCAGTGTTGAAACCTGTAATTAGTGTACTTTGGCCAGTTCTGCCTTGTTAGCAGTCTTGCATGCATATAATGACTGTTGCATCAAGACAGCTGCTGGGTCAAGTTGTTTGAATTGTTGTAAAAGTCAGAAGTTCAAGGGAAAACGTTGCAGCTTTGTGTCACTGCGGTGAGGGTAGTGTGGGAAGATGGAATGGTGTTAGCCCCCCCCACCCCCAAGCTGTAAGCAAAAGGCTACTGGGTGATGCAAAATGCATCATTTTGTATCATGGGAGGGAGCTAGTGGCACAGGGGGCAACTTAACACTGTTCATCTGCACACACTCCCTACACCGCAGTGACACAGAGCTGGCTGAAAATCAGAAAAGCATCACTTTGATGCAAGACATAATAAACCAGTACTGTGGATGTCATAGACTTATACTCTTATGACTAATAGATGGGAAAAGAGTTTAACCTTTGCAGTAAAGTGTTCCTTAAAGGTTAATTTATGGTTAGCAAAGGCGTGGTCTGACAAAGCAAGCAGTAACTAAGACACCTGGTTGGTTTTAAAGGTCCATTCTACCAAAATTACCGGAAACTATTCTCACCAGAGACAGCTGGTATAAATGGGCTAGCAGGGCTGACCCCTACCTATCTTCTCCAATAAAGATGAGAAAATTATTAAATTAAAGAAAATATTAAAATATGAGTTATTGAACCTTAGAACTGATTGTTTTTGGTGGAACCTATAGCAGCAACAGCACTAAAATAGTCACAAAAATGCAGGATTTACCAAAATGGGCTGATTTTTTACAGCCCATGCTCCTAGAATCAGCTTCCAATCATTGTTGTCACATCGTGAGTGACAGGTGTCATGACAAGCCCCCTTGATTTAATGTCCCGTTGGGCTAAATTAATTCAGCCCAGGCCACTGACTTTTGGCCAATGCGTGGAAGTACAGTGAGGGCCTGCCCGCTGTTACTGTAGTGGGAGAGTGTCTGCTGAGTCTTGCGAACTGTGTTAGCATCATACTGAACGAGGTGGTGGAGAGAGAGAGAGAGAGAGAGAGAGAGAGAGAGAGAGAGAGAACTTTAATTCTCTAGTTTTGCTGTAGTGCATTGTTGCTGTAACCTGGTACTGTATCTTGGTGTGATATTACTGTTACTGCAGCTGAACTACTGATCAGTATAGGCCACAGGTCTAATGCGTTAGCCCTCCCACCCAATTTCACCATGAGCCGCTACTGATTCTCACATAAACTTGTTAGTGTCTGGTTTTGGTTTAATATGCCAAAAATGTCTTTCCAAAAACAAAACTGTGGTCACCTAAAATAATTCACAGACCTCCCTGTTTGGGGCTATCTCTTTAGTGTAAAAGCTTAGAATAAAAAAAGTGTTCACAGCTAGATCTATGGAACAACAAAAGTAATTTTTCAAAGCTTTTAGCAACGCAAACAAATTCTATTCACTTCCATCATATGAAAGTACAGTTGCACCACAAAACAAAGAGATGTATATTGTCACAGTGGGCACTTCTTACCTGCCATACATGGCATTTGATGATGGCATCATCAGGTGGCATGAATGGCCCTGGATGTTGAAGGTTTTAGTAAATAGTTGCTATTCATGCTAACATAATAAAGTGAGGAGTTGCAGAACAAAAAGATTCACACACACGCTTACGCTGGAGGCTCCACAAATCACATGAAACAGAAAAGGCTAAACTTACAGCACAAAGTAATCAACAGCAAGTGTTGTTGTCAAACGTGCGGTTTTAGTCTTCAAAGTCTCTGTGTGTACCCAAAGAAAAAGCTGTAATAAACAACATCGGCATAGACATGCTCAAAAATCCCCCCTGATCTATTAATACCTCCTCTAACCAGAAATGTGAGCGGAGGGTGCAACCTTTACACTAGCCAGCTCTGTGCTGTAGACTTCTGTTCTGACTCCTGTGGTGAATAAGGTGCGAACTACTGTGAACAGGTTTCCGCTGGTGGAAACTTAAGTCCTAGTTAAACACAGGAAGACTGGCCTGTGGCCGCCAGACCACAGCGTACAGCTGCTCAGACAGAAACTACGACAAACAAATAAGAAGTCATTTTAAAAGGGCAGCTGTGGAAAATTGGGGTCATGTCTTAAATACAGATAAACTCACCAGGAAAAGGCCAAATGGTCAAAGTTGTATTGTATGCAATAGGGAAGTAAGAGAGGAGAGAATCATCTTATGTAGTGCTCCCCTCTGAGTAATTCACTGTCTTACTCAAGTGGTGCATACGTCCTTCACTGTCATCTGGCAGCCTCTCAGAATCTTCTCTGTGTTTTTTAATCATCAAGGAAGCCATACGACTCGGGATAAAGCCAGATTTTCAGGCTGCATGCATTGTCAAATCCCACAAATAATTCCCTTCTGACTGTAGATATACATCCACGGGAACACATTTTCATGTTTCAAACCCTGCATGCTTTGCACAACTGTTATTGTCTTTTGTTAGTTGTGTGTGACCATGAAAAGGTGCTGTGTGTAACTCTGGAGAAAGGTGCTGAGGGTCATTCCCGGGTTGTCAAACACTGATGCTTTGGGTTCAGGGGCGCAGTATCAGGAAAGGCAAATCAAGGAAATGTTTGGGGGCCCCAAAAAAGAAGGGCCCCCTGATGGCCACTCATATTAACACATTTTCCAGTGACAAATATAAACCTCCCAGAGAGGTACAACACAGTGCACCTCTGCTGCCCCAAAAACCCTCTATGAGGGGCCCTTAGACAGACAGACAGAGAGTGTATGTGGGATGATGGTGTCAGTGAGGCTGCAGTTATCAGAGACGAGAGTAAGTTAAAAATAGCGGTGCAATGTGTGTCCAGTTTAGGGTGTTAGTCTGTGGAGAACTGCCACAACTTGTCAAGACCCAAGCCAAGCTCCCATGTCCTCCTTACCACCTGCTGATTACAGTGAAGTGGGTTAGCCCCAAAGTTAGTGAGTAAGTTAGTCTTCCTTTTAAGCCTGAGCAGGCTTGCTTAAGGTGGACTGTTAATGTGGACCATCTGTTCTCATTGTTATGACAATCTCAGTCACTCTGAAAAGGATAATAGACACATGTCTGGCAGCTGAGTCTCACCTGAGTTAAGAAGGCAAATATTGATTCCAATTCAAAATTTATTGTTGAATTATCATTGTTGGGTTAGATTTTACTTATTATGTGAATTTGTTATGTCAATTTGTTAATAGTTTTTACAATATACTTTCTGTTAAGTATACTGTAAACTGGTAACAGTTCATATATTGTTTAATTTCAAGTATGAAATGAAAAATACTGTTGAAACTGTTGATTTTACTGTACCGTTTTGTGTACTCAGAATGCCTTTTTATTGGGGTGTGAGGCGTGCAAGTGGGCTCCTTTAGGGTCAACGCTTTTGGGTTGGTAATCACCCAAACCACCAACCGAAAGCATCCGTATCCAGTGTTGGGCAGTAACGCGTTATTAAAACCATTATTTTTGTCCAGGTTTTAAAACGGCGCACAGCATGCAGTATTCCTAACTGCAGAGTAACTAAAAAGTTACTTTTCTCAGTAACGCATTACTTTTACTATTTTTCAGTAACTAGCACAACACTGTCCGTGTCATTGCATTAGTATTTGATAACCTGGGACGCATTTTCAACGTTCCCTGGTTGTCAAATACAGATACTTTCTTATACCTTCAGTGTGTGATACCTGTGGAAAAGGCACCTTTCGCCATCTTTGTGGGACACACCTATGTATATGGGAAACACAACTGTCTGCAGTGTGAAAATCATTGTACCACATGGTAAAAATTGTCAGTCGCAGTTATTTTGGGGCAACAAAACTACTTTATTGGTTAGGGTTAGAAAAACCATGTTTTGGGATGTAGAAACGTCACAGTTTGTATTTAATTTAACCCAAAACTGTATTTTGAGGGGCAGCACGGTGATGTAGTGGTTAGCACTGTTGCCTCACAGCAAGAGGTTTCAATCCCAGGAGGGAGCCCTTCTGTGTGCAGTTTGGAGTTTTTCACAGTCCAAAGACATGCGGGTTAATTGGCGACTCTAAATTGCCCGTAGGTGTGAATGGTTGTCTGTCTCTATAGCCCCTGCTACACTGCCAGATTTTCGGCGAATGTTGGGCAATTTTGCAGGCAAGCTGCGAGCGTTTAGACACACAGAGCCGGATTGACGAGTTGATCCGAGGTGCCCAATTTTCCCCCGCGTAGGGTAGTCATATTGGCGGAACCTTTTTGGTTTAAAAAGAACAAGGCGCCCTTCCACAGCAGGAGGAGCTGTTGATGACTTGTGGGAGGAGCTGGCGGTGGACTAACAGGAAACAGCTGATAGCAGGACTGAGCAGCTAGTAGCAAGAGGGAAACGCAAACCTGAAAGACACTGTAAAGATGAGCAGCTGGGGAGACAAGGAATTGCGTGCCCTCCTTGCCCTCCTTGCCCTCGCAAACAAAGAGGCCATTTACCATCGGAACGGTGAAGAACGGGCCAACTTACGAGAGAATCACTGAAGGACTGACCAGCCCATGTCACTGTTTACGTCACACGCTGAGCTACACGTTTTGTTACTTGCTCACGCCCCCCATTTCCCTGAAAAAGGCGCATTCTGTATGAACAAAAGTAGGTAGGCTGCATTTTGCTGCACTCCCCGATTTTGTTTTTATACTGCCAATGCTGAAAAAAGACTGATTGGGCTTTCCTGCAAATTTGCACAATTCCTATTTAAAAAGGGCTTGTATGTCAGCCCTGTGATAGTCTGGAGACCTGTCCAGGGTGTACCTTACCCTTGCTCAGTGTCAGCTGGGATAGGCTCCAGCCCTCCCGTGACCCCCAAGAGGATAAGCGGTTAAGACAATGGATGGATGGGTGGATGTATTTTGAGTGAGTCGGTACATGAGGGACAGATGTATGTTAGGTAATATTTTGTGAAAACAGCATTGGCCTTTGGTCTCACACAGGAATTGAACAGCGATCTTCAAAGCCCTCAGAGAGACGCCAAAGGTTGCCTTTGGTGTCGGTGACACACATCAAGGGGCGTGACCAGGTGTCAGTATTTGATGACCTGGAGTTAGACTCAAAAATCCAATATCTTTCACCAGAGTTACATACAGCGCTTTTAAGCCTTTTACTTATTGTTAAAAAAAAAGGTCTTTTCCAACACCAGAGATTACTGTCTTGGTGTTTGGACTTGTGTTTGGTGTTTGGAAAAAGCCATTCATGTTCTTAACTGTGAATCAACTCGCAGAACTTTAGAGAACAAGATTGTGGTTCCTGATTATGTTATTTTAAAGTCTTAAAGTTTCCTATCTACACTTCTGTGGCAAATAGTTATGAAATAAAACATTTTAAGCACTTATAACTTGTTAGTATTTTGCCCACAGGTTGTGGATTACACCTCTGAAGAACCAGAGTTGCCAGGGTAGGGGCCAATGAGCATGTGATCACTGTTTCCAAAATAGGACCTTCTGATTGGCCAACAAGCCCAGTCTTCTCTATGAAGAGTGGAGAATGTACAGAGATGCAATTCATTCATCAGAGCACTTGAAGCACGATGAGACCTCCAAACTTTCCTTTGTATTTCTCATGTCTGTTTGTGGCGAACATGGGTAAGTTGTGCTTTTTATTGCCTGTTGTTTACTTTAAACTAAAACCATATGTTTGCTTCTAACATGTTTTATGCATTTATACAGACTAGTATTAATTGTCTGTATATTTTTTCATTTTCTCCTCAGCTCATATGGCATCTTTCGAACAATCCTCATTACATGTTCAATCAGTTCATGTTGGAGAAAGTGTGACTTTGTCATGTGTCTGTGACGATGCAGCAGCAGTGATGTTTTACTGGTACAAGCAAACTCTGGGACAGGAACCAAAGCTGATGTCTACATTCTACAGGCATAATGATAATGGCACTTTTAATGATGAGTTTATCAACAATCAACGTTTCTCATTGGATACTAAAAACCAGAAATATCACTTAAAGATTTCAGATCTGCAGATTTCAGACTCAGCTACTTATTACTGCGTAGGGAGCAATCTATATGTATTTGAATTTTGCAACGGCAGTACTGTCAGTGTGAAGGGTTCAGGTTTGAACGTCCCAGCTTTGGTCCATCAGTCAGTGTCTGAGACCATCCAGCCAGGAGGCTCTGTGACTCTGAACTGTACAGTACACACTGGGAGCTGTGATGATGGAGAACACAGTGTTTACTGGTTCAAATACTCTGAAGAGTCTCATCCAGGACTCATTTACAGCCATGGAGGCAGGAATGATCAGTGTGAGAGGAAACCTGACACACAAACACACACCTGTGTCTACAACCTGCCGATGAAGAGCCTGAATCGTTCACACAACGGGACCTACTACTGTGCTGTTGCCTCATGTGGACACATATTGTTTGGAGACGGGACCAAGCTGGACTTTGAGGGTAAGTAACTTTCTAGCAAGGGTTGTCTCATTTGATAAACAGTAATGATAACTCCCTATAGGATAGATTTGTATTGTTTGTCTTTTTAAATACAATACGCACATGCCAATAGGAATTACTGGTCATTGTGATCTTTACATCTGCCTATACCATGAAGAGATCCCTCTTGGGCACACCTAACTACACATTAACCACAGCATTGTTGAAATGTACAGACGTGTTTCTTTCTGGTACATTATAACGTACAAAAGTTACATATATGTGGTTTGCAGAATGCCAACATTTGTTCAAACAATTGATATAAGTAATATTTCTGGTGTTGCATCTTGGCAATGTATACTACTCAATAGAATATCTCTTAACCACAGCTCAGCAAGAAAAAAATTCCATGGAAACGGTACTAAAAAGATTGATATTGGAAGTTAAACAAGGAATTGGTCCCCTATTTACAACAGTCATGCTAGGAAAGATACTTTAGTGGCCATGAACCGCTGACCAATATGTCTTTCAATTGGCATATGGTATCCTAGTTGAAATCACTTTGGAAGAGATCTTCTTATGGACAGAGGGAACAAATTGCAGGGCACAAAGGAGGTCTGGACACTGTTAAAAGTGTGTTCAGACCAAACGCAAAGGGAATTTTTAACAGGGCGAGTTTACATACAAAGTTGATGCAAAGACGCAACAGACACAAATTCACTCCAGGCAGCGCAAATAGAGTAGTTGAAATGTTTCAACTTGAGCGAAAAATTTGCTCACTATGACTCACCGTCACTACTGTATAGACACAGAACAAAGTTCTGAAAATGTGTATTTCTTACTTGCTCCCAGCTATAGGTTGTACTTTACCATGAACCAACATAGCAATAAAGTTAGTGTTAGCTGCCTTCCCCAGTTAGTTATTAGATGTGTTAGCACAGCTAGTACTTGTTTGGCTTACTACTTACCAGTTGCCGTAATTTGGCAAGTGATACGAGACGAAAACTCGTACACCTCCAGACTGAAAATAAATTGTTTATTTCTCTTTTTCTCTTTTCTATGCTACATATTCATCTACAAGGTCATCCTGGGGCTAACATTCTTTGCCTTGCTTATTAAGTATTTTTGCCTCTTTGTGTGCACACTTGGTACTGATGGTACTGGCGACTGATAACCTTTTAAGTGTACAAATATATCAGTATCGTTTCAATATACACTCAAAATCCAAACCTATCCTTTAATCCAGTGGTTACCAACTGGTGGGTCATGGATCCATCCCGAAGGACCATGATTGACTTGCAAATTTGTCAAGTTTGTAAAAAAAACACACTATATTTTGAACTACACTGAATTTTGGGGACAGAGTTTTTATTCTGAAATGTTGTTTCCTGCTGTAGAGTGAGTAACTAACAGACAGCAACTGAATAGAGATGGCAAACTAGCTCGATGACATGGCCAAACGCAAGTTTGATGCTGCATAAACTTAACAGTGACCTTGAACGAATGATTAAGGAGAACTCTAGATGCCGTGGCTGGACCGGTTGGGAACCACTGCTTTAATCTATACTGAGAAAAGAAGAGAAACATCTAAAATGTCTTCTGATGTTCGTCTCTCTACAGATGAGTTGGACTCTCCTGTCTTGGTGTATTTCTTGAGTGCAGCTTTGACATTCACCACCATCCTGGTTGTTATACTGGCTCTGTTAGTGTACAAGATGAAGCACAGAAACTGCCAATGTACAGGTAACTGTTAGTCCTTAAAGCTGATAGCAGGTATTGACTTGAGTGTATAGGCTGTTGCACTTGAGTAACATGACTTTCATTTGTGTAACATTTTCAGCGACTTCTGCTCCAAATACAGCGGTAAGTATCCTTTTCAGAAGTGATTAACCTGCAAGGCGTACATGTCTCTCTTGTGTTGTATCTTTTGTAATTGTGATTAAACCTTTTATATTTCATTACCAGTCATTTCAAGATGCAGACAACCTTCATTACGCTGCTTTAAGGAATCACAACGTCAACAGATCAAGAAGACAGAGGGACAACACCGCGACTGAATGTGTGTACTCCAGTGTAAAGCAATAGAGCTGGACATGTGCTGTGCTTTCTTTCTGTGTCCCAAGACATTGTTGTAAGTGTCATTTCAGCAGATTCAATAAATATAAAGTCTTGCCTTGCAATAAAAACTCCTCCACTTTAAAAAGGTTGTCTTCTGTTAGAGGGTTTTACTGATTGCTGTCATTATACAGTTTGTTGGTACATTTAAAAAAAAAAAAAAAAACTACAGTCACACCTCTGCAGCGCTGGTGGGTTTAGCTGCTCTGACAGTTCCCACAGTTCTAACCAGCCCTGCATCACTGACATCACGTGCGCAGTATGCACATGCATGAGGCCGAAGTCACCACAGAACATTCTTTGTAGTTTATTGTTCATGCTGCCACAAACACGGAGATACAAGAAGCTCTTTGCAGTTGACAGTAAAAAGAGGAGATCTCAGACCCTGTCTTGTCTTTGTCTTTGTCTTTGTCTTTGTGGTTTCAAGCAGGATGTCTCTACATCAGTGCTTCTGTGTTCTTTTCCCCACACAGACTGAGGTGGGTTGTGTGAGAAGCACTACTCCATAGTGTTACCATGTGCGTTCTTCCCCTGACATGATACAACAAGATGGAAAAAGACAACAAATATATGCAACAAGGCTTAAGCTGCAAGCATGATCCATAATATACACTGCAACAATAGTCTATCACATTTCACCACCCCACTGCACCCCTGTGTGCACTGTAATGCACATAAAGCTAGCATAGTATCACCTTCCTAAGCTAAATAAGACAGAACCACAGCTAAAAACAAAAACATATGATTGTCAGGTGTAAGTTTGTAGCTTCATGTCAGTGGCTTCTATTGAAAATAACTTGTAGCCGTTGTGTAAGCATGTCACTTAGGAAGACGTAAAGATGCCGCAATATTACTGCACTGATCATTCATTCAAATAGGAACAACACCAATTTTACACATGTACATTAACCAGGAGTGATGACAAGATGCTATTGAGGTGCATTGTGGGATGTGTAGGAATGTGATACACATGATTTGTCTTGTCTCTACAACCCGGACTCACTCCGAAGTTGTTGAAAGCCGGTGCTTGGTCAGTGACTTTCGGCGCAAGATACTAACGGAAAAAGACATTCTTTCACGTTGACATGATATGCAGCCGGTTGCCATTATTGTGTAACAGCTCTCAGCGACGTCAGGGGGAAACGCATAAGGCAGCAGAAGTCCGAGTAGGACAGGCGGGAGGGGTGGTGGATGGGTCCAATGACCACTGACTTTTTCCTGTGTGACTATAAAGCCAAACCCTGTTCTTTTTTCCGAAAGTAGAAGAAAAATAACTTCAATTTGTGGTGTTGTACTGACATTATTCGTTTATTTTGAAAGAGACTGTATGCAATCTGTACATTTCCTGTGAAAACTAAAGTGTATTTTGAAAAAATAGGCAGATCTTGACAAGGCGTCCCAGAAGTCAGCAACAAATGCACCCAGGGTACCTTGCAAGTCATATCTTGACGTAGAAATGACGTGGACCAAATGTCAATATGTGGTGAGGTCATAGTGAGAATGTGTTGGACATTACAGGAGGCATTTTAGCTGAATTGTAGTGTAGGTTAGAGGTTAGATTCTCTGCCCGAGCCTCTACCCGACCCGACCCGACCCGTGGGCCTGGTCGGGCCATAATTTCCCGCCACTATCCTCGGGCTCGGACGGGTCGGGTTCCTCATAATAGACCTAGGCTGTGGAACCAACTACTTATCACACCTGGGGGGTGGGGCCGCGGCCCCCCCTTGACGGTGAGTTGTCGACGATGACGACGTGTGTGTCAGCTTCGTCTAGTGTACCAAGTGCAGCACAATGCTAAGATGGGGACCTCGACACTTAAAAGGCACATGATGAAGACTTGGCTTGGGAAGAAAGACGAGAGTCAGTCTTCAATGTCCACGTTTGTATCCTTAAAAAAAATGTCGGGTTTAAACCAGGCTCCGGCTCATTATTACAGTTAAAGGGACAGGCCGGGCCGGGCTCGGGTGGGGTCGGGCTGGATTTTTTGGGCCCGATCTAAGCTCTAGCGTAGGTTCCCAGAAGACAGGACAGAAGAATAAATGTATTCCTAAAACTGTCACTTTATAAATAATAATGTAACCTGTAAACCGTCTTGCAGTGGGATCATCCCAGCTGCAATACAACAATCTGCAACTTAAAATGAGTGTGGGTCAGGGGTTTTAAGTTGGGGGGTTATGGCCCTTTCTCTTCCTCCAGTGTCCTTGCTCAGACCACACCATCTACAAACCTGGCCTTCATTTTGATCTCAGCTACACACCTGTAAAGTTTTGTGTTTCTTGTTGACAAAATCTGTCCACAGACAGAAAGACATATAAACACCTGGCAAAATATTCAAACGGGCCTCAGAGATAGTTCCCACTACAGTGGGTGCCACCCCACCTGGACCACAAGATCAATGTTCAAGCAGGAGATGGTGTGTGAGCTGTGATTGTGTTAATGTGTTCACGGTGTATATGTTTGGGTGGCTTTACTGTCCAATGAAAAAGGTAAGGTGGAGTGAAAAAATAGGAAGAGGAAAGGACGGAAAGAAAGGAAAGAGACTTATCTCAACTTGGGGAGGTCCAACAATGCCAGGGACGTCCACAGCCACATCCATGCAGGCCACAGAGGTAGCTGAACATGTGTCATGCAATTATCCAGGGATCAGTACGCTTCCAGCAGCACAATGATGCCCAGAGAAGTTCAGGAAATCCAGCTGGCTCTTGGAACAACTGCCACTTAGTTTACTTTTACATACATAATGTTGTTATTTTTATTTTATTTTTTTTAGTAAAAATTACCAGAAACTGGATTAAACTTTGAATGATCTCTTTCTTTAGTCACTCTTCTTCTGTTCTCCTCCATGCTTCTTCCTGTGGTAGGTGTTTCCGCTTCCCCCACCTCACAGGTGTGTCTCATTTATCACTTTCCCCACTCTCTTTTCCTGCCAAGGTTGAAAAGGGCTATTCTCCACTTTTTCTATCCCCCTTTCTACCACAGTTGTCCAAACACGCCAAGTGATGGGTCACATTTTACATGTGCTTTACTCACAACTGCCACATGAAGAATAATTTCAAACTTTGAGTCTCTTTTTTCTTCCTTTTTCATTGTGTATATGGCTCTGAGCACAGCCAAAACGCAGGTGCCCGACACTCAATACTGTGCCTGAATGCACCTTGTGCTGACACTGGAAGATGATTGAAGCTGCTGCTGCTACTGCTTTAAGTCAAGACATCCATGCCACTGCTGCACGTTTCCCACAAGATATTTATTTATTTAGTTTTAAGCAGAACAACGTATTAGTTTCTGTGATCATATATTCTTTCTTAAAACATTTGCTTCTCTTTCACTTCTATGGCAGCTTGTAATAGAATATCACATCATGCTGCTGGTGTTAATTGTCCTCTCATCCCTTCAGATCTGTGAAGACCTCTATCAGAGACAGACCTCTCAAGTATAATGATGATGGCCAAGTGCATTTTATTGTGCACTATTTTATGGCCTTTGTTTGTTTCTTTTTGTTTACAATTTCAGTTTTATACCTTTAAAATCAAGTCCGAATGTTTCTCACTCCGACTTCGTCACATATTAACGTTTGGTCATGGACTTTCCACGTCCAGATACTATGCGCAAATTACCCTGGGTCATTGGTTGTGGACGTTCTGGGATGCTGTATGAAGTTCAGCCTGTTGCATGAATTGTATTTTTCCAAAATAAGTTTTCACAGGAAATGTACCATTTACATACAGTCTCTTTCAAAATCAAAACTACACTGGCTCCCTGTTCAGTACCGGATTGATTACAAAACCCTTCTGCTCACCTTCAAATCCCTCTGCAACCTAACCCCTACCCTATCTCCTGACCATCCCCACCTCTCGCCTTTGCACCATGGGTGCCAGGGCTTTCAGCTGCACTGCCCCCAGGCTCTGGAACTCCCTACCTCCACACATTCAACAGTCCGACAGCATAACGTCCTTCAAATCCCGTCTCAAAAGCCACCTGTTCAGACTGGCCTGTGCACTTTGCCATTGACTGTACCCTTTGCATATTTTATGCTCTGTACAGTGACCTTGGGTGTTTTGAAAGGCGCCTTTTAAATGAAATGTATTGCGTTTTGCCAACAAACACACGTAGTTAGATTTAGGCAACAAAAACGAAGAACAGGGTTTGGCTTTACACAAACACCGCCCTTCTCTGTGAAAGTTGGTGGCTGTTGGACCCATGCACCACCCCTACTGCCCGACCTACTGGGGACAGTCATCGCCTTAACTTTTGTTCTTGTCCCGCCAAGTTTTACCCTGACACCACTGGGTACAGTAAAACTATAAAGTCGACCGGCCGCATATCATGCCAACATCTTTCGGTGGTGTCTGACACCAGAAGTCGCAGCCCAATCGTCGGATTTCGATGACTTGGGAGTGAGACTGTGTTGAGTTGATGTCCTTCTCAAGTTGACATTATTTTTCTTTAAGTTACAAATTTTAGATATAAACAATAAACAAGATCAAGACAAGCCTACTTTTGTATGACCAAACATGTGGTTTATGTGGAATAAATGCCAACATACAGAGCCTGTTGCTATAGATCATGGTAGTTTGCCAATAATACCGGTACCTAAAAGTCAGTATATAGGTACAGAAAGCAAACTTGGTGGCTTTCAGTTTTTCCGGAACATTTGAAATCAAATAGACACTGTGTTGACATAATCTGGGTTACTGTATATTTACTACTGATGCAGGGCAGCAGCGGCACAGACAATGCAAAGAGAGCAGGGAGGATTTTGCAGCTTAAACAAACGCCAAATTGGGAGGGTGTGTTTGTAGATGACATATGAAGAGTGACGTATGAAATGTGTGTATGAATCATGAGTGAGAATGTTATCCTGTATATTGTTTGTGTAGTAATGTTCCATGATATTTCAGCTTCATCACAGAACACTGGCCACACCCTTCAGTCTCTCTGTCTTCTTACAGCAGTCTTGTGGTCGGCAGTAAGGGAAGAGAACTTTCTACACATTAATGTGCTCTCATTTGTATATTGTGTTCATACGAAGGTGGTTTCAAGCAGGATGTCCTCATTTAACTCCCCCACTTAAACTTTCAGTGGATCACAGGAACCTATTTTTGTGATCAAACTACAGTACATGTTTAGCAGCAGCAGTTCATTGATGTTCCACAACACAGTGTGTTTCTCTGTGTTAAACCACACACAGCTTGTGAGCTATACATCACAGAGATTATGCAGCTACCGCAGTGGTTAGATAAACCTGAACAGAGTTTACATGCTGATTAGTCAAAATAGCTATTCAATGCCTTCTCACCACTCTGATGCTACTTGATTTTACTTGTGGGTTACAAATGTATTGTGTACTGTTAATCATACCACCACCTACAATGATTTTGTCAGAGTTGCTTTTATTAAGAAAAGTATAATACAGCCAAACAACAAAATTATGTGATTTTTATTCAACACTTTTTGTCGTAATATAAACATTAACTGTAACAGTGATTCTGAGCTAAGTGAACATCTGAGCCAAACTCTGCATGAATAAAGATTTCACCTCCTCTTACTGATGTAAAGCCAGAAACAAATCGTCACAAGGAAGAAGAGAATCCCAGTTCTGATGATGGAGAGCCAGACTAAGATTGTCATCGATGCCATTTGGTCTTCAGTCTCACCTTTGACGAGCAGCTTGCTTCCATTACCAAACAGCACCTCCCCGCAGGAGGCCACAGCGCAGATGTAGGTTCCAGCATCAGAGGAGCTCAGGTTCACTTTCTGCAACTGGTAGACACACGAAGGAGACTCTGGAGTGGAGGCAGGTTTGCACTGGTCCCCGTGTGTGTAAAGGATTCCTTGGCGATGGCCATGTCTGAACCAGTAAACACTGTGTTCTCCATCACAGGTCCCAGTGTGGACGGTACAGTTCAGAGTCACCGAGCCTCCTGGCTCGATGGCCTCCAGTGCTGGCCCCTGGACTATTTCCTTGAGTTTGGCTCCTACAATTCACAAAAAAGGGTTGTCTTTATTTGATTCTTGGAGACATAAAGTTTAATTAATACAGACAAGGATTAGGGCCACACTGAAAAATAAATAAAATCTGATTTTGATTTTTAAGTTTGAAAAAAAGGCAGAACATTACAGAAATAATGCTGTAATTTAATGAGAATAAGTCATATTATTTCAAGAAGAAAGTCATAATATTATGAGGAAAAGTTGTAATTTTACGAGAAACAATAATTGTATATCACATTATTAAACTTGTAAATTTCTGAGAAAAAAAACTTGCCACAACAAACTTTGTCACAACTGATACCATGTCACCTGATTTTTTGGCATTAATTTGCAAGTTTTATCACTTTGTATTGCAACCTTTTTCTCAACTTTATATTTATAATATTACAACTTTTTCTAAGTCTTAAATCAGATTTAATTTGGATTTTTTTCCCCTGATATTACAACTTTATTCCTGAAAATAGTATGACTTTATTCTCATTACATTATGACTTCATATCGGCAATATTACAGTTTTTTCTCAAAATTACAACTGTATTCTCCTAATATTATTATAGACTTACAAATGTACTTAATATATTGGCTTTTTTCTTGAAATTGTATGACTTTATGCTCATTAAATTACATCTTTATTCTCGTAACATTACAACTTTTTTTTTTTCAAAATTATGACTTGAATTTTTTTTTCAGTGTTGACCTTATCTTCCTTCATCATCTAGGGCCCTTAATTGTTCTATTTTTCTCTTTAGCATTTAATATGAGTATTAGCCTCTTTTTTTAAAATCAGTCATTTCCTTTGAAATCATATAAAAAACTGATGAACATTATATTTTAAATGTGAAGGAAGGGTAGGGGACGAGAACAGAGTTACGCTCTTATACTTAGATTCTATGCTCTCTTTTATTTAGTACATTTACATTTTCATTTACATTCATTTACATTTATTTTATCTAATTTTAAATTATTATTCTTGAATTCTTCTTATTCATTTGGAAAAAAATCTCTTTTTCTTTTTAACAGCCTATTTTTGATGCTATTCTAAACACGTGACGTAATCTAATCTTCTACATTGTCTGCTTTAGTTCTATTAACTTATTATTTCAAAACTCTCTTATTTAAACTGAAATGAGCATTGACATAACAATATATGATCATTCTTTTTCTGCGATTTCACTTATACTTCAGGTGATCAAATAAACTTTGAATAGGATTATTTGGAAAGCAAATCTCCAGCATCTTCTGCATTTCATTTTATGTCAAAGCCAATGAAAAATAAAAATACACTACCTTTGACACTTAGAAAGACCCCCTCTCCAAATTCCATTATGTTGGAGTGTGAGCTTCCACAGAAGTACGTTGCAGAATCTGAGAAGTGGACGTCGGTGATGTGTAAATGATTCAACCCTTCCTCCCTTTCCACGGAGAAACGAGGGTTCTTCTCCATCCAGGGGAACACTTTGGATGGTTTGTCATACTTGTAGACAGTAGACAGGAGCTCAGGTCCACCTCCTAGGGTTTGTCGGTACCAGGAGAAGTGCATCGCCACTTGGCTGTCGTAGAAGCAATGTAAAGTCACATTGTCCCCAACACTGGTGGTTATAACCCCAGTGTCCTGTGTGACTGCAGCCGACTGGATTACTGCCGACAGATAAACTACGGCCAAAGAGAGATCATGTTTTAGAAAAATCAACTAAATATTTAATTTTCAGCCTTCATTAGAATCTAAATATAATTTATATCGAGAGACTTACATACTCCGCAGAGGATCATATACAGGTGCATCGTCTCAGACATCTCAAGAGCTGAATGTTTTGAGCAAAAGCACAGACAGCATCTTAGAAATGGGGTTACATTTGATTGGTTCTTAAGAGGGTCAAACTGCGTCACACCTCAAACATCCGTCTCACCCTCACCCCCCCCTCCCAAAGCCACTTGGTATTTTATTGTGAGCCAGCCAAATTAAAAAAACGGTAGTCTTTATGTGTTTTTTTTCTCTCCTGTATGAGAATCATGTTATTTGTTTTGTTTTTTGTTTTTTTTGTACAGTAAGAGTGGCTTTGAAGCTTCACAAAACACTAGTCCATACCCACTGAGTGCACAGTTGCCCATGTACAATTTCACATGGTGTGTGTTTGGGATACAGGTCATAGGAAATTGCAGATTAAATAGTCAGCTGAACCCATTAAGAAAAGCAATGTATTCAGACAGAGTTTTTGTGAATTTGATAGTACGATTGCTGTATTGAAAGTACAGTAGTACCATTGCCATTAGTGGGATAGTTAGTGGGCTAAAACTGTACATTAGTAGTTGAGATAGCACGCTGAAAGGCAGATAGTTAAAGTGTTTATATGTTGTATTGACTTAAAAGTGGGCCACACTGGTAGTTCACATGGGAAAGGTGCGGCTAGCCCTTGTTGCAGCAGTATACCATACCATACCAAAAATTCATCATCATACCAAAAATGAGAAGAAGAAAAAACAACAACATTCAGCCACAGGGGAAGCCACAGCGATCGGTCACATTTTAGCCATTTTAAAGCATTTTTCTGTTGTCATAGCGCCACCCAGTTGCCAATTAGAGTTAAATTTCTCCAGTCACCTTGAGGCATCCTGTTCTACATATCTACCAAGTTTAGTAAAAATCGATATGGTGGTTCGGCCTAGATAAGAAATTAGCTCTCTAGCGCCCCTATTTTGTTTGATGGGGTCAATAATGGAGGGGTCCCCTCAGATTATGTGTGGTCATATGCCTACAAAGCTGCGTGGTGATGGGTGAAACCCTTGAGATGTTATACACCTTTATGTGATGAGCCACGCCCTCTGCAATATTCATTGCCTTATAGAAGCTCAGTGTTAGTAAGTTTCCAACTTTTGCCAAGAGGGAACTTTAGATATTGATCCCTAGATTATGTTCACCCAGTTTCATGCAGATCGGTCAAACTTCCCAGAAAGAGATCGATTTGAAGTGTTTTTCAATAAATTCAAAATGGCGGAAAATCTTTAACCGGAAGTTGTGGGTTCTTGAGGCAAATTTGTTCCTCATGAGGAGAGGCATCTCTGTGTAAAGTTTCATGCCAATATGACATACGGGGCATGAGATATGCCCATTCAAAGTTTGCAATTTCAATCGGTTGCTATAGCGCCCCCCTTTGGCCAATTGATGTAATATTGCTTCATTCGCATCCTCCCATGACCCTCTACCACTGTGCCAAATTTCACATGGCTTGACCAAGTCAGTGAGGAGAAAAACATGGAACAGACACAGACAGACAGACAGACAGACACACACACACACACACACACACAGAGTTTTCGTTATTATATAGTATTAAATTTGCTCCCATTACAACGATTGTTTTTGTTTATTATTTATTTTGAATGACCATTAAAGGTTATTCAAGCCTTCATCACATCCAGGCTAGATTATTGTAATGCACTCTACTCTGGCATTAGTAAACGAAATATTCAAAGAATGCAGTTGATTCAGAATGCTGCTGCCAGGTTTTTAACAGGTACCAAGAGAAGTGACCACATTACGCCAATCCTTGCTGCTCTTCACTGGTTACCTGTGAGTTTGAGAATTGATTTTAAGATTTTACTGCTCGTTTTTAAAGCCTTACATGGTCCTGATGTAGGCTCCTGCCTACATCGGTGACATGCTAAACTCTTATGAACCTGGAGCCTGAGATCTTCCAGCAGGGCCCTCTTACAGGTACCCAAAACTCGGCTGGTCACTAAAGGGGACCGGGCCTTTGCTACCTGGGCCCCTCGGCTGTGGAACGCCCTGCCTGGAGATCTCAGGCAGGCAAACTCAGTGTCCTCTTTTAAATCACTGCTTAAAACTAACTTTTATCGTCTGGCCTTCTTAAACTGATTCTGTTTTATTATTGTTGTGACTCTTTTAGTTTTTTTTTTTTCTGTATTACTGTATTTTAATGTTATTTCACTGTTATGTATTTTATTTACGCTAATCATTTTATTGTTAAGCACCTTGTAACCTTGTTTTGAAAGGTGCTCTACAAATGAATTATTATTATTATTATTATTATTATTATTTTGTGACCGTGGATGGATTACTTAACGGGCCTACAGGCCCAGGGGCCCAAAGTGTCGTGAACCCCACTGGCCTTCACCTGCAAAATGTCACTCAAATTACCAGGAAAGACTCAAAATGACCATGAAGAGATGCAACAATACTACAAAAAGGGACAAAACAGCGACAAAGAGACACAAGACGACTATGAAGTGGCAGAAATATGACCAAACATGATATAAAATTACCCAAAGAGACACAAAATTATCTCAATATGACATGAAATTACCTCAAAGGACCCAAACAACCACAAAGAGACACAAAACAACCATAAGGAGACACAAAATGAATACAAAGCAGTACGAAATGGCCAAAGTAAACACAAAATTACCTCAAAGGGACACAACTTTACCTTGATAAGACACAAAATTAATTTAAAGAGACCCAACCTACTACAAAAAGACATAAAACAACCACAAAGAGACACAAATCCACCACAAAGTCTTTATGTCTTGGGTGAGGTGATGGGGCCCTGTGCATATCTGTGCCCAGGGGCCCAATGTCTCCCAATGTCTCATTATCCACCCATGTGGATAATGAGAAAACTCTTCTATATATCTTCTCTATGAATACACAGATGTTTTTTTAATTTAAAAGTTTAAGTGCTGGGCACAGCATGTCCTGAAAAGTCCATTCTCGGTGTATGTGAACTGGATGTTGCAATTTTTCTCATCACACTGCTGTAAGTTATATGTTGGACCATGATTAGCTTCCAGACTAGATGTGATGTCACAACATTCTGCTCATATAAGTCTTAAACTGAGATTTAGGGTGAGCACACAGAAACTTTCCTCTGCATGACAAATGTGAAAAAACGACATCTAGAGGTTGAGTTCAGAGTACTTTTGGCAGTGGGAAAGAAATTGTTTTCAGGGCAGGATATTTTGGCAGACAGAGATCTGTAGTGCCTCCTAGAGGAGACACGTTGAACATATGTTTTGGGCAGGAGTGAACTGATTATGCAAGAAGAGGAAGCATGGCAGTTTGGTGGTCTACACCCCACCTCTGTCACTGTGTTTTGTATTTCACTGACACAACACAGAGTTTGTGGCAATACATCTCTAGTGCCATCATGCTGACTACTGGTGTCCCTCAGGGCTACATACTTGGCCCAGTGCTATTCCAGTGTTAACAGTACTGTAGCTTCAGTCATATTATTAAAGTAATACTTTACCTGCAAATTGTCCATTTGTATATCAATTACTCACCACGTGTTACCTTGAATTTGGATAATCCAAGTCTCATTTATCCAGTGGAAGTGGAAGTACATGCATTTTTTCAAACGCAACAACTGACATCACGTTAGTACAAACAGTCACATGAATGGCTGTCACCAAGACAAATGACCGAAGGTTGCAGGATGGGTCAGATTTATTTGCTTTCTATGCACCTTGGGGTTCAACTGCATACTTAATATGGATTAATAACAACAAGCTTATATTATGCGTATCTGACTATCTGAGCTACCGTATCAGACTGAAAGATCAGATGATGATATCTATCATGACAGCTGAATAAAACTCTAAACACGGCAAAAGGAGTGTTACTTTTGCCATCTGAAACTCTTTGATACTTGTTTTGTCTCAGCTGCATCGGGCACAGATATTCGGTGGTGAATGATTTGAGCTTCCTTGTAGTGATGTATTCAACACCCGCCCCTTTCAAATGAAAGCCCCTTTACAGTGATATAAACTGCCCTTGCTGTGACACAGTTGTACGCACAATGGAAAGTTTCACCTTATTAACAGTTTTGCTTCTCTGCAGCCTCAGTAAGTACTGGTGTTGAATTATTCTGAGCAGAAAATACAATTCTGATCTTCCCTTTATGCAGACACCCACCGTTATATTTTCACTCTCAAATTATTTAGTATTGAACTACTTTAAATGTTTTCTTGCTGCATATCCTAAAGGGGTAAATCTCTTGCTGACTCTACTGTTTGTTTCAGGCGTGATCTCTGTCTCAGGTTCTGAGTCTCACACTGTGGAGGTCCAGCCTGGTGAAGAAGTCACACTGACGTGCACCAACATTTCCAGCAGTCCGTGTCAGACAGACTGGTTCAGACTGATCAACAGAACCAAGCCCAGCTGCATCTCCTCCATGTATGAGGCTGATGGTGGAGCTTCATTCTGTGATGGATTTCAAAGTGGATTTGAAATGAGCTCCAACATCTCCACTGTCTTTCTGAAAATCAAGCGGGTGGATTTATCTGACTCTGGACTGTATTTCTGTGGATTCTACAAAGACACACATACAGTCATTGGCGATGCAACACATTTAAAAGTTCAAGGTAAGAATAAGCCGCACTTCTTTCAGAAATCATATTTACAGTATATCTCAAATTTATTTCCACAGTATTGGGAAAACAGCTTAAAGACAAATAAGAACCAATACTTCAGATTGTTTCTTCTTTTTTTTAAAAAAGGTAATGGTGAATCAGACGGTGACAAGGATTCTGAGACTGAAAGTAAGTTTTTTTCATTGCACAACAGAGCCAGTATCACTATTGTTTAGGTCAAAGTCAAATCCTATCATTTGTGTTGTAGAGGAGCCTGATGGAATGACAAACCTAATGAGTGTGATCCTGGGTGGTGTGACTGTTCTCCTCACTGTAGTCGTCATTGCTCTGGCTGTTAAAATCAGAAAACTTCAGACAGGTACAGTTGATTTATTAGTTGTTGCACATGATGAACAAATCCAAAGCTGAGTAAATGTTCAGTAACAATTAACTAATGAGACTTTTGTCTTTTGTCATTTAGCTGTGAATGAAGAGCCGCAGCCAGAGAGAAACAAGGTGAACCCAACATTTACTTAAATACACTGTGTCTTACGGTGGTTTAACAGATGATTTCTTTTTTATTGCTACATGTGGCATCAAAGTAAAATCATCCCTTTTAATTTATACTTTTAAAAGTTAATATGTGTGCACAAGAAAAAAAAAGTAATAATCACCTTTTCAGACTTAAGGGACTCATTGGATCTTCAAACTTTAAACTAACAGTTGAGGCTCATTAAGTTGAAGAATGACTGTATTTTGTATCAAAATCAGTGATCAGTGAAGGTTTATCTTTGCTTATCTTACTATATTTGGCTTACTCAGAATGTGAGCATGTTTGTCATAGCCAAACTTTTTCCCTTCTTGCCAACTATGATTTTTTCCCCATCTGAAACACATGGGAACGCTCCAACTAGTCAAACAGATGACATTTTGCTATAAAAAAAAAAAAAAGAAAAGAAAGCTGGGATTCCATTAACAATCACGTTTTAGCATTTAATTTAGACTTCCTTAAACTATGGTGAACAATCACCTTAGATCAAATAATTCTGTTGTGAAACTTTTTTTTTTTTTTTTTGCAAACTCAGCCACAGTGTGTGTGATATGTTATGTGACTCTAAATATTCTGATTCACAGGATCTGGACTCAGATGAACTGAACTACGCAGCTCTACATTTCCAGGCAAAGCCAAAAAGAAGCCGCAGACCTCCATCTGAGAGAGAGGTGGAGCCACATGTTGTGTATGCTGCCACCAGATAGACTCAGGAAACATCTGGAACAGCAGCTCAGAGTGGAACTGATGCTTTATCATATTCATCTACTGTTGGGGTTTATATGTGGGCTGTGTGTGAGTTGATTCACTGGCAAAAAATAAATCTGAAATGATGCTTCTGTATTTTCTTGCTCATGTTTCTTTCTGTCTCTGACTTTGTCTGAGAGTCAAAACAACATGTGTAATTTGTGACAGAGGAGGAGTCAGAGAGGACACTGATGGCTGAAATGGTCTGTGCACAGAGGAGTGAGTGACGTACACATGACTTGTTTAACAGGAAGAGACAGCACAGTGTGGTCTGAGAACAACTGAGGTGAAGAGCAATGAGGTCTCTGAAGTCAAAGCTCTGAGGAAAGTATAAAAGGAAGTTGTGACAAGAAGTTTACTGATTCAATACAAAATCAAACCAGCTGCTGTTTTTGGACATTTTGGAGAAAGAATGGAGAAGAAAAACTGCTATTCTTAAAGATGTGAACATTGTTCCCTTAAAGGGCCAGTGTGTAAAATGGGTTGAAAACAGTGACATCAGTGGTCAAATTCTAGATTGCAGGGCTCACTCGCTCACCCCTCCCGTCGGGTAAATGACGGCGGCCTTGTAGGGACAAAAAGCCTTGCGCACAAGTTTTTCAGGAGTAGGTCTATCTAGCGACGAGGTGAATGTTTATTGAGAAATCTAAACCATGTTACGATATTGTAATGAATCCCTCACGAGCAGGAGACCAGAGGAGCGTTCGGGGAAAAAGGCCCGTTTATTTGAGCACTCCAAAAACTCTGGTAACACTCCAGGGGGTAAAAGACTCTGTCCCAAACTCTGACTCTTCTGGCGTAACAGACACACTTCATACACACATTCTCGTTTACCATAACAAGTGGGGACCCCCCTCCCCTCTCTGCTCAATCTCCAGCCCGCACACTGACTGACAGCGTAGCCTGTAAACAGAGCTCAGCTGTTTATTTAGCCTAGCAATATCTCCGGACTATAGTCGCTGCAATGGACAACTTGGAACGCGATTTTAAAGAGTTTCTTGTAGCGGACACAGATCCAGAGCCATACCTGTTTGAGCCGGAGCATACAGATGAGGAACTCCATGTGTTTGATGCTGAGCGGGCGAGAAGAGAGGCTGAATGCACAGAATGGGATTCGGTGCTACCATTGTTGGGGAGATATATCATCAGGAGGAAATGCGCCGCAGAGAGTGCATCACAAGGAGTGAAGTTGCGTCTTCTCTTCCTCGCAGATGATGGTTCGGGTTCATTCTCTCCTGTTGCGTGGTAAGTGTGGTCCATTCGCAAACTTTATAACTAAAAAACTTTTCACTACTCTCTATCGACGAACTACTAACACTCTCTGCTGTTTCTTCCTCCTCCTTCCTTCCTTCCGCTGTCTTCATTGGTTCATTTATACACGCGAAACGCGTTCTCTGGCTGGCTGGATTGTCTGTACGGTCTGCCGTACATACATGGCGGCGCAAGATGGCGACCTCTCTAAAGCAAGGCCCTTGCTATATATATATATGTATATATATGTACATATATATATATATGCTTGCTATATATATATATATATATATATATATATATATATGCTATATATATATATATATGTACATATATATATATATATATATATATATATATATATATATATGTACATTTAAAGGGCCATTTAAAGGGCCAGTGTATTTTGAAATATATATATATATATATATATATATATATATGTACATATATAAAAGCATAATTATAAGGCTACGAAAACCAAACGAATTTTATTTTATAGTGATTATACACTTATATAAACATATTAATAGGTAGAATATTCAGATTCAGATTCAGATTGACAATAAACCATGCCAAATATTACACACTGGCCCTTTAAAGCCTGTCTCTTAATGGAGAGTCAAACAGCAGCTCTGCAGCTGGCTAAAAATAACATTGTGCCAACAATGCGCCTGACCACACACATAAAGGGCTCAACAGCCCTCACACAGATGGGCACAAGTACATTTGCTACAAACACAACATGGGTGCTGGCTGTGAAAATGACAATCACGTCAGTCTGAATCTAGCATTGACAGTTACACTGCGCTAAGTGCCAGGTGGAAGATAGGGCCCTAAGAGTCTACAGCCTTGTTACCCCTGATTTCCACGTACTCTGTCTGCGCTGCACTACGCAGCACCGTGGATCTGGAGCAACCGACAGCACGTACCCTGGCCTTGTGCGACGGGAAGTGATGTGATTTTTAAAAAATTGAGAGGTTACAATCCGTAGTCCGTGCATTGTGTAGTATTTTGAAATTTATCAGATGCTGTGTGCGTTCCATTTCCGGTTTGGTGCGATCTGAGCTTAGTGGCTTGATGTAAAAATCGACCTGGCACGTATCTCTGATGAATTAGAGCGCCGTGGCAGTTCTGCTACATCTAGCGTATCTGCTACGCACTGCACTACGCTGCGCGGCACAGACGGAGTATGCGGAAATTGGGGGTCAGTGTCTCTGTGAGGCTGCACTTACCCCCAATTTCCACATACTCCGCCTGCGCCACGCAGCACAGTGCAGTGCGTAGCAGATACACTCGCATTCTAGTGAACAGCTTCATTTCCACAGCGAGCGCCGCGCAGCATCTCTGGAGCGTTCCAGAAGTGCAACAGCACTCCGCTTCATCGGAGATATGCGCCAGGTCTATTTTTCAGCGACTGCGCGTCCATTGCACATCAAGCCACGAAGCTCAGATCGCACCAATCCAGAAACGGAATGCACACAGCATCCGGTAAATTTCAAAATACAACACAATGCGGGGATTACGGATTGTAACCTCTCAGTTTTTTAAAAATCCCGTCACATCCTGTTGCACAAGTTGTTAGTCAGTGCGAGGGTCAGAGGAAAGATGGACGAGGAGAAACTCATAGTTGAAGTGGAAAACCATAGTGTTTTGTATGACACCACACATCCTTTCTACGAGGATACAAACCGAAAGGAGAAGACCTGGTGTGAAATTGCAGGAGTTTTGGGAGTGAATGGTGCTCTTTATCACGTGATTTCACAGTTTCCATGCGTGAGCTTGCCGCTCCACTACACGGCGCGACGTTCCAGAAATGCATCCAGTAGGCGAGGGTACAAGCCGTTGGTTGTTCCAGATCCACGGCGCTGCGTAGCGCGGCGCAGACGGAGTATGTGGAAATTGGGGGTTAGGTACAGAGATGCTTTGTGCTAGGTACGTCAGCAAGCTAACATGGTCACAGTATCAATGTTAAGAGACAGTTAGCAATTCATCCAACAGTTGCTGGATCATAAACTACAAAAGTCAACATAACAACCAGTGGTGGTAGAGGAAAAGTCAGGAAGCTCCAAAGTCCATAGAATTAATCTTCTGGGCTGGGCACTATGGATATCTAAAAAATTTCCCAAATTTCCATAGCAATGTATCTCAATAGATTATGTATATTTCAGTTAGGACCGAATTGGGATATTTAGGGTAATTAGGGTAACCAGGTTTTGTTGGTAAATGGCACAATCGCTCTTGCTGCCTAAAAATTACATTGTGCCAACAATGCGCCTGACCACACATATAAAGAGCTCAACAGCCCTCACACAGATGGGCACAAGTATATTTGCTACAAACACAACTTGGGTGCTGGCTGTGAAAATAACAATCACATCAGTCTGAAACTAGGACTGACAGTTACACAGCATTACGTGCCAGGTGAAAGATAGGGCCCTAAGAGTCAACAGTCTACATTCTGTGTTAAGTGATACACTTTTTTGCCACATTTGGACTTCTGTCTTTCAAATTTCTGCTATTTTTATTCAAGTGGGGGCTTTTTTGTTTGTTTGTTTATTTTATTCATTTATTTATTTATTTTTTGAATATCCAGTAATGTGAGAAATAGAAAAAAGTGTCCCTTTCTGTTTTTATCGAGCAGCAAATTCCAAGGCTGCGAAATGAAGTCAATGCTAAGGTGCCAAAAACTGCATTTCATCAAATGGCCACTTGAGGGTGGCTCCAAAATAGAATAAATCCCTATGGGTGCAGTCAGTCAGGTGGAGGTGTGGTGTTGTTGTCTGAAGTGCAGTTACAAACAACACATAGTTACATAATTGTCATCTTAAAATTCAAACCAAGACAAAAAAGAGGGCCGTGGGCTGCAGGATGGGTCAGATTGATTTGTTTTCTGTGCCCCGTGGCGTCAAACTGCAGACTTGATTACAGATTAATAACAACAAACACGTATTATGCATGTCTGACTGTATCAGACTGTGACAGATCAGATGATGGTATCTGCCATGATGGCTGTATGAAACTCTAAGAGCAGCAGCAGAATTGTTATTTTTCCATCTGAAACTCTTTGATACTTGTTTTGTCTCAGCTGCATCGGGCACAGATATTCGGTGGTGAATGATTTGAGCTTCCTTGTATGATGTATTCAACACCCCGCCCCTTTCAAATGAAAGCCCCTTTACAGTGATATAAACTGCCCTTGCTGTGACACAGTTGTACGCACAATGGAAAGTTTCACCTTATTAACAGTTTTGCTTCTCTGCAGCCTCAGTAAGTACTGGTGTTGAATTATTCTGAGCAGAAAATACAATTCTGATCTTCCCTTTATGCAGACACCCACCGTTATTTTTTCACCTTCAAATTACTTTGTATTGAACAAATTTAGATGTTTTGTTGTTGCATAACCAAAAGGGTAAACCTCTAGTTGTCTCTGCTGTTTGTTTCAGGCTGGATCTCTGTCTCAGGTTCTGAGTCTCACACTGTGGAGGTCCAGCCTGGTGAAGAAGTCACACTGACGTGCACCAACATTTCCAGCACTTCGACTCTGACTGAATGGTTCAGACTGATCAACAGAACCAAGCCCAGCTGCATCTCCTCCATGTACGGGGCTGATGCCAAAGCTTTGTTCTGTGATGGATTTCAAAGTGGATTTGAAATGAGCTCCAACATCTCCACTGTCTTTCTGAAAATCAAGCGGGTGGATTTATCTGACTCTGGACTGTATTTCTGTGGATTCTACAAAGACACACATACAGTCATTGGCGATGCAACACATTTAAAAGTTCAAGGTAAGAATAAGCTGTACTTCTATCAGAAGTCATATTTACAGTATATCTCAAATTTATTTCCACAGTATTGGGAAAACAGCTTAAAAACAAATAAGAACCAATGCTTCAGATTGTTTCTTCTTTTTTAAAAAAAGGTAATGGTGAATCAGACGGTGACAAGGATTCTGAGACTGAAAGTAAGGTTTTTTTTATTGCACAACAGAGCCAGTATCACTATTGTTTAGGTCAAATTCAAATCCTATCATTTGTGTTGTAGAGGAGCCTGATGGAATGACAAACCTAATGAGTGTGATCCTGGGTGGTGTGACTGTTCTCCTCACTGTAGTCGTCATTGCTCTGGCTGTTAAAATCAGAAAACTTCAGACAGGTACAATTGATTTATTAGTTGTTGCACATGATGAACAAATCCAAAGCTGAGTAAATGTTCAGTAACAATTAACTAATGAGACTTTTGTCTTTTGTCATTTAGCTGTGAATGAAGAGCTGCAGCCAGAGAGAAACAAGGTGAACCCAACATTTACTTAAATACACTGTGTCTTATGGTGGTTTAACAGATGATTTCTTTTTTATTGCTACATGTGGCATCAAAGTAAAATCATCCCTTTTAATTTATACTTTTACAAGTTAATATCTTGTGTGCACAAGAAAAAAAAGTAATAATCACCTTTTCAGACTTAAGGGACTCATTGGATCTTCAATTTTAAACTAACAGTTGAGGCTCGTTAAGTTGAAGAATAACTGTATTTTGTATCAAAATCAGTGATCGGTGAAGGTTCGTCTTTGCTTATCTTACTGTATTTGGCTTACTCAGAATGTGAGCATGTTTGTCATAGCCAAACTTTTTCCCTTCTTACCAACTATGATTTTTTTCTCCATCTGAAACACATGGAAACGCTCCAACTAGTCAAACAGATGACATTTTGCTATAAAAAAAAAAAGGAAAAACCTGAGCCTTTCTGCCATGCTGTTGTGTGTAACTGTCTGAAGTACAGCTACAAACAGTATTATTTTAAAATTCAGACATAGTCACTGGGTGAAGGTGAGCTTTAATCTGGCCTATGTCCTGTGGCTGAGAGAGTTTTTCTTAGTGTTAATTTAAATTGTCCAACACAGCTGGGATTCCATTAACAATCATGTTTTAGCATTTAAATTAGACTTCCTTAAACTATGGTGAACAATCACCTTAGATCAAATAATTCTGTTGTGAAACTATTTTTTTGCAAACTCAGCCACAGTGTGTGTGATATGTTATGTGACTCTAAATACTCTGATTCACAGGATCTGGGCTCAGATGAACTGAACTACGCAGCTCTACGTTTCCAGGCAAAGCCAAAAAGAAGCCGCAGACCTCCATCTGAGAGAGAGGTGGAGCCACATGTTGTGTATGCTGCCACCAGATAGACTCAGGAAACATCTGGAACAGCAGCTCAGAGTGGAACTGATGCTTTATCATATTCATCTACTGTTGGGGTTTATATGTGGGCTGTGTGTGAGTTGATTCACTGGCAAAAAATAAATCTGAAATGATGCTTCTGTATTTTCTTGCTCATGTTTCTTTCTGTCTCTGACTTTGTCTGAGAGTCAAAACAACATGTGTAATTTGTGACAGAGGAGGAGTCAGAGAGGACACTGATGGCTGAAATGGTCTGTGCACAGAGGAGTGAGTGACGTACACATGACTTGTTTAACAGGAAGAGACAGCACAGTGTGGTCTGAGAACAACTGAGGTGAAGAGCAATGAGGTCTCTGAAGTCAAAGCTCTGTGGAAAGTATAAAAGGAAGCTGTGAGAAGTTTACTGATTCAATACAAAATCAAACCAGCTGCTGTTTTTGGACATTTTGGAGAAAGAATGGAGAAGAAAAACTGCTATTCTTAAAGATGTGAACATTGTTCCTTAAAGCCTGTCTCTTAATGGAGAGTCAAACAACAGCTCTGCTGTGGTCTCTGCTATGTTGACATTTTAGAGAATGTAATTATTTCCTGTTTAATTATGTATTATTTCACCCACCCACAACCCATTCTCATGTCCCTGTGTGTAACAAGCAGAGTGTCCACACACTGTGAATCCCCCATGTAGGTGCATGGTACTGTCTGAATAATTCTCTTTGAAATAGCAGGAAAATACTGTGCTATAAACTTTAGACCAGGTTTTTGTTGGTCAATGGCACAATCGCTCTCTGCTGGCTAAAAATAACATTGTGCCAACAATGCGCCTGACCACACACATAAAGGGCTCAACAGCCCTCACACAGATGGGCACAAGTACATTTGCTACAAACACAACATGGGAGCTGGCCATGAAAATGGCAATCACATCAGTCTGAATCTAGCATTGACAGTTACACTGCGCTAAGTGCCAGGTGGAAGATAGGGCCCTAAGAGTCTACAGCCTTGTTACCCCCAATTTCCACGTACTCTGTCTGCGCCATGCTACGCATCTGGGGATCTGGAGCAACCGACAGCACGTACCCTGGCCTTGTGCGACTGGAATTGATGTGATTTTTAAAAAACTGAGAGGTTACAATCCGTAATCCACGCATTGTGTTGTATTTTGAAATTTATCGGATGCTGTGTGCATTCCGTTTCCGGTTTGGTGCGATCTGAGCTTAGTGGCTTGATGTAAAAATCGACCTGGCACGTATCTCTGATGAATTAGAGCGCCGTGGCAGTTCTGCTACGTCTAGCGTATCTGCTACGCACTGCACTACGCTGCGCAGCACAGACGGAGTATTTGGAAATTGGGGGTCAGTGTCTCTGTGAGGCTGCACTTACCTCCAATTTCCACATACTCCGCCTGCGCCACGCAGCACAGTGCAGTGCGTAGCAGATACACTCACATTCTAGTGAACAGCTTCATTTCCACAGCGAGCACCGCGCAGCATCTCTGGAGCGTTCCAGAAGTGCAACAGCACTCCGCTTCATCGGAGATACGCGCCAGGTCTATTTTTCAGTGACTGCGCGTCCATTGCACATCAAGCCACGAAGCTCAGATCGCACCAAACTGGAAACGGAATGCACACAGCATCCGGTAAATTTCAAATACAACACAATGCGTGGATTACAGACTGTAACCTCTCAGTTTTTTAAAAATCCCGTCACATCCTGTTGCACAAGTTGTCAGTCAGTGCGAGGGTCAGAGGAAAGATGGACGAGGAGAAACTCATAGTTGAAGTGGAAAACCATAGTGTTTTGTATGACACCACACATCCTTTCTACGAGGATACAAACCGAAAGGAGAAGACCTGGTGTGAAATTGCAGGAGTTTTGGGAGTGAATGGTGCTCTTTATCGCGTGATTTCACAGTTTCCATGCGTGAGCTTGCCGCTCCACTACACGGCGCGACATTCCAGAAATGCATCCAGTAGGCGAGGGTACAAGCCGTTGGTTGTTCCAGATCCATGGCGCTGCGTAGCGCGGCGCAGACGGAGTATGTGGAAATTGGGGGTTAGGCACAGAGATGCTTTGTGCTAGGTAGGTCAGCAAGCTAACATGGTCACAGTATCAATGTTAAGAGACAGTTAGCAATTCATCCAACAGTTGCTGGATCATAAACTACAAAAGTCAACATAACAACCAGTGGTGGTAGAGGAAAAAGTCAGGGAAGCTCCAAAGTCCATAGAATTAATCTTCTGGGCTGGGCACTATGGATATCTAAAAAATTTCCCAAATTTCCATAGCAATGTATCTCAATAGTTTATGGATATTTCAGTTAGGACCAAATTGGGATATTTAGGGTAATTAGGGTAACCAGGTTTTGTTGGTAAATGGCACAATCGCTCTTGCTGCCTAAAAATTACATTGCACCAACAATGCGCCTGACCACACATATAAAGGGCTCAACAGCCCTCACACAGATGGGCACAAGTATATTTGCTACAAACACAACTTGGGTGCTGGCTGTGAAAATAACAATCACATCAGTCTGAAACTAGGACTGACAGTTACACAGCACTACGTGCCAGGTGAAAGATAGGGCCCTAAGAGTCTACAGTCTACATTCTGTGTTAAGTGATACACTTTTTTGCCACATTTGGACTTCTGTCTTTCAAATTTCTGCTATTTTTATTCAAGTGGGGGCTTTTTTGTTTGTTTGTTTATTTTATTTATTTATTTTTTGAATATCCAGTAATGTGAGAAATAGAAAAAAGTGTCCTGTTCTGTTTTCATCAAGCAGCAAATTCCAAGGCTGCGAAATGAAGTCAGTGCTAAGGTGCCAAAAACTGCATTTCATCAAATGGCCACTTGAGGGTGGCTCCAAAATAAATAAATCCCTATGGGTGCAGTCAGTCAGGTGGAGGTGTGGTGTTGTTGTCTGAAGTGCAGTTACAAACAACACGTAGTTACATAATTGTCATCTTAAAATTCAAACCAAGACAAAAAAGAGGGCCGTGGGCTGCAGGATGGGTCAGATTGATTTGTTTTCTGTGCCCCGTGGCGTCAAACTGCAGACTTGATTACAGATTAATAACAACAAACACGTATTTTGCATGTCTGACCGTATCAGACTGTGACAGATCAGATGATGGTATCTGCCATGATGGCTGTATGAAACTCTAAGAGCAGCAGAATTGTTATTTTTCCATCTGAAACTCTTTGATACTTGTTTTGTCTCAGCTGCATCGGGCACAGATATTCGGTGGTGAAAGATTTGAGCTTCCTTGTAGTGATGTATTCAACACCCCGCCCCTTTCAAATGAAAGCCCCTTTACAGTGATATAAACTGCCCTTGCTGTGACACAGTTGTACACACAATGGAAAGTTTCACCTTATTAACAGTTTTGCTTCTCTGCAGCCTCAGTAAGTACTGGTGTTGAATTATTCTGAGCAGAAAATACAATTCTGATCTTCCCTTTATGCAGACACCCACCGTTATTTTTTCACCTTCAAATTACTTTGTATTGAACAAATTTAGATGTTTTGTTGTTGCATATCCTAAAGGGGTAAACCTCTAGTTGTCTCTACTGTTTGTTTCAGGTGTGATCTCTGTCTCAGGTTCTGAGTCTCACACTGTGGAGGTCCAGCCTGGTGAAGAAGTCACACTAACGTGCACCAACATTTCCAGCACTTCGACTCAGACTGACTGGTTCAGACTGATCAACAGAACCAAGCCCAGCTGCATCTCCTCCATGTACTGGGCTGATGGTGAAGCTTCGTTCTGTGATGGATTTCAAAGTGGATTTGAAATGAGCTCCAACATCTCCACTGTCTTTCTGAAAATCAAGCAAGTGGATTTATCTGACTCTGGACTGTATTTCTGTGGATTCTACAAAGACACACATACAGTCATTGGCGATTCAATACATTTAAAAGTTCAAGGTAAGAATAAGCTGTACTTCTATCAGAAATCATATTTACAGTATATCTCAAATTTATTTCCACAGTATTGGGAAAACAGCTTAAAGACAAATAAGAACCAATGCTTCAGATTGTTTCTTCGTTTTTTTCATTGCACAACAGAGCCAGTATCACTATTGTTTAGGTCAAAGTCAAATCCTATCATTTGTGTTGTAGAGGAGCCTGATGGAATGACAAACCTAATGAGTGTGATCCTGGGTGGTGTGACTGTTCTCCTCACTGTAGTCGTCATTGCTCTGGCTGTTAAAATCAGAAAACTTCAGACAGGTACAGTTGATTTATTAGTTGTTGCACATGATGAACAAATCCAAAGCTGAGTAAATGTTCAGTAACAATTGACTAATGAGACTTTTGTCTTTTGTCATTTAGCTGTGAATGAAGAGCCGCAGCCAGAGAGAAACAAGGTGAACCCAACATTTACTTAAATACATTGTGTCTTATGGTGGTTTAACAGATGATTTCTTTTTTATTGCTACATGTGGCATCAAAGTAAAATCATCCCTTTTAATTTATACTTTTACAAGTTAATATCTTGTGTGCACAAGAAAAAAAAAGTAACAATCACCTTTTCAGACTTAAGGGACTCATTGGATCTTCAAACTTTAAACTAACAGTTGAGGCTCGTTAAGTTGAAGAATAACTGTATTTTGTATCAAAATCAGTGATCAGTGAAGGTTTATCTTTGCTTATCTTACTGTATTTGGCTTACTCAGAACATGAGCATGTTTGTCATAGCCAAACTTTTTCCCTTCTTGCCAACTATGATTTTTTCCCCATCTGAAACACATGGGAACGCTCCAACTAGTCAAACAGATGACATTTTAAGATCAAACAAAACCTGAAAACCTGAGCCTTTCTGCCGTGCTGTTGTGTGTAACTGTCTGAAGTACAGCTACAAACTGTATTATTTTAAAATTCAGACATAGTCACTGGGTGAAGGTGAGCTTTAATCTGGCCTATGTCCTGTGGCTGAGAGAGTTTTTCTTAGTCTTAATTTAAATTGTCCAACACAGCTGGGATTCCATTAACAATCATGTTTTAGCATTTAAATTAGACTTCCTTAAACTATGGTGAACAATCACCTTAGATCAAATAATTCTGTTGTGAAACTTTTTTTTTTTTTTTTTTTTTTGCAAACTCAGCCACAGTGTGTGTGATATGTTATGTGACTCTAAATACTCTGATTCACAGGATCTGGACTCAGATGAACTGAACTACGCAGCTCTACGTTTCCAGGCAAAGCCAAAAAGAAGCCGCAGACCTCCATCTGAGAGAGAGGTGGAGCCACATGTTGTGTATGCTGCCACCAGATAGACTCAGGAAACATCTGGAACAGCAGCTCAGAGTGGAACTGATGCTTTATCATATTCATCTACTGTTGGGGTTTATATGTGGGCTGTGTGTGAGTTGATTCACTGGCAAAAAATAAAAATGAAATGATGCTTCTGTATTTTCTTGCTCATGTTTCTTTCTGTCTCTGACTTTGTCTGAGAGTCAAAACAGCATGTGTAATGTGTGATAGAGGAGGAGTCAGAGAGGACACTGATGGCTGAAATGGTCTGTGCACAGAGGAGTGAGTGACGTACACATGACTTGTTTAACAGGAAGAGACAGCACAGTGTGGTCTGAGAACAACTGAGGTGAAGAGCAATGAGGTCTCTGAAGTCAAAGCTCTGTGGAAAGTATAAAAGGAAGCTGTGAAAACTAGCCTGCTTATTTTATGGCAACATTAAACTAGCTGCTGTATTTAGACATTTGTAGAAATTGTGGACAAACACAGCTATTTCAATAATTTGACTAATGCACCCTTAAAACATATATCAGTCTCTTCTGACACTGCTAAATCACTCTATTCCTCATCACTGACACAAAATCACGTTTATACTTAACGTCCACATCTAGATTCAAAACTGATCAGAGATGTCTGATGCAACTGTTTCACTTTTCATTGTGCACATACCTAAGGCATAGTCTCAGGTTACAGTCTAATCTGTCAGGTTCCTATGGTGAAATGTGTTCACTGACATAGTTTCATTAGAGAACAGGGCAGTACGCTGTAATAAGTAGCAGGTGTTCTCATAATCAAGAGCACACACAGCAACAGGAAGGAGAATGTAAATGCCAATGGTATTCTATGCCAAATTTTACTATAAAAAATTAAAAACAAACACTGTGCATACTCATTCAAAAGTGATCTATCCTAATCAATCCCTTATATTCCACTAGAAGTGTGTGGTGGTGTATTTATCTGCAGAGACCCTGCTCCCTGTCTGTAGTTTATTATGTTCTTTCAATTATGCTTTGGGCTGTTCCTGGGCACAGCAGGTAGGTGAGGTCGGGACTACTAAAAGGTTGTGAAAAGGCGTCAGGCTGTAAGCAGCAAGAGGAAGCTATGAAAATCACAGATACAGCTCAGAAAGAGCGCAAATACAGTGAGTGAGTGAATGTGGGGTTGGCTTTACTTTCACTGGTGATACTGCTTACAAACAGAAACTAACAATTCCTGCATAGTAGGCTACACATTTAAACAATAGGTGGGGCCCTGTCTTACACCCAGTGTAAAGTGGGCGACAGCGCAGGGCAACTGTCATTGCTAGTTCCAGACTGATGCAGTTGTCACATTCACGGCAAATGTACTTGCACCCATCTGTGCACCAATGTGCATGTAGGTCTCTAAAATCAGGCACTCTTGATTATACATAGGCAGGTTCACAATGCGTACACCACGGTCCTTACACACACAGGGGTTTACGGATCACTTACAGGTGGGTGAAATAATACATCATTAATGAGGAAAATATATTCTCGAAAATGTGAATATAGCAGAGAGCAGAGCAGAGCTGCTGTTACACACTGTTACACACACTGTTTCACACTGTGTGCATTTACACGAAGCAGCATAACTTCACTGATTATTTCAGAAGCTAAAAGATTAGTTGTTTCCTCTCTCAAGTTTATAACTACAGTTTTTAGTTTTGCTGCGTAAATGTACCATGATATTTGCTGTAGTGACATTACTGCTTCGACTGCATTTCTTATTATCAGCAGAAAATGGCGTGCTTCTCTAATTTGCCAAATACGCCATGTAAACAGCAATGCGCCAGATGCAAGTGCACCTGAATTTATATAGAATAGAAGATTAAAATCTGGTTATTGAATTCATGTTACAACCTAAACACACCTGTGATTAGTTAAGGGGCTAAATAGAACCCCTTTGCCCCTTGCACCTTACTTCACGCCCATATTTAGCACCATTTAACTAGCAACACGCTCTAAATATATTTGCGCCATGCATTTCAGATCATGCGCTAAAGGTTATTTAAATAGAGCCAAAAGATTCTACAGCCGTGTTAGTGTCTCTGTGAGGCTGTGCGTAGGCACAGCCATGTTTGGAGCCAGGTGTGGCAGCATGCTAACATTGTCACAGTGTCAGTGTTTGGGGACGTCAAATTTCATGGCAATTCATCAAACATTTGCTGGGTATCTCACTGAAAATTGTAAAGGTCAACCTTACAGTGGTGCTAGAGGAAAAGGACATTTTTGCCTGGACCAAAGAGACAAAGAGGTAGGCTGATGGACCAACCGACCCACTGACATTACCATCTAATACATGATATCCATCTATGGTCAAGTTTCCATCCAAATGTAGCTTCAATTTTAACCAAATTTTCAGGAAATTGGAAAAAAAGCAAATTAATGCACATTCTCAGCTACTACTAGTAAATACTGGGAGTTTGGGGCATCAATAGGGGTAACTGGGTGCCATTAAATCATTGCAGAGTGACAATCAAATCTCAATGTGATAGAATTCATTTAAGGAATACTCAATAATCAGTTTTTCAGTGACGAGTGATGTTTAAGTGACATGCTTGATGTACGCAGTGGTGTAATAGTAGCTGATGAGGTGGGTGTACTACGTAGATGGGTATGTTATGAAGCAGGAAGTGGTCTCCCATATATTTCAATATTTTTTTGGCTGATAGGTGGGTACGCTGTAACCAGCCAGAAGTACCCTGTAAACCTGCATATACCCTTCACTATACCACTTAATATACGTCATGATTCAGTAGCTCTACTTCCATTGCACTTAGTCATATTTTGTTATATATTTTGTTGTTTTGTTTTTTATCATTACTCCTACTCTTCCACCTTTTAGTAATTGCTTTTCATGTCAATGGAGGGAGAGGTTGTTCTGCATGTGCAATTATTTGTTTTCTCTCAAATTGCATCTGACACAGATATAACATGATATTATATGAGTCTCTTTGAACCAAACTATCCTGAGCTTAAATATGTGTAAAGGCGCTGCATAAATGGCAAGTTAGTGTGAGCGGCAACATCAAAACAAAAGACACCCCGCCTCTCTAAACCTCTTTGTAAGAGCTCAGTGGCACAAACTATTCTCGCAGTGAAACAATGAAACGCACAATAAGGAGCTTCACTTTGACAACAGCTTTACTTCTCTGCAGCCTCAGTAAGTACTGACACTTGATTATACTCAGTATCAAATCATGTAACCAGAGACCCACTAGAATTTCAACTTGCAAGCTGGAACTGAAGTAATTGTTGTCTTATTACAGTGTCATCGCAAGTACAATGAAATCGGGTGGCTATCCATGCCGGTGCAAAAGAGCAAAATTAGAGGCATGATTACAAAATAAGATATATAAAATATAACTATAAAAAGGAAATAAAAAATCATAACAGCACATATTCACACATGCCATAGTGCACATTATGCTTATGGGTATAACATCACATCGCGCAAGAGATCACAGTGTATTATTGAGAGCAGTGATTGCTTCGTGATAATGCTCTTGTTGTCTCTGCTGTTTGTTTCAGGCTGGATCTCTGTCTCAGGTTCTGAGTCTCACACTGTGGAGGTCCAACTTGGTGAAGAAGTCACACTGACGTGCATCAACATTTCCAGCACTTCGACTCAGACTGACTGGTTCAGACTGATCAACAGAACCAAGCCCAGCTGCATCTCCTCCATGTTTGAGGCTGATGGTGAAGCTTCGTTCTGTGACGGATTTCAAAGTGGATTTGAAATGAGCTCCAACATCTCCACTGTCTTTCTGAAAATCAAGCGGGTGGATTTATCTGACTCTGGACTGTATTTCTGTGGATTCTACAAAGACACACATACAGTCATTAGCGATGCAACACATTTAAAAGTTCAAGGTAAGAATAAGGTGTACTTCTTTCAGAAATCATGTTTACAGTATATCTCAAATTTATTTCACAGTATTGGGAAAACAGCTTAAAGACAAATAAGAACCAATACTTCAAATTGTTTCTTCTTTTTTAAAAGGTAATGAGTGAATCAGACGGTGACAAGGATTTTGAGACTGAAAGTATTTGTGATGTAGAGGAGCATAATGGAATGATAAACCTAATGAGTGTGATCCTGGGTGGTGTGACTGTTCTCCTCACTGTAGTCGTCATTGCTCTGGCTGTTAAAAACAGAAAACTTCAGACAGGTACAGTTGATTTATTAGTTGTTGCACATCCTGTTGTATAAACTTGTAACAAATAAATCCAAAGCAAAGTATCTGGTCAGTGATTCTTATCTAATCAGACTGATCTTTTGTCACATAGCTGAAAATGAAGAACTGCATCCGGAAAGAAACAAGGTAAAGTATTAGCCTATAGTCTATAGTCTTTAATGGTGGTATGAATTAGTATTTGACTTTTGTTTTAATCATTAATCAGTGCAAGTACTGATTCTGTGCTGGTTTCTAAAACATGTAGTTGGCACTGCATGGAATATTATCTATGACCGTCAATACTCAGCCTGTTCTTATTCCTGTTCTTAT
The DNA here is from genome assembly GCF_011397635.1 of Epinephelus fuscoguttatus. Classification (NCBI taxonomy): domain Eukaryota; kingdom Metazoa; phylum Chordata; class Actinopteri; order Perciformes; family Serranidae; genus Epinephelus; species Epinephelus fuscoguttatus. The sequence continues at coordinate 27,843,766 of NC_064774.1, forward strand.
TCCTAGGGCATCAGAAACAGCAGCTTGGTCAGCATCTGATTCTGATGCATACGTTGCCCCTGTAGCAGGGGTCGCGTTAACCGTATATTCTCGTTCATTGACCGGTTTTTTACAACAATGACATTGTCAATGTCATTTTGACTGGTTGCAATTACCACCCCTGCCCACTTGGCAGCAGAGTGCACAGTCAGTGGTTTAAGTGGCTGCCGTTTTCACACTGCAGAGAAAAAAACATTCATCTGCTTCATGTAGCGTTGTTGACATAACGCCCTGGACACACCGGATGTGGAACCGAAGCGCAGCGCCCAGCAGCGGAGGCAGTTTTCAACTGGCGCCCATGTTAACCTATCTGACTGTCCTCACAGGCCGCTGAGCAGAGCGGAGCGCCCGCGGAGTAGAGGCAGCGCTTCAGTTCGGCGTCTGGTCTATTTTTCATGCGAGCTGCGAGCGCTTCTGTCAAGCTGGATAGAGTGGATCGTACCAAACAGGAAGTCGGGCACAGAAAAGACGAGAGAATCCGGCCAATTTTCAAAATAATATAGCACGCACTGTGGAACGTAAGGAGAAAATATCGTGTTTATAATTTAAAAAAACACAACAGTGCATAACCGAACACATTTTTCAATACCCTAATCACTTCATTACAATTTTAATTTTGTATCACTGAGCCTACAGGCATAACTACATAACGCCCTGGACACACCGGACACGTTAGTGCCTTCCGGTGTGTCCAGGGCGAAGCCTAATGGCATGAGTGTGTGCATGTCTGTTAATCTTTTCGTTCATGTCCTTATTAATGCACACTTTATAACTTGCTTGTTGGATTCATTAAAAACGAACGCATGAAAACCAAATGTTGAATATATTTATAATCATTTAAAATGGAAAATTAAAATGACTGGTAAAAATAGATTATGACCGGATTTTTGTGACCCTGTTGGTCAAAATGACCGGTGACGAAGAAGTCTAGCGCATCATCTGCCCTGTAGCATCTGACAACGGGCTTTCAGCTAACTCCAGTGTAAACCCATCCACAGCATGCTGAATTTTTTAACAAGGCTTCGCAGTTGATGTGTCCAACGTGTCACATGGCACACATGACTTGTTCACTGATGCAAGGTACATGACAAGTGTACTTATTTTATTCTGAACTATGGTGGTGCACTGGTTAGCACTGTCACCTCGCAGCAAGAGGACCTGGGAACCTGGGGGGGTTCAAACCACAGGGTGAGGGAGCCTTTCTGTGCAGAGTTTGCATGTTCTCCCCGTATCAGCATGGGTTTCTCCAGGTACTCCGGCTTCCTCCCACAGTCCAAAGACATGCAGGTTAACTGGTGACTCTCTATTGCCCTTGGGTGTGAATGTGAGTGGTTGTCTGTCTCTATGTGTCAGCCCTGTGATAGTATGGTGATCTGTCCAGGGTGTACCCCAGCCCTTGCCCAATGTCAGCTGGGATAGGCTCCAGCCTAATGAATGAATGAATTATTTTTTTTCTAAACCTAACCAAGTAGCTTTGTTGCCTGTGCCAACAGTAGTTTTAGTGACAAAACCTAGGTTTCCTCAGGACACAGAATTTAATTGTAAATAGACATTATGTGTGTATTAAGCAGAAAATCGACATGCCATCTTCAAGAGTCTGATGCTATGTCTGACCGAAATTGATAATTGCGGTACCTCAAGTCACAGTTTAAAGTGTAGGCCACTGACCAAGGTGCCATATGTGACGAGTTGGGAGTGAAAACATTTTAAAATACTCTGATTTGCAGAATCCATGCACTGATGACCTGAACTCTGCAGCGCTGAGGTTCCTTCCAGAGACAATAAGGAACAGGAGGCCTGAATCAGAGAGAAGTGGAGACTCGTGTCATTTACACCGCCAGCAGATAGACTCAGGAAGCAACTGTAACTGCAACTCTCACTGTAACATTGCAACATTGCAACATTTGTTTAATAAAGTTCCTAAACTGGTCAGTTCATCTTTGTTTCTTTTTTATTTTGTCTGCCTCCATTTTTTCATTTGACAGGGACAAAAACATAACTGATGAGGGTAAGATAAAAGGGACACTGATGACTGTTAAACTTACTCATATGGAGAGTCAAATGGTTTGTCAGGGGGAGGGAGAAATGAGTGAGATATCCCCTGACAGGAAGAGACAGCTCAGTGTGGTCTGAGCACAGCTAACATCAAAGTCACAAGGCCAAGTTAGTACAAAAGAAGCTGACTACTTTGTTTGTTTGTTTTGTTGTTGTTTGTTTTTTTGTTTTTGTTTTGTTTTGTTCTACAAAATATCGACTTATATAATTGTACAAACTGAAAAATATTGATTGAAATACATAATAATAGAATGAACCAGCACCTAATGGTGACAAACTGTCTGCATGATAAATTCTCCACCACAGGAAGACTTCATGACCACAAAAATCAAACAGCTTGTTGTTTTTAAAGCCTAAGTAATGCTACTAAAGTTGTCATCACTTCACTTCTGCCCATTGTCACTTTCTTCAAAGCCATGTTGTACAGTTTACTGTTATCTTTCATTCTATTTGCATGCAGCAAGAACTGTATCGATTTCTGTAGTATTAAATATCCAGTGTAATTTGCAAAGGGCATTAGGATCACTTTGCCTAAAATCTATTTTTGTTAAAAACATTAAGTATTAAAGTATTTTTTCTTGTTAGTATTTTGGTTCTTACATGCTTCTTTCTCTCTTGCTCTCAGTCTCTTTTTATAATTTTTCCTTGATCGTAATCTCAAGATGATTAAACAAAAGCATATTTGAGGTTTGATGGAGGAGGAGCCAGTAAAGAACGTTGATCATTTTCAAACGTCCTTATAGGTAGAGTCTGCAGGGAGGGAGGTACACTATATTTTTCATATCTGACTGGACAAACTGACTTTTTTTTTTACTTTCTAACTGTCTCCATTGTATACTGACACATAGTGAAGTGAGTATTAAAAATCGGAGGGGTGGCTTTGTTTGTTTGCATGCACTTGTGGGCAACAACAAGCATTGTGCCCGCCTCCGTGTTATTTTCCACTGTGGTGAAAACACTTTGTGTTTCAGCTAAAGCGAAAGCCACAGGAAGACTGGCTGTCACCTCTCTGCAATAACACCACAAGCAACAAGAGCTTTACTACTTTCACACAAAAGCCTAACAACTTTATCTTAAAAGGTGAACATATCTTGTTTATGTATATGTAGAAATGCAGTCCAGTCAGCAGTGAAATACTCTTTTGTCAAATTGTTGGGTTCTTTGCAGATGACACTGATCAATTTCCTTACACTTATTTGACTCTTTTACCTTTTTACATCAGCACCCTGCTTGCAGAAGAAAATGTCTTGAGCAGCATGATACTTGCACAGCCAGATGACAGTGTCTTCCTCATTAAACTGGCATACCTAAAAACAAGGGTGGATATTTTATTTGACTGTTGGGGGGCACTATTAACAAACAAAAATCTAAAGAAGCTCAGAGGGACACTGAATGTACTGTTATTATTACAATACTGTTATTAGACCCCTTATGATGCAGACTCTATCACACACAAAAACATGAAGTAAATTTTGTGCCCGACTGAATCCAAGTAACAGAAATATCATCCTGCCAGACAGACCCCTGGAATCCTTTAATACACTCAGTTACAGTGTATGTAAAGGTGTGGACACACCACACCAACATCAAAGAACTAAGCGGTGCCGAAGCCAACTGTTGCGTCGTCTCACGCCACCTCATGTAGCCCTGTATCAGTTGCATTTGAACACACTACACGCACTACATCCGGACGGCCAAGTGGCACGTACATTCTGCGCCTGCGTGAGAGGAAATAACGCAAAAGGGAAACCGGAAGTCTGAGGAATGCATGAGATAAAGTGGAGTCCCGTCAGCTGAGGGTTTCCTATCTGTGCAACTGAGCACCGCAGCCCCTCCATGGACTATTGTATCCAGACAGTCCGGGTGTTTCCTCCGCAGGCTCCATTTCACTCAGCTGCCCGACAAACCCGCTGCTTCATCCCACTTTAACCTGAATAGCAAACCAGGGCTCAGTGCTGTGGTTGGATCCAAACAGAGAGCCAGGGCTAGCCCAGAGGCTAGCGGAGGTTAGCCCCGGTTTCACTACAGGCAGATTCACTTGCTACAGGGGTGAGGAAATAAAACCTGAACAGCCAATCAGAGTGATCTCTCTCACCAACAAGCTCTGCCACTGATTCAACATTCTCAGGCGGCTGAAAAGCCGCTGACGCTGTCGCCGTCGCTGTCGCCGTCACTGTCGCTGAAGTGCCAGTGCAGGACACACTGCAAAAACTAGGCTGACAGACGCTCACCGACGGCCCAACTTTGGTCAACGGCTGACCGTCGGCTTGGTGTGTCAGGGCCTTAAGGTAATTGCTATTACTGTCACTGTACACTTACACTTGTAGGCAATTTGTACAATAGGATGTGTGATTTCATTATAGCTCTTGATTTAAAATAGATCTGGCAGGTAGAGCTTGCTGTAAAATTTGGATGTGTGGCAGAGTATTGAAATAATAACATGTAAATGTACCATACTCCCCAGGAAGAGGGAGCGAGAGAGAAGACTATATCAACAGTAGATAATAGTCACATGAATGGTCCTGGCTGAATGCATATCTGCAGGTCCACATTATATCCTCCTGACACCCTGTGTCCTCATATGAGGACACTACATTTAAGGTTTACTTGACCTTATACTTCATTCTACTTAACTTAAACCTGTTATCCTCATTTGTGGACACTTTTTTGTGCCATCTAGTGGCAGTAAGACCACAACACACTAATCCATATAAAAACAAGATGGCAGCCATCTCTGCCAAGTCAGTCCACAGCCGATCCCGACACAAAAGTGGACAAGGTCCAAAATCTGATCACTTTTTATGGTTGAAACTTGTTTAGGTATGACTAATAATGTTTGCAGTTTGATATGGCAACATTTAAACAATTTTAGCAACAGTAACAAGCTAAGACTCTGTTTATTAGGAAGTACTCATTTGAAGACACTGGGACTTAATTATCATCTTGTTTGAGGACACTTGGACTTCATTGTTGTCACCCTATTGTGGAGGATACAGTAGCTTGAATGTTTGGTACAGTGCTTCAAATGTAGCTCCTGCCATCTGCTGACGCTTTTTGGGGACTACAACAACATGTCGGCTGGCACATGAACAGACACAGTGACTGAAATAATAGTTCAAGTAATAAAAATACACGTCGTGAAAGATGACCAGGGATGATTGGTGAGTACCATTGTGTATTGTGTCTTGTCTGTCGGCCAAGTCACGGCACGATTTTACACAATCATATAATGTGACATAGTGACTTTCAGAACGGGCAGAAAAGTTGTGTGACGTTAGTGTGTACCAGGCATAATGCAAGTCTTAGTCTGACCTGTCTGTCAGCGAGTCCTCCTCCACCTTTTTTTAGACTCCACCACAGACAATGGCAGCATTTCTTCTACCACGTAGCTAGCCACAGGCTTCGTGGCTTCTTTCAGACTGATAGGTTTAACGTTATCTCCATTATTAGAACCAAAAGACAGCCGTTGCTGTTTCGGAGCTGAAGGACCAGCGTTCTAAAAGTAAGAGAAGTAACTGATGGCTTGTTTGAAAATGTATTCAAGTATTTGATGACTCAAACAGCAAACTAACGCGTTAGGTTACTCGTCACTGCAAAAAGTAATCAAAGTAACGCGTTATACCCAACTCTGTTGGTCACATGTCCCTCCCACATCCAGGTGGCATCTTGTGCTTACTTCATTTGAGGGATATTATGAAGTGGACCAAACCAATTACAAGCATGTGAGGGGGTTGGGCACAATCTATCTCAACATAAAAGTGCACTGGTTTGTGTCTGTAGTTAGCACAAATGTCCAATCCAGCAATAAAATAAAGATTTAATTGGAAAACAGAAGCATATGCTTCATCCTGTTGCCCGTTGTTGTCAGAAAGTGTTGAGTTCAATGACAGTGACACTGTTAAAGAGAAAAACGTACAGGAATCCAGTATCATTTGCAATTGCAACAAACAGCATCATCAGCAAATTGAAAAGGCAGCAAATCAGCAAACATAGAGAGGTTTCACAAAAATCTAATAATATGAAAAAAGGGAATACAGGGGATATTAGGAATAAAGGCATATCTCTATAGGTCTGGTTTGAATAAAGGCCTTATTCTCTCTGCAAGTTATTTTTTAAAAAATAAAAATTTTTAAATTTTATATACTTTATTAATCCCCAAGGGGAAATTCAATTTTTCACTCTGTTTGTCAATTACACACAAGTCCGAACACACACGCACAAACTGGACCTATACATGCACTAAGTGGAGAGATGTCAGAGTGGGCTGCACATGACAGGCACTCCGAGCGGTTTGGGGATTCGGTGCCTTGCTCAAGGGCACCTCGGCAGTGCCCAGGAGGTGAACTGGCATCTCTCCAGCTACCAGTCCACGCTCCACATTTTGGTCCAGACGGGGACTTGAACAGTCGACCCTCCGGTTCCCAACCCAAGTCCCTATGACTGAGCTACTGCCGCCCCAGTTATCCTCCTGCAATGATTACTGAGTTCCTTACAACCTTCCTGTATTTTGGAAATATGCTTGTCTTACCAGATATATTACTACACAGATCAATCTTAATTTAATCTGCATTCATTGTAGACTTTGGTCCATACCATGAGTGATATAGCCCAAGAAAAAAATTGGTTCTCAGTTGTCTATTTTTAGTCTCAAGCCCAATTTTCCACCAAAATACTTACACCTACACTTGTTATGCATCATGTGACTGCAGCTGGTATCTGTTCAGGTCTATTGACAAAGTTTCCCTATGCACAATACAGGCAGACAGAGTACACCGCAGCGTCTGCCACATTGTGCTAATTTTATGCTGACTTGAAAATAGAGCATTCTGTGTGAGTGGAATTGTAGTTTATTGTGTGGTCAGTGATTGACAAAGTAAATATAGTAAAACCCACCTCCCTCTTTAAACCTCCTTCCTGCAGCTCGGTGACTTTAAGCTCCATAGCAGTGAGACGATCATACGCACAACGATGAGCTTTACTATAATAACCACTTCACTTCTCTGCAGCCTAAGTAAGTACTGGCATCGCTCTTACTACATGTTTAACATTTGGTTAGTTTAGTAAACACAAGCAAAACAGAATTTAGCTGTGCCCACAGATATTTAGGACTACGGTTACCTGTTAGTGCGTTATGAGCTTAGAAGTCTCTGCTGTTTGTTTCAGACTGGATCTCTGTCTCAGTTTCTGAGTCTCACACTGTGGAGGTTCAGCCTGGTGAAGAAGTCACATTGCTGTGCTCCAACTTTTCAAGTTCTCCCACTCAGACAATCTGGTTCACACTGGGCAACAGAACCCAGCCCTGCTGTATTTCCTGCATGCATAGTTCTGTTGAGCCAGCTTCTTTCTGCAATGGAGCTGAGAGTGGCAAATATGAAATGACATCCAACATCTCCACTGTCTTCCTCAAAATCAAGCATGTGGATGTGTCTGACTCTGCGTTGTATTTTTGTGGATTTTACATGAGCAGATACTCTGTAATTGTCAATACAACATTTTTGAAGGTTCAAGGTAAGAATGTTACACAGTATCATTTAGCCACTAACACAAAGAAAACATACAGAATATATTGTATTTCAACATGCTGAAAGTTGGAAATGGAGTAATGTCAAAATGAAATGAATAATGTGATGGTAATGGAAGGCAGGCTTAAATGTTCTCCCTGCCTCTACTTAAAACTGTATGTGACATTCAAAGTGTTCAAATAGCAAGCACTAATGTGCTATGTAAAGATGTAGTGCAGTGATGGCATCCTAAACAGAGAGTAAAGTCACGCTGCCTCTGTGTGTGTTGTAATCTGAGCTTCCCTGTACATTGTCATGTTAGATGGTCCGCATGTGCATGAATGTTAGTGTATGTGTCCCTGTCTGTGCTCCGAATGGTGCTCATACGGTGCCGAAAAGTCCATCCTGGCCAACAATGGCGAACCACTGAAGCATAACACCCACTCTCCAGTTTCCCCCTTGTTAACACTGTTAGCTGCTAGCTGCCAGCACACCCACCTCCATGTTGAGTTGTGTGCAGGTATCCGGCTCAGACTCTGAATCATAAGCCCTTTTCATACAGAAATCGTACTACAGAGCCTCCTCAAAGTCCCTTCTTTATGCCTCCTTTGATTTTTAACACAGAACCAAACAAAGGCAGTATTGTGCCACCCCAGTGTGTGATTTTCGACAGCATGCCAGCATTGTGGAAGCAAACGAGGCATGACATCAAACACAACAGCGTCGGCCTCTAATGTGACATATTACATACGCATCAGCAGGGCTTTATGAATAATAACAATGGCATTTACATGGCAAGAACAATCACATACCACCTCTGTTATATGGTGGATGATCTCCTCCTCTGCTCCGAGGGTAAGGAGCTCCTGGACCTCATTGTTTCTAATTTCCAGACATTTCTAGCCACTGCTCTTCTTTGAGGTTACTGCTAACTGCTACTGGTACTTCTTCTACTACTTTTCAAATTTCCCAGCAGTGGGTCACACACATAATACATGATCAAAACGTCACACCCATCCCATCCATAGTCCCCTCAGGCCAGCAGTCCTTTTTATACAGATGCTGTTTTGGCACCGTTACTGCCTCTGCTACTAGCTTAAAGGCAAGACAACTCTATCCCCCGGCAGCGATTCTACCTTTTCAACAGATTAATCTCAAGTCATCACATATCACTTTCACGTCTACATATTACACACCATGGGCTCTAGTTTTGCAGACCGGGCGCGGCGGGGCGCAGTGCACCTGTGCTTCACCAACTGGGTGTGGCCAGGCGGATTTTGCAAGTTTGACACACCTTGCGCCTGGCGCAGCTGCTCCTCTATCCCACCTCCGTCCTTCCTCCCGGCGCAAGTCGGATAGAGGGAGGAGAGAAGGCGTGGAGCGGGTTTTACACATATCACACCAATCAAATGAGCCCCTCTCCTCGCCCTTAAATGCGCCGCGCGAAGGCGTAACAAGAGTTTACTCACTTCGCCATGGCAGAAAAGAGCAGCAGCATCAGACGGCCTAACTTCTTCCAGGAGGAAACTGATGTTTTGGTCCGGGAGGTCCAAGCTCGCAGTGTCCGAATATACGGAACTGCGAGCAGACCTCCACGGGCTGATGATGCAAAGGTAGCCTAGGAGGAGGTCACCACAATTGTAAATCAATGTTGCGTTTCTCTCGTGCGTGTGCGCTCTCTCTTTCTCTCTCGCAGTCTCACTCTGTTTCTTTTCTTTTGGCTTTTCTAAGATGACAGATGCTGAATCTATATTCCCTATCTGATGCTGTGGCTGTCAAAGTCCATTTATTTGTCTCCCTTGGGAGAAATTTGGATTAGAGACGGGGTACTGCTGCTTAAACAGCACGAAACATACAGACAAAAATACATAAAAGACAGTAAAATATTCAGCATCTCAAAAAAAACATACTGGTAACCAGACAGGGACCAATGTGCAAAAAGATATTTGCTCATCTGAGCTGTGCAATTTGCCATGCCTACTCCTTGAAGTTAAAGTGCTGGTACAAATTGCCAAACGTGCTAAACGGTGCCAATCCCCTTTGATCTGACATCAGATGTGACGGGACAGTCAATATAGAGATACATTAATGTGCTGATTGCAGATAGTTGCATTGAATAGTGGTTTTGTGGCTATTTATTGCATCGTTAATGTGCCTGATATTCTGGAAACCTGCCTGTGAGGTTTTGGTGACGTGTGCGCACTGTCCACCGGTCAGCCAAACTTCGGCTTACACCGCCTGCGCTGACAGTAGACCTGGTTTCAGATGGCGAGCTTTTAGCGCACCTTCGGCGAAGCCTTTTGGCACGAAACTGTCACTGCGCCAAGCTGGATCTGTCGACACCTCCCCCTGCTGCGCCGCCACACCCATCTCAGCGCACCTCGGTCTGTCAAACTACCAAACTGAGCACGCCTCGGGTTGCGCTGCTCGAAACTAGCTCTGCGCGGGGTTTGCCACCCTGCACCACCTGCGCTGCGCTGGGAAACTAGAGCCCTGAGTGTCTTTCTGGGTCTTCTCTTAAGATTCCAGGATGCTGCGACCAATGCAAGGACGTCAACAAAACCCACATGGTCAACTTAAGAAAAAAAAGATCATGGTTTCAATGACGGTTTTAGGGGAGGGCCAGCAGGGGCCAGTGCCCCCGTAACTCAGAGTCCGGCCCGCCCTGTGGCCCCCCTGCCGAAGAGTCGGAGGGGCAACGTGGAATGCGGAACTAAATCGTCTAAACCAGTTCCCGGTCGGACCACTTAAAGCGGCGCACCCACTGAAAACATCAGAAGAGAATTGTGTGGCTGTATTTAAGACAAGACTTAACCTGCATGGCAACACACAGCTCTGAAAACTTTTTCTGTCACATTTGGCTCATGGTAGTTGCATGTCACACCATGTTGATGTAGCCATGTGAAATACGATCCAGAGTTTTCATGGGTGTTTTATTGTGAAAATTGACCGGATACTTGTCCTTTCTGCACCTGACTTCCTGTTTGACTCATCTGGTCTGTGTCCATCAGAAATAGACCCGGTGCGTGTTTTTGGCGGAGTGGAGTGCTGAGCTGCTTCTAGGCCGCGACTGGTGGAGCAGCTTACATTGACTTGAATGGCCGCTATTAGCTCCGGCACCCGTGCCTCGGCCGGATCGCGCACACCATGGATCCAGTGGGTTGCCATAAATGGGCCTGTCCCAGAGGCATTCAACTACCAGAGAGCTTTTGAAATCTTCTTTTGAAGCTGCGTAAATGAGATGCTCTGATTCAGGGTGCCATACTTGGAAATCGTGAGGGAGGGAGGAAAGCAGTAATTTGTGTCTGTTTGTGTGAAATTAATTTAAGTCTTACCTTTTGTTTTCTTTTTGCATTGTGTATTTTGTATTGTTTTGCGTATCTGTAACTGTGTTTGTGAGTGAGAGTTTTAAAAGAATATTTTGTCTGCACATGATTTAAAATAATAAAATAGCCCTCCATTAGTATGTTAGTCATTTTTCTTTTGATTACTGAAATGTTTAACCACTAATCCTTAGCCATATTTTAAATGTAACCCTTCACCATAACATACACATAAACACACATAAAAAGCACAAATATGTTGAAACCTAGGCATATTCTGCCATCATAACTTGGGAGCATGCCCCCGGACCCCCCTACAGGGTTGGATGTAGTCTCCAGAAATCCTGTGGGAAACACTGATACACACATATATATATGTACACATATATATCTTATTGTTCAGACTTAGATATTTGACCCTACTTGTATGTGTGGTAAAAGGGGCTAGAGATATGCTCCTAATGTCACCTGCAGCTCCGTTAACATTTACAATGCAGATTCACATTTGCCAAGTAATGGAATAAGTTGATTGATTTTTCATGTTTACATTACTCAGATCTCAAGCCAGTAAAGTTCAAGTAAAGTAGGTCACTTAAAACATGCACAAAATATGCCACTTGACCATTATCCAAGAGGATCTAACTGAATCCTCTTTCTTGTAGAAGAGCCTGGTGAAATAACAAACCTGACGAGTGTGATCCTGAGCGGCGTGACTGTTGTTCTGACTAAGGTCATCACTTGCCTTGTCATCAAAATGATGCAGCGTCAGACAGGTACTGTTTGAGGGCGGTCCTCTCATATGGTTATGTTGCTTTTGCACATCCTCTTGTCAATAGTAAGATGACATTATAAACTCTTAAAAATGTATTAACAGCAGCGTGTATGATTAAGCCTCAGACTGTTTCTGTTGCTTGTCAAGAAGAAAATCCACAATGACTGATTGTAAATTTAATGTGAAGATCATATGTTTTACAGTGTACAAGGTATAGAGTTTAAATCATGATTTTACTCTTGTTTGTAGAACCTGGACCCTGAAAGACTCAGCATTGATTTTCCACCCACAAAGAAGAAGCAAGTGGAGGCTGAGAGGGGCCAAGACCATCACACCACATGCTATATCACATTCCTGGATGGTCACCTCACAAAACTATGTTATGAGGAAAGGCATGTAAATGAAGCCACCATTTAAATTAATAGTATTACTGTAGTATATTTTCTGGCCAGCAGCGGCAGCATTGAGCACATAGCTGCTGAGCAGCACTGCAGTTGGTGAGTGAGGAAGCCATCTTTGTTTTTACATGAATTGTAAAGACTTTGATGGCAGAGACATTTCTGTGTTTTTATAACTTCACATCAACTTTTTTCTGCCAGTTGAATCAGGGCAACTTTAACTGCACCTCATGGTGAAACATGTTTTGAATGTAATCATCTCCCTTGTCACCAGATTGTGATTGTGAATGTGATTTTGTCATAATGTTGCAGTATTTATGCAAAATGTACATCTTTTTTGTTAACAATTAGTCTTGTTGCTTCTTTATTCCTTCCTTCACTTGGTAAAATCTTCTTTTCACCTCGCCCTTTAGACACAGAAGAGGAGTGAGTGAGACACACAGCACTTGTTTGACAGGAAGAGAGAGCAGTGGTGTCTGAGCACGACTGCAGTGAAAATAAGATGCTTTTAAAAACTAAATTTGAAAAAACAATCCAAGGCTAGATGTTTTGGTAAAACAAAGTGTAGGCACCACTAGCAGGCAACAAATAGCAACGGTAAAGTCTCAACCAGGAAGATAGGTTTTCAGCCATAACCACACACATCAAAGGCCTAGCAGTTTTTAAAAATCACTATCTGCCTTCAGACTTGAGGAAAGGCTCAAACTCTCTTCTACAACCTGATATGAGAGCATTTGGGCATTTTAAAAGCCTCCTAAAAATGCCTGCGTTTATTTTATGTCAGACATTACTGACAGAGCATTTGTCTGAGCTTAAAGCATGATTAAAGACAAATTCAGGGAACCTTGCTTAGGGTGCACAATACGCTAGGTCCACCGCTGGAAATCGGAAATGTACGTGAATTAACCCTCCAACAACATTTGTCAAGTAAGAGCAGCGCTTTGAAGGGTGATTTTAGGATACATGTAATGGATGGACAATAACAAACAATCACAAGCCCATAGAACAATAAATAAATATAATAATAAAATGTGGGGTGCAATACAGTCTTGCCTGTATATGTCTTCACACGTTACATCTTGTACACCATAACACACCAGTGGGCCACGTTTATCCATCTATGGCCAAAGCAGCAGGGTACCTTCAATGCCATGGTCACTGTCGTGCAGGAACCATCCACAAATGTTTCCAGGCATGGATGGATTACTGAACACGCCTACCAGGCAGGTATCAGAGGGCCTTCACTTGCACACACACAGACACAAAATAACTGCAAAAACAGACAAAACAACCACAAACAGACACAAAAAATCCATAAGGAGACACAAAATTACTACAAAGCAACACAAAATATCCAAAACAGACAAAATGACCCTGACAAGACACAAAATTATTTCAAAGAGACCCAAATGATTACAGAAAGACATAAAACAACCACAAGGAGACACAAAATGACCAAAAAAGACACAAGATTACGTCAAAGACACAAAGCAACTATGAGACACAACATGGCTACAGGGAGACACAAAATGGACACAGGAAGACACAAGATTACCTCAAAGAGACACACAACAAACACAAGGAGACATAAAACCACAAAATGCAAATACAATTAAAGCTGCAAGCAGCGTTGGGAGGGACCTCGGCCCCCCGCCGTCGTCCCCCAGCTCAAGTTGCAGACCTAAGCCATGTGACCTAATGAAACTTTGACATGTGCGATGATCAAACAACACACACACACAAACACACACAGGCCTGTGTCTGTCAGAGTGAAGCCATTGTTATGCTAATTAATGACCACGTACTTAGGTGACAGCACAGGCACTTCAAGTTCAGTTTGACTAATCAGCAGGACGCATTTGACACCACAGCAGCAACACAACCACACACACCACACTATCCAGGCACCGCTGTGATAGAAGTTAACCTGCAAGACAGTGGAACACAAAGGCTCTGGAGAAGAGGCCGAGTTACTGATATGCAGTACGGCAGTTAGTGACAAGCAGAGAGGGAGAGAAGGGAGAGAGGGGAGAGAGGGGTGAAACAGAGAGAGAGGGGGGAGAGGGAGTGGAGTGTTTGTGTGTGTGTGTGTGAGTGTTATTGTGTCGCTAAAATTTGCAAATTATGAGCTGCAGGTTGCTCTAAGGTTACATTATTTTTTTTCTCCATGTCTCTCTCTCTCTCTCTCTCTCTCTGTCTCTCTCTCTCTGTCTATCTCTCTCTCCCTGTCCTCTCTACATATATATATATATATATATATATATATATATATATATATATATATATACATATATATATATAATATATCTCCCTGTCTTTCTCTCTCATACATACACCCACAGTGAATATTTGCTATGTATACTCTGACTAGGAGTTAAAAATCAAAAAAAATTTTTTTATATTTTTATGGTTGTTTTTCAACAAAGACAAAAAAAAGTCCTGAAGGGGAACAGTGTCTATTTTTATTGAAAAATAGAAACTGCCCCCAAAAATGATAAGGCATCAAAATTGGTGTTGTTATTTATCATTCACATATCACAGACTGTGATAAATAAAATAAAAATCCATCCAACATTTATTATATAGTTAATCTTAATTCATGTTTTTCATTAAAGTAACAGTGACTTGTAAATAAAATGGCAAATATATTGTGAAAATCCTCAAAAGGAATGAATATTAGATATGCATAATCTGAGAACAAGTTGCTTAAAAGATTTAAGCAAAAAAATGTAGAGAAATATGTTAATATTTAATATTTTTCTGTTGTTCACACCGTTCCGAAGGGACAGGTGTGATTTTTATAAGGGGCCAGGGTTAAAAATGCAAGGTTCTTATGAAGGTGGTGTGAGCTTATAATTTGAAACTTGTAGACACAAGCCATGTGACCTAATGAAACTTTGACATGTGTGATGATCAAACAACACATCCATATTCATTTGAAATCATGTGACCTAGTGAAAGCTTGAGTGATGTGTACTGGCTGCTTTGAGGATCTAAGTGCAGCAAACAGACACAAATATATACTCAGACCTACAAATGTTGAATTAAAATCTGATTGTATACATATGTGACACTAATAATATGTGTATAATAACACTAGAAGTATGACACACACAGACAGACAGACATAGATGGCCGAGTTCTCAACATGCAGAGAGGGAGAGGCAGAGAAAGAGGAGAGAGAGAGAGAGAGAGAGAGAGAGAGAGAGAGAGAGGGGGGATAGGGAGTGGAGTGTGTGTGTGTGTGTGTGTGTGTGTGTGTGTGTGTGTGTGTGTGTGTCTCTGTGTGTGTCCGTGTCTGTCTGTGTGTGCCATACTTCTCCTGTTATTACACACATATGATTATTGTCACATATGTATACTATCAGATATTAATATATTTGTACCTACAATAGCCAGGATCATAAGTCAAACTCAATTTTAAAAACTGTAAAGGGTTAATAAGGTGTGTGGTGACTATATTATGAATATCTGTATGACACACACAGACAGACAGACATAGACGGCCGAGTTCTCAACATGAAGAGAGTGAGAGAAGAGAGAAAGATGAGAGAGGGTTGAGAGAGAGAGAGAGAGAGAGGGGGGATAGGGAGTGGAGTGTGTGTGTGTGTGTGTGTGTGTGTGTGTGTGTGTGTGTGTGTGTGTGTGTGTGTGCCATAATTCTCATGTTATTATACACATATGATTATTGTCACATATGTATACTATCAGATATTAATATATACTTCCCACATGTTGTACCACAATAGCCAGGATCATAAGTCAAACTCAATTTTAAAAACTGTAAAGGGTTCTTATGAAGGTGGTGTGAGCATATATTTTGCAAGTTGAAGACATAAGCCATGTGACCTAATGAAACTTTGACAGTTTGTGATAGAAGTTAACCTGCAAGACAGTGGAGCACAAAGGCTCTGGAGAAGAGGCCAAGTTACTGACATGCAGTAACAGGACACGAGAGAGAGAGAGAGAGAGAGAGAGAGAGAGAGAGAGAGAGAGAGAGAGAGATGGTGGGACAGGGAGGGAGAGAGAGAGAGTTTGCTGACATATTGACATATCTCACATGTTTACATACTTCCTGTTTGTGGCAGACAAAGTTACAGATTGCACTCAGTATACATAATGTTGTATGCATCAAATACACAGCATTTAATTTTTCTGTCAATTACATCAAAAGAAAGGTGTTTGATGAGACTACTGTGTTGTTGAATGTAACATTTCCTCAAAGATGTATATTCTTTCCTGATGTTTGTAACACTGTTACTGACTTGTACTTGAAATGAGGTGATTTACTGCAACCCTCCAGGTCAGTCTCTTGGGTTCAGAGACATAAAATTGATAAAATACATGGAAATACTTTTAAGGTCATTTTTAAAGTAATTTAAAACCTCATGTGTGTGTGACCACACACATACACACTTCACTCTGACACACAGACTGTCAGAGTGAAGCCGTTGGTATGCTAATTAAGGACTGCATGCAGCTCAGACACAGAGCAGAATGGCTTGAAACTTTCTCAAACAAATGCTTCCAGATGCCAAACCGTGGGTCCCATCTTCAATCTGAAAACATCACCAGATAGATAAATTTGTTCTGAACGCAAAAATATAAAGCTTGTATGTTTATGGACTGAAAAATGTCACCTTAATCACAAGTTTACAGTGTGTTGGCCCTCATCTTTTCTTCCAGAGATCATCATGAGGAGTTGTGTCCTGCACCTTCTAACGCTTCTTAAATCCAAACCGTTCAAGTTATGACAAAGTCCTTCACAAGTAATGTTCAGCAGGGGTAGAGCTGTAATTTGTGCAAGTTTGAAGCAGTTATGATAAACGGTGTAGGAGCAAATTTTTGATTGACAGAATTTGTGAAAAACGCCATCTTACATTCAAAGACCGACAGCTCACTTCCTGTTGGAGTTAGGTCAGGGGTTGCAGCGCGACATTTGTAGGTCTTGATGAGACGAACGAGACAGTTTTGGTTTGGTCTTTCTAAGTGGTTCCTACCCATCACAGCGGGCATTTTCGTGGGTCCAGGTGGCACAACAAATCCTCAGGAGGGTTGGGAGCACATCACCTGTAACACGCCATAACATCCAAACCATTTGAGGACTGAAAAAGTTACGCACAATAATTGATAAGGACACGTTGAAGAATAATGTGTGCGAGTTTTTTGTTATGCTAATTAAGGACTGCATGCAGCTCACACACAGAGCAGAATGGCTTGAAACTTTCTCAAACAAATCCTTCCAGATCCCAAACCATGGGTCCCATCTTCAATCTGAAAACATCACCAGATAGATAAATTTGTTCTGAACGCAAAAATATAAAGCTTGTATGTCTATGGACTGAAAAATGTCACCTTAATCACAAGTTTACAGTGTGTTGGGAGGGAGAGAAGGGAGAAAGAGGACAGAGGGGGGAGAGAGAGAGAGAGAGAGAGAGAGAGAGAGAGAGAGAGAGAGAGAGAGAGAGAGAGGACTCTCTTGTCCACACAGACAAGTGGAGACAGAGACACACTTCCTGTTGCACTGCAGCAAGTATGAACACATCAGAGCCGACTTCCTCTCAAAAATAAAACATAAAGTCACTGACTTTGATTCTCTGCCTGATCAAACTAAAATGCAACACATCCTTGGAGAGAACAGAATCAGCAGCTTAGCAGCAACATATGTCAGGTTATGCCACAGCCTGAGGGACAACCATCACAACACCTGACACACCTGTCTATATTTACAGTCCTTGTAACTCACAATCTACATTTTTCTTTATTCATTTTTTTCCCTATATTATATATTGGTGTATTGTATTGTAGATTGGTGTATTTTGTATTATATAACATATATTTAATCTTTTTTTTATAGTTTTCTGACTTACTTTTATTATTGTACTTTATTTGTAAATTTTTAATGTCTTTGGCAATATTGTTATTCTACAGTCATGCCAATAAAGATTATTGAATTGAAACTGAATTGAGAGAGAGAGAGAGAGAGAGAGATTTGATTTTAAAACGCCCTTTATTTAAAAAGCCACAAAGCAGATCACATCAACAAGTTACATAACAATCCACCACTAAATTATCCGACTCAAACCCAACAAAGAAAATCAACAAACCAAAACAAAAATAAAAATACGAACCAATATAAAAAACCAGTTGTCCTTACAAGTTACTTTCTATTATTATCAAAAGTTACAGCGAAGCACGACCATCAACTCTCAAAAATTTAAAACCAAAGAGTTCTCAACGAAACACAGTACATCCTGCACCCCCCACAAGTTCACAAAGATGTCAGACTTATTTATCAGCCTGTAAAACTCGAACTCCACTCTGAGCCGAGCTGCCAGCATCCCAGTCAGCATCAGAACCGCATCCTCAGTCCCCTCACCCCTCAGACGGTTTTTCCTTGTCTTCCAAATTGCCAGCTTTGCCTGTCCTAAAATGAGGTTAATAAGTATGTGCACAGCTTTTTTCTTGACTGAGTAGCGTGGACCATAAATGAAAAGACAAATAGAAAATGTTCCCCCAAACCCTGTAACCATGTATCTAACAGTCTGAAAAGCCCTGCCAACCTAGAACACTGACTAAACAGATGAAAGACTGTTTCAGATTGAGAACAAAAAGGACAACCCTCCCCTGTGTCAGGATTGAGGTGCGCCAGATACCTGTTTGTAGCTATGGCCCCATGTACAATCCTCCACTGGAGGTCACCCGTCCGTTTATCAACGGGGGGTTTGTACAAGGACCGCCAACAGCCCCTCGGGGACGAACCCCTGCCAAAAAACTCTGTCCACTTTGACACCTTCACCCCCACCAGAGAGCGGAGATTTGAGACCTTTACACATAGATGATAAGCCGCCTTCTTCCCAAGAGTCTCAAGATCACCCAACTCTGGGGTCCGAAGGACAGCAGGAAGTCCTCCTCATCCTGCCACTGATCCACAGCAGGAGAGACCGTCAAGGAAGGAAAAGATATTCAACTCCATCCTCCCATTGATCCAGCACAGTTCTGTCTTCAGAAAACGCTCTGAGGGCTCTTGGCAGTGAAGCACGGACCTCCTCCACCAGCCTGAGCAGCAGCCTCCTGGACCTGATGTTCAGCAGCTCAGACAGATGGTCAATGGAAATCCTCATGAGGTGACCCAGCTTCACACAGCCACCCTCCCTCAGTCTGGACCTCAGGCTGACAGAGGAAAGGGCCTGAGATGTAAAAAGACTGTTACTAAACAGAGGTTCCTCGAGGATCCACATCCCCACTGTCACCACATCCTTCCGATGGAAACTGAAAACCTGCCACGCCTGCAGAACGGACTCGTAAAACGGCGTCAAGCCAGTCAAGTCCATGGTCCCGGGCCGAAGCAGGAACAGGTGTTTATCGTACCCCAATCATCCGGCCCTCCTCAACAGCACACAGGCAGTGTCAGTCCATGGCAGGCCACAGCTGTACAGCAGTTTCTGAGCTGTCTGCAGTCTGAATGCTGTGATCCGAGATGCAATGTCTACCAGGCCCTGTCCCCCTTCCTGCACCGGCAGGTACAGTACTGCTGCTCTCAACCAGTGTAACCCAGACCAGAAAAAGCTAACAACTGTCCTTTGAAGTTCTTCCACCAGGCCCCTGGGTGGAGGTAGCACAATGAGCCTGTGCCAGAGGGTGGCAGCGGCCAAGTTATTGACAATCAGGGTTTGTCCCCGGTAGGAAAGCTGAGGTAGCAGCCATTTCCATTTAGACAGTCTGGCACACACTCTCTCCACAACACCCTCCCAATTCTTCCCCTGAAACTCCTCTGTTCCCAAAAAAAACACCCAAGATCTTTAACCCTTGCCTCCCCAGCTAAGGTTCCTGGCAACTTTGGAATTTCCTTATCTTCCCACTGCCCAACCTGCAACGCTTCACTCTCCCCCAGTTCACTTTTGCTGAAGAAGCCCTCTCAAAGATCTAAACTACGACTCAGCAGCCCCACATCCCCTGATCCCATTACAATGACAGTAATGTCATCGGCATAAGCTGATACTATCAGTGGAAACCGCATCCCTGGCAACAGAAGACCTGACAGCTTAGCCCTTATCCTAGTCAGAAGAGGCTCAATGACAATGGAGTACAAAATTCCAGAGATAGGCCATCCCTGTCTAATCCCTCTCTGGAACTGTACTGGACAACTCAACCCACCACCCACTTTCAACAGACAGAACGCATCCTTATACAGTAGCCCCACCTGTGAAATAAACCTCTCACCAAAACCAAAAGCCCTTAAAGTGGAAAAAAGAAAACCATGGTCCACCCTATCAAAAGCTTTTTCCTGGTCCAAGGATATTATACCAACATCAATATTGTACAGCTTACAAATGTCCAATAAGTCTCTCATCAGAAACAAATTGTCCATAATAGATCTGTCCGGTACACAATACGATTGGTCTCTCTGAATGATGAGCCCCAGGAAGTCCTTGAGTCTATTGGCCAGCACTTTAGAAAAAAGTTTATAATCCATGCAGAGCAAAGCTACTGGTCTCCAGTTCTTGAGTAGAGCCAAATCCCCCTTTTTTGGCAAAAGGGAGAGAACTGCATGTCTACAGGATCCCGGCAACCGGCCTATCCGGGAACATTCCTGTAGCACCTCCCACAAGTCGACACCGACACACTTCCAGAAATGCTTATAAAAATCAGCTGGCAGCCCATCCAGCCCAGGAGCACGGCCAGAAGCCATCTGACCAACAGCAGCAGTAAGTTCCTCCAGTGAGATGCCAGCATCCAAGACTGCTCTGTCCTGAGGGCTCAGCTGAGGAAGCCCCTGCAGCAGTTCATCCTCACACTGTTGGTCACAGTCCTCCCTCCTGAAAAGGTCGCTGTAAAAGTCCACGGCATGCTGCCTCATCTCAGCCTGGTCAGTTGTCATCGTACCATCAGGGAGGCGGAGGCACACCATCTGCTTGTTTGAGAGACTGACTTCTCCAGATTAAAGAAAAAGAAGTGGGAGCATCCATGTCTCTCACACTGGTGAACCGTGCCTAACTAAAGCCCCTTTGACCCTTTCCCTTAAAAAAGAGCCCAGTTCCTGTCTCTTCTGCTGAAGCCTGTGACCATCTGCACTGCCATGTGTGGATAACTTATTCTCCAAATCCCTGATTTCTGTCTCCAAACCCTGCACTATTCTTTTAACTGCAACTGTGGAATGACTGGTGTACTGCTGACAGAAAACACGTATGTGTGCTTTTCCTACTTCCCACCACTGACTCAGAGATTCAAAGTCCCCTTCCTTGCCTCCATATTGCCCAAAAATCTTCAAACTTCTGACAGAAATCACTGTCCTGAAGCAATTTAATGTTAAAATGCCAATATGAGCTGCATTTAGTGGTTGGTGAAACATGAAAATCGAATGTGACTAAATGATGATCGGTAAAACCTACTGGGTAGATATGACTGTTCAAAAGCCTATTGCAGCAACTCTTTGTCATATAGAATCTATCTAACCTGGCTGCACTCATGTTCCCACCCACCACTCTAACCCATGTGTACTGCCTAACTCGGGGATGTTTAAGCCTCCATACATCCAAAACATCCGACTCTAAAGTAATCTGGGACAACGTAGTGGATGATCTCAAGTGAGGTTCCTGTCCTATTCTGTCCAATGTGAACTCTGTGGTGCAATTCCAGTCTCCCCCCATCACTACACACTCAGTCTGCTCACATTGTCTTAAAAAATCTCTTACTTTCTGGGAAAAAAACCCAGCCTATCTGAGCCCAGATTAGGAGCATAGATATTAAGGAAACAAAAATGAATGTCCTGTACTTCTGCCCTGACAACCAAAGCCCTGCCTGTCACTATCTCTGTGGTGGATATAATATTTATATCAAGCCCTGATGAAAAAAGAATGGCTACACCTGCAGAGAAATTTGTGCCATGAGATAAAACATACTGGCCCTTCCACCACAGTCCCCAGTCTATCTCATTATCTTTATCACTATGCGTTTCCTGCAGGAAAACTACATTTAACCTCTTCTGCAAGACCATTTCAGAGATAACTGCCCTCCTCTGCTGATCCCTCCCCCGATTAATATTCAAACTGCCCATCCTCATCCTATGCATCCCAGAGAGAGAGAGAGAAAGAGAGCAAGCAAGTAGAGAAACCAGCAAAAGGAGAACCACCCAGTGCAGCAACTTCATCATGTTTTACTTATTAAGTTTTAACCTCCCTGAAACTCTTTTCGAGTTGAGGCTCTTTCTCAAGTTTGTCACATGTTTCTTCAGCCTGAAACGTTTTTTCATCCAGTAAATCCACACCCACTATCTTCTGCAGCGTCTGTACACTTTTAATAAACTTCCCTGTATCTGGAAAATAATCAGATACCTTAACAGACTTTCCAAATGACTCATCGAGGAAGCCATCAATTTCCTCCAGTGTGTACAGATCTCCACTCTGAGAGTCTGCAACAGAGGCACAGTCAGAAACATCCTCCATCTCCTCATCATCATCACTAGCAGCCCTTTCCATCACACCCTGCTGTCCTCCTCTCACCTGTCTATCGACAACCTGCATGTGGTCAGACCCTGCCTCCTGACCTCTCTCACTGCTCTCCTCACTTCCTCCACATACTGGCTTTCCTCCTGCTGCTGCAGCCTCCTCTGCACCCTCCCCTCCCCCGGCTGTCCCACTCAGGACATCCAGACTGTCATCAGCCACTGTCTGAGCCCTCTGTTCCCCAGCCTGACTGTCTGCCTGTCCACTACATCCCTCACCTGCGTCGGAGTCGGACTCCATCGCCGCGGCGTCACCCCCGCGGGGGGCAGAGTCACCGGGCGGAGCGGCGGTGTCCTCGCGCTCCTCCGCCGGCCCGGAGTTACCGGCCGCCGGCTCAGAGCGCTCCTCAGTCCGTCTGTGAGGACAGGCCATCCGCTTGTGCCCCACATCTCCACATTCAAAACACTTCATGCTCCCTGTGCTCGCATACACCATGTAGTGTCCCTCCCCGTGCTTTACTCTGAAGGAGACATCCAGCGACTGTGACTGACAGTTCAGAAACATAAACACCTGTCTCCTGAAAGACAGCACATGCTTCAGTTTATCACTCTTACAGCCCAGGCCCACAGTCCGAAAACCACTCGCCAGTTTCCCAAATCGCTGCAACTCATTCCCCAAAACCTCATTGGAAATAAACGGGGGAACACCTGAAACTGTGACGCGGGTGGACGGCACCGCGAGCGGGGAAACCTGCAGGTAAACACCGTTCACAGTAACACCGCTAGCTATCAGATCCGCCACCAATCCCTCCTCTTTCAAAAAAACCACAACACCTTTGTTCATCCTCGAGGCGTAGGACAGCTTAGCGTGTCCCACACAGTCCCCCACAGCCAGGAGAACCGTCTCTACCGAAACCGAAGGGTCGGGCTGGACCCGCACACCATGCCTCAACGACAGAGACGGCGTCTCAAGGGACGCCATCTCCGCCAAGAAACACGGCCTGCTGGCCGCCGATTACCGCCGGGCTTTCCCGTAACACTCACAAATGATCACAAATTATGTTAAAACAGTTAAACCGTGAACAAAGTGTAAGAAAAGAGAAAGACAATTAGAGAAAAATCACAAACTCTCAGACACACTCACCACGCTCCCTGCACCCAGCACTCACTTCTACTGCTATTGTAGACATATGATTATTGTCACATATGTATACCATCAGATATTAATATATACTTCCCACATGTTGTACCACAATAGCCAGAATCATAAGTCAAACTCAATTTTAAAAACTGTAAAGGGTTCTTATGAAGGTGGTGTGAGCATATATTTTGCAATTTGTAGACATAAGCCATGTGACCTAATGAAACGTTGACATGTGTGATGATCAAATCAAACCTCTGTCGTTTTTATATTTATTTGTTTTAATAACACTGTGCACAAGGACCAGACTGTCAGTCTGTCAGATCAGCTCTGAAATGTTTAATGCTCATAATATGTAGGTCTTATTGTTTACATTTTAAAAATCTTTATGACGCTTCAAAGACGTACTATCAATGACTAATAATCTCTATCAATGATGTTATTAGTCACACTGATGGAACATAATTCCTATAGCCTAATATTGCAAATTATTTGTTAATATTTCTGAGTGAGCAATGGTGCAACATTGCAGAGTCTTTAAATTTACTACATCTGTAACTGAAATACTGTCACTGAATGCTGTTGAGTCAAGAAACAAATATCGATCAATCAATCAATCAATATCACAAATCACAATTTGCCTCACAGGGCTTTACAGCATACAACATCCCTCTATCCTCAGGACCCCATGAGACAGAAGGGGAGACAGAGAGAGATGCAGGAGAGATGATCATGACAGTAGCTTACAACAACATTAATGAAAGCAATAATATTAAAATTATAATTCTAGCAATTGTGGTACAATATGTTGAATTAATATCTGATAGTATACATATGTGACAATAATCATATGTGTATAATAACAGTAGAAGTATAACACACACAGACATAGACGACCGAGTTAGACATGCAGAAAGGGAGAAAAGGGAGAGAGAGACAGAGAAAGAGAGAGAGGGGGGGTGCAGGGAGTGGAGTGTGTGTACAATATGTTGAATTAATATCTGATTGTATACATATGTGACACTAATCATATGTGTATAATAAAAGGGAGTGGAGTGTGTGTGTGTGTCTGTCTGTCTGTGTGTCTCTGTGTGTCCGTGTCTGTCTGTGTGTGCCATAATTCTACTGTTATTATACACATATGATTATTGTCACATAAGTATGACAAAGTTTTAGGAATGAGTTTGGTAAATGTTATACTGTCATGTCTGTGTGACCACACACACTTCACTCTGACAGTGTGTCAGAGTGAAGCCTTTGTTATGCTAATTAAGGACTGCATGCAGCTGACACACAGAGCAGAATGGCTTGAAACTTTCTCAAACAAATTCTTCCAGATGCCAAACCGTGGGTCCCATCTTCAATCTGAAAACATCACCAGATAGATAAATTTGTTCTGAACGCAAACATATAAAGCTTGTATGTCTATGGCCTGAAAAATGTCACCTTAATCACAAGTTTACAGTGTGTTGGCCCTCATCTTTTCTTCCAGAGATCATCATGAGGAGTTGTGTCCTGCACCTTCTAACGCTTCTAAAATCAAAACCGTTCAAGTTATGACAAAGTCCTTCACAAGTAATGTTCAGCAGGGGTAGAGCTGTAATTTGTGCAAGTTTGAAGCAGTTATGATAAACGGTGTAGGAGCAAATAATTTTTGATCGACAGAATTTGTCAAAAACGGCATCTTACATTCAAAGACCAACAGCTCACTTCCTGTTGGAGTTAGGTCAGGGGTTGCAGCGCGACATTTGTAGGTCTTGATGAGACGAACGAGACAGTTTTGGTTTGGTCTTTCTAAGTGGTTCCTACCCGTCACAGCGGGCATTTTAGTGTGTCTAGGTGGCACAACAAATCATCAGGAGGTTTTGGCGCACATCACCTGAAACGCGCCATAACATCCAAACCAGTCGAGGATTGAAAAAGTTACGCACAATAATTGATAAGGACACGTTGAACAATAATCTGTGCAAGTTTGAAGCCGATACGATAAACGGTGTAGGAGGAGATGTTTTTTAAAGGAATTTCTTTTTTTGAGGAAAAATCTTACTTTGAAAGGAAATAGCTCACTTCCTGTTGGATTTAGGGCATGGGTGCGAGTGCGTGATTTGTAGGTCTTGATGAGACGAACACGGCTGTTTTGGTTTGATCTTCCTACGACGTTCCTACTGGCTGCAGCGGCCATTTTAGTGGTCTAGACTTTTCAGATTAATTTTTTCATTTTATAAAATTTTTCACCAGTCCTGACGTGCATGCAAATTTTGGTGAGTTTTGGAGCATGTTCAGGGGGTCAAATTCCAGTTTAAAGTGGTGTATAATGAAAGAAAGAAACAATAATAATAATAATTAAAGCTGCAAGCAGCATTTGGCGGGACCTCGCACTCGCGCCCGTTTCGGCCCCCAGCATATGTCGTCACTGTGAATTATTTAGAAATATCAAACATATTGCCACAAACATCGGAAAATCCTTACAGAGCTGAACGTTTTGATGTTTGAATGCTTTCTGTAGCTGTAGGTATGTACAAGTGATGTCACATTATGCAAATTAGATGGGCGAATTTCTTCCCATCAGATTCCTCTTCCTTTATTTTGAGGAAGAGACGACAAAAAGAACACAAAACAAAATAAATCTACTGTGTAAATGTTGGTCCAAACTGTTGGTCCAATCATGAAAATAATGTGATGATGAGAGAGATAAAGTTATACAGAAGATCTGTTTAGTAGCAGTTGAGGTGGCATGTGTGCATCTTTAAAACTGATAAAATAAACGGTGTAGGAGGAGATGTGTTTTCTTGAGACCACGCTTGAGGCAAAATCTTACTTTGAAAGGACAAATAGCTCACTTCCTGTTGGAATCAGGTCATGGGTGTCAATGCGTGATTTGTAAGTCAAACACACCAGTTTTGGTTTGATCTTGATACGACATTCCTATGGGCTGCAGTACA